>NC_064645.1:526346094-526977523 GCF_023864345.2 Schistocerca serialis cubense
TAAAATCAGTTGTTCTGTCTCCATCAATTGACTCTCACATGTAAAACACATCATAGCCAAAAGTATAAAACATCCGATACTGCACGCAGAACACTGGCAATGACAATAGATCCTGAGGTAAAGAAATTGTTGCTCTGAGCAAATATTCCTTCTGAAAGTAGACAAAAATGCATGAGAGCGGCGGACTGTAGATAGCATCAGATAAATGGTAGAAAATTCTCCTTAGTAACAAAAAAGTAAATCCAAATATGAGTGCAGGTCTAAGATTATAAGATAAGAAAAGGCAAATAGACTGTAGTGACATCAGTCCAGTAGTAATCTAGATCACAGTGTGTGTTGTCTGTAAAGCGGTGTATGTGTTCTATTTATAGAAATCTTTGACAACTCACAAAATAAGAGGAATCTAACATTATAAAACAATAAATAACAAAGTAGGTTGTGGTCCAAACAAATTCTCAGTGTAGGTATATTGTCTGTAAAGCTGTATGAGTGAGTCCTATTCGCGAAATTTTTCGACTCCATTTTTTTTTCTTACGGAATACTTTGGATTTTCTGACAGATAATAAATGCCTGTAATCGAATCCATCGTTTCTAAAATCATCAAAAGAATTATGTTTGTTGAAAAAAGAGCGGAAGTTGTCACGTGATTGTGAAAAGTCTCTTCCTCAGACCAGGTTAGTAAGCTGAGATTGCGGAGATTGTTCTACATTGTGATCGATACAATGCGTGGCAAAGTTGCGAGAGCAGTCATGAGAAACGGTATCGTGCTTATTGTCAGACAACCGAGCATAAAGTTTATGCTCAGAGAGTGCTTTATGATTCTCACGGAGCGCATCTAAAGGTTATTATGCTCTTCGAATTTGTGATGAAGGTTCTCAAGCTTCATCAGTAGCCTGCGTATCAAAACATTCTGTGAGAGATTCATGATTCTTAGAACATTTATTATTAAGTTGTTGAAATTGATTTGTAAAGGACTCGGTACAGTATTTAAGGTCATCAAAACGAGTGGATTGTTCATCAAAACGTTTCTTAAGTTTGTTGTTGTTTTCTTTGAGTTGCTCAGAAAAACAAGTGGATTGTTCCTCAAAACGTTTATTATTCGGTTTTTGCATTTCACCTAAGAACTGAAAGAAACGATATATACTGAACTTGCTTCAAGAAATTAATATTGTCTGTAGTCAAATGAAGCTGTTGCGTGACAGTTCTGTCGGAAAAATTCCGTGAAGGCTGGGTGTCGGATTTTGGCAAAGGTAGTGAATCTTCCATAGATATATGTGTGACATTACTAATCTCAGAAAATAAAATATCAGAATTAACACAAACATTGTCATCTGAATGCGGAATCATGATAGTATCAAGAGAGTCTACAATGTTTGTGACTTGACTTCCCGGTTGAAAAGACACAGCATCTCGCATTATTACGCCAGAAATATGGTTAGTATTAGTAGCAACAGAATGATAGCAAAGGTGTTGTTACTGTCGGCTGCATTTTGCAATTCAAATTTTGCAAATTCATCGTAGTGCATGATTTGCTGACAAACGTACTAAGTTACATGATAATACAGAAATGTAAGGGAGAAATCACAGATTTGAAAGAGAACGTCGAGAACAATAATGTCAAAGCTAAAAGGCAAAAGACAGTATTAGCAAAATACGCGTTGCGCTAAAGTACAATAATAACTGAAGTAAGACAGAGCAGTATACAGTTTCTAACTGTTTCTCAGAATATTCCCACGTCGTTCGTACTGTACAAGGACATCGTCAAGTTGTAAGGATACTGTACCCTTACGTAGTATCGATTATGCACTATGCAGAGAGCATACATGGTTTAGCAAAGACTGCAGTGCAGTCAACAACGTGCGAGTGGGTAAGTAGTAGTTGAGTGTTGGAGTTCGTGGGTGGAGGTCGGGTGTGAGAGGCGAGTGAGAGAGGTTGCTCGGTAGCGAGGCCGGAGATGAGTGGTAGAATGTCCCACAGTGTTTGATGTTAATAAATGTTTATAAAGTGAGTGATTTAATTAATAAATTCCAGCATTTAAGAAAGGAGATTTTATTATTTAGTTGTTTTCACAATAACGGAAGTGGACAACAATGAGTCTCACGACCAGGAGGAAAGATATATATTATGCTAAAATAATTAAAGTATAACTTCACCTAGAGCGTATGTGAATAATATAGTTCGGCGCGAAACTGGGGGGAGGTTACATATGGCGACGCGTCTATCGGACTTCGATTCCACAGCAATCTTTGGAAACGACGGAGAAAACAACACAGCAAACGGTGAGTCCGCAGAATTTCAGCATAGCAGCGCTTCGAAATTAAGTGAACTCAACGTTGTGTAGGAACGATCAGGAATAGGAATAATCTATAGTGTTATTGACTTTCAAGTTGCGAGTGAACTTTTCAATTTAGAGCAAGCATAAGTTACAACGAACAGTGATTGTTCTGAACGGTGTTAATATGGGTAATTCAGAACAAAACGGTAGTGTTACTAAAGACGAGGGAGAACAATTTAATAACGTGGTTGACGGAGAACAAATTAATGTGATGGAAAACACTACAGTTAATTTGACAGAGGACAGTGGTATTCTTAGTTTTGATTTGTCTAACAGAAGTTCAGCCCCGATGGTTATCCAGCAAACAGAAACCGCTATTGTCAGTAAAGATTGTATATCTCAATTGCTAGAAGCAATCAAAAATGTTCATGAGGAAAATAGACAGGTGCGTGTAGAAATAAACCCCTTTCATGAAGAAAATAGACAGGCGCGTGTAGAAATAAAAGCTTTTCATGAAGAAAATAGACAGGCGCGTGTAGGAACAAGAGCGTTTCATGAGGAATATAAAAAGGTGCGTTAGGAAATAACCAAATTTTATAAAGAAACAAGAAAGCTCCATCAGGAAATCAAAATTGATTATCAGACAATAACTAATGCGATTAGCAATTTGCGAACGGAACTCACCAGCTCATTTGAACAAAAGCATGATGAGCTCCGAAAAGAATGTCAAGACAAACATGAGGCCATTGGCAGCGAAATTACAGATAAAATTCAAGTGAACAGACGGTGTAGGGAAACTAAAGATTTTATTTGCAAAGCTAATGATAAAGTTAAGGCTGAGGATGCCAAAATCGTCAAAATGTAAAGTTCTTGTAAAGCCAACAAAGAGTCGATAATTAAGATGGTTAACGGCGTACAAACGCGATGTGATGAACTAAGTGATGAGTTACATAAGATACGACAAAAGGTAACGATCAACGACACAATGTCAAATGGAATTAATAAAGAAATTTTGCGTGATGAAATTAATGCTGTATTACGTGAACCAGATAACAATATTGTTGGTTTGCCGCAAGTAATTGTTGACAGTGGACTGAGCGATCGAAAATTTCATGAATATCAACCGAAACAAGGCATCCACGCAGTTGCGTTCATTAGACAATTCAAACCAGCGTTTCTGAGGCATTATAACCAAGTGCTAAAATTGATATTTGCGTCAGTCACATGAAGGGTGAGGCACATATTTGGGGTATAAGTGTATCCGACAATTACCTCGAGTATGAAGAATTCGAAACAGCATTTTTTTTTAAAAAATTTGGTCGAAAGGAAAACAGTGGGACGTAAAATCAAAAATTCTCACACCGCCAGATCATGCAAGACATCACGGTACAATGCGTGAGTTTATGCAAAGGTACTGGAACGACAATGCATACTTGGACGATCCGGTTAAATAAGAGGAGCTAATGCTTATGTTAATCCAGAAATTACCATTTTTGGTGCGTGAGAAGTTAGCACACACGACAGTTAACAATGGATCAAGTGGATTTGCTAATTCACCGAATAGAATTGCTCAATGCCGAACGCGATCAACGTGAGCGACACAGTAATAACAATTACCCGAATCGTCATAGCGGCCCAGAGCGGGAAGGAATGCCAAGTTACGAACGACTGAAAGTATTTGATCACCGAGACGATGATAGACACAGGAGAAACGAATACAATGTAGAAGACGGATTCAGGTCAAATCATCCGCCGAACCGGCCACGCTATGACAGAGACAGAGGACAGTATCGATCGCCAGAACATGCAAGAAGCCGCGAAGTAATAAGCGAGATTCTGAACAGTTAAACTAAGCAAAGTTTTGGAGACGGCCCGCTCCGGAACTCTGTCACAGGGACAAGGGTCGGATATTATGATAAATGCCATAAAGTGTGAACATGTAAATGATGTCAACGAAGATGTGTGTCGAGAAAATGAAGAAACTAATAAAGAAATTCTGATGCCATTTGTGCAAGTCGAGGTATGCGCTATTGTTATGGATGCATTAATTGATTCAGCTCGCGAGGCAAGTGCTATTTCTGAAAATCTATTATCGCAATTAAACAATCTTGTCGCTATTCCCACATTTCCTGTTAACGGCGTACGTGTTGTCAGTGCAGTTGGAAACCGAGGCAAACCAATTAAAGGACAAGCATTACTAAGATTTCGTGTTCTAGGGGACGAATATGAGCAGAGTGTGTTAATCGTTGGTTCTCTCAGTGTTGGGCTAGTTCTCGGAGTTGATTGGTTGTCAGAGATGAGATGCTGTATTCATTTTGAGGAGAATTGTCTGCGGCCGTGGAGAGATAATAAAGAAAGAAGAATTGTATTCATAGGGTTTATTATGGAAAATAAGGGCGCTGTAGGCGTGAAAATAAGGATGATGCGTTGTAGAGGAGAATGTGAAGCTGCCACTTTAAACAATTCAGAGAACTGCGCTAGACTGCAAGAGAGGAATGAGGAGGATACTCTAAATTGCATTCAAACCAAGACTTGTGGACTTGACTGAAGCAGAACGAGAAGAACTGAGGGAACTACTGAGATGCTACGTCGATATATTTTCAAAGATACCAGGATTAATTAAAGGATATGTTTGTAAAATTAAAGTAAAGGACCATGAACCATTTCGCAGTAAGTCATACGCAATAGCATTGGGAAAACGGGAAGCTGTTAACAAGGAAATACAGAGGATGTTAAATAATCAAGTAACTGAGCGCAGATATAGCGAATATTCAAACGCAATACATGCTGTAGCAAAGAAAGATGGCACAGTTCGCATTGTTATTGACGCGAGTGCAATGAATCGCATAATTTTACCACAGCGTGATCAGCCAGAAAACCTGGAGTTTTTGTTGCAAAGATTCAAAGGAGTCAAATATCTAAGTAGCCTTGATTTGACTAGTAGTTACTGGCAGTTAATGCTAGAAGAGAATAGTAGAAATTATACAGCATTTCTTTATAATGGTAGAAGTTACCAATTTCAGAGAATGTCTTTTGGTCTCTCCATTTCTTCAGCGGCTTTTATGAAAGCACTGGATAAAGTTTTAGGCGAAGATTTGTTGAAACATGTAACGCTTTATGTTGACGATATCTTGATTAGCACCGCTTCATGGGAAGAATATTTGGAAATTATTCATCTGATACTTGAAGCATTTAGGAAAGCTGGAGTGACTGTTAACCTGGAAAAATCGGAATTCACCAAGTCGCAAATTAAATTCCTTGGGCATATTATTTCGTTGCGAGGGATTGAACCGGATCCAACAAAAATGGACACAGTAAGGAATTTTCCGCCACCTAAGTGCCGTAAGCACCTTAAGTTGGTTTTTGGTTTCTGTAATTTTTATCGTTGTTTTCTTTCTATCTTCTCCTGTCTTAATGGACTTGCTGAAAAGGGATGCTATATGGACTCATGAACATCAGGAAGCGTTTGATTCAATAAAAAACGAACTGTGTGAAGCATCTATCCTTCACCTCCCTGATTTAAGTAAAAGGTTTTACCTTGGCACCGATTCACGTGATAATGCGCTTGGCGCAGAATTATATCAGTTAATTGAAGTCGATGGAGTTATTGAACATCATACTATCGCATTTGCGTGCCCTGCACTCACAAGCTGAGAGCGAACATATACTGTCACGGAAAGAGAAGCACTTGCACTCGTTTGGAGCTTCGAAAAGTTTCGTTTTTATCTATTTGGAAGGCATACTGTCTTAGTGACAGATCACAAAGCATTATCATTCATGATGAATTGCAAATTGATGCACAATAGTTTAACCTGGTGGTCGTTAATGCTTCAGCAATAGAGTTTTGAGATTAACTACAAAACAGGAAAGCAGAACGTCGTACCGGATGCGCTGTCAAGGCTATCAGAAGGACAAGATTCAGTTAATGTTGCGCATCCACGCCAGAAAGATATAAGGATTCATTTTATGCGAGGTGTCGAAGGCGAGCGTCATGTACGCAAGATTCTGCGGAACATCAAACAGAAACAGGACGCAGACGAAATATTGAGGATGATTAAAGAAAAATATGATTATCCGAATGCCGAGAGTAGTGGCAAGATACGTCAATATTATTTAAAACGAGGTGGTATCCTTTACCGGCGGAGTAACTTGAATTGGGATCATTGGAGGCTATGTATACCCAAACATGTAGTGGATGAATTAATAAGATACGTTCACGTGAGCTATGCTCATTTGGGCCACGTAAAAGTCTACTAAAATTGCAAGAGAACGTCATCTTCGATAACATGGCACGAAAAGTACGATCAGTTCTAAACTCTTACGCTCTCTGTGAAACAGCTAAAGTGTCTACGATTCAGCATAAAGGTTTCATTCATAGCATTATACCTTAAAATCCTGGTGAAATTTCTGCTCTCGATCTATATGGACCGCTACCCAGATCAAAAGGGAATTTTACTCAAATTTTGGTTGTGATGGATGTCTGTTCGAAATTTGTACGCCTTTACCCACTCAGGAAAGCCAACAGCAAGATCATAATCAAGTAACTCAAGGAAGAATACTTCGTAAATACTGTCAAGCCAGAGTTCATTTTATCGGGCAATGGTCCCCAATTTCGGTCACGCTTAAGGAAAGATTTTTATTAATGATGAAGGTATTCGGCACATTGCAATTTCGTCTTTCAGACCCGCGTCCAACCCGACTGGACGTCAAATGCGTGAACTCAGACGTTTATTTCGTGCACATTGTGGGAAGAAACATAAAAGATGGATAGAACGTTTGACACATTTTGAAACAGTAATTAATAGTTTGTTGCATGATTCAAAGGGATTGCCGCCATATACAGTTCTCTTTGGATAGAAACCTGACAGTATCTTTCATGAATACATTCCCTTTCAGCAAGAAAAGAAAATTACGCAAGAGGAGCGCTTTAAAATCGCGTTGGAGACGATGAAGAAACGAGAAGAACGGAAGCTGGCACGTGAAAAGATAGTGAAGCCTATTACGTACAAAGTCGGTGATTTTGTACTTATTGGAACTCATACGAAATCATCAAGTGCAAATGAAGACATAAAGAACTTTCATCACTACTACAGAGGACCCTTCAAAATTAGAAAACTGTTTCACCCTAATTCGGTTGAAATTGAAATGAAAATGGTGCAGTCCGGTCAGTATTAGGGCCTACAACATGAAGAAAACATTAAACCATATCATCTATAAGTGGTGTTGCAAGACAAGAGGTGCTCTGTTAAAAAAAAAAAAAATTGTGTTATTTGTGTACATATCATTTTGCCTATGTGAAAATAAATGGACAATAGTCGGTAGCTATTGTGAGTTAGTCATAGTGGACAGTGGTAGGTAGCTACTGTGAGCTAGATGCAATCAATTTTAAGCATTTTATGACGTCACGTAGACTTTGTGCAGTGCTTGAGTCAGAGACACGTCAATAAGCAACAATATGAAAGCGTGGCGCCAGTGTTGTGGTTACTACAGACTGATCGAAGTGCACTCGCAGTGTATTTTGTTTCTCCACTGCCGTAATTCCGTTTTGTGTTTGTATGTTGGTGAGCCGATGTGGAGTCACCGACGTGAAGCGATGTGCGCGCAGCGCGATCGTCACATATAACAACTGCAGTAGAGGATGTACCAACCCCTAGGAGACCCTAGCACGCAGCATGACTGTCGCATGTTCCAGCGCTGCGCTAGCCTGTCAGGTTGGCGAGCTGTGTGGAACGCGGAACCATGGGATGCTAACGTCAGTGTCCAGCTGATCAACAACAACAACAAGCTTCACGGCGCGGGAGTCACTGTTATGACGCTGTTACTACAATTCCACCAATTTGCAGAGACAACGAGTCTACAGTCCCCAGTGGCTTCGATGCCACAGCCCTATAATTCATCAAAAGCTACGAATACGTGTATTTTGCATCAAATCATATAGGGAAGTGAAAAAGCAGAGTAAACAGTGAAAGTGTTATTGTTATTGTGGTGGTATATCCCCGGCGGCATCGATGTCATAGCCCAGTGCATAGTGAACCAGCGAGTTGGCGTTTCATTTATGACTCAACATATAGGCAGGGACCTGAAGCAGAGTAATTAGATATGAAGTGCTACATAAAAAGAAAAAAGTGTTTTTCAAGGTGGTTGTTTGTTTATTATTTACACTTCAAGGTATGTACCTTTTGTCAAATTTCTTGTATTACTAACCCTGTAAACTGTGTGCCATAAATACAACGGTATCGCATTTTCAAAATATGCTGCCACTTGCAGTGTTAATTTATGTGGGGTAGTAATAGAATATTTTCCTGTGTATATTGTGTGGTAGTTAAAGTTGTCTGTTTATTATTTTCTTTATTTTTTGATCACATTCATCAGTTAGGCCTATGTTTCTATTCATTCAATACAATGACTATCTGATCATTAGTATTTTATTTATTACAAAAAAAATATTCATGAACAAGCTGATAGACACTTGTAATTTGTGTATCACAGTTCGCCATACTATTTGTTTGGGACGTTACAGCATTCTGTTTCATGTAGCTATGTTAATTCAATGACATTATGCAGTGTGCACAAGCATTTGCGATTAACCTGACTTATCTTGTTTGCTAATTAGTGAGTGATTTAATGATATAATTTGATTAATGTACTGTGATTAAGTGATACTTGAATTTTTTAAACACCATTTTCATTACACAAATGAGAATTATTCTTAATGACTTGAGGTTCTCCATTAATAAGCAAACAGTTTTGACTAAATAATGTAATTTTACATTTTTTTTGTCTTTTGGTATATTTTTTACTTTAATATTCATATCTAATATCACTATTACATTTTGTCATATTAAAGTATTATTTGGTGGGGATATGTAAGGGTACAGTACCCATATGTAGTATCGACTATGTGCTATGCAGAGATCATACATGGTTTAAGCAAAGACTGCAATGCAGTCAACAATGTGCGAATGGGTAAGCAGTAGTTGAGTGTGGGAGTCCATTGGTGGAAGTCGGGTGTGAGAGACTAGAGAGAGAGGTTGCTCGGTAGTGAGGCCAGAGATGAGTGGCAGAATGGCACACAGTGTTTGATGTTAATTATTGTTTATAAATTGAGTGATTTAATTAATAAATTCTGGCATTTAAGAAAGAAGATGTAATCATTTAGTAGTTTTCACAATAACAGAAGTGAACAACAATGAGTCTCAGGACAAGGAGGAAAGATATATGTTATGCTAAAATAATTAAAATATAACATCACCTACAGTGTATGTGAATAATATAGTTTGGTGCGAAACTGGGGGGAGGAGGTTACAAAGTGAAAGTCCTCTTTAAAAAATAGAAATATGGACTTAAGTACTCTGTTTCTGATTGTAAGCTATGAACTGTTTATTGAACTGTAATAATGAAACATGGTAGTGTCATAATGAGAAAGCGAAGATGCACTACCATATTAGTTAATTGTCTGAATGGAAAGGGAAGTCTTTCATACTGTAAAAGTCAGCAATCTGACTGTAAGAATTTTGACAAGTATAAACCGCCTGAATAATGAACTTCGACATGAACCCTAGAGTAACTGGTTTTGCAATCACAAGAAATGTCTCAGTAATGTAAGTTAGCTCTGACTGTATAAATAAAAGAAATCATAATATTTTCTCCTTACCTCAATTCTGCGCAAATCTGGATAACGCGTTGCAGCATTGCTCCGTCTTGTGCGCTGCTATGCTGAAGCTGCAAATTACTGTATCTACACAAAGACACCCGAGAGGTGCAATGAGTTCTCTACTAATTGCAAATCAAACTATTTTATGAACAAACTTGTTTGGAAAATCCACTACAAAGAATTGTAAGAGAATGGTTGGTAAGGAAATGAAATATGCGCATAAATGAGAGCACTATGTTTTTTTGTATATACTGTGAAAAAGTGCCGAAGGCAGATTTTAAATTTAATGAACTTCTTAACATCCAAACAATACAGTTTTCTATCTCTCAAATGTAGCAACTTCAGTATGCAAACATTCACGTCCAATCGTTTACATTCGTAGGGGCCACTTTTATTTGCTCTAACCTGTACATCTGTCTCAAACCTACTCAAAATTTGTTGTTAGTAGTACATCCATTTCCATTCGTGTGTGCTACAATACAGTGAGAGTGAACTGCATCCACCACAGTTCATACATGGTTCTAAATGTCCATACAAATTGTTGGCAAACGGTATGACGTTCGGAGTAAAGTATATTGCCGTGTGGCTAAACGCCTAGTTTTACAGACATCGTTTGAACGAACCATCTGGTTGTTTTCCTCAGGTGATAGTTTCTAGCAGTTCGTCTCCTTTGTGCTCGCTGCTTTGGCTTCATCCAGACGTAGAGTTACTGTTAGTGGCACGTCCAAATTCAACTCTCGGCACCTACTATGGCCCTCAATATGTTCTCCTTTGGCTGTATGCCAAGTATCTTTAGATTTGTTTCCTTCTAGCTACGTCATTTTTAAGTGGATTTGGATATGCTACTATATTTTCCAGCTCAGACTTGTAGGGTGGCGAACGTGATATTTTTAAAGTGGCTATCGAATCATAACACTTGCATAAAATAAGAACATAAATAAGAAATAATAGAACCATCATTGTGGAGTGAAATCTGTCTATTAAATAATATTTTACTGCAACAACTACTTACACAAAACAATCTGGGCGTTACAATTAATATTTGAAACAAAAAATTGTGGAGTCAGTAACTGAATTTAGTCCACAAGTCAGGTTCTTGACCATCGGCGGTTATTCAGCTTCCACCATCCTTCATACTATGGGCACCAGCAGAACTTTAGTATGCAGGAGAATTCAGTGTCTCACGATGATAACCCTCAGGATCACACACGATTTCAGTCTTTGTACAGGCACAATAGGTACCCACAAAATCAGATTAAGAAAACCTTCCAAACGAAAATCAACGTTAGTTAGACAAGACGCATCTGTAGAGATCCCGAGTTTCTTAAAAAAAGGTGAACATTTTGTGTATCTCTTGGGTATTCAGCAGGGGAGTGTCGTCCAGAAGGGCGATTTTTGGCAAGCCGACTTCTTGCCATCTTCAGGCGTTTCTGATAGCTGCCTTGTGCGAGGAGTCGTCCTTATACCCTCCCCTCCCTGCCTCACTAGCAGCCGGCCATATCTGGGCATGTACTCAGGTCAGTGGGGTGGAAAGGGGAATGTGAGGTAGTGGGGAGAAGCACAATGTCAGGGCTCAACCGAACTGGACGAGGACTCATAATCACTATGCCGGCAGACACCAGCATCTGGCGAGACTGAGGATAATGCATCGAGCCCAGACGTCACGCTATCCCAACCACGCCCAAGGTCCGTGCTGGTGGCAGTGAGCAAAGATGGGATGGGTGGGGGGGGGGGGGGGGAGCAGGGGATAGAGAAGCGGCGCTCAGAAGAAGACCTTCAGTAATACACCTGAAGATGGCGAGAAGTCGGTTTCCCGAAGTATCGCATCTTCCGAACTATGCCACCATACTGAACACCTGTGAAATATTCAAAATTTTTCTTTGCCGGGAAAACCCAAAATCACAAAGTGAAAAATTTTTTCGGTCGTCGACCAAAACCGAAGCTGTCCTGGAAACTATGGAAAACTTTATGCGGAGCTCATGTAAAATAAATGGAATATGGGATGTAAAACGAGCACTGGGCAAGAACTATGCGTCAAATAGAAATTGCCCATTCCACTCCGAACAGCGGAACGAATCTGTGGTGGCAAAATACGGGATGTATCAAAAAGAGTCATCTGGTTTCAGAAAATCATAACTGTTGTGTTATTTGAGATACATACATGAACAACATACTGTTGGAAAGAGGAAACCCCTCGAGTTTTACCGCAAGGTAGCAGCAGTGTGCGCCCACTTCAATTCCATTCAAAATTGTGTTGTGACAACAGAGAGCGTTTTATATTCCGCGTTTTGCGCAGTGTGGGTCAGTAATAACTGTTCAGCGAGACTTTCGCAATAGGTATGATGTGGATTCTCCTACAGCGCAGAGCATTAGACAATGATATGGATAATCCCAAGAAACAGGTTATTCTCATAAAGGCAAATCGTTGGGCCATCCTCAAGTGTGTGACACAGACATCAAACAATCTGCTGTAGTTTTACAAGGATTGCGCAGAAATCTGTTCGCCATGCAAATCGACAGCTAAACATGCCCCCGATGCCAATCTGGCGTGTGTTGCGTCGACGTTTACACAAGCAACCATACAAAATCAGCTACTGCAAGCTTTTCTTGTAGGTGACAAAAAACAACGTGTGGAGTTTTGTAATTTCGTTCTTCGCAAGCTTGAGGAAGACAGTTTCCTTCCGTGCTTAGTGCTTGGTGACGAGGTAGCACTCCACTTAAATGGAAAGGTGAACCGTTATAATATGAGAATGTGGGGTACGGAACAACCTCATGAAGTTGAACATCATGAGAAGGACACTCCAAAATTTAATGTGTTTTGTGCAGATTCACAGGGAAAGATGTATGGTCCATTTTTCTACACCAAAAACACTGTTACAGGAAGAACATATCTCAATATGCTTGAGAAATTTATATTCCCATGGTTGGAGACTGATTCGAATGACTTCATTTACCAACAGGATGGGGGCAGCTCCACACTGGCATCTGTAAGTGCGGGAATTTTTAAATGAAAGGATTACTGAACGATGGATCGCTCGCACTGTACCAAGTGATTCAGCCTTGCATTACTGGCCTCCAACGTCACCGGACCTGATTGCATGTGATTATTTCTTGTGGGAGTTTATAAAAGACTCTGTTTATGTGGCTCCATTACCAACAACAATGAATTAACTGAGACATCGCACAACAGCAGTTGTGGAAGCTGTAATTTAAGACATGCTCGCTGTAGTGTGGGAACAATGTAAATACCGCATTGACATATACCATACTTCTCAAGGGAGGCATACTGAACACCTATAAAAACGTATGAAAAAAAACCTTTTTGCGTTTCCTGTTGATCAAAAAACAAAATTTATTGCACACGTTTATTAGTTTCAGAAATATAGACGTGCCAGATCAGATTAATTTTTTTGATGCAACCTGTATTATGTCCCCACAGACTATTTGTTGAGCCGCATTACTCAGAAAAATATAGCAAACCAAGTATGAATACAATTAAACATCTATAAGAAGTGACTGTGAAATGAACACGAAATAGCCCACTTGTTTTAATATTTTGATTGAATGTTCAACTAATAGTTCATGTAAACTGATATGCTAATCTCGCAGCTATTTAAAGAATTAAAATGTTGACAGGATGTATGAATATGCACCTGAGCAACTAGAGAACTATTTTCCAGGTTTCAGCACAGTTACCATCTCAGTATTTAGTATTTAGGAGGGTAACTAAGATGGGGACAGTTCTTTCCAAAATACCTGCCTTTCTTTTCTTTCCACCAACTTTAGGAAGCACACTAAGCTCCACCTCTCCCCTTCCTCCGCCCAACCCCACATTGCCACTGTACAAAGAAATGCCTTCTCCCGAATTAGACAGTTGTGTTGACGTCGACACCATGTGGAGGGAAGGACTGCGTAAAGACTGAAGCAATTGAAGGGCGAATTGGGCTTCATTTGCGCTCACTAATTTCTCTCGTCCACTTCATGCATCATCTCGAATTAGGTGAGCCTCAGGTCACATAATTTCTGTGAACTTTCCATCACTTTAGTGCAGTACTTGAGAGGTGGCATGCCTTTACGATGCACAGAGTGACTTGCCCCCTCTCATATTTATATCTTACTTTGAGTAATTCGATTTGGGGAAGTATAGCCGATTATGGTCATTACAAGGCTAGTATTGAGGACCCAGAAGATCTGAATATTTTCCTCTCTAATTGCATGCGGTGAAGAGTGCTGTTTCTTCCCACATTGAGTCTCTCGTTGCCCATGTGGTATAGAAAGTCAGGAGTGTTCTGCTGGGGATGAACGGATTATGCCGACGGGGGTGAGGGAGTCGAGTGGATGCAGTCAAGACGCCAACATTGTCATAAGAGCGGGAGCGACACGCCCACAAGGGCCTGAAGGAGCGGCTGGGGTCAGAGATTCCGTTACTTCACAGAATCTTAGTGAAAACACATTCTCACCGGTTACGAGCGAAGCGTGGGAATGACTTGTGTCCCAGGCAGTCCTGGCGCGCAAATTCCCGCGTTTTCTGCAAAATCATAACTGTGATTAGCTTGCTCAGAGGATAGCTCCGTGATGTGGCAAAATCGTTGCAGAAATCGGCACCAAGTATCTCCATTGGTGGAATAGTGGTGCTTGGGCAATAGAGCGGATTTTCCCGCCGGTTTCCGAGTTGCTGATTGGCACGTTTAACCACGACCATTGTCGTGGGAGCGAAGTTTCGACTTCAGCGTAACTTTCCAAGTACAGCTGGCAACTGAGCGTTCTATGTTGTCCGTCTTGAGCAGTTTTGGCTAAAGTTGACTGTATCGAAGTTACTATGTGATTTCTTCGACTCCCTCAGAGGAGCATTGTATTGCTAGCAAGTCTTTAGTCTGGAACAACCAAACCAGGATAGTTTGTTTCGGGCTATACTCGCGACATTATCATCACCACGACGGGATGTCGAAGCAACCAGCCATCACCTCCGTTTGCTAGATCGTGTCTTTGCAGTTGAAAAGACAGTTTGGTAATGTATGTTCACAGCACCGGCAGATTAGGGAATTTTGCTGTGTGATAATCAGAGCTCAGCAGAGTGCACCTGTTCCGATCTTTTCTAACGTGATTCTGTCTTGGGTGTTCTTTGTCTGAGTTCTCACAACTGTAGAAGCAATTAATGTTGGGTTGGCTATGTGTTTCTCTTAAGATTTGAGTTGAAGGAGTTGGCTCCTTATACCACTTGGTCGTCAATGTCAGAAGCTAGTTTATGCACAACTTCACCTTCGCAGCATTTATTTGAGTATCCAATTTGACGTATTGTAAATGTTTCATGTGTTTTGTTTATTATTTTGAGTTTAGTCATAATAAATCTAGTTGTTATTTCGGACAGAACTTTCATTCTGTAGATCGGTAGAGCAACCCTTTCATTTCACACTTCGCTAATGAAACTTTCCTTTATCAAATTAATTTCTATCATATTAAATTATTGCATGTGCCAAACTCTTTTCTACTCCACCTCCAGGGTCGATTACAGTCAGTTCGCGTTTCTTCTTAATCCATGTGCAACAGCAAAAGTAGGAGTTACGAAGTGGGGGGGGGGGGGGGGGCTTACAGCATCATTTCCGTATGAAGATTATAGAAGAATTTAATGTTAAATACACTGCTTGCCCCAGCCCTCGCATAAGATGGCGACCCTTAGCCTCGGATCTTTCCTGTGAATCGCTGATAAGCAAACAGTACACTCAGTAGGAACGGTCAAATTATTTCCCTATTTTTTTGATTATTACCCAAGTTATTTTTCTGGTTGTTCCGTGTTTAGTTTTAAGTAGCGTCGCATGATTCTAGTTTATTTGTCTTCAGTGTATATATTTTATTGTTTGTTCAGTGTTTTTTGTGGTTGTTTGACGTGGTGTCTGTACCATATCAGATGTGGCCATGATTGTGCGTGGTTCCTGTACCACAATAAATCATGCATGTGATTACAACAATGAACGGCGTTGTTGAAACTTTATGTCTAGGTGGATAGTATACATGTGGGGAGTAGATTATTTTTATTGTGCTCATTAGACATCATTAGTAGTAGGAGGTATGACTATATAGTAGAACTGTGGTTTTTATTTTAGATAAATTTGTTTTTCATTAATGATCACGAGAATAATGCGCGACTATTAGTGAGCGAAGACAAATCAAGAGAGGGTAGCATAATGGATAAGGGGCAGGTTACTGAGGGGGATAGGTTTGGAGATGAGATGGGTACATATTTAGCTGGACAGAACGACAGTTTCGTTGGAGGAAGGTGATCTGGAAGCGATGTTAGAGTAACGCCACGGCCGTGATTATGATAGTAAGGTGGAGGATGAAACAGAGACAGGCACACAGTTCGAGACGGTAGCAGAAGTTTGTAGTCAAACGAACGAGAACAGACAGAGGCCAGCTCAGCCACGTCACAGCTCTAGCCCCCAGGTGTCCAGAGTTACATCGCCCGTGCGCAATGAGGATCAAAAAGATGATATTAACCCAATACTGAGATCCCTACGATCAATGAAAGAAGAAGCTGACGAACAACGTAATATGAAGAAGGAAGAAAATGAGAAACAGTGTAAGAAGGAGAAGGAAGAATCTAACGAACAGCGTAAGAAGAACATTCAGGCAATAATTTCGCATATAGGGGAAATTCGTTGGAAATTACCAACAATAAAGAAAGAATGTGGAGAAGTAAAACAAATTTCAATGGCTGCACAAAAAGTAGCAGGCCTATCCAAAACGGCAGCAACTGGGGCAATGAAAATCACAAAAGCAACTTCTAAACTCGCAGGGCGCTTGCGACGTGCGACACAAGCTCATTCAAAATCCCTAGCGTTCTTAAAAAGTCAAGCTAATACTGCGGTTAAGAATACCACGAAACGAATGGAAGAAGTAGAGAGCAGGATAGCAAAACTAGAGTGAAACGGGCACGCGAGCACTGCGTGTTCGGATACTAATGATGGAATACAGAGAATTGAGTCACCGAGGAAAAGACCGCCGTGCTGTAGCCCAGTGACAGAGTGCGGAACTAACAACGCATAAGCAGAAACAGCGAGTAATAGCTCCAATAACTGCAGCCCACTTAGGAGAGTGAATGCTGAATGCCATTTACACTGTGATAGAGAGGTAGCACATCACAGTTACCAGCAAAATAGAGCAGGACACGCAGCAGAATTGTGAGTATCGGACAGGGTTTTGATCACAATCACTTACTGTCGGTACTAAAATTCCTAAAGTTCTGAGATAATGGAGGATCGATGCATCCCAAGAGCCGGGTGATGCAGTTTATTAATTCATCATGGCTAACCCAGGCAAAATTAGAATTTATGTGCGGACACATCGGAGGCCAAGCCGCAGAAAAGATTTGGGGTGTGGAAGCGACATGTCTGACATATAAGGAATTTGTTGATGCGTTCCTGCGGATCTACCGGTCAAAGGATACGCAAGACAGGATTAAAGAGGAAATAATCTTTTTTCCTGCACTGGAAGTGTCCGGGCAAAGGAGTGCAAAAAAATTTTTTGATGATTTACTCAAGAAGAATTTTAGATATTCCATATAGCAACGGAGATATCATCAAATTTTGTTTTTTCAAATTGCCAGTTAGGTACCAACAGGCACTTGTCGGGAAGTGTGGATATGACGTAGAGGCATTGAGGAGTCTATTGCGTGAACTCGAAGTAGTACTTGGCAAACAAGATCCAAAGGACAGGAAGAAGGGACAGAGTAATAAATACCAAGGACCAGCAAGGGAGGACGACAACATATCGCAGGAAATCAAGGTTACGCTAACCAAGGTTATGGAAACCAGAGACGCGGAAACCAGAAGGCCAGGGAACAGGGTCATGCTAGACAAGAAAGCTGGGACAGGAGGAATAACGAACGGCAAAGCAACCGTAATTGGAGATGGCGAAACAAAGGACAACAGGAGAACCAGGAGACTTAGATTAGACCTGCAAATCCTAATACACGTCAGATGAGGGGGGGTCTAACAAGGGATTGACGCTAGACTAGTGACTGCACCATATCACTTACATAGAGGAATTCGTGGAATAACAATAGTTTAAGTTGTGTACATAGTAGAATAGGCAAATATACGAACCTTTCTTAGGGTAACACTGATCGTTGCACTAATAGATTAAAATTGTCAAGGTATTAACACGCTGCGGTGTCTTGCAAAAGAATTTACTGCTGCTGTCCCTTTTGAATTTATGTTCGCTACTTACAATGCCTATAGAGTAGAAGGCACTACCATTCAACGAGCAATGTTTTTGTCCTTTCCTGTTTGGTGTCCATGTTGAGGAATAATGATGAGTGATCATACAGGGTGTTTCAAAAATGACCGGTATATTTAAAACGGTAATAAAAACTAAACGAGCAGCGATAGAAATACACCGTTTGTTGCAATATGCTTGGGACAACAGTAAATTTTCAGGCAGACAAACTTTCGAAATTACAGTAGTTACAATTGTCAACAACAGATGGCGCTGCGGTCTGGGAAACTCTATAGTACGATATTTTCCACATATCCACCATGCGTAGCAATAATATGGCGTAGTCTCTGAATGAAATTACCCGAAACCTTTGACAACGTGTCTGGCGGAATGGCTTCACATGCAGATGAGATGTACTGCTTCAGCTGTTCAATTGTTTCTGGATTCTGGCGGTGCACCTGGTCTTTCAAGTGTCCCCAAAGAAAGAAGTCACAGGGGTTCATGTCTGGCGAATAGGGAGGCCAATCCACGCCGCCTTCTGTATGTTTCGGATAGCCCAAAGCAATCACACGATCATCGAAATATTCATTTAGGAAATTAAAGACGTCGGCCGTGCGATGTGGCCGGGCACCATCTTGCATAAACCACGTGGTGTTCGCAGTGTCGTCTAAGGCAGTTTATACCGCCACAAATTCACGAAGAATGTCCAGATAGCGTGATGCAGTAATCGTTTCGGATCTGAAAAATGGGCCAATGATTCCTTTGGAAGAAATGGCGGCCCAGACCAGTATTTTTTGAGGATGCAGGGACGATGGGACTGCAACATGGGGCTATTCGGTTCCCCATATGCGCCAGTTCTGTTTATTGAGGAAGCCGTCCAGGTAAAAATAAGCTTCGTCAGTAAACCAAATGCTGCCCACATGCATATCGCCGTCATCAATCCTGTGCACTATATCGTTAGCGAATGTCTCTCGTGCAGCAATGGTAGCGGCGCTGAGGGGTTGCCGCGTTTGAATTTTGTATGGATAGAGGTGTAAACTCTGGCGCATGAGACGATACGTGGACGTTGGCGTCATTTGGACCACAGCTGCAACACGGCGAACGGAAACCCGAGGCTGCTGTTGGATCACCTGCTGCACTAGCTGCGCGTTGCCCTCTGTGGTTGCCGTACGTGGTCGCCCTACCTTTCCAGCACGTTCATCCGTCACGTTCCCAAACCGTTGAAATTTTTCAAACAGATCCTTTATTGTATCGCTTTTCGGTCCTTTGGTTACACTAAGCCTCCGTTGAAAACTTCGTCTTGTTGCAACAACACTGTGTTGTAGGCGGTGGAATTCCAACACCAGAAAAATCCTCTGTTCTAAGGAATAAACCATGTTGTCCACAGCACACTTGCACGTTGTCAACAGCACACGCTTACAGCAGAAAGACGACATACAGAATGGCGCACCCACAGACTGCGTTGTCATCTATATCTTTCACATTACTTGCAGCGCCATCTGTTGTTGAAAATTGTAAATACTGTAATTTCGAAAGTTTGTCCGCCTGAAAATGTACTGTTGTCCCAAGCATATTGCAACAAACGGTGTATTTCTATCGCTGCTCGTTTAGTTTTTATTGCCGTTTCAAATATACCGGTCATTTTTGAAACACCCTGTATGTCGCACAAATGGGTGCAAATTAGAACGTACTTATAGAAGTGTTCTTGGAAGTCGTGGTACGCTTCATAGCGGCCACAACCAGCTCGCGAGACGTTCATACCAATGCTTGCAAAAAAAATGGTTCAAATGGCTCTGAGCATTATGGGACTTAACTTCTGAGGTCATCAGTCCCCTAGAACTCAGAACTACTTAAGCCTAACTAACCTAAGGACATCACACACATCCATGCCTGAGGCAGGATTCGAAACTGCGACCGTAGCAGTCGCGCGGTTCCGGACTGAGTGACTCAACCGCGAGACCACCGCGGCCGGCCCAATGCTTGCAGGCACGTACCGGTGAACTACAAGATTGTGGGATATTGCGAGATTTCGAGAATGAATATGGACAATATTGTTTTTACAATGGTGCTCCAAACTTGTTGTATTGTAAGTCGGGATGACCCTGTGAGCGTTTGACTCCTATGCTGCCCTAGACGGTAGAAATGCGGGCATAATCCCTACCATGTCAATATGCTGGTTGGGGTCTAGCGTGTTGCTCGTGACTGTCAAAGATGAATAACCAAGGAATTATACTTGGAGATTCGTGACAAACTGTGTATCAGTCGTGTGGTGGGCGACTGCATCCTCAACAGGAACCAGTGCTGGATTGTTCATATTACATTGCCTCTGGAAAAGTGCACTTTGATCGCTAAAACCATATCACACAGAAAAAGAAGTTGCAGCTATAAATTTATTGTCTTGTATAGCCACGGCTAACCCAGTCTCTTGAGTTTCAGTGAGGCATAGTGAAAACTCCGAAGCCATGTTGTACGGCATGCACATCACTGTCGTTGTCAATAGCGGCCAGCAGTGAGACATCTCAGCGTAACACGAATTATGTAAGGGTATTGTATAAGGTTATATATATATATATATATAGAAAGTTAAACATTAGGATTAAGTAATAACTAGATCCTCAATATTGTGTGGGTTTCCACCACAAGTAGGAATGTTTGGCGTGCGCCTGTATGGATGCTATTTTTCAGGTCACCAAACCACAGACTCGAGTTGGATGGACGACGGGCGAGCAAACGTAGAATAGTTGCATGCTCTTTATAGCTCAGTAAAACTTCAGCCTGCATAATAACATAATTTCCTTAAAAAGACATAGTTAATTCTTGAGCATGCCTGCTTCTGATCTATATCAGTAATAGTATTGTTAGTGTGGGCCAGCACATTTAGTTGTTCATCCGACACATAGCATCAGTTGTCTCACACCATGTACAGTAGTGACATCGGCCTCTACACAAATATCAAGATAAAATATTTCCATTTCTAGGTTAGATACAGCAAGATTTTGTTATAATGATAGCCATAGATTAATATGTATAAAATTAAAATAATAGTGTCTGACATGACAGATCATCAATGTATCATTATGTAAATTTATTATAACATAGAAGGTCATGGGAAAAAGTTTGGCATAAGATTTTTGTCAGAATTGTGCAGATGACGGGGGTCGTGGCACTGCAGAAACCAACCGGAGCAAAAACAAGTGGTCATTGGCTATCTGGAAGAAGGCCAGCGCGAGCGCGCCAGCTGACGAGAATGGCGTGGGAGCGTCCGGTCCTACAAGCTGACAGTCACCAGGCCATATACCTGAGGGATTAGGCGGGGGACAACCCTCGCTGGGCCACTACCGAAAGTGAGGCTGGACGTTGACATTGACATGCGACCAGCAGGTGACATCCAGCTAGCTCTCCGGACATGGAAGCCGTTTGGAGGGATTCCCTGCAGCAGACCGCGTTGTCGTGAGTACACGAAGAAGATCATGTACAGTGTCAGAACCTGTTCCTCATGTGCCTCAGGACAGGAAGGGATGCAATATATACTTACCTGTTTGAGTTTCTACAACTCAATAGCGTTGGCCGATCTGCATACACAAAGCAGTATCGTGCCACAAATTCTAACAAATGATTTGTCTCATTTCTAACTCCTCCTCTCACTTAGAGAGCAGTTGTCGCAGTCGTTGTTCCTAGTTCGATCTTCTATGTACAATCTCACACAATTGTGCAGATGACGGGGATCGTGGCACTGCAGAAGCCAACCGGAGCAAAAACAAGAGGTCATTGGCTATCTGGAAGAAGGTGGAGTGACTCCACGTGCCGTCATCCCTCGTCGAACTGCAATATTGGGAAAAGTAAAGTACTGTTCAGGGACAGATGAGATCTGGATTAGTGATTTATCCCAACCAGTAGATCTCAGACACAATTAATCGACGTGAGGAGAGCCTGTCACTATGTCTTCCTTCTATACTTCTGTGGTCATTAGCGTGGGTCTAGCTGCAATATCAACAGTGTACTGCAGATGCTGCAGCACGCCCTATTGCTGTGGCAACAACGTAGCAACAACACCAGACATTTAGCACTATGTGACGTCAGTACAGTGGCCCCATCCCAAAAGCCACCTCCGAGGCTCAAGACATGGAACCACGTGCATCAATGCATATGACTCAATAGATCAACTCCATCAGAGAAACCAGCGAAATTGTGAAGTGCTTCGAATATTTCTAACAGTGTGATTTAGTGCCTCATTCTCAGCATTGTCGTGAACATTGCGCAATGTGCAAGCAGAACTTGACAGCCCATGAGCCTTTTTTTCCTTAAGTTTCTTTCTCTAGTGTTGTTTTTATAATGTATGTTATAACTTGTATGTGTTTGTGTTTTGCATTGTAATTCTTATGTAATTAATAGCGTAGGTCACACAAATTACTATATTGTTCTGTACACCATGTTTTTTTGTATTCTGTATTTATTGTTGTGTGTCTGCAAACAGTGTGCCTGAAATCACCATAAACTGAAGCAGATACCACCACTGTCATTGTGAATGGACCATCAGTTCAGGGAACATTTTGTAAAGGATATTCTTGCTGCAGGGAGACTGAATGAATCAGGGGTTTAGTTAGTTCCTGACAGCTCACTAAGAGATTGTTAACATAGTTAGTATCATGTGTGATTGAGTTCAGTTTAGTTTAATAATTGAAATTGTTCTAACATCTCGGGCTTTTAGCTGTGGAGCACTCCGACTCTGATTGTAAAGAAAACTCTTCCATATTCGGCTCACACGCCTGGGACATTTTTATTGTGTGAATCGGTGTTTGGAAGGGGCTCCCTGGGTATAGATGTGAGATATGAGTGTTAGATTTCCATATTAAGAAGGGGAAGTGGCTACATTATAATCACTCCTCCCTCTATGAGCTGCATCTTCTGTTGCAGTGATTTTTTTTTATAGAGTGTGGCATGTGGAGTCAGTTAGCAAGATTGTCTTGGGCGAATAACTCACTACCTTGCTCCTAAGTGAGCAGACCACTTACCAGTTACAATATAAAATGGCGTAGGGGCTATGGGAGGTGGCATGCCTTTATGATGCACACAGTGACTTGCCCCCTCTCATATCTATGTCTTACTGTGAGTAATTCGATTTGGGAAAGTATATCCGAGTATGGTCATTACAATGTTAGTATTGAGAACCCAGAAGATGTGAATATTTTCCTCTCTAATTGCATGCGGTGAAAAGCTTCCCACGCTGTGTTTCTCATCATCTGTGTGGTCCGAAAGACGCGGGTGTTGTGCTGGGGAAGAAAGGATTATGCCGACAGGGGTGAGGGAGTCGAGTGGATTCTGTCCAGACGCCGACATTGTCATAAGAGCGGGGGCGACATGGCCACAGGGGCCTGAATACCTGTTGGGGTTAGAGATTCCATTACTTCGCAGAAACTTACTGAAAACACTTTCTGAGAGGTTCGAACAAAGCTTGGGAATGACTTGTGTTCCCAGATATTCTTGGCAGGCAAATTCCCATGTTTCCTCCAAAATCGTAACTGTAATTGGCTTCCTCAGGGGATAGCTCCGTGGCGTAGCAAAATCGGTGCATGTATTGGCGCCAAGTATCTCTGTTGGTGGAATAGTAGTGCTTCGGCAATAGAGTGGAATTTGCCGCCGGTTTTCGAGTTTCTTATTGGCACGTTTAACCACGGCCAGTGGCGTGGGGGTGGTAATGTTCTGTGTTTGGGTTGCACGGGTGCTCATGAGAGAGTCGGCTCTCGCCTTTCCGTCAGAGTAGGTTACAAGACTGAGCTCTCGCTGCTCTGAACAACCTGTCTTCCGTTAGCTGTCTAATATACTTTTATTTCATTTCAACTGTTGGACGAAGTTGCTGAAGTTTCGACTTCAAAGTAAATTTCCGAGTACAGATGGCAATTGATCGTTCTGCATACAAGCGGCCTATGTTGTCCGTCTTGAGCAGTTTTGGCTAAAGTTGATTCTATCTGAGTTACTGCTTGACTTTGATTGTTAAAATCAATCACTGTACCGACAGTGATTGTGTGGCGAGCCTTCTCCGACTCCCTCAGAGGCGCATTTGTATTTCTAGGAAATATTTAGTCTGGAACAACCAGACCAGGATAATTAGTTTCGGGCTATACTCGTGACATTATCATCACCACGACGGGACTTTGAAGCAACCAGCCATGGCCTACCGTGTGCCAGATCGTGTCCTTGCAGTTACGAAAACAGCTTCGTAATGTATGTCCACAGCACTGGCCGAATAGGGAATGTTGCTATGTGATAATCAGAGCTCAGCAGAGCGCGCCTGTTCCCGTCTTTTCTAACCTGGTTCTGTCTTGGGTGTTCATTGTCTGAGTTCTCACTACAGTGGCAGCAATTAATGTTGGGTTGGCTGAGTGTTTCTTTTAAGATTTGAGTTGCAAGGAATTTTCTCCACATGCCGCTTGTGCATAAATGTCACAAGCTAGTTTATGGACAACTTCACCTTCACAGCATTTATTTGAGTATCCATGTGTTTTGCTTATTACTTTGTGTTTAGTCATAATAAATCAAATTCTCATTTTGGATAGAACTTTCATTCTATAGATCGGTAGAGCAACCCTTTCATTTCTCATTACATTAATGAAACTTTTCTTTATCAAATTAATTTCCATCAAATTAAATTATTGCAGGTGTTAAACTCTTTTCTACTCCACTTGCATGGTCGATTACAGTCAGTTCGCGTTTCCTCTTAATCGATATGCAACAGCAAAATTCGGAGTTACAAAAGGGGGGGGGCTTAGAGCCTCATTTCCATATGAAGATTATAGAAGAATTAAATGTTAAATACACAGCGTGCCCCGGCCCTTCGCATACAAATAAGCAACAGCAAGTCTGTGTTCTGAAAAGTTAGGGGTATTTAAAAGCAATAGTAGGCATTAAATCGAGTTACTGTATCGCTTTCCTTTGTAATTTAGCACAAGCCTTAGACAAAGCTAATTGCCCGTACCTTTGTGGTAGTCGATGTTTTCTCCAACTCTTGAATCAGTTGCACAGAGCACATATTTATTTTTTCATCTTGAATCACTTTTCAGAATTATGTCTGCTGTGGTTCCTATAACTGTGAAATATTCATCTCTATTCATAAAAGACTTATAGCGTCAAAATGCGAGGTAGTTGCTAACTTGTGTTGTTCCAATGTTTTGTTAACTAGGCAGAAAGAAAACAAATGAAGTCAAAGTAACAAAACATTAGGTGTTGTGAGTTGATTTTAGAGGCGTGCTTTCCACCATTATCTACCAGACCTTTATCTTATGCCGATTTTACAGAAGCGTTTAACTCATTATCCGCCAACAGAACGGCCACCTGCAGCTTCGGAAGCGAAATCTATAGTTGCTGTTGCGTCAACTTCCGCATTAACTGATGGAATTAATCTAATAACGCTCTCACTCTGGCATTATAAATCTCTCCATGGAGGATCAACCAAATTCTCTTGCTTTCGCGGCAAGTGAAACGAGTAGACAGAAATCGGAACCGCAGACATTCCATGGATCACAATGACGTCGAAATACCGACCACAATTTCATCATCAAGGGGTTCAGGAGTCTTGAAAGCTGTGGAAAATGTGACTGGTGGACAGTATAATTAATCATGACGTGATCTCCACCTAAAGAGATTTCAAGCAATTCCTTCATTTCACGTACAAGTTTTGAGAGAAATTTATGTTCTTCACTGTCTGGTATTATGACACCCTGTCACTAATCACACCGAGGAACTTCCTGAACAATAACCATGGCTGATTTGTGACTTATCGGGTAGCTCTGTGTTTGCCTATGCTGTGTGCTTTCAACGTTCAGCTTAGATGAATTTTTCCTCTAACTGGCGATATTGATCATTTATACCACCTGTGAAGTGTGTGTATTGAGCTGTCAATTCAGCCACAGTTTAACATATACAGTCGTGACAGATACATATTTCTGTGAATCTGATAGGTAGCCACTATCGGATGAAAGCTTACTTCTTATTGAGGTCGTTTGTTAGATAAGAGTTATTTTTGTTTCTGTTCCTTCTACTTTTTTTACGAAGGGATTGGTATGTTTTTACGTTCCAAGCGGTAGTAAAATATCAAGAGACATAAGCAACTGTAAACTCAATGTAAACATAGCAAAACTACTTGTAAGAATGACAGTAGCTAACTGCACCTTACATTGCCGCTAAAGAGATCGTAAATATAGTATTTGACTGATAAGAAGTTTGTACATGCACATCCACATATAAACAGATTAGACACACAATTTTATCATGTTATTATTCTGTGCGGGGTTGAGGCAATTCCAATATTGTAAAAGTGTGACTCGTCTGTAAAGCAAGACAGAAGCTGACATTAAAAAATAGTGACGATCGCACTAATAAACTAGTACCGAAAAGAGCAAGTCTCGTCATTTTTCAGTACATGAAATAACATTATATTTAAAAATATGGTTGCTTTATTCACGTGGTATCTATGATATTTGTTGCTTTGTATACACAATTTGGCACGGAGTTCAATGACTTCCACCTTCTTACATTTCACTCGATTCTCCAACAACGAATTGTTTTATTTAATCTAATTATTATATATCCAAAAAGTTCCAAGGTTTATGGGTCTGTTTCCGGCCCTCATGCAGTAAAAATTTTAGAATTGATTTTGTCCCGTGCTGGGAACCATTTTTATTACTTTTGTCGTTTTGTTAGTACGATTTTGTGACAGTTTTCCCTTCATCGACAGCTGCCGTTGCTTATTTGGCACCTTAAATAAAGCAGCCGCTGCATTCCACACAAATTAATTTTTTATTTTCCTCCATGAACTGATTTGGCTCAGTGTAGCGAATAAAACTTTTCGTTATTGTGTTGGTGTACGACATCAAACTACGAAAGATATTTTATTTATTAACCATATTCTTGCTGCTAGAAATAAACATTAATCTTCACTAAACGTATGTATTGTCTCAGCGTTCTTAGGATACCTAAAGAATGAGAAATGTGGTGTTTTCCTTTACTTATGTCTGTGATTTTTTGCGCTACATACTATCGCTTTCGTACAATCCATTCTACAAATCAATACAAACAATAATCTTCACATACATCACATATTGTGTTCAATGCTATGGGTCATTGGCAGTTAGGCGCACTTCTGTCCCAGTGCGTAACGAAGTCAGCACTGTCGAAACTGTATATTTTTTAGACTATGGTACAGCCTTGAGTCATTTTGAAAGAACATATAGGAAATATTTCTCAAAAGTCAAGTAATTCACGCTCCTGTTCAGGGTCTGAAAAATTGTCACATAAGAAGTCGAACGACAATGTTCTAGTAATTATGTCATGCAGCAGGGACAGATATTAATTAACCGTCAATCTCGAAGAAATTATTCATGCGGGAATTCGTTATGTCTCTTAATGTTGATATACTCTACAGACTTCTTGATGCAATCTGTAATAACCAAAAGACTACCCAAAAGCATAAAACATAAACCTTCATGAACGACTTGGTAGAAAGTTATTTCACTTCACTCGTCATAATATTGCTACACAAACAGCGAACTACTTTCTTTTTATCTATGCGTTTCGTGTGTTTCAAACGTTTATATTCGTGATTCTCTAGTCCTGTTTGCATTTCTATTATTTCTGTTTCTCATTTATATTTGAACGTTACATCGCATTTTGTCAACACATTTCAGTCATAATTTATCGTCTCTGCTGTCAGGCGAATTTTATCATTGGTTTTTACTTCTGTTGTGCATCCTGTATCACGATAATGTAAGTTTCCTGTTTTTAGTACACTTCACACCAGAAATATTGACCGCGGAAAGGGCAGGTGGCAGAAATCGGTACAGCACTGTCATGAATGAAATTCAACATACCATAATTTTCTGTTTACTTTGGGATCATGCAGACGAGGAAATACTACTTCAAAAATTACAGAAAACTAATCTGATGCCAGATCTGTTCCAAGGAGATACAACTAATTTTTTAAATATACTGGTAGTATCTAAAGTTATAGTGCAGTTAACTGAAGAGACGTGCTTGTAAATTGTCACTGTAGCTCAATAAACAATATGCAGGCCTTACACGTAATGGTCGAATTAATTTGAATATTTTTTCGGCTTAAGAGACACATCCAACTAGTTCAACAGTTCGATCTCTGTGAAGTTCTCCAATGTATTATATGAAATATTTCGATGACGTGCAGCTCATTTCCTTAGAAAACGCGACGGGGTTTTGGCTATAAATCACTGAGAGTGACTTCTGGTGCAGAATGACATCCCTGGAGTCGAAAGTTAACTTTAGTATCTATATTTGAAATGACATGTGAGAAATATTTCGTAGTTTGTTTGATATTGCATGGTAACAGACTTATTGTCAGTGCGAGTTAGGTCTACATTCGCACCATTTGTTCTATAACAGACAGTGAGAATATATAATAGATGTCAAATATCCGCAACACATCGCTTTCATTTGACTCACATTATTCATGGCCATGCCTCATAACCAACAGAATATTCGTGACCACTGAACAGTGCGACTGTGTTGCTTGGAACTTAAACTCTCATAAGTAAGCATCAAATAGCAAGTTACACATAACAAGCGTACATTAAAGATGTTGTTGTTGTTGTGGTCTTCAGTCCTGAGACTGGTTTGATGCATCTCTCCATGCTACTCCATCCTGTGCAAGCTTCTTCATCTCCCAGTACCTACTGCAGCCTACATCATTCTGAATCTGCTTAGTGTATTCATCTCTTGGTCTCCCTCTACGATTTTTACCCTCCACGCCGCCCTCCAGTACCAAATTGGTGATCCCTTGATGCCTCAGAACATGTCCTACCAACCGATCACTTCCTATAGTCAAGTTGTGCCACAAACTGCGCTACTCCCCAATTCTATTCAATACTTCCTCATTAGTTAAGTGACCTACCCATCCAATCTTCAGCATTCTTCTGTAGCACCATATTTCGAAAGCTTCTATTTTTTTCTTGTCCAAACTAATTATCGTCCATGTTTCACTTCCATACATGGATACACTCCTTACAAATACTTTCAGATACGACTTCCTGACGCTTCAATCAATGCTCGATGTTAACAAATTTCTCTTCTTCAGGAACGCTTTCCTTGCCATTGCCAGTCTACATTTTATATCCTCTCTACTTCGACTATCATCAGTTATTTTGCTCCCCAAATAGCAAAACTCCTCTACTACTTTAAGTGTCTCATTTCCTAATCTAATTCTCTCAGCCACACCCGATTTAATTCGACTACATTCCATTATCCTCGTCTTGATTTTGTCGATGTTCATCTTATATACCCTCCTTTCAAGACACTGTTCATTCCGTTTAACTGCTCTTCCAAGTGCGTCTCTGAGATAATTACAATGTCATCGGCAAACCTCAAAGTTTTTATTTCTTCTCCATGGATTTTAGTACCTACTCCGAACTTTTCTTTTGTTTCCTTTACTGCTTGCTCAATATACAGATTGAATAGCATCGGGGAGAGGCTACAACCCTGTCTCACTCGCTTCCCAACCACTGCTTCCCTTTCATGTCCCTCGACTCTTATAACTGCCATCTGCTTTCTATACAAACTGTAAATAGCCTTTTCGCTCCCTGTATTTTACCCCTGCCACCTTCAGAATTTGGAAGAGAGTATTCCAGTTAACATTGTCAAAAGCTTTCTCTAAGTCCACAAATGCTACAAACATAGGTTTGCCTTTCCTTAATCTAGCTTCTAAGATAAGTCGTAGGGTCAGTATTGCCTCACGTGTTCCAACGTTTCTACGGAATCCAAACCGATCTTCCCCGAGGTCAACTTCTACCAGTTTTTCCATTCGTCTGTAAAGAATTCGCGTTCATATTTTGCAGCTGTCACTCATTAAACTGATAGTTCGGTAATTTTCACATCTGTCAACACCTGTTTTCTTTGGGATTGGAATTACTATATTCTTCTTGAAGTCAGAGGGATTTTCGCCTGTCTCATACATCTTGCTCACCGGATGGTAGAGTTTTGTTGGGCCTGGCTCTCCCTAGGCTGTCAGTAGTTCTAATGGAAAGTTGTCTATTCCCGGGGCCTTGTTTCGACTTAAGTCTTTCAGTGCTCTGTCAAACTCTTCACGCAGTATCGTATCTCCCATTTCATCCTCATCCTCTTCCATTTCCATAATATTGTCCTCAAGTACACCACACCTTTTTAGACCCTCTATATACTCCTTCCACCTTTCCGCTTTCCCTTCTTTGCTTAGAACTGGGTTTCCATCTGAGCGTTTCACATTAACGATAAGGGAGAAATAATATAGAGAGAGTCGGAAAGACAATTTACGTTCATGTTTAGAGTCTAACTGATCCCCAGAGACCGTAAGTATTGCAAACTGACATTTTATTATAATCAAAAATCTAAACAAATGAAATATTCTACAGTTCAAATCAGTTTTCACATTAATCAAAAGCGGGTACCGTAAGACCTATAAACATGACGCCCATAGTGGGCGACCCTCGGGCAGGTGACACGGAACAATCTTAAATAGACAATTAGTCTAAAACAGAAAAAATATACAATTTATATTCTTGCATATACAAAAATTTTACAGAAGATCAGATGCTTAAATGAGGTTACCGCTAGATCGAATTTTAGAACTCATTTTATTTAAGCAGTTGAACCAAACATTTAATACAAGACGGAAACTTCCTTGGCCAGCGTTTGTTAAAATAATATAAATATTTAACTGAAATAATGTCCAGAAAGGAGAACTGCACTATTAAAGATGAACACACACTAAAATTCCGCGTAAAACTTTAAGTACTTCATAACAGACCTGAAATTTCACAGTGAGCATTACAATGGTTTTGGTTTAAGACGATTTATGAGTTCAAAGACAACACTTTCTTAACAAATGCTCACAAATTACAAAATTCAGTTCTCACTATTTAATGGAAAAAAATGGAAATGAGCGTTCGGCGTCATTGGCGGTAGGCCCCTTACGGAGCAGGTACGGCCTTATTACATTCGACGTCACATTGGGCAACCTGCGCGCCGGATGGTGTCGAAATGATGAAGAGGGCAACACAACACCTAGCCCCTGAGCGGAGAAATTCCCCTACCCGGCCGGGAATCGAACGTGAGCCCCATAGGGTGGCAGTCCATCAGGCTGACCATTCAGCTATCGGGGTAGACTTCGATGTTTAATAAAGTTGCTAGTAAACACTCATTCCTCTCTCGTGAGATTACAAGAACGGATGCTCACCGTAAAATCCAGTTATGTAAGAACTCCTTGGTTTTGGTTCCAGACAGCTTTCCACCCACAGCGAAGGCTGGGGGAAATTTAAAACACAGGCTGAGCACCTCCTTCCCTGCCGCGGTGAACTTGTGGCGCTGGAATCCAGCGTTTACTTTCATTCTCCGACCAAGCTCTGATGCACACTTCGAACCTAGACGCCACTTTGCTTTACAGTGAAGACCACACTGCAACAAGTCCATATGATATCACTAGCATTGTCGGTTATATCGAGAGCTCTTCTTACAAACTGAGATGAGTCGAAGAGCCGACTGTCGACGCAATTTCCGCAACCTCATACATGTGAGCCGGAAGGCAACTGTCACGAGACGGTGTCTTCTACAACTCTTTATAGGCTTCGTGCAGCCCCTGCACCCACCACCCCCCACTCGGCCACCTAGCAGAGAGGCAGAACACGCGCGACAGTTGTAAGCTCTCTGAAATCGAAAGGGACCGTCTCCACCTTATCATTGCTCTTGTGGAGGATGGGAATTTGACGGCGTCAGAGGCAGGGACGTATAGCGTTCCTGAGCGCAACGCGCTACAGTGGATAAAACATAATCAAGAAACTGAAGAATGCAGAAGTCGTGTAACAGCACTTTTCCGGTACAACGAACTTGTCAGCACGTGACGCCAAAATCAATTTTTTAAACGCGGAGTAGTTGAATCAGGTTGCATTGTTTCCCGCGGCAGTAGTTCCAGTTCGGCACTGGCTTAGAGAGTACAGGCTACATAGCAAACATACGACCATCAAGGAGAAGCTCTTTGATGGTCATCCATACAACTGATCAGGGTTTGCCGAAGACAAGATCAATCGTGATTAGCGGAATGCGGTATTTTGTGACGAGTCCATATTGTCCTCGGGGAATGATGGCCCAGTACTACTATACAGGCCTCAAGGTTACCGTTTCTACCCGAAATACAACCATCAGTCATGTAGTAGTTGCTGGATGTGTTGCTGTAGAGTTGGAATTCTTCACAGGATGGATGGTCGACCTGACATTGCCCAATATACCCATCTTACTATTGACGTTATGGTTCCATCAGTGTGAAAACTATATTCAGAGGGACTAATCTGCTTTAAGCAGGACCAGTCTCCTACACACATATCAGCGATGCTGCAGGAGTCGTTTGCAGAATGGAATGTGATTTGTCTTCTCCACTGACCTCCTTCTGTACCAGACCTAAGCCCCATTGAAATGGTATGACAGAGACGGAATGGACCGTGCGAAGAAACTGGTCTGACCCCGCTCGAATAATCCATGGTAACCTCTGGAACGACACGCTAATTTACTGGGAGATGTTGGAGGAAAATGAGAGATTTATTACCAGCCTCATAGGCTCGTTTCATCGCTTATTGCAGACAGTCACTGAACTTGACTCTTGTGAGTGGTGACGTATTCCTGTAATCCAGGCTACTGAGAACCCGTTATCCGAGAAAGAGCTGTAGACCAACAACGCGTTTCGTGGGCTAAGGAACTTCTGCGAAGGCACAGCAAAGCTCTGCTCCCAACAAAGATGACAGTGCGAATAATTTCGAAGTTAGAGAAATCAAACTCACAAATACATGGGAAAACGGAACAATGAATAATGTAACAACAAACATAGTAAGAAGTGTTCTTTACTTATAAGGAGATTTTTATATTCAATAAGTGATTGACTCCAGCGCAACATGGCGGAAGTTCTAATTTCAGCGACCATCATTTTTTGTGCTGTCAAGCGCACATTTATATATCAAGAAGATTGTAGATATCATACGCAACGCGCGAAAATAGAATGTAGGGTATTGTTTTTTGCTTGACTGAAGATCCTACTGAAACCGCTCAAATGTCGCCCGTCAGCGGTTTGCTGTTAATGTGAAATACCTCGTCGAGTGAGGATACAGGAAGGGTGTCGGCGACCGATACATTAGCGAGAGTGCCTGGTAGCGGCGAACGGTATGTCACATCAGCCGAACGTTGTGGTTGCCGTTAGCAGACCGGTCTATGCAATTGTGGTGGCCCCTGTTTCACGAGGTCAGTGATATAACGAGTGCAACCCACCATTGTTATGAGAACATAGTTAAAAGTCCTTTATCGCTGGTGTTTGCTGAATTTCTTTAGTCACTGTTCTCCAGTGTACAGTGTTATTAACACCCATAAGAAAATAAGTGCTATAAGTTAAAGTCGACGTCAGTGTACAATGAAGCAAAGATTTCTGCGTTTTAAATTGGTAATCTGTGTGTTTCTAATTCTCGGTGATAAACAAATCGAAAGTTACCACCTATTGTTTACTCTTATTCATGCATGCCATTTACAATAATATTGTGATAAAACTAATCTTTTATCAAAATAGTCTTCATTGGACAAAAGCATGCTACATAAATAACAAGTGCTATCCATCCGTATTTTTCTTGCAGATATTTCCTCGCTCAGTGAAAAAGAAAAAAAAATTAACTACAATATCAGTATGCAAATAGTACAAACTGAAATTAATTGCATATAATAAATCACAGTTAACAATTTCATTGTTGTTGTTGTTGTTGTTGTTGTGGTCTTCAGTCTGAAAACTGGTTTGAGCAATTTATCACTCTAGTCCATCATACGAACACCTCTTTATCTCTGAATAACTACTGCCCCCTCCATCCATTTGAACCTGCTTAGTGCATTTATGCCTTCCTCTACTATTTTAACCCATATACTTCCCTTCATTAATAAACTAAATAATCCTTAGTGGCTCAGGATGTGTCCTATCAATCGCCCTTATTTTAGAACTCTCTCATAAATTTCCTTTTCCCCAATTTCGAATCAAGACCTCACCATTAATTATTCGGTCTCCTTACATAATCTTCAGCAATCTTCTACCGCACCAAATTCTCTTCTTGTCTCAATTGCTTATCGCCTACGCTTCATTCCTGTTGAAAGCTACACTACAAACAAAAACTTACACAAAAACTTCCTAATTTATACTAATTGTTCACAAATTCCTGATTTTCAGGGATGCTTTTTTTTTTTTTTTTTTTTTTTTTTTTTGCTATTGTGTCTGCCTTTTACAATCTCTTCTATCGTCATCAGTTATTTTGCTTTCCAAGTAGCAAAATTCATCTACTCCATTTAATGTCTCATTTCCTGATCTAACTTCGTCAGCATCGCGTAACTGAAGCCATCTAATACCGTTAAGAATGTTTTACTAAAGTCGATGGTTATCTTAAATATTTTTAGGACACTATCCGTTCCGTTCAAGTGCTCTATCAAGTCCTTTGGCGTCTATCAGATCAACAACAAACCTAAAAGTCTTTATTTCTTCTCCCTGATCTTTAATTCCATTTCCGTATTTATCCTTGGTTTACTTTACTGCTTACTCAACGTACAGACTGAATAATACTGGAGACAGGCTAACAGCCTTGGCTCACTCTCTACTCAACTACTGCTTTCATTTCATGTCATTCGACTCTTATAACTTTAGTGCGGTTTCCGCACAAGATGTAGACAACATTTCGCTCCCTATATTTTATTCATGGAACCATAAAAATTTTAAAGAGTGTTGTCCAGCCATCATTGCGAAAATCTTGCTCTAAATCTACAGTGGTGATATATGCAGGTTTGCTTGTCTTCAACACAACTTCAAAGTTCGTAGTGTCAGTTCTGCCTTACGTGTTCCCTTATTTCTGTAGAACCTAAACTGAAAGTGCCTGCGATCGCCTTCCATTCTTCTGTAAATAATTCGTATAAGTATTTTGCAACTACAATTAACCTGTTGTTTCGGTAGTATTCACGTCCCTCAGCACCTGCCTTCTTTGGACTTAGAATTATTACATTCTTCTTGAAGCCTGAGGCTACTTCCCCTAAGTCAAATATATTACACATGAAGCTGAATGGCATTGTCATGGCTCGCTCTCGCAAGATACTCAATAATTCTGAAGGAATGTCGTCTATTCCACAGCCTTGGTTAGACTTCGCTCTTTCGGTACTCTGTGAATTTTTCCTCCAATATCGTATGTCTCTTCTCATCTTCACATACTTTCTCTTCTCTTTCTATAATATTTTCCTAAATTTTTTTCCCTGAAATAGACCAACTATATATTCCTTCCACTTTTCCGCTTCCCACAATTGTTTAATGCAACTACGAACTGAGCTCGTGATATTCATATAGTTGCTTTACTTTCTCCAAACGACTCTTAACTGTCCTATAGGTAACATCTATCTTTTCTGTAGCTATGCACATTGATACAGTCTAGCATTTGTATTCTAGCCATTTTGCATTTTCTGTCAATATCATTTTAGAGAAGTTTGAATTCTCTTATGCCTCTTTCAGTTGCTGTATTTTTATACACTATTGGCCATTAAAAATGCTACACCACGAAGATGACATGCTACAGACGCGAAATTTAACCGGCAGGGAGAAGATGCTGTGATATGCAAATGATTAGCTTTTCAGAGCATTCACACAAGGTTGGCGCCGGTGGCGACACCTACAACGTGCTGACATGAGGAAAGTTTCCAATCGATTTCTCATATACAAACAGCAGTTGGCCGACCTTGCCTGGGGAAACGTTGTTGTGATGCCTTGTGTTAGAAGGATAAATGCGTACCATCACGTTTCCGAATATGATAGAGGTAGGATTGTAGCCTTTCGCCATGCGGTTTATCGTATCGCGACACTGCTGCTCGCGTTGGTCGAGATTCAATGACTGTTAGTAGAAAATGGAATCGGTGGGTTTAGGATGGTAATACGGAACGCCGTGCTGGATCCCAACGGCCTCGTATCACTAGCAGTCGAGATGACAGGTATCTTATCTGCATGGCTGTAACGGATCGTGCAGCCACGTCTCGATCCCTGAGTCAACAAATGGGGACGTTAGCAAGACAACAACCATCTGCAGGAACAGTTCGACGACGTTTGCACCAGCAAGGACTATCAGCTCGGAGACCATGGCTGCGGTTACCCTTGACGCTGCACCACAGACAGGAGCGCCAGTTATGGTGCACTCGCCCGCATCTCGTGGTCGTCCGGTAGCGTTCTTGCTTCCCACGCCCGGGTTCCCGGGTTCGATTCCCGGCGGGGTCAGGGATTTTCTCTGCCTCGTGATGGCTGGGCGTTGTGTGCTGTCCTTAGGTTAGTTAGGTTTAAGTAGTTCTAAGTTCTAGGGGACTGATGACCATAGATGTTAAGTCCCATATTGCTCAGAGCCATTTTTTATGGTGCGCTCAACGACGAACCTGGGTACACGAATGGCAAAACCTCAGTGTTTCGGATGAATCCAGTTTCTGATTACAGCATCATGATGGTCGCATCCGTGTTTGGCGACATCGCGGTGAACACACGTTAGAAGCGTGTATTCGTCATCGCCATACTGGCGTATCACCCCGCGTGATGGTATGGGGTGCCATTGGTTACACGTCTCGGTCACCTCTTGTTCGCACTGACGGCACTTTGAACGGTGGACGTAACATTTCAGATGTGTTACAACCTGTGGCCCTACCCATCATTCGATCCATTCGAAACTCTATATTTAAGCAGGATAATGCGCGACCGCATGTTGCAGGTCCTGTACGAGCCTTTCTGAATACAGTAAATGTTCGACTGCTGCCCTTGCCAGCACATTCTCCAGATCTCTCACCAACTAACAACGTCTGGTCAATGGTGGCCGATCAACTGGCTCGTCACAACACGCCAGTCACTACTCTTGATGAACTGTATTATCGTGTTGAAGCTGCATGTGCAGCTGTACCTGTACACGCCATCCAAGCTCTGTTTGACTCAATGCCCAGGCGTATCAAGGCCGTTATTACGGCTAGAGGTGGTTGTTCAGCGTACTGGTTTCTCAGGATCTGTGCATCCAAATTGCGTGAAACTATAATGATATGTCAGTTTTAGTATAATATATTTGTCCAATGAATACCCGTTTATCATCTGCATTTCTTCTTGATGCAGCAATTTTAATGGCCAGTATTGTAGTTTCTCCTTTCGTCAGTTAAACTCTATACCTCCTGTGTTATCTGAAGATTTGTAGTAGGACATGTCTTTTTACCGATGTGATAAGCTGCTGTATTCGCTGTTTCATCTCTCAGGGCTACATATTCATCTTCTATTGCCGTTCCTTTCGACTGTTTCAATGTAACGTTGCGTAATGGGGCTGTGAAACTCTCAACAAGCTCTGTATGTGTCCCACACTACTAGCCCTGCCGGAGAGGCCTCCCATCCATCAGAGTGGCCTGCAGTTTATCATCATGTTTAGGCTACGAGCAGCGGGAGCTCCAGTGGTAGTTCAGAGGCCGTCCGCAACGCTGGTTTACTTTGCCACGTCCACGACGGGTGCCAATGCCAACCAGACGACACAATATAACTCAGCTTGGAGGGCCAATGGGCGAGGAGCATGTCATTTCCAGCAGCAGTAACCAATCGGACGAATATCGTGTAGCAGTCCACCTGTTGATACAACCCACGGCTTGGTAGTCAGGAAGATTTAGATGATCCATCATTGAAGTAGACGCGGGGCCTCAGCTAGTCATAAACTCGTAGAAATAGGCAATAACAGCAGTCGTACTGTTTATAAAATGTTTAATTAAGTGACCAGTTTCGACACTACATTTGTGTTATCTTCAGTCACACCTACATCGGAAATCACAAGACAGTCATGATTCCAAGTAATGGACAAATGTTAACGATTGTACTTAAAATAAGATCTATTAAAACGATTGTTTGAAAACATTAAAGCCCTTTAGGAAATTGTACATGTAGTTATGGACATGTTCTTATAGCAACTGAATAGTTGATGTGTTCATTTCCTGGTCCGGGCCTGAAACACAAAATGTTTTGAGAGTTAACTCTACCTTTCCTAAGACATCTTCGATCGTATTCGCACATGCGTGCACATTATACAGTGTATTTCTTCGACGACCGGACTGGTTGGATATGACTGTCAGTTTGCTTCAGTTCTGATTGGATTGTGATTTTTTTCTCCTAACAGGTGTTCCTTCGAGTGATCTAGCGTCTTTGGCGTGACAGGTGTACAATAGACAGTGGATGTGCTACATCCGTTGCATTGCAGAGGGTCCGTCTTCTTTCAAATATGATGGTTTATTGTGATTTTGCTATGTGACATTTAGCATAAGATGCTTCAATATTGGTTGTTGCTTCTTGGATATTTCATTGATCAGTTTGTCATGGACGCTTTTTAGGATTGGGAGTTTGATGTTATTAACAGTTTATACAATTCTGTGCAGTAAATGGCATAACACCGGTGATAAATACAGATTATGAACGAAAGTCTGTTGCTAAGGCAGAATACTCAAAATATCTGGGTGTGTGCATTGATGAGAAATTGAATTGGAAGAAACACATCGATGATCTGCTGAAACGGTTAGGTTCAACTACTTATGCTATTAAGGTTATTGCAAATTTTTCGGATAAACATATCAGTAAATTAGCCTACTATGCCTATTTTCTTTCACTGCTTTCATATGGCATCATATTTTGGAGCAATTCGCCATCAAGGGAGAAAGTATTCATTGCACAAAACCGTGTAATCAGAACAATAGCTGGAGTCCTCCCAAGATCACCTTTCACACATTTATTTAAGGAACTCGGGATATTCACAGTACCTTCACAATAGATACACTCACTTTCGAAATTTGTCATTAATAACCCATCCCAATCCAAAAATAACAGCGAAGTACATTGCTACAACACTTGAAGAAAGGATGATATTCACTATTCAGGATTAAATCTCACTCTGGTACAGAAAGGGGTGAATTATGCTGCCACAAAAATCTTAGGTCGTTTGGCAAATAGTATTAAATGTCTCGCAGATAGCCAAAAAACATTTAAAAGTAAATTAAAAGAATATCTGAATGATAACTCCTTCTACTTAATAGATGAACTCTTAGATATGAAGTAGTAACTGTAAAAATAATTAATTAATTAATTATTTTGTGTAAAGAAAACTTAGTTAAAGTGACACATTGCACATAATTAAGAAATGTCATATTCATCATCTGTGGAGCAAGGATTTATGTATGTATGTATATGAATTGCTTTGCTCCGTTTAGTAATTAGCTCTTTCACACATACGATTCACACTGCAAAGCGTTATTGCACTGTGACCTGTAATTTATTTCTATTATACCTTTACTTAGCTATAGCACGTACGTATTCAGTTAATGAATGGCCTTTGTATTTTATTTGGGACGGTCCCCTATTTTCTCGAATAAGTGGTAGACATATCTCTGTCCTCGTGTCCAGAAACGGAGATTTCTTTCAGGAGCACGCTGAGCAGTTTACGGTACTGATGCTTCGGATACTGATCATGGCATTTCCCCTGTAAAGTTTTCACATGGTTGTATGTACCTATGTTTGACCCAGGTATGGCTCTTACCTTTTATTTTAGTCTCTTCAACCCTTTTTTTGCAACTGAAAAGTAGGTGTGTCTCTTTCCTCGTTTCATCTAGAAATACAGATTTATATTAATGAAGCCCAGAAATGTTATTCGTTAGTTTTATTTCAGAGATAAACTTTAGGTTTGACAGGTTAACACTTTAACAGGATTAATTTCGAGTTGTATGTAGGTAGATGAATCTTTCTTATACCAGTTTATTCTATAACTATGCCCACTATGGCACTATATAATATTTTTAGCCTGACGACTTTACGGTCAAGGTTCTTTAGCATACCTAGCACAGTAGTTACCGTTATGTCGTTGTATATAGTTCTCTACCAAACCTCCCTACTGTATAATGTCTTAATCACAATGTTATTCCCATTGTATCCCCAACTTTTAGCGGTAGAGGACATCAGTCATGATTGTCCTCTATGATTCTATAGTTTACATTTTTCTTTGTCACACACTCTCTACACATTCAGTAATTAGACTCCAAATCTTTAATGATACAACACCGTATGTGCAGATGTGATCTTTTAGCATATAACTAAGCTTAAAAGTAATAATTAATAAACAACACTCATATGCCGATACTGTCGTTCCAGTACACTCCTTTTAGGCCTTAATGTAAAGAATTTAAATAAAAGATATATATATATATATATATATATATATATATATATATATATATATATATATATATATATATATATAAAAGGAGTTATTATGTATCTCACATTTTTCATACATCTCATTTGAAATTTGATCTCACTAGTTTCTTCAGTGCATTGTACGTGTTTTGTTTTTACAATTCCTATTAGGTCAAAACAACAGCTTTTATTAATACATATGATATGTGCATAACAAATAAACATTTTATGGTACGTCATTTCATGATCGAAACAGGTCGTACAATTAATATACTTTATAAAAAGTACAGCGTTCTTTAAGTCTTCAAGTCGTCTTCAGGTCGTCTTCTTCTGTCTTTTGAGTTTGTCTGGAATTAGTAACTGTCTTACCTGAATACCCTGTAGTACAAACAGCCCGCAAGGTTTTTAGCCACCACAGTCCACAGCACAGTGGTGTGGTACTGACTCAGTCTCTGTGTAGGTGTTCAACATTTGAAGTGACCATCAGTTACAGAACTCAATGCCCGTTGTGTACAATGAAAAGAGTAGCCGTAGTACTGCAAACACTCTAAAACATCCTCTACACTACGGAAGACTGCGACCTACCTATAACGACTTGAAGACCAGATGGACAAGTGCAGATTTCGGCCAAACCCATTCAAGACCGAAACAATCCTGTTGAGCCACAGACACCTGATCAAAAACGGATAACGAGACGACGACGATATATAGCAGATACTATGGGACACGCCACTAAGGCTCAATAACACTGTCAGCTACCTTCGTGTGTTCCTGGTGTTCCTGGACAAACACCTGAATTGGGAAAACACCTAACATATCTACCTCGACAAGAGCAAGAGAAAACCTAACCAGAAAGTTTCAAGGATGAATATACGGATGTGACGAAAAAACAGCTACCAACACCAGTACATAATACTAGCAATATAATATGCCGCAGTAATCTTGGAGGGCATGCAAAAATCCATACTAGAAAGAGTATACTCGATCTAAATTGGCACCAGGGATAATCTGATCAGCCGTGATTACGGCTATAGTCTCAGAAACGCTTGAGAATCAGCACCGGATATAATTATGAAATCCAGAAAACACAGAGATCTGGCGGCCAGTGCAGTCGGAGTAACTACACCAGCTGCCTCACAGAAACCTCCGCAGCAGCAGAAGAGTGCCCCATAACAGTACAGAAAACAGAGAGGGAGTGGGGGGGGGGAGGGGGTGCGGTGGGATATAAATCGGCCACGCGCTCGACGTCATGGTATTTGTGGGTTACAATAAGTAAGTGTTCTTATATCTAGATTAATTTACATTGCGTAGCGGCAACGGAACTGACAAATTGCCTGTTGACTTCTGTCTCGGGTGGAAGCTAATAAGTGCTGCTTAGTTTACGACGTGCTGGTTTACACCTGGGGAGCGTTATCCACTTCAGACTTGAGATATGTATCACAAGGGAAAAATGACATCTACAGTGTATAGAACAATTTCTTAAGGCTGCTGCAGCCAACACAGAATCTTCAAAGAAACTTCCACAAAAGTATCTGTCATTAAGACCCCACCTGTTCCTTTAAGCAAATAGATTTCTTCTCAGAGCTATAAACACGAAAAAATCTTTACAGAATCGCAAAAATGACTAATTACCACGTATGCACTGTTGGCCATCCCATGGAGGACGTAAAAAATGCAACTGCATTGATCTAATCAGTGCACAATTCAACTCCATAAATGAAAGAAACTTGGGGTCCTCAGACACAAGAAGAACTGATAACTATCGTAAACAGAAATCGTGAAAATCATAGCCTGAAGGGAGAGGAATATTAACTTCAGTACGCAAGTAGGAAAAAGAAACTGGGGTCTCTCTACACAGTTGGTGTGAGTCGCTTGACACTTATGCTCGTTGCTGAGAACTTGTAAGATCACTATTGTAACTGATCAGAGAAAACGAATAATATGATAAAATTTGTGCCAAAGCAGTCACAGTTAATAAATGATTTAGATGTGCGTTTAGGTTGTGAAACATATAAAACAAGATAACGTAATGAAGGACGTCCTCATATAGCAAATGTCGTGACGCAGAAGTTACGCAAAAAAAGTAAATAAATAAAAAATAAAAAATAAACACAATATTTTACCAAATGGATATACCTAACCCACTGCGTCGCTAGGACGATTGACTCAATGCTAACGACGATATTGCCTGATGCCTGAGTGGGGTACCTATACTCGACAATACCGCCTTCAAGTGGAAATTTTTGATCTCCTCTTATAAAGACAAAACTCATTACTTCACAACACTCATGGCTTACAACGACGCTGGTTCTCCGGGGAGTACTAGGTGATATGAAAGGTCATTGGACTGAGCCTGTATGTAAATGTCACTGAATCTATACATGTAAAATTAGTCTCATGGATAAACAGATATAGTGACTGTTAGTTTTCCCTTCGAAGGCTGTATGCTTCACTACAAGCTTTTGAAGTGGCAAATAACGAACAAATGAGATATCAAATAATTATCTCTACTTTTAACTGACAAACATTCCCAATTAACGCTAGAACACAAATGCTACAGGATACTTACTCGATGAAACATGGAAGCATAACCAGAAAGAATCTACATTTTCATAATGAGTCCAGTCAAAGATTAACGTTAAAGTTAATCGAAATTCTAGCGTACTGCAAATGTGTTAGAAAAATCTCTAGCACCATTGAAAATTTAAAAATAACCTCCGTACTTCTGTTGCCACATATTTATGCTACAATTAATTTCTGCCTTTGTTGAAATCAACAGAATGTTTTCATGTTCCAGCAGACAACTAAAGTAAAAAAAAATTAAGCTAAAAATACTTTTTAGTCAATACAGAAATTTCAGAGAGCTCCCTTCCATCCTTTGCTAAAGCCAAATTGATTTAATGAACTCGTTATTCATAAAGACCCGTTTTTAGAGAGAGATTTCGAATTTATCTGATCTTCGGTCTTATTTTATATACAAACTCTACATTTCCGGACCAAATCTTCATTTAACAAGACTACTCTACAAGCCCTAGAGCCTGTAATAGGAATTGTGAAACACTCTATATGAGAAAGTATTAATATAATTACATTTTTTATTTACATATTCAAAGAAAATTTAAGGCAGATATATACTCGTTGCAGATTTTAGTGTCCATTCGTGTGCATTCTGTTGTAATACATGGGCCACTATTAGGGTTATAATTCTCTTCATTTACACCGTCTACGTGCAATACGTTGTTTTCTGGTGTGCTTATTATCGTCTTCTCAAAATTATTAATGTTTGTTATACCCAAAATGGAGCAGAATGTGATATTTGTAGTGAAAATAGTTCCTTAATGATAAACCAAGTTTAATTATGTTAACAAGACATTGATGTACAGAAGAGAATATCTTCTGACAGTAGAAAAACTTTTAAATCTACTTGTAGTAGTCTCACATATTAAACGGAAAACCAGCACAGAAACACAAAAGGGAAATAAATATTCAAATATACACACATCGGTCGAGGAAGGACGCAATTACATTGGTGGGGCGATTTTTTGGAGACTATCAGCGACTAATAGTTGCTGAAAGTAAATGCGTTTCGTAATGGCGTTATTGACTTTTATGTTGAATGTATCAAACATCTCTGCCATATAGCCGCTCTGCGTCTTACAGTCTTTATAATGGGTTTTGCAACCCATCTATGGCATCGAATGTCTCTCAGTCTACTTTGTTATTTCGTATCCCTTCCCGGCTATTGCAGGAGATGCATTCGTTAATTGGCAGATTCCATTCTCCTGTATTTGACCGAGAGGCTTTATGAACGGAACACTACGCGACCTTCACATTTGTGCCCTTAATTACGCGAAGGGGCGGAGCACAACGTTGTTATCTCCTACTTCCGTTTCATGTCCTAAATCATGCAAAAGCTTTTATCCACTAAGTTATCGCAGGGATAATAAATTTACTGTGTAGCCGGCAAGAGACGCAGCGAGCATATTTACATTAGGTAGCTATTATTAAAGCTGGTAGCTTTTTATTCGTTTGGTAGGAAAGGCAGATAATTATGTCGTAAATCCAGAATTCAGTGTGCTGTAAGCTTTTAATGTCTCAATATCACAGTATTACCCTATTAATAACACAATACGTACCGAAATACTTTGTTCACTTATTTCTTAGACGTGTTTATTCTAACAAATATTCAGAGTCTGTCGGAAACGTCATAAACAATTTGTTACAAACACCAAGTAAAGATACTTTAAACCTCCGAGAGCAAACTAACCATAGCAAATCAAATATCAGCACGTTAGGAATAGGCCACTCCCTTAAACTACTTTTCTGGATGTAGCTGAATTTTCTTCTTCTTCTTCTTCTTCTTCTTCTTCTTCTCCTCCTCCTTCTTCTGGTTACGGGGGCTCTATATTTCTCGCCGCATCCTTGATGTCTGTCGCCAAATGTCTCGATGTTACCATTTTTCTTCATCCTGCTCTGCACCACTTCATCTATTCTTGAATACCCATTACCCACACTTTTCGTTGTATTTCTCATCTTCTTCTTCCAAAAGGTTACCATGAAAGTGCTCTCTTTGGTCACATGTCTTCTTCCATTACTTTAACATGCACCAATTATCCACGTTGGTTTATTATTCTTGTTTTCTCCACCATGGATTTATATAATAGCAGTTTAAGCATTACACTCATTTTCGAGAACCAGAGTACATATGCATGTATATGATTTACTTGCTATGTTCAAATCTCTAAATATCATTCAGTTTTTAGCAGTGTAACTGACGCCAGAAAAAGTGAATTTTTTCACCGAGATCCGCCTTTCCTAAACAGATTTACTTGAATGTCAAATAATAGTCAAATGAAATGAAAAACACAATGAACAATTGGTCAGTCCTAGGAAGCAGCATGCTAATATGTATAACCCCGCCTCTAGGCTTGTTAATGGCTTAATTGAACGTGGAAGACAGTCCTCGAGTTTATTCCGGTATCGCCCGGGTTCCCGGGTTCGATTCCCGGCGGGGTCAGGGATTTTCTCTGCCTCGTGATGGCTGGGTGTTGTGTGGTGTCCTTAGGTTAGTTAGCTTTAAGTAGTTCTAAGTTGTAGGGGACTAATGACCACAGCAGTTGAGTCCCATAGTGCTCAGAGCCATTTTTTTATTCCGGTATGTCATATTCTGCAAAAGAAAGTCACTGACGGTTACATACAAATTCCGGACCAAGCGAGTGGCGCAGTGGTTAGCACACTGGACTCGTATTCGGGAGGACGACGGTTAATACCCGCGTCCGGCCACCCTGATTTACGCTACTGGCCAATAAAATTGCTACACCAAGAAGAAATGCATATGATAAACGGAAATTCATTGGACAAATATATTATACTAGAACTGACATGTGATTACATTTTCACGCAATTTGGCTGCATGGATCCTGAGAAATCAGTACTCAGAACAACCACCTCTGGCCGTAATAGCGGCCTTAATATACCTGGGCATTGAGTCAAATAAAGCTTGGACGGTGTCTACAGGTACAGCTGCCCATGCAGCTTCAACACGATAATACACTTCATTAAGAGTAGTGACTGGCGTATTGTGACGAGCCAGTTGCTCGGCCACCATTGACATGACGTTTTCAGTTGATGAGAGATCTGTAGAATGTGCTGGCCAGGGCAGCAGACGAACAATTTCAGTATCCAGAAAGGCCCGTACGGGACCTGCAACATGCGGCCGTGCATTATCCTGCTGAAATGTAGGGTTTCGCTGGGATAGAATGAAGGGTAGAGCCACGGGTCGTAACACATGTGAAATGTAACGTCAACTGTTAAAAGTGCCATCAATGTGAACAAAAGGTGACCGAGACGTGTAACCAACCAATGGCACCCCATGGCTTCACGCCGGGTGATACGCTAGTATGGCGGTGACGGATACACGCTTCCAATGTGCGTTCACCGCGATGTCGCCAATCACGAATGCGACCATCATGATGCTATAAACAGAACCTGGATTCATCCGAAAAACTGACGTTTTGCCATTCTTGCACCCAGGCGCTCCAGTCTGTAATGCAGCGTCAAGGGTAACCGCAGACATGGTCTCCATGCTGCTGCAAACGTTGTCGAACTGTTCGTGCAGATGGTTGTTGTCTTGCTAACGTCCCCATCTGTTGAGTCATGGATCGAGACGTTGCTGCACGATCCGTTACAGCCATGCAGATAAGATGCCTGTCATTTCGTCTGCTAGTGATACAAGGCCGTTGGGATCCAGCACGACGTCCGTATAATTCTCCTGAACCCACCGGTTCAATTTTCTGCTAACAGTCATTGAATCTCGACCAACGTGAGCAACAATGTCGCGATACGATAAACCGCATGGCGAAAGGCTACTATCCGACCTTTATCATATTCAGAAACGTGATGGTACGCATTTATCCTTCTTACACGCGGCATCACAACAACGTTTCACCAGGCAAGGCCGGCCAACTGCTGTTTGTGTATGAGAAATCGGTAGGAAACTTTCCTCATGTCAGCACGTTGTAGGTGTCACCACCGGCGCCAACCTTGTGTAAATGCTCTGATAAGTTAATCATTTGCGTATCACAGTATCTTCTTCCTGTCGGTTAAATTTCGCGTCTGTAGCACGTCATCTTCCTGGTGTAGCAATTTTGATGGCCAGGAGTCTAGGTTTTCCGTGATTTCGCTCAATCGCTTCAGGCAAATTCCGGGCTGGTTCCTTTGAAAGTGCACTGCCAATATCCTTCCACATCCTTCCCTAATGCGATGGGACCGATGACCTCCCTGTTCGGTCCTCTCTGCCGAATCAACCTGCCAACCAATTCCAGACATGTTCTGCGGGAGCAAGATGGGATTATTTAGTGAACACGATACTCTAACGGCACAAGCCCAATGCAAAAGGACTCTTTGCTGCCGCTAGTCACTTGCTGCACTGTGCTAATATCCTATTGTTTCACGGCACTCGTTTAGGTGCCATAGGCCGCTTGTTGACCGTTGATTATCTGGTTACCGAAACCAGTGACATCTCGGCATGAGGCAGCCACACCATAGAGAAACCTCTTTAGTTTGTATAAATACCGACTGTCCAGCGAGGATGGTCATCGGATCGAAATAGCAAGTCATTGAGGCGGTGCCAACTCTTGTATTGGCTTCCGCCATTAGGCTGCTGTTCCACTGCCATCCTCACAGAACCGCTTGCCAGAGGTCAAGGCGCGCCACTTATGAGCTGTTGGTGGAGCTGATGTCCTTCTAGTCACTGAGCCAACGCCTGATGTCGCGTCAGCCTGCTTCACCTATGGCATAGCTGAGCTGCGCCACCTGGTACTGTAGCTGGGTCAGTACTGCCCGAAGCCTACGTATGCCGATGTCGCAGGGTCCTTACACCACTGTGCTGAGACACACGTAGCAACAGCCAAGCTATCTGAATTTTATCCTTCGAGCACTGATGACTGAGAGCCTGATGCACCCCGCCCAGAGCCTGCCTGAATCGAAACAAGCCTCTTGTAAACACTGTTGGGGCACAAATGAAGGCAACTACTCACAACGAGCTGCCTGTAAATCACCCCAACCCACCATCCTCTACCAGGGAACACCTGCGCACACCTTTTACAAATGGTTCATAAGTGGGTTCGAAACTGGGATCCGTGGACCTGCTGTAGTCATCTTCAACACAGTCGAGAGTATTCTGCGACTGCTCGTTGTTTCCTTGATTTGTTATTCCTAAATTTATGTCCATCCTTTTCTCATTGTCCTATTTAATATGTATTGATTACCTCAGCAATACATTTCTTTGTAGTACCTGGGAAATGAAAAGGGGTGAAATGACGAAATCGGTAATATGCACGCAGTGTAACATACGGGTGGCTTCATGCACCTAGTCACATGATGTGGTACCTAGGACATGCTGGAAGAGAGGGTTTATTCTGGTACGTCATATACCGCTGAAGACAGTCGTTGGTTATTACGTACCAGTTCCAGACATTTCTGTGGGAGCAAGATCCGGTTATTTAGTGGGCCAGTCGAAATACAGTAGTCTCACTGCGCGACCCAATGCGAGAGGGCCCAGCAATGTAATGGAAGTGCGTGGCTGAGAGATTGATGACCTCAGGTGTGAGGGAAGTTTTTTATTCGAGTATAAGTTGTAGCCGGGTGAAAGTGTGATATATTGTAATTGGTATTGTCATGTGAGTAATTACTTTATGAGTCCTCTACAAATTTACATTCGTCGGTTGACGTTGGTTGGTGAAACGTCCACCGAGTATCCGAGTCGCGTGTGAGGTTTTCCTCCTCATTTTCTATTCTGCATCACACTTTTTCTATTTGAAAGCTGTGATGTAGCACTATTGGAATAAAATATAAGTCAGTACTTCAAAAGTGTCTTAAGATTCGTTTCTTCTCATCACGCAAAACTGACTCAAACCAACGTGGCGTGGTGCTGAGGTGCCACAGTTTGGAAACGGATAACCATTCGTGACACCATCGTTGTACTGCTCTACATCAATCGAAGCTCAGTCTGCATGACACCAGAGAACCTACCTAATGGTTACCGTGTTTCAGGGAAGTGCAGTTGAATTAAGGGTCCCATGCTGTACTTGGTAGTGCGCCTGTGGTAAATTGAGAACGTAAGTGATATCGCAAAGCTTATGGGGAATGATACGCTGAATGGGTCTCTTGGGGATGAGAGACATAGTTTTAAGATTTAAAATATAGTTATTCTGACTTAATATCAGAATTGTGTCTATAGTGATTTTATTACGGATTAATTTTTTGTAAATAACTGGTGTTTAACTGCTTTTGCCTAGCTGTTGTGTTTGTTATACGTCTTAGTCAAAAGACGCAGTAGGTTATTAGGATGATGTTTAACATACGGAATAGAATGACATGTGCATGAAGATGAGAGATATGTGGCCGTAACTAGGTATAGATTCAAGGGGGATGATTCATGGGAGAACAAGTACGTAATTATGTAATAGGAAAATCGAGTGCGACTACTGTTTCAAGACGGCATCTGGAATTCCAAATATCCTATACCTACTAGCTGGTTTGATACTGCTGCCAAATGCACAAGTGAAAGTCATAGACCATGTGCCACAGACTGGAGCGTGTTGCATCAAACAGTGAGTGAGTTATATAAAAGTGGAGCTACGGTATGGGATAAAGTCAAAATGTGGTAGAACATACCAGATATCCAAGTATTTGATCGTTTGAATACTGTCAGTGTTCAGGGTCATTCAGTGATTGGAGCCACACAAACTGTAGTTAGGTATTAACTGTATCTGGGTATTTGTTGTAGCTAGCCTTAGCAAGATCGCAAATTCGGAAGGCCGATTTCTTCCAACACTGGAAGAGCGCAACGGCACAGGCCTAATGCAGGAGGGCCCTTTGGTGCGGTCAGCCACTTGCTTTAATGTGCTGGAAAGTAATTGCTTAGGCGCCGCAGTCCATCTTTCGACGTGCGAACGTCTTGTTATGGGAACCACTGGCATTTTGGTGCGTGGCGAACATGAAATGTGTGGCAGTCACATCACAACGAACATAAACTGCCAGGTATAAATATTTGCCGTTTGATATGGCAGGTCAGCAGATTGAATTGTCCAATTATCGAGTCGGAAAAAAGCGTACGTAATTACATTGGTAGAAAAGTATGAAAGATCAAATACAAAAGAAATGTATGTAGAAGTACCCGTGAAATCAGATAAGAAGTGTGAGAGAGGAACACGAAAATAAACTGAACTAGATTCGAAATCAACTGCAAAAACAAACAGGAGACAGGAAAGGAAGCTTCTGAAAGACGGAAAATCCGTGCCACCATCTTATTGTATATCAGTTTCAAGCGTATATCGGACACGATAATGGATAACAAAACACACCAGTAGTAGGCGTAAGCCTACTCTTGTTACACAGGGAGCTTCATCATTACGAAAAAAGGTACTAAAACCGAAAACGTTCAAATGTCACAGTGCGGTCCCGGTAAAGTTTTTTTGTGGAAAATAAGAGACTCTTTAACTCCATTATCAGCAATAGTCCCACCAGTTACTTTTAATATTCGACAAAGAGTAAGTCACTTATGACATCATGTCAAATCTCCCGGTAACATGCGGAATTATACACTTAGGTCACAAAAGTCGTATGGTAGCGATGTGTACATATACAAATGGTGGTAGTTCCCCTACACAAAGTATAAAAGAGCAGGACATTGGCGGAGATATTTTTTCTACTCAGCTGATTCATGTGAAAATGTTTTCGAAGAGATTATGGCCGCACGACGAGAATTAACAAACTTTGAACGCGGAATGGTAGATGGAGCTAGATGCATGAGACATTACGTTTCAGAAATGCTTAGGGAGTTCAATATTCTTAGATCTACTGTGTCGACGGTGTGCCGAGAATATTAAATTTCGTGCATTACCTCTCACCACGGTCAACGCAGTGGGTTAAGGCCTTCATCTAACGACCAAGAGCAGCGGTGTTTGCTTAGAGTTATCAAAGTTAACAGACAAGCAGTACTGTATGAAATAACTGCAGAAATCAATGTGGGGCGTACGACGAACGTATCCGTTAGGACAGTCGTGAAATCTGGCGTTATTGGGGTTGGCACCAGACGATTGATGCAAGTGCCTTTACTAAATGCACGACATCGCCTGTAGCGCCTCTCCTGGAGTCGTGACTATGTCGATTGGACCCTAGATGACAGTAGAAGCATGGCCTGATCAGATGAGTCCCGCTTGAAGTTGGTAAGAGCTGATGGTGGGGTCAGAATGTGGCGCAGACCAAACGCAATTTGTCAACAATGCATTGTGCAACCTGGTTGTGGTTCCATAATGGTGTGGACTGTGTTTACATGGAACTACTGTGTCCCCAGGTCCAACTGAGCCGATCATTGGCAGGAAATAGTTGTGTTCGGCTACTTGGAGGCCATTTGCAACCATTCATGGACTTAATGTTCCAAAACAACAATATGCCTTGTAACGGGGACACAATCCTTTGCGACTGGTTTGAAGAACATTCTGGACAGTTGGGGCGATTGATATGGCGAAGCACATAACACGAATTGAATCCCATTGAACAGTTATGGCACATAACTAGGACGTCAGTTCGTGCACGAAATCCTGCACTGCCCACATTTTCGCAATTATGGACGGCTACTGAAGCTGCTGGGTGTCCAAGTCTTACTGAGTCCATGTTATGTCGAGTTGCTGAACTACACCGTGCCAATGGAGGTCCGACACGATGTTAGGAGATTTCTCATGACTTCTGTCACCTCAGTCTAGGTGTAGACACTTTCACATGAGAGGTAGAAATGAGATATGAAGCTATGTGTGTAAGAGTCAGAAATATATGATAATGATTTCCAAAAGCATCAAGCAATTACAACTGTAGTTATTCAATACCTTCCACGTCATTCCAATGGCTAACAAAAAAAATTTTCCTTAAACTTAAAAGGTTTTTCAGGTATATTTTTGGGTGCTGTCATTGGGTAAATTGCTTAAAATATTCAGTCTCAAGCAGTTTTGACATAAATTGAGAATATCAGTGTCGTGTACAACTTGTAGTATTTTTCAATATAATAAAGCAAGTATTGTTTGTGCTGCGACAGAATGATTTAGCTCCTTTTGGATATGTAATTCCCTTAAGGTTCGTTTCACTCTATTGGAACATCACAAGAAAACAAAATATGGGAAGAGGAACACGTAAAAATTAGTAACTCTCTGTGCATGATGTATGTCTTCTGTATTTGTACAGTTAGTCGAGTACGTTGTATACCATGTTCGGGAGGTGGTGACAAAGGTCATCCGCCAGCCCACAGACAAAAATAGTGCGCTGGAGCCAAATTTAAGTATCCTCATTTGCGGACGCGACCCATGAGAAGGTTAAGAAATAATGGTGGAGCCGTACATTTGAAAAGGAAATGGTTTTATGTCCGAGGAAAGGCAGTTACTATAGAGGAGCAGTGAGAAACACTTAAGAGGAACTAAGTTTCTGTATAGAGGATCGGAAGGACCGGATATGTAGTTGCTGTTTGTTCGGTAACTACAGTCTGGAACCGCACGACCGCTACGGTCGCAGGTTCGAATCCTGCCTCGGGCATGGATGTGTGTGATGTCCTTAGGTTAGTTAGGTTTAAGTAGTTCTAAGTTCTAGGGGGACTGATGACCACAGATGTTAAGTCCCATAGTGCTCAGAGCCATTTGAACCATTTGTTCGGTAACTTGAGCTAATATGGCTGACTATATTAATTAATCGGACGGTTGTATGTATTAATGGTGCAGGTGGGAGGTTTCCGCAGTTCCAGAAGCATAACTGAAAGTGTCTTTATTTCTATTAAAGGTTGCAGCAATGGGTATAGGGCTCGATCATAAAGACTGTAAATAATTTAATTTTATTGCGGTCCTCGGTTTATTTTGAAAATTATCGCAGTGATTGGCGGTTTAAGTTTCGTACTTGCAACGTGGTTACGAGTTTCCTGAGGATTGTGATCAGTGCGATAGCGGATAGCTAAAGTCTGAAGTTGGCTGAGAATTTTTCAGTTAGTGTTTTAAACTGAGGTAAAAAGTCGTGATACCACCTAGGATTTTTGTTTGATTTTTTAATTATTATTTCATTTCCTTTACAGTGAGTATTTAGTTTTGTTTGTCACTCGAGGACTCTTTGGAGTTTGTACGCAGTTAGTAAAGAAAAGGAAGTAGACGGTTATTTTGTTTGATAGTCGAAACCCAGTCCCCCCGTTTTTATTTAGCCCAAAGTTACTAAGGGATTGTTATTTGAAAGAAATCATTCCTTATGACAGAAAAAAAGCGGTATCTTAACCTGTGGGATATTAACAAGTAGAAGAGAGCTGTCAGTCAGAGATTCTTGACTGACAAATAAGAGCAAGGTAGGTAATCCAAAGTATTTACCAGATTAAGAACTTTCACTTTAAAATCACTTAGCTGATAAAATCATAAAAAAATAATTAGGGCTAGAGTTAGTGTTTAAAAGGATGTAACAGTGCTTTATGTATTTAAAGGTACATGAAATACGAATGCTTGGTTTATTTCTGTTCTAAAGGTGAAAATTTATTTACGTAGTTTCGTTACATAAAGCCAGAGACATTTTTTATATTGCTGAAAACGTCACGGTAGCAACAAAATTGATCGGTGACTGTATCTGTCAAAATTAACACATTTGAAATATTTTGGATTTTTGGTGAAGATAATATGCGCATGTCAGAAGGTAGCTAAATACATCGACCTACACTGTGACTTTACTAAAAGCTCGAAAGAGAAGTCAGTGCATCTAAGGTCTGTGATCTATATTATAGAGCCGTCTGACATGTGTATTGTTGGTAGTGATTCTCTGCTCCTCTAAAAGGATGTGAATAAGGAATTAAATTATCTCTGTCATAGGAACAATTCTAGTGTGCTGCCTCTTACGTACCTGCTTAGACAAAATAATTTCAGATTAATTTCGATCTATTTATGGTATAAAATCTTTGGTTTCAGTGGACAGTGTACGATACGCAATTTCATTTTTCCGTTAGTGTGTTGACGTAAATTTTTGGGAATTATCTATTAAAACTCACTGCTATTGACCTTAACATAAGGATAATACGTAACGAAAAGGTATTTAAAAACTAAATCGATAAAAATCTACGCGAATAGCTGCTGTTTGTGTGCTCAGTTCCAGTTACCAAGATCCTGAACTTCTGTGTAGCAATAATGTAAGCGCTACTTTGGTTCACATTATAAATCATAATTCTTAAGACTATTTAAAAGCCGGCCGAAGTGGCCGTGCGGTTAAAGGCGCTGCAGTCTGGAACCGCACGACCGCTACGGTCGCAGGTTCGAATCCTGCCTCGGGCATGGATGTTTGTGATGTCCTTAGGTTAGTTAGGTTTAACTAGTTCTCAGTTCTAGGGGACTAATGACCTCAGCAGTTGAGTCCCATAGTGCTCAGAGCCATTTGAACCAACTATTTAAAAGAATTTTTTTTTCCTCAATTTCTTCTCTTATTGGGGCTGAGTTGTAAAGTTATAGATGGCAATTCCGGCACAGAGCATGTTTTGCAATGTTTCACTATGTAACCTACTATGTAAAATTGTAATATTTTATGCGCTTTAATACAGCTATTTGTCTACGTAAAAGTAATGCAAAATACGAGCACTGGGCTCAGAGACTCTTGAGAAGCAGAACTACAGAAGTTGGAAGCAAGAACGTACTATTCGTTTCCTTGATAAACCCAAAGAATAAAAATGTTCTACTGACTCCACTTCATGTACAGAATGAAACTGTGAAAAAGTTTATTAAGGCCATACCAAAACAAAGTGGCACAACTATGTGGCAAATAGGTTTCCGAGGCTCTCAGAAGCAAAGCTGAAAGAAGGAACTTTCGTCGCCTTTGACAATTTGAGTGTAATGAAACACGAACCATCAAAAAAAAAAAAAATAAAGACATTAAAAGATCTTCTTGGATGTACTTTAAAAATTTTGCCAACAAGATTCACGGCAACTACAAAGAACCTGATTCGGAATGTTGAATAACTTCAGAGTAGCTGATGGCTCAACGAGCTTGAAGCATTATTTTCTGGAAACCCACGTCAACTGTCTTCCAGAAAACGTAGGTACTTTGAGTAAGGAACATGGCGAACAGTTTCATCAAGAGATTAAGAAATGGGATGTCAATGTGACGACTGACTGTTGATTGATGCTACTCAGGGAGTGTTCTCAGGCAGAATGAACGGTTCAAAACTGAGTTTTCATGGTGTTAGGGGAAGGGTGTAGGTGAAAAAAAGAGATTTTAAGATATATGCCTTTGAATTAATACTGAATAAAATAATACTTCATTAAAACGCTATAATTTTTGTCTGTTTTTTGAATATATACATTTAGTGTGAATCTTATGAATCTTTGTCGCTACTCTGTAAAAATATCCTATGTGAGATAGAGAAATTTTTGGCGTTTCTGCACTTAGCACACCAAAGAACGTAAGAATAACCTAACAGATTTTAAAAAATAGCAAAGTATAAATCTGTAAACACATGTCATTAGTGCACACTCATATCAGAACTTTAACCGTGGGCATGCTGATTAGGGAATGTGGTCATGATTAGAAGTGTATATGACCAACTGATGTATGCTCCGTTAAAAACTTAAGAGTCCGATTACTCAAGATTAATTATCCTGTAAGAACAATTTACAATTACAGAGCTAACATGGAGTGTGCTCACATGAATTAAAATGTAACCAAGGCAACAACCATCAAACTAAAATTTTCAAAAGTATTAAGAAGAAGCTCGTTGCACAAAAAACTTTATTAACCTTCAGCTGGGCACGTTGGAAAACTTACATGACTTGGTACTTGTGGTCTTTCAAGACCCCAGTTCATTTGACTGGAACATTTTACTTATTGTTGGGTTTTTCCATTATTTCCTTGTTGTAACATCGAATTGTTATACTATACACTGTTTTCATTATTAGTACATTGCTTTTTGTTACAATACCCTCTCTTATTTTTTACAATTTACTTTCTCTTATTTATCAGTTTTTGCTATATCCACAGAGATCGTAACAAAAATGAAAAGAAACTGAAATCTTCAATACAATGAAATACCAGTTATAAATTACTATGATAGAAATGGCTATGCCACCGCAACAAACTTACGCACTTTTATCACATTCTAAGCGCATCACAAACTGGCTCGAATGAGAACTGCATACTAATTTTCTACGACAGTTACATACTGTTTTTTGCTTTTTTTTGTATAGGTTTCTTGGACTAAAAGATTCACAGGTATACTACTGAGTCCTCAAGGCTCATAGTCATATCCTGGAGCCAGAAGACCACTCCATTCTGCAGGCACCTCCTATCAAGTAGTCCTCTGTTGACGTTATCATGCACAAGCTGTTGTCCTAACTGCAGCAGGACCTGCCACCTCTTCTGATTTGAAGTCAGGCTTTGTGGGTGAGGATGCAACCGTATAATCATTGCAACAATTCCAGCAACGTCGATCATATAAGAGAACAAGGGGCCAGCGCTTGGTGCTGCGTTTCACGCTATAGGTGGCCACAAGTTGATCCATGATGTCCACACCCCCTTTAGGTTTGTTGTAAAGCTCTATTACTTCAGACTTCTTTTTTGTAATGCTCTATTACTTCTGACTTCTTTTCGTAACCAACTAGAGTTCGTGATAAGTGAAGAGTGCAGATAAGTATAGCTGCTGATACTTTTTTGGTTCATATGATACAAGTTACGTGGAACGATTTAGTTGCATCTCCTTAGGAATTTCAATCTTGTTTTTCATTAGAATACCGACATAGGTGGTTTTCACTGCCAGAAATTCTCTCACTACGGGCATGCTGCTGAAAAAATTGTCAGCTGCGATATTACTGCCCTTACTGAACCATTTTGCAGTTCGAGCACTTATGACACTAGAACCCTGGTTTACTTCTCTCCGTTGGCCGGGTTGTTTTCCCAAGAAAATCAATCCATTCAGTGGAAATGGATTTTTCGAATCGAAAGCCCCCTATTTTTTTTACGACGTTTAGCAGGCTTACTTTTCGTATATTGGACATTTCTCTCTAAACGCAACAAGCTATTCATCGACAGTTATGTCACAGCCTGGACTGTAGGCCTTTATGGAAGAAATCTCTGAATTCAACATTTCCCAAATGTTTGTAAATGCAGGTAATTTATCATGAACCCTACGATTTTCCCTAAGTTCCTTATTGTCAAAGCTGAGAAAACCTGTGATAGCTTGAAATCTTTTTAGGCGCACTGTTGCTCTGAAAACAGGCTTTCATTTTCTTCCAATATTCACTCATATCCTCCCTCCATGATCTGTATGCTCCTTAAGATATAAGCGAACCAGTGAACTCCTCTAATTCTTCTGCATCTACTTACTTCCATATCTAACATGTGCTACTAGGATAATCTTCATTTCACTTTTTGTACACTCGCCTAGCCTCTCTGTTAAGTTTCCCTTACCATGACGGACATTAATTATGGGGTATGGAGAGCTTTAGGGCTTCATTTATTGAACTAGGGGGTACCACTTTAGGGCCAGGCTTATCAAGAATTATTTTATGAGATGGAGTTTGGCACTTAGCTGGAAGCTCTTTCTTCCAAATAATTCCGTTCTTTCCTATGAAATAATCTTTCGTAGTGTTGTTATTACTTACAGCTATATCATCATCAGTGTGAACGACATCATCTTCATTATATCCCTCTTCCATTACATCACTGACCTCCTCCTCTTCACCATCTGAGGGGAAGTATTCATCACCATTCAGGTCATATATGCTTTTATTATCGACATCAGCATCATCCCTCATCTGAAGAAGAAACTTATCAGTTTCTTCAGCACGAACAGGTTTTTCATCAACCGTAAACAAAAAATTAATCCTATATTTAAATTCCAACCTAAGATATAAGAAAATAGTTTTTCCTGAAGTCCCCGTAGTTTTTATAATTCTGACTTACTTAAGTTATAATGAACAAACATTTCTTTCTTTTAATGGATAATATCGTACATGTATGCAAACTGTGACATTTGAAAACAAATACTGTGCTTACCTAATAAAGACAGCCATCATCCACTTCCCTCGCATCAACAATGCAGTCTGGAGCTTAACAACTGAGTAACCTTCATTGTTACTAAGTTCTGCCATATTCAGCCATTTTCTGGCAACACTGAGTCAGTTAAACCAGCTGGGGTCTTAAAACATCTAAGGTCATCAGTCCCCTAGAACTTAGAACTAATTAAACCTAACTAACCTAAGGACATCACACACATCCATGCCTGAGGCAGGATTCGAACCTGCGACCGTAGCGGTCGCACGACTTCAGACTGAAGCGCCTAGAACCTCTCGGCCACACTGGCCTGCTCGTTGATTCCTAAACTAAGAAGTCATCAATTAAAGAAGTACTTAAGTAATGGTATTTCTGCATGTAGTCATTTAGATCATAACTACAAGAGAGAAGTCAGGGCCCATGGGCGTTGCAGGTCCAGTAAATAATGAAGTGCAAGAAGTGTAAGTGATATGAAGTCTGAAAAGACCACATGTGCACAGTGGAGAATTAACTAAAACTGACAAATGCACTGTTAACATATCTGGTGATGATACAAATTATATTTACAAAAAAGACCAAAGTTCCTGCAGGGGAAATGCAGTTCGATATTAAAGTGCTGATTGACAGATGCAGGTTAATGACCACACATACTCCTTTAGTAGCTTGAATTACTTGTCATAAAACTGGGATATGCTTGATGGACTGGCCATGCAGTGTGACAACTTTCGAAGTCACATTAGATAGCCATCATACCTACATTTCTTCTGCTTAAATTTTAGTTCTATTATTGGTACTTTCACAAGTATTTTATATTTCTGTTATTACTTTAAGCAGTCTGTTTGTTTTTATATGTAATTAATTCATCCTTTTTTAGGTTTAGCAGTTAACATTTACTTATATCACTCTACTAAAACCATTGTCATATGCCACTGTTAAATGTACAAACCTCAGCTAGCATATGCTTTCAGATCCTTCCACCAGCGCCAGTAGTGCTAATTTTTTTTAACTTTTTCATTTACTTAGGGATCATATATGCTGCTAATCATTTCGGTTAATAGCCACATGTCCTATGTGATGGTAGTAATACACTTACGCTATTTTACCTAGATATGTAAAATGTCCAAGTTCACATTTCACAGTTATTGAAATACGTTTGGTTTTATTAAGATATTATTCATCTGATGGTGGCTGTCAAGCTGAAACTAGCTGTCTACGCAAACGAAATAAACTATAATTTTAATCTTTCTTTGATGTTGTATCCCAGTGAATAAAACGAAATTGAAAGTAAAATCAAGCACATAAACAAAAAGGGTAAAAGGAAATAATCAGAGATCCTTAGAAAACTCAGTGTAGCGCTAAAACGAAATGCAGGTTTATAGCCACAAATAAAATTTCGTGGGAAGCTGTTTTTACAGAAAAATTATAATTAGCGGCATAAAGTCAGCAAACGATTGAGCTATCAAATGAGGAAAATGAAATCATTCTAGAAAATTATCAATGATGATATGAGAATAAATAAAGTAAAGCTGCTTAAGACCACATACATATTGTTAACATATTAGTAAACATAAAAGAAGTATAGTAAAAAATTCAATTACAAACTAATCTAATCCACATTTTAATGTCAATTCAAAAACCACACAGGAATACATAACCTTAAACAGTCAAGCAGATAAACCAAACTCAACACAGGTGAACGGAGAAAAATAGACAGGTGACATTCCCAGTTTCCTGCATTTTAGAAGCAACGTGTTTAAAAATTTGTTTTTATGTTATGCCACCCATTCTGTGACATCATCGGGAACCACTCAGTGTCTGCCGCCATACTGGCATGAGGAAGATTCTCCGTGTCGTCACTAAAGCAAGCACGACGGCCTTCGTTCCCAGCAGCATCCTCTTCTCCATAAAGTGGCCTGTCTTTTACAACCATGACAAATTGCATTACCTCAGGAGATCGTTGCATCAAGAACTGAACGTTGTACACAGCCTAGGATTGCCATGCACTCACATTTTATAGGCAAAGCCGCGACGGAATGATTCAGTACTAAATTAAGGGAAAAAACGAACCACGTTTTCAGACAGTATCCGTAAAAAGAAGAAATTCGTATAAACGAAATGAAAATCTCGAAGTGTGACTGCATTTACACAAACACCTTTTTTTCAATACTTCCCACGTTTACCTCCACTGCATTTGCACATAATTTTTCTGTTATACATTCACACACCCACTTTCACATTCCTCTCCTTTTTGTCACAATACACCTATATTTTCCAAATAAGTGTTTATTATGGTCATGTGCAACTTTAACATTTTTGGCTGCAATAATTCTGTTCAGTTTCGAAGAAGATTCAGTCAGTGGGATATTTAGCTAGGTTAGGTTATTACCCATGTTCTATGTATATTTGTATAAATACCAATTACGTTATTATGTGACAAATTGCAAATAATAATCGTGTAACGAAAATAATTCGTCTTTTTTTTATTTTACTGTGCTTGATTGTACGTCACACATATTTCTCCTGTTTATTTACATTTTTTGGTTTCACTATTCATGTTTCTTTCGTATTTTGTTCCCTCCAGTAGAATGATACCTTTACATGTATTTCTTCTGAACCTTTCATCTTGGGTAGCCTCTACTTCGGGATACGATTGGGAAACCTTTTCAACTCGCACAGTTTATTTTTTTAAGTAAAGTGGTCATAATAACAGTAATTTGATGCCTGGGTTTGTAGCAGGTACCAAAATTTTTTTTACTTGCACTGTCTAAATTATTGTTTACACGTCAAACTTTGACTTACGACTCCGATGTTCGCTATAAGTTATCATGGAAATCGTTGTTAATTGGCTGGGAAGAAACTTCTTACGAAATACATATTTATATAGAAACATGCCGTTTTAGGTGTGAAACAAGTTACTAATTTCTATCCAATAATATCTCTGCGTTATAAAAGATGTTGTTCAGAAGGATATTAATATTAGCCTATATTTTATTCCTCTGTATGCTTGTCAGGATGAAAGGCTGGACATCACCGATATTACAGACGAGAATTAAACAGTAGTTGACAACCATGACAAAAGCAATCAACTATGGTGGCCTCGAAAAAAAGGATATTGGCAGTTTCCTCGAAGAACCACAAGAAATTAGAGTAAATTTATATTAATGGCAGAGGTTATGAATCCTAATCCTGCAGAATAATACCTCACTATCCTAACTGATGCCAGTCTCTTGATGCAGTCAGATGCAATTACACATTGCAAAACAGTGGCGTGAGTGAGCACTCATCCACAGTGCGCTTGTCGGCTTGTCTACTAGCAGTCGTTTGTAGAATAACGTATCAAGTCAAGATAAGGTACTGAAATGGGAAACAGAATTAAATATTTTAAGCTTAATTACCTATGTAAAATTACTCCTACTAACGTAAAATGTGAGAGGCAAGTGTATTTGCTCGCATAGCTGAGAGAGTATTATTTCATGGCATTTTAGTACGTAATTGTCTCCCGACTTTGGCCATTGTAATGATACTGGGATAACTTTGATCGCACTGGACAAATTCTTTGTGAGAATGGATGAAATTCACTATAGATGTGTTTCACAGTTTCAGCGGAAGATGGAAGTGACGGACTTCGTACAAAGCTTCATAGAAAGTGAACTGATTAAATATTTTAAGAAGTGAAAGTAAGGAATCTAGTAATGTGGGCACCCTGATAGGGCCTGCTCTGAAGGTGACGGACTCAGCAAACACAAAAATTTATGGCAGCAATCTCGTTGCTTTACTCTGAGGAGTACACAGTATATTTTGGTAGACTGCAAGAATACTTATGATACAGCCACTATGGAAGCAGATATTGATGTCACAGTGTAAGGACAGAGTTTAGGATCGAGAAAGAGTTGTGCACTAATACTCGACATCAAGCAGTTCCTTAATAGTGGTAGCAGTCTCGTAGCATTTTTCCCAAGAACTATGTTTTGTACTAGACAGAAACTCTCAGACTCCTAGCAACACAACATTTCGTATTAAACATAGTGTATAATATGATCATTCACTTCATGCGCTACTTAGTGAGCATATATCTCCTCCTGGTTAAATCTTATTAGTATTTTCCGTTGCTGAATATTCCCAATCTTTGCGTCATGCTGTATGCTTCGTGTTTCAAAAATATTTTACAGACTTTTGGGACACACACACACACACACACACAGACACACACACACACACACAAAGTCATATAAATATACATTCGAAAAATTTTCTTTTTGAGTTACTAATGGAAGTTTATAATTTAGATGATTAGAGATCGACACATTAACTCGTAATTAATGTTAGAAATGTCCTCCTCTTGAATGTAAATATGCATGCACTCGTCGAATAATGGACTGTTGTACAATTTCAAATACTGCCTGAAGCTTTCGAATGGTTTTGAAGTTTCTGGACCCGGATTCTCTGCTGTCTACACCAATTGTTGATGGTGCCCCCACAGGTAGTAATCCAATGGTATGACGTCTAAGAGCGTGCAAGCCATGAAATTGGTTTCTCCTGTACCTATCCATCTGTCATGGGACATATCAGCCAGAGCTACTCGAAAACTGACAAGAAACTCCCTGAGTGCGAGGTCGCAAAAGGCCAATGACGTTTACGGCATTCGACGCTCCGCATGTTGTCTATCATGAAGTCACAATATTGGCTGCTAATGGGAAGAGGGGTCGGGCTGGAGGTAACCAACGGCGAGAACAGCTTGAGGCCACGTAGCGTAGTTAAGCGTCTTAGCCGACGAATAACTCACAACACTGCTACAGTGTAGCGGCGTTGATACGAAGCAGAGCAATTGGAACAGTAAAGAGTGAAAACATTGCATTATACCTACAACAACAGCTTCTGAAGTTGGCATATGAAATATTAGCGTTTCTGCAAGATGAGTCAATGGAATGTGTTGTGTCGTATACGTTCGACTGTGCGAACACTGTACATGGGGAATACAATGATTACGATACGTACTTAACAAGTGAAGGTGATACTGAAAAAGGTGTTGAGGCATGTAGTTCATCATCCCTGTCGGACAAGGTGCTACAAATCCAATCTCCAATGAAAAGTAGTAAACTGCTGCCCACTATAAAATAAATAGCATTAAAAATGGACACAAAGAGACAATGGTAAACAAACTAAACAGAAAAATAGACACATATAATAAGAACAACTAACCATACCACACCAACACATACAGCCTACACTACCACAAAAAACTGCGTACAATGACCTATCACAACAAACTCACACATAAAATAGGTAACATATTCAAAAACGAGGCAAATGTCTTGCTTACAAAACAAACAATTCAATCGAAAAGTACATCCCAAAAGTAAAATCAAAAACACACAAATATCAACAATCTAATATCTATTAACTCAGTAGCAGAGACTGTGAAAAAATGAACAGTGTACTGACTGTCAAGTCAATTGACACAATATACAAAGAACACGCCAGAGCACTGAAATAGAGTACGAACCACTCAACACAGGCAGATCATTTAAAACAGGAAGACCACAGATCCGGCAATACTGGGAAATATATGACATCATGGAATCAGTAAAAAACAGACACATTCTCTCATTCCAAGAAAATTTCCACATCAGCAAGCATTAACGCAAAATAAAGAGTTGCTCAATGACCAAATAATTGTTGGAAACTAGACACTATATAAAATAATTTAAAAAAATCACATGGCAAAGAAAATAGCCTTTTTCATCCTTCAGCATCTCCCCCCAACTGCATTTCTTGCTTCTGACCTGCTCCTCACCTTCTCCTCCAGCTTACTCTCCATCACACTACTCCCCCATCCCCCATCTTTTCACCACACTTAAGAAAAAGAAAAACGCTCCATCACTATTCCTTCATTAGTCTTACACATATATAAACACACAGCAACATAATTAAATCGAATAACACGCACATATAATTAACTAAAAAGAGAGTGACAATGCTGGCAATACTACAAAACACAATACATGATTAGAAAAACACAAATAAACAGAGAACTGTGGTGTACCAAAAAGTGTGCTGTGTAAAACGTACAAAACGAAGAGAGGTCCAAAACAGCTAAAAATTAGACTGCAAATATAAGTGTCTAATGAAGGTAGAAACCAAAGACGTACTAGCATACGCCATTCCCTGACGCACACGAGAAATCAAGCAGAAATTACCGTGAGTGAGAAACAACATATTGTTAAGGAACAGTTTCTCTGTAGTGTCGGCTGACTTGCCAACACTACGCACACTAAATGAAAGAGGCGGCCAAGATGCACGCGCTAACTCCCGCAGGCGGGTGTTAGGTCTGAAACAGGATACGTATTGAATGCTATAAAGAAAAGTACGTAGCTGCTGGAATACTTAACTTTAATCCATCATTTGTATACAGCGTTCTTGATGATACAAGTGAGACTCTCTCTAGATAAATGCAATGTAATGCTAATGGCGCCTTGCTAGGTCGTAGCCCTCGACTTAGCTAAAGGCAATGCTAACTAGCTGCTCTGCATATGAGCGAGTCTTCGTCCGTGTAGTCGCTAGCAAAGTCGTCCGTACAACTGGGGCAAGTGCTAGTCCGTCTCTCGAGACCTGCTGTGTGGTGGCGCTCGGTCTGCGATCACTGACAGTGGCGACACGCGGGTCCGACATGTACTAATGGACCGCGGCCGATTTAAAGCTACCATCTAGCAAGTGCGGTGGCTGGCGGTGACACCACATTTTCAATCTTAAAAACAAATCAAATTGTAAATATCTTTGATTATAGATCACTGATCATGCCTTATCTTAATAAAGCGAAGCGCGTCTGCTGAGAAGAACATGCATTTCATTGTAATTGTAGCGACGAAATAAAAATATACTCACGTATTGTAAAGCAGCTACGGATAATATGGCCACACAAGTGGAACAACCGTTTACAATTATGCTAAATCTTATGGGGAGCCGGAACGATGAAAATGACGAAATTAACGTTTCTTGTTTTTTTTCTTTCATTATAAAATTATTTGGAGTTTTCTGAATGAAACAAATCAAGTTTCACCCTTCTAAGTGAATTTTAAGTGTGTTTTTCACCGCTGAAAATCTGACGCGCCGCGTAAACGTTTGTAGCGACTTGGTGTGTCACATCAGACGGCGCCGCTCGCTGGCTGCAAGCATGGTACCTTTGCGGAATCAGACAGTGTTTTGTTTTCCAACGTTGTATGGCTTTACCACTGTGACAAGTGACTGTTCATATCAGTAAAAATAAACGCTATACCTTTTCTGTTGACTTGTGGAGTTCGCTTTGTGTTGTTTAGCTGTTCAATTTTGCGTATTTGACGAATTTTGCTGGTACCTGTTTTATGTATTTGGTTTGTGGGTATCAATATGCCCCGTTTCAGCAATCGAGTGTTTAAGAAAAGGCACAATGAGTGGAAGAAGAAACCTTTTATTGTTTCGAAGGGAGACGCTGCTCAGACTGCTTCACCGACTACACCAAATGAATGTGATTGAACTTCATCCAGCAAGAAACTTTGTGACAGCAACGAAAAATTTGAAAACTATGAAAGTGACAGTAATGATGTGAATGAAATAATTAACATTTCCGTGCTATCTAATATTTTGAAACATAATGTATTATGCCAAGTTTGCAATGAAAGAGGACTCGAATTGAAAATAATTTTACACATTGGATAAGGATTCCGAAAAGAGTGTTTGTACAGATAAAAACATTGCATTTCGGAGTGTATGATACAGTGGCAACATACACTGGAGGAAACATTATCAAATGTGATGTGCTGAAACGTTTAGGTTTCCAACCAGGACACACCACCATTTCTACAACGCGCCTAATTGATGAAGAAAGACTAAGAGGTGCAGGAAGAAGAGACAAAAGCCTACAACATGCAGTAAAAGGGAAGAAAAGTCTAATGAAAAAGAAACTAACACGGGAAAAAGAAGGGGACGCTGATAATCCATTAGAGGGTTGGGAATGTATTAAATAACTTTCGAAGCCATTTCCAGTAACTTTAAAATTTTCATCTTTGAGGAACATTTTCTCAAAAACTGCTAACAGCATAACAATGAAAGCTATACAGAATATTGTTTACTTCTTTTCCTTCATTTTTATAACAAATTGCAAAAAAAATTGTATAATTCAAGAGTTATGGAAGAAAAAGTGCAAAATTTTAGAGAAATTTTACAAAAATTGTGAAAGACAAACCAATAAATATTTCTTAACATAGCATTACAACTTTGTAGAGAAATATCCACTGAACATGTACTCCCAATTTCAGAGCAATATGTTTAATCGTTTTAGAAAAAGTGTTCCTTCAATTCGCTAAAATTAACATGGAGGAGTTGGATCGTTCCGGCTACCCTTAACCTGGATAGTAAATTGGTTGTAAAGTTATTTATCGTGAAGCGAAAAGTTGGACGTACTCTGCCCGCAACGATTCGTTCTCGTGTGCGTAATCTTGCAAGGGCAGTAGGGAATATTTACACGAGGCAAGAGTGGGAAAATGGGCATAAGAGAACTACTCTTGTGGTATGAACACTGCTTTTGTCCAAAAGCTTGTCAAAATAACTTTCTTTTGCTTGATTCCTGATCTGCGTATAAAAATCATACTCCATTGGAGCAAACTAGACCTCCTGAAAAGTATGTGTCAATTCATACCACCTTGAAACGCTGGACTAACTCAGCCTCTGGATATTTGTTTTTTCTGTGCCTATAAAACTATCTCCAGCTATGCATTAAAGGATAGCCAGTTTCTGTCGTATGCCAACACATTTCATCAGTTCTCAACACCCCGTTACGCCAACACGACTGTATGCGCAATCATTAAGGATGAGCGTTCTATACGGTATGTAGTTTTCAAGAAGTTCGCCTTCGAACATGATGGTGCGAGCCTCTGTGATCACTGTGACACGCCATTTTTCATTCGGTGTTCATTGTGCAAAATAATGGTTTCTTTTGAACATTTCTTGTATGTCGACGATGTCCATTGTGTGAGGTGTATTACATGCATCCCATAAGAGGTTGACCTGTGCACATCCAGGACACACATTTTCTGTCGGCCTCCTGGTGCACATGATGCGTCACTAGCGGCTAATATTTTCCCTATCATAAATGTGGACACAACGCTTTCAAATAATCCTGACTAAAGATTGAACTCTGAACCTCACAGCCACGGGGTTCCTTGTGAGACTGAAATGTGCTGAAGTTCCGTCGTGCATAAACCACACGTTTCTTATTTTCAGGGGCACAGTAGGTCTTGGAAGGTGTTCTGAATCAAGTCACTATGGACTGCACCCGGAACAAGTACTAGGAGAACGTATGACCAAACAACACAGTCACCTAAAATTCCAGCCCACCATTAATCTTAAACCATTGCTGATGTCTAGCCTGTACTGTAGCCTGAGGATTACGATCGGCCTATATATGCTGGTTGGGGAAATATGTTTTCCATCTTTTCATATGTTGCCTCGCCTGTAAACAAAGCTTACGAGACAAGCATAAAATGGTCAGTGTGCTCAACATACCACCAGCAAAACTTCCCCCATACTGGGTGATCGGGGAGCGAAGATGATACGGATAGAGGAGATGTATAAGAATCATCTTCCACGCAGAATTTGGCGATGTACAACTTGATTGCGCCACTTGGCTTAGGTTGCCACACGTGGTCTTCTTCGTTCAATAGGCTTGTGCTGTTACGGATCGAGTCTCGGCGGAAACTCAACGACACGCAGCAACAAAGGTGGGCTGACTCCGCTGTCTTCTACCTGGAAACGCGGTCTTATAGAGCCGTACAGGCTCGTGTTCACTACCATTCGTGCGGCCGTACGTAAAAGTCATGACTGCCTGCTCACGAAACGAATATCCTGCCATGTTTGAACGGAGCACTTCAGTTAACGTGCTAGCTATAATACATGTAGACTACGCACTGGTTGGCAACAGACAAATGACTGTAAACACAACGCCATCTATGATACGAGTGAAACGGTTGTATAGACAAGTGAGGTTGTTAAGTAGTACCCGGAAACCGGTTGAACGTCAACTTTCGTTAGTAACTTGAAAACGAAGGATTTCTGGACATACATTGAAGTGATCTGTTTTTCTTCGTTTTGTGTGAGAAACCTGTCAAAATTTGTAAATGTGTTCTTGAAACACTCTGTATACCTTCCAGCGAAAATTCTTCTTAGAAGTCCCACTCTTTTGTGAAGGAGCCTGTTTTGATGTTTCTCGAAAGAAGGGTAAGGTAAATAGTTCTGGATCTACCTAAGAATCGGCTCGTATTTCTTGAATGAAAATAAATGGACATGAGAAATTTTGTGTACAATCTATTGATTAGTTCATGTACAGTATTCAAGGAACATACAGAGTTTTATTAACTTGCGTTTGAGTGCTGGTTTTCCTTAAGAAACTTAAGTAGTAGCAATGATCTACAATTAGACCCCCGCCACTAGTTGACCGTCAGTTATTGAAAATAATTCCCGTCCTCTTCGCTAGTAGAAAGTGTCGTAAGTACGTCAGGGTACGGGGATATGGCTAAAATATTCTCTGGTGAATTTATGCAGTGTGATCCACATTTGGTGTCGAGACTAAATGAATATCAAAACTATGGATATGAATGGAAATGAAAACTTGGTAGACAAAAGATATTATTAAATGCACAAACGGAAATGACAATGTGAAAACAATATTGCAGGTGTAGTGGTATCCAATTTTAAGAAGTTGGCTGTTCTAAATTAGTTCTAGGGCTGTTTACAATTTTCATACGTGAAATATATTGGTTAGCACTGTTTGCCAAATTCTGACATATTTGGTGATACCACACTTTACACTTATTGCACAGAATCCTACTTTCTCCACTGCTATATCTCCAATACATACTCCACCGGCTGTGTAATCGCCTTATTCGATCTCTAAACTTTTAGATGAAGTTTCACGTCCCCTTTTTCTATATTTTTTTCTTATGTTCTTTTTCCTTTTGTTCCATCTTCTTTAGGAACAAAAGTGACGTTACATATCTTGCGTCGCTGACTTTTTTTGAGAACTTCGTCACGTCCTCCACTGCTGTCATCGTTTCTTTCAACACCTGAACCAATGGTGACATGGGGGTCTTTCCTCTTTCGCTGGATGAACATCCGGGTAGTGCACCATTTTCTCGCACAGTAGGTGCAGATATAGGGCGATTATATTCCATAAATCGATGAATATGGACAGTCACCACGAAATTCACACTGTATATTTACAAGAGTCACTGCTTTTTGCCACGCTGGCGTCAGCATCTTGGAGCAGTTAAATCCGTTTATGTGCTCCCTCTTGTTTCTCAGCATTAGTTTCGTGCATTCTTCCCGTAAAATTATCTCCAGTGGCCCAAAATCCCAAACATCTATAGGCTGGAATATGTGACTACTGGGAAGAGGGAATATTGGACAATGAATGCTATTCTCTCTAGTCAGAAGCAAAGTGTCTCGGGATAGATGAGATGCATGACTGCCCAAAAACAGAAGTATCGTCGCTTCGGAGATATTTTCGCAGTGAATTTCATGAATCATCTGTAAAATTCCATCTATCTGTTCGGCTAAGTGTAAAAATGGTCTATTCTGGTGCTTTGCCCATCAGGTCTTCATTTAACCTGAATGGTGAAAGAACTACAGTCCTTCTAGCGACCGCAGGCTTTATGTTTCCACTTCCTTCGTCACTAATTCTCATCAGCATTGTTACGCAATATTTTAGAGCAACAGTTTTACAGTTTTTATTGACCGTCGTTAATCCAGTTTCGTCAATGCTGAAGATATCGCAAGCTGTAACATGAAGTTCCTGAATTATACCCGTCAGCTTTTCAAAGACTTTCTGTTTAGGATTTTCTGTAACCATTCCGATGTTGGTGGCGGAAAGATTTTCTAGTTGCTGAAGTATTAAATTAGAGCAGCATCATGAAACTATTGTACCATTGTTTGGAGGGTACATCATTTTTGAAAACTTTAACCGCTCGTTTAGCATCGGGTTCTCTGGTCATTTTGAGCATTTCTTTTCTGCTCAAACTATACCTCATTTTTTACAAGTCAGCAACAGATTCGTAAATTTGTAGCTCAACTTATTCCACGAGGAAAGGTTTTGGTCCAGGTCTCTAGCATTCTAATTGAACAGATCAATTCATTCTCCTGCGAATAGTGCATGACCCACCAGCCTTTCTTATCGATAGCGTTCCTTCCTTTAAAGTACCAACTGTTCTCTCTAAATTTTCTTCAGTATAATTGCTCTGTCTCTACAAGTGAAAAGATTAAGAAAACAAAGAATTATTTTAAATGCCTCTTCATGTGTTTTATAAAACTATTACGATATTATAGTCGACCACGACTGAGAATGAAATTAATAAGTTACTATTATTGATATTAGTATTATACATGTCTAGTACCTTAGTTTTAAACATATTTGACGTCTGTAACTTAGTCTGACGATTTAAAAACGTGAATCCCTCGAATATAATTATTATAAATAATAATCTTGTAAACATTATGTTAAAAACTACAGTATATGCTCATATGGCGTTCAAAATATTTCAGGACGTTTTATACATTTTGAACGCTCAGTTTATACTTAGGAAGGCAATTACAGTGAAATGTAGTTACATATTTTGCGCGCTCTCCAGCCGACGAATAGTACTGCTGCGTAGCTGTCGATAACATTCCAGGAAATACACTGGGAGGTATCAATACACGTTAGCATCACCATGAAATGAAATGAAATACACATTTTTATTTTGCTATTTGCAGGTAAAACTGCAATAGGAAACTAAACACTTACTTATACTGTACAATCACGTGCATCCCGTGATGTGCATGACTGATGTACGTTACAGCACGGTATTCAGTACGCTCCTCCTAACCACTTGCCGCGTAACCCTATAATGGATTGCTATCTGTAGCATGCTTGGCTCTACATTCCATTATTACATTGACCTCATCATGTGAGCACTGATAATTGACACTGCAGGAAGCATCAGTGTAGCGTCTGAACAACGGAGTGCGGAACAGAGCAGTGGCGTAATACGCGGGAATTAGTATCGCTCACGTATCTCGCCACTACCGAAACGTTTAGAGACTGGATTAATAAAAATAGAGAAACGTTAATGAAGTGGTTTTAATATTTTGGCTGTTCTGCGTACTCTCTGCCCACTTGCGTACACCGCACAGAACATTCATGAAAACATATGAGGCGAGCGGAGTGGCCGCGCGGTTTTAGGCGTCATGCCACGGACTGCGTGGCCCCTCCTGCCGGAGGTTCGAGTCCTCCCTCGGGCATGGGTGTGGGTGTTGTTCTCAGCATAAGTTAGTTTACGTAGTGTGTAAGTCTAGGGACCGATGACCTAAACAGTGTGGTCCCTTAGGAATTCACACACATTAGAACATTTTCGAAAAGCATATGAAGCTATCTTCAGTATGTTATTCCGTTAGACTCCCATCTCCAGCATAAAACAGTTAGTGTGTTTAGTTACATACTATTCATATGAACATTGAGTTATGGTGTATCGACGTCTTTTCAGGAGAACAAATGCACAATATATGAACATATATTTCAGACCATAAGAGAGTCGTTTGCGTAATAACTAAAAATAGTAGTTGAACTCATTCTAAAGATCTGTTCAAAACACAGGGTGTTTTAACGACACCATGTAAGTATATCTACAAACCAGTTGTACACATAAGCCGGCCGGAGTGGCCGCACGGTTAAAGGCGCTTCAGTCTGGAACCGCACGACCGCTACGGTCGCAGGTTCGAATTCTGCCTCGGGCATGGATGTATGTGATGTCCTTAGGTTAGTTAGGTTTAAGTAGTTCTAAGTTCTAGGGGACTTATGACCACAGCAGTTGAGTCCCATAGTGCTCAGACCCATTTGAACCATTTTTTTTGTACACATAAAAAATAACATAAGTGATTATTGCGCAAACAGGTCTGTTCATGACCGTGGCACAAGAGTCAGACTGAACTTACATATCCCAAGAAACAAGAAATATAAAACCCAAAACAATATTTTTAAAAAGAATAACACTACACAATAAATTATACGTAGAGATTAAGGAGACAACCGAAACAATTTATTAAAATAAGCGTTTAAAATGTGATTGTTAAGCAATGAGTTCTATACATTAAAGGATTACTAAGATGACACGCTGTAGTAGTATGGTAAAAATGTAACTCAAATAAATAATAATAATAATGAAACATACCATTTCACATGACACTTTCACAATATGCTTCTCCCTTACTTCGTATAGACACCTTGTCCCCTTTCTGAGCTGAATAGAAGTTCTTGGGGGATACTGAGATAATTTTTCAGGGCAGCAAATGGGAAGCTGCAGAAACAAAATGGAAACTAGAAATCGTCGCTATGGCCGGAGCTTCAACTGACAGATTGCGTAGTGTAACATTACGAAACAATGTGTGTAGAGTATATGCAGTGGCTGGCAGTAAGAAATGAATGAATAGTGTTGGAAATAGCACATTACTTTCTTAAAAACACACATGAAAAATTTTTTACATCACCTAGGTTCCGAGAGTTCCTGAACCTGTACAGAAATTTGGAATAGAGATTGACATCATTTCCGCCTTTTTCATTGCTCATGAAAACCACACATTGTATGTTGTACTACCATACAGGGATCTCTTCAGAGATGGTGGTACATATTTCTGCACGCACCGGTGCCTCTAATACCCACTAACAGGTCCTCATCCCTTGATGCATGCCTGTATTCGTCGTGGCACATTATCCACAAGTTAATCAAGGCACTGTTGGTCCAGATTGTCCCACTCCTCAACGGCGATACGGCGTAGATCCCACAGATTGGTTGGTGCGTCACGTCGTCCATAAACAGCCCTTTTCAATCTAGCTCTGGCATGTCGATAGGGTTTATGTCTGGATAACATTCTGACCACTCTAGTCGAGCGATGTCATTATCCTGAAGGAAGTCATTTACAAAATGTGCACGACGAGGGCCCGAATTGTCGTCCATGAAGACGAATACCTCGAAAATTTGCTGCCGATATGGTTGCACTATAGGTCGGAGGATGGCATTCACGTATCACACAACCGTTACGGCGCCTTACATGACCACCAGCGACGTACGTCGGCCCGACATAATGCCACCCCATAACATCAGGCAATCTCGACCTTGCTGCACTCGCTGGGCAGTGTGTCTAAGGCGTTCAGCCTGACCAGGTTGCCTCCAAACATGTCTCCGACGATTGTCTGGTTGGGGGCATATGCGACGCTCATCGGTGAAGAGAACATGATGCAAATCCTGAGCGGTCAATTCGGCATGTTGTTTGGCCCATCTGTACCGCGCTGCATGGTGTCGTGGTTGCAAAGATGGACCTCGCAATGGACGTTGGGAGTGAAGTTGCACATTATGCAGCTTATTGCGCACAGTTTGAGTAGTAATACAACGTCCTGTGGCTGCACGAAAAGCATTATTCAACGTGGTGGCGTTGTTGTCAGGGTTCCTCCAAGCCATAATCCGTAGGTATCAGTCATCCACTGCAGTAGTAGCCGTTGGGTGGCCTTAGCGAGTTATGTCATCGACAGTTCCTGTCTCTCTGTATCTCCTCCATGTCCGAACAACATCCCTTTAGTTCACTCCGAGACGCCTGGATACTTCCCTTCCTAGCTCAAAGTAACAATGCGGACGCGATCGAACCGCGGTGTTGACCGTCTAGGCATGGTTGAACTACAGACAACACGAGCCGTATACCTCCTTCCTGGTGGAATGACTGGAACTGATCGGCTGTCGGAACCACTGCGTCTAATAGGCGCTGCTCATGCATGGTTGTTTACATCTTTGGGCGGGTTTAGTGACATCTCTGAACAGTCAAAGGGGCTGTGTCTGTGACACAAGAGTCAACGTCTGTCTTCAGTTCTGGGAACTGGGGTGATACAAAATACTTTCTTGATGTGTGTAAGCCGGCCGGAGTGGCCATGCGGTTTTAGGCGCTACAGTCTGGAGCCGAGCGACTGTTCCGGTCGCAGGTTCGAATCCTGCCTCGGGCATGGATGTGTGTGATGTCCTTAGATTAGTTAGGTTTAATTAATTATAAGTTCTAGGCGACTGATGACCTCAGAAGTTAAGTCGCATAGTGCTCAGAGCCATTTTTTTTATGTGTGTATCATCTTCGTAAAACAGTTTTGTACACTAGAGATAAACCAAAGTTCCGTAGCACTCTTTTAAACAGACTAGACTTGTTTTCAGGAGGATGGAGGTTCCACTTTCATTCTGCCACCTGTTTTAAGTTTTCTGTGGTTCTCCTAAGTTACTTCAGGAACGGTTCCTAACATAAGGCTACGGCTGACTAGCAGTCCCAAACTTGTCAAAATAGACCTGTAATTATGTCAGCACCCGAATATATAAATTATGTTATTTTTGTTGTTCCTAAATTTTACTACTAAGTCATGTCAAATATCCTTAAAAAAGTTATGTATGGATGGCTGAGACTACTACTACTAAGTTGTTCAAGTCACGCCTCACATCAGTTTGTATGTTGGTTACGTTGTAAATGTGTTGAGACTTTGTACTTTATCGTTTTGTGGTAGGGTCAGACTAATAATAACAAATCCCTTCAGACATAATGATTTTTCGTAGAAAAGAACATGTGTGAAATTGGCATCTCACTCCAGTCAAGTTGCTGCTGGTGTCCATGTGTCATTGTTTTTGTTGGAAGTCAAGGTGTGTGGGACAAAGTCCACACACGCCTTTCTTTTCTTCGGAGTAATCTGGAGAATGTCTTGAACACTTGATTTACATATGGTAGTACCACTGCCGTTTGTGAAGTAACTACGTTGACACACCATGGATGCACGTCCACTACTAAACACTGCCTGCTCGCAACTGTCTGGGCGAATGCACATCTAATCCTTACAGCTCTTTGTTCAATCAGCTACCGTAGTTACTACGCTGACGTCACTTTTAAGCCAGTACAAATACCAGTCTCGCAACTTTTCGGATGCAAGGTTTAAGTCACAGAAAGTGATAAAAATTGGTGGCAGGTATACAAAAGCCGAGAAAAGAAAATGGCTTATCCAGGCAGCAGGTAGATAGAAATATGTTCTTGTGCTGTAACATGTGTATCAGTGACGTTTACGTATGGTAGACGACTATCCCGTATATCTCGGAAAATTCTGTGTTTTGCTTACTTTTTTGTCATATCCCGTGTTCCGTATTATTTCGAAATTGTCCCGTACTTTTCTTCCTTTTGCATTGGTACTTAAAATAATTTATTTCGCCTGATACGTCATCGTTTTCCTTACAATCTCTGGTCCTGTGATGAACAAGTAAACCGGAAACAGCGCATTATGTTACGGGTCTGCTTTGCCGGCCGGTGACCTGAAAACTGGAAGAAGGAACGTACTACGCTAAGGTAGAGGACGTGAGCATTGTTGTGGTCTGATTCAGAGTTGGTGAGTTCTTATTTTAATGTGAGTAGCCATGGACACAGATTTGAATTACCCCCAAGGAAAAAGCTTAAAACATCAATGTTTACGGTTCATGTTTGGAAGAAACATATTCCTGAATTCGTTCTGTCTGCAAAGGAAGTTTTGTGTATCACAAGGTGGCAACAAAATACAGGTAAGTCGTAAGCTAATTTTGTAGTAGCATTATTTTATTCTGTTTGGTGTACTTTAAAATCACATGAACATGAATTTAATTTAGTAATAAATACACAACAAATGACGAAGACATACAGCAGTCTTATAATATTTCCAGCTTATTCCCTGCTAGAGGTAGCTCAGTCTCAAGTTGTTAAGCAGAGCTGTTGCGGCAGTATTGACGTTTGTGTATCACGCAGCGAAACATAACCTTAGCTGCAGTAGCTTGGACTGTAGTGTTAAGGTCACGAAGAATGTATGCAGTGATTCTGGTGTCACGAAAGAAACTGCACTACGGGTGAGCAAAGCTGAAGCAGCAGTCAACAAGTTTCAGTTCCAAGAAGTGTGTGAAATATAATTAAACTTTAAACGATACTAGTAAGTCGAGTAAATTCTTCTCTTTAGGAGGTGATGCCTCAAACCATGAAAATGAGTATATGCTTCCGAGTCTGTTGAGATATTTTGATGCCGAAATCGGGATTCATAGCAACCTTCTGGAATTTAGAGAAAAGAGCAGCGAGTAGAATATACGGAGTAACTGAATGAAATGAAGCGGTTTTGATTAATTGTTTATTATAATCACGGGACTGTAATATCACCTGATATGTGACGACTTATTCCTTTTAACGTCAAAACATGTTTCAGCGCACTTGTATCATCATAGTGGAGTACTTTCATTCTGCTCTGCAAATTGCAAACGTCTCTTAAGGTATATTTATTGCAACGGAAATTAGACCTAACAATTTTGCGTCTGTACTGATTTCACCTGATTCTCTTAGTGTGATCGGTTCTTTATAACTTTCTTTACGTTGTAAAATATCTTCAACGAAATAATGTTACTGTGAGGTGGTTGGCTGTTTAACTCGTAAATTTACAAACAGAAGTAATTTTCTTGCTCGGAAATATTTCGTGACTGTATTCTGAGATTACTTATATTTATTCCCGTCATATCTCATCAGCATTTTCATCTCTTGTGGGAATAGAAACAGCAATACGGTACAGATTTCCTTCAGAAACTGTTATGCACAAAAAGAAAACATGCAGGTGCAACACATGCAGACTATTTGCATCACATACCCCGAAGGAAACGAATATTTCAGAATGTACAAGTAAGTGTATCTGGTAGTGTTATAAAGACATGTACTGCCACTATCAATCACATTGCGACTGCTATCTCTTACTGCAGACATCAGAGTCGCCAATTCCGTCAACTGTTCAGCCTTAACACGCACACGTTGGAAATGTACACTTCAACTTAAAATCTACTTACAAAAATAGACGAAAATGTTTCTTGAAATTTTCTCTCCAGTCCTACAGAGGGAAAACACCTCGTGTATCAGAAGCGAGCAACATCGAATATCAATATGCAGTACGACCAGACGTGGCCCAACCCACACCCCTAAGAGCAGGGGTGCGTGAGCGACGGGACACGGGCGTCAGGTGGCGTACCGGAAGTGACGTCAGTGCCGAACCGTGTCGGGGCGCGCAGTGGCAGCCGGATTTCCGGCGACGTCTTATTTTATTTCCAAGCCGGCGCAGCCCATCCCATTTCCGCTTCCACGCATTCTGTGCAAATATCGACAGCACTGCTAGGTACACTAAGCGAGCATGTAGGATGACGATCGCATCGAAAATACGTCTCATATATAACGTTTGGAGAATGGAGTTCGCAGATAAACTCATTGGACCCTGACTTACAATTTGATTTCTTCAGTACTACAAGCTTTAAATTTGAATGAAATGAACACCCTTATCTGCTTACAGGCGTTGACATACCTCAACGGGGACAGGTGAAAATGTATGCCCCGACCGGGACTCGAAACCGGGATCTTCCGCTTGCATGGCAAACGCTCTATCCTTCTGAGCCACCGAGGACACAGGCGATATTACGACTGCAAGAGTTTATCTCTGGTACGCCTTCCGCGAAACCCACATTCTCAACGTATTGTCCCGCACTACATTTGTAGTGCCCCCGCCCATTATACTCATTACTCGCGGCGCGTTGCCGATTCCCGTAAGTGTTCGGGCTCTGTTTGTGCATTCGCACAGAAGAAGAAGATGGTCAAGTGGCCGGTGAGCCATATACTAACTCTTACAGGAATCGGCAACGCGCCGCTTGTAATGAGTATGATGGGCGGGGGCACTACGAATGTAGTGCGGGACAATACGTTGAGACTGTGGGTTTCGCGGGAGGCGTGCCAGAAATAAATCCATCCAGTCGCGCTATGCTCTGTGTCCTAGGTGGCTCAGATGGATAGAGCGTCCATCATGTAAGCAGGAGATCCCGGTTCGAGTCCCGGTCGGGGCACACATCTTCATCTGTTCCCGTTGACGTATGTCAGCACCTGTAAGCAGCTAAGAGTGTTAATTTCATTGAACTTTCATTCTAACGAGCTGCATGGTCACCGATGGTATCTGTATATCCATAAGCTTTAGGTGAAAGTGAAGATTCCTGCACTTCGAGTCGTTTCGCTCTAGCTCTATATTTTCCTTTGCCTTCTTTGAAGATTAGAAATGATCAATTTGCGCTCTAGCCTTTTTGTGAAACAGGTACTTTCTGTAACAAATTTCATTCTTATAACAAATACGGGAATCGATACACCTCATGATTCACATAAAAAAATCAATCACAATTTTACCTTTTTCGTTACGATCAGTCAACTCAACCACATTAATCATGGTTGTCGGTCTCAAATTACAATACTGGTCCCTTACGTAGCTTTATAATGAGGATGTTGTTAAAATATAATGCCTATTTAGAGTAAACAAATATCTCTGATAAGATCGCATACACTTACTAGGGTAAACATATAAATCAGAATTGATATCCCCACTATCCTTCCCATAGTTACTCGCTTGATGAAGTCGAAGAGGAAGACAATTACGAGTTTTTCTTTGGCATCTAGATTCTGATGTATAATGAATTGTTGTGTCGGGTAAGAAATATGTTACACGATTTAGAACATATTTATATCATAGAAAGCTGTAGTAAAGGTCAGCCTTGCTAAAAAGGAGATTAATTTGTTATTTAAAAGATGAACTACCAATGGTACTTACTATTAATTCATCTTAGCTCTGATATCCTCAAGAACGATTAATGTTTGGCCAGTACCGATCCTTTTGAGATGGAAGAAAGATTGAGCGCTTATCTTGTCACTTTCTAGTAATACATCTTAGTCACTCCAAAGATTATTCCTATTATTATTATTATTATTGCCAAATTAAATTCATATTTTATCGGCCACTACTTATTTGGCCTATATTTCTCGATGTTTCGCGACGTTCTAAGTTACGCACTCCGCACTTTCATTCATACAAGGAGATGACACGGCTGACTTTCCTTTAGAGTGAGCGTTTAATGACCTCCCTGCAACAACTTAATTTTAGACTGCAAACAAATACAAGTGATAGCATGTATAAGGAAAAGCACCAATAATAAGGCCAAATTAATGTTTGGCGAGTACCGATCTTTTTGAAATGGAAGAGATCGACAACAATGATTTAAAAATTCCCATCTTAACTGAATTTGAATAGACTGTCCGATTATTATTAGATTTTTATAGGGAAAAATAATATATTCGAATTTCGTCAGATAGGGAAAGATATCACATCCAACTACAGCGTAAAATCAAAGTAATTTTGAAATAATACTGTAGCGTTACTCACACTAACTAGAAACTATTCCGATTTCCTTAAAAACACAACGTATTTTACAAAACTTTGTCAGTTTTCTTTTGATACACCATGCATACAAAGCCTAAAATTTAACATTGTCCCGGTTACTATGTGGATGGAACGTGAAAGAATGTAATTGACAGAAATTAAAGGTGAACAGTACATCCTGGATTTGTTTGCTAATTGACATGCGTGTTCGTCTGCTGCGGAAGATATAAGAGAGAAATGATTGCGATACAGAATGTGCAGTCAAGTTCTATGAACAATTAGATAGTACATTACTAAAGCTAACAGTATTTTTGTAAAATGTTATTAGTTGCAAAATACTACAAATTTAGTAATAGTTTTGTGTGTGTCCTGAAGACGACTAAGACACATGACATTCGTCAGGCTTAGAGGTGTTTCTCCCGTTCTTATGACCAGATGATTAACATCATTAATAACCTAAGAATTTTCTATAAGATGGCGATTTTCGCTAAAACAGGATATTTTTTGAAAACAGCCAGCTTGACTTGTAGTTATGCACTTGCTGTAAAAGACCATGTTACGCTGGTGATGAAATGAAGTGACATTCTGTCCAGTCTACTCTTCTTAACCACTCTGGAGTTTTTAAAAATAATCCAGAAGTAACAGCCGCTATCACGATGTAGCTGGTATTCTAAGGAACAAGCCTCGTTTCCACGGATCTATAGTGAGTCATCAATCACATAGACCAACACTTTTGGCCTTAATGACCTTGCATAATTTGACTGCTGTCGGAACCACAGACTTCAAAATATATTTTAGCTACAAGTTGTCTCAACCTTTTATGCACATTCCATTTTAATTTAATCGATACTTTCTCCCAGCTTCTTCTATGCCGTGTGAGACAGATAATCGGCAAACGAAACTTCTGCTACTCACTCTAACACCCACCATACGGCATGTTTAGCAACACCATTTAATCCTTAACGCCTCTGCAGTACGGTGCAAACATGTATGAATAACCAGAATAAGATTTTCACTCTGCAGTGGAGTGTGCGCTGATACGAAATTTCCTGGCAGATTAAAAGCTGTGAAGACGGGGCGTGAGTCGTGTTTGGGTAGCTCAGTTGGTAGAGCACTTGCCCGTGAAAGGCAAAGGTCCCGAGTTTGAGTCTCGGTCCGGCACACAGTTTTCATCTGCCAGGAAGTTTCATATCAGCGCACACTCCACTGCAGAGTTAAAATCTCATTCTGCAATCATTCCCCGGGCTGTGGCTAAGCCATGTCTCCGCAATATCCTTTCTTTCAGGAGTGCTAGTTCTGCAAGGTTCGCAGGAGAGCTTCTGTAAAGTCTGGAAGGAAGGAGACGAGATATTGGCGGAAGTAAAGCTTTGAGGACGAGGCGTGAGCAGTGATTGGGCAGCTCAGTTGGTAGAGCAATTGCCCGCGAGAGGCAAAGGTCCCGAGTTCGAGTCTCGCTCCGCCACACAGTTTTATCTGCCAGGAAGTTTCATTTATGAATAACATTAGATGCGAACATTTTAAGTTAAGTTTTACTGTGATTGTTACTGATATTAAATGAGACAACAAGTTTACTGTTTACTGTTACCAGTCGCTGTTTATTTACCTCCACGACGCGTTTCAAACGTTTAAACGTCAACCAGCAGGTGGATTTACATTTGTTAGTATGACATCTGTGTGTGTGTGTGTGTGTGTGTGTGTGTGTTTTGTGCAACGACTTTTTGGACGAAGTTGTGGTACTGTCTCTATTGGTCATAGAAGATTCTTTTCATTGTCCTAACAGATCACATGTAGGCTTTATTATTTTGAAAATAAATATTTGTTTTTAGAAAATATGACAATATGGACGTGATGTGTTACGAAAGTGAAATATATTATAAACAAATACTTGTTTACAAAGTATGACAGTATACATATGATGTGTTACGACAGTAAAAGGAACCCATGACCAATGGAGACAGTGCCACAAGTTCCTCCAAAACATATGCGACATACTAACAAATAGAAGTCCACCTGACGAAGGATGTTTAAACCTTTTAAATGCGTCGTGGTGATAAATGAACAGTGACTGGTAAGAGTAAATTTGTTGCTTCATAAAATGGGTAAATCACATTGCAAGTGATCCCTTACCTCGGATAGGAGAGCTTCCGTCAGCGTATAACAAAAGAAGTACTACCATTTGCAGTCTTCAGTTCACTAACCTCGCATGGTGGAAGGGATCGTCCAATCCTGGGAAAGCTTTAAACACTTTTTGTTGTAAGTACTATTAATACATGTCCACAATGTCCACAAGATATTTTAAACACTGCATCCCTCGACATACGTTTGTTATCTGAAACGTTATGCTCATAGGGAAAATCATAATAAATAATACATTCACGTGGTTAAACTGCACCATAACAAACCAAAGTGATCTAATACGAATTAACCAAACAAAGGTTTTCGGATTAACTGAGAAACCGTAGTAAAACCTCTTGGTGTGCAAAATATTCATTTTCTTTAGTGAGAACCGCATGAATTAGTTTTTTGCATATTTGTTGTAAGCTGGACCTGGAAAGGCATGGCTCGTTGTGTTTATATAGCTATCAGTATGTCAACAGGAAAATTCTGCAGTGAATTTCTTCTGGAAACAATAAGAAAAAAACCAGGAAACAATTATATCCAATCTATACAAGATAGTAAGCGACAGTCAAACAGTCCAAAACTGTAGTTGACCAGCGCTACCAGCAGCATGTGAATGACAACAAGACAATTTGCATATTAAGCCCCTGAAAACTTAATCCTGCAGTACAGGATACCCATGAAGTTTCCAACTAAGCAACAGGTTTGGCTTCCCATAATCGTTACCAAAATCACTTTCAGTGTCGTATGAGTAAAAATCTGCTAACACAAAGGTAAAAAAAAGATGTACACATAGCTATGACAGGCAATAAGTTGCATACATATACAGTGGTGTCCAAAGATAATGCACCAAACGGAAATTTTGCAAGGTTGCGTTTAATCTACGTCTACACCTACATCTATATGGATACCCTGCAAATCGTAGTTAAGTGCATGGCAGAGGGTTCATCACATTTCACAATTCTCTATTATTCCAACCACGTATAGCGCGCGGAAGAAACAAACACCTATATCTTTCCGTACGAGCTCTGATTACCCTTATGTTATTATGGTGATCGTTTCTCCCTATGTAGGTCGGCGTCAGCAAAATATTTTCGCTTTCGGAGAAGAAAGTTGGTGATTGAAATTTCGTGAGGAGATTTTGTCGCAACGAAAAACGCAATTGTTTTAGTTATGCCCACCCGAAGTCCTGTATCATTTCAGTGACACTCTCTCCCCTATTTCAAGATAATACGTGCTGCCCTTCTTTGAATTTTTTCGATGTACTCCATCAATCCTATCTAGTGATGATTCCACACCGCGCAGCAGTATTCTAAAAGAAGACGGATATGCATAGTTAGGCAGTCTCTTTAGTAGACCTGTTACATTTTCTAAGTGTCCTGCCAATGAATCGCAGTCTTTGGTTAGTCTTCTCACAACATTTTCTATGTGTTCTTTCCAATCTAAGGTATTTAGTTGAATTTACAGCGTTTAGATTTGAATGATTTATCGTGTAACCGAAGTTTAACGGATTTCCTTTAGCACTCATGTGTATGACCTCACACTTTTCGTTATTTAGGGTCAATTGCTCGTCCGGTCCGTTTACGCACTAAACACAAGAACGTCGGGAAACCGAAGGACATAACTAAAAGATTGCGGAATGCAGTGCAAAAGCAAAAACTTCGAGAAGACTAACTCTTTTATTCAACTTAACGAATTTGCAATTTGTTTTGATCTTCTGATGACTTTCCTATTCGATAAACGGCAGCGGTATCTGCAAACTACTTAAGACGGCTGCTCAGATGGTCTCCCAGATCGTTTATATAGATAAGGAACTACAAAGGGCCTGTAACACTATCTTGGGAAACGCCAGAAATCACTTCTGTTTTACTCGACGACTTTCCGTCAGTTACTACAAACTGTGAGCTCTCTGACAGGAAATCACGAATCCAGTCGCATAACTGAGACGATATTCCATAAGCACACAATTTCAATACAAGCCGCTGGTGTGATACAGTGTCAAAAGCCTTCCGAAAATCCAAATACGGAAACAATTTGAAATCCCTTGTCAACAGCATTCAACACTTCGTGTGAGTAAAGAGATAATTGTGCTTCGTAAGACCGATATTTTCTAAGTGGGTGTTGACTGTGTATCAATAGTCCGTTTTCTTCGAGGTTATTCATAATGTTCGAACGCAATATATGTTCCACAATCTTAATGTTTATCTACGTTAATGATATGGCCTGTAATTTAGTGGGTTACTCCTATTACCATTCTTTAATATTGGTATAACCTGTGCAACTTTCCAGTCTTTTGCCACTAAATAGTATGAACAGATGATAGTAAACTAGAAACAACGCAAAGAATACAGAACATAAATAACTGCTATATGCATAGCGGTAGACAAAAATGTTCTTCGTTTTTTTCAACTTAACGGATTTGCACACATATTTCGTCAAATGGTTAATATGCTCATTATGGGTTGTGAGCAGTTCTGGCAGCAATACAGGCCCAACAACGACAAGGCACGCTGTGAATTATGTCATCAACCTCATCTTGAGGCAGTAACGCCCACTCTTCCTGCAGAGCTGGTCGCAAGTCTTGGAGAGTGGATGGTGGACGCTGACATAATGCAACCTGTCTCCCTAGTGCATCCGAGATTTGCTCTATGGCACAAATCGGGAGAGCGAGAAGGCTACGCAATGTGCACAGTATTTTCCATTTCCAAGAAAACATCAACCAGCCGTTCTCAATGACGTCGAGCATTATTGTCCATTAGTACGCAGTCTGGGTCCACACCACCTCGCGACAACCATACATGATGTCCCAACATCTCGTCATGATACCTGACAGCAGGTGAACCTTGCCGATTCACCAGTAAAATTTCATGAAGGCGTCTTCGAGCGGTACACATAATCCCTATCCCATGTCAAGAAGCTCTCACTCAAATTCAGAAACAAATTTTAAATCGTTGTAGACTGTTGTAAGTTGTTCAGAAAGATTCTCCTTGGTTAAAAGTTAGTTTAGAGAAACAGGTTTGAGAAGACAGTAAGGAAATACGGAAGATAACGGAAGCTAGTGAAGACGCTGGACGAATTCACAACATTTCTGGCACAGTTAACTATTAATGGAGGTAAGAGTTGAAGTGGCACGGTGCCAGTAGGTTTTGATGATTTAGCTGAGGTGTGATCCTAGCTGAGTTCCACGGAGTGACAGATGGAAATTAACGGAGGGAGTGAGAATTCAATCAGGAGTTGTCAGAGACGATTTCCCAAGTAAGGAAAGGATAAATGAAGATCTGTTAAGGGTCATTGTTTTGTTGAAAGTCTTATTCCTGGTAGAAGTGGATTTAGGCGATGAGAATGAGCCATATCCTTCAGTCCATTGTGTGTGTGTGTGTGTGTGTGTGTGTGTGTGTGTGTGTGTGTGTGTATGCGCGTGCGAGCTTAGTCCAGAACTGCTACCACTCAGTCTCTGGCAAAAAGCGAACCTAACTCACACTCAGTCTCTGGCAAAAAGCGAACATACCTCATATAGAACAATGCCCATAAGTATTCTAGTATCAAGAGACCACAAATCATTACCAAGGTCTAATGTATGTTTCTTTCCAATGTCAGATGATTTTAGAGAAGCGGTTAAATTCATTCATTGCGAAAATACAGATAGAAATCGAGTTCATGTGCACGTAAGAGGAAGTGACTTACAGGAGAATGCTTTTTCAGGTATATTTTATAAACTGTTTGACTTACTTTTCCACGTGGATAATGTGGAACCAAGCTGAAGGAAAGTGAGAGTTAAAGCTCCTGATTTTCAAACTGAGAGAAGAATATGTCTCGGTGGAGGACTGTTTGGCAACACTAGATTTATTGAGTTGGCTGCACCCAATATAGTGTTTTGTTCAGTGTTTAAGTAACAGCTTGCATGTAAGTAATCAGACAGTATTCTGATATGGCTCTTGTTTTATGTTTGTTTTGTGAGAAGATTTTCTGAGATATTTTAACACTTATCACATTTTTGATGATAAACAGTTTTTTTGGGGATGGCCTTTACAAAATGAATAAGGCCCACAGCGATTTTGAGGTGATGCTTATGGTTCATCTCTGGATTGAGGTGTGATTCTTACGTATTTTTGTCTTATTCCTTAAAATTAATATTCACTGCTTCACTAAATAATTTTCTGCATGCCTGATGCAATTATTCTGATGTGTGAAACTTATGGCGTCTTAATGAAATGTTACAAGAGAATGGTTATGTCCTATGAATGAGTACGATACGAAATTTGATGAGTGACCTTTTCTGTAGAATATGGCCTAGAATGAGATGCTGCTGTGTGGTAAATATGAGGTCCCCATACTGGTGTACATATATTAATTTTGTGTATGTGAATGCTAAGCATGGTCTTATAGTACAGTGAGTGAAGTGGATTTGTTTGGTATATATGTCTGAGTATTTTTGGATATTTTCTGCTATTGATGTGATTTCTCTCGATTTTTGAATCCTGTCAATTTTGTTATCAATCTGCCACTTGTTGATTGGTCCAAGACCTGAATGTGCGAAGTCTGGAGTATTACTGGATGTTGCACTACTGCGTGAGGATTATTCCAATGTGTGGATGATTTTGGACAGCTGAGAATACCGAAGTAAAATCCTCAATGGTTGTTTGTACATGTCATATTCCTGTCAAACACAAGGTGCTCTAATTGAAGAGTGCACATTTCATTTTTTATTTACTGTGCTGTTTCCTTATCCTTATTCTGTCCTATATCAGGAAGTGTGAGTATCTTTTACTATTAGTGTGACTGATGTTAAAGTACTGTGACAGCATTTACAGATGTGTTTGAGTACTGTTTTTCGATTATTTTACCTCAGGAATAGAAATGATTACAATTTGGCCCTTCAAGTACGTCAGACTCTCTGTGTTTGTGAATATAGTCTTCTATAGTGGTAAATTGTTTCTATATATTTTAGCTGATAATGTTTTTATAATACATATTTCTTTGTGCATAATTAATTATGTTTTGATTTAAAACCATCTCTTTCTTCCGAATTTGAATGCTGAGCTGCCTAGTCATATTCTTACGTTATACATATATTTTTATATCCATGTTTTAAATGTTGTAGGAAAGTCCTTGTAGAACGCAATTAGTTCAGGATTAAAGGAGACAACACATTGAAAATCAGAAGCATTGAATTGTTGATAAACATACACAACAGAGTTATCTCTTGACAGGGTACAGTAAAATACACAACACACTAACACACACACACACACACACACACACACACACACACACACACACACACAAACACACACACACCCAAGCACATACATGGATGTACATGCCTAACGCCTATGCCCCCACATGGTACTAACTAGGCTAACAGACCAGTCAGCACAAGTCAGCACAATGGTCATAGGCATATATATATATATATATATATATATATATATACATATATATATATATGTGTGTGTGTGTGTGTGTGTGTGTGTGTGTGTGTGTGTATTGTGTATTTTAATTGAGCTCATCAAAGGATAAATTTGAAAGTTAGCAAGTTTTCTTTCTCTTGTGCATCACTATAGATAACCTATTGCATCTGATTTCTGTTGAGTGGTACCCTTTTCTCCAAAACCATAACGGTCATTCTAGGCTACTAGCTTTAGCCATAAATGTGACAAATATGATCTTCCATCCTTTAACGAAGAGTCTGTAGTAATAATAAATGAAAATATGAATTGGACAGTGGACATAACAGCAGTCTGTATAAAAAACATCAGAATATCTCCATGCCCTTCAAAAAAATCTGTCTTCTTATTCTGAAAAACAAACTTGTACAAAAACTTATATTTACAGTTGCAGTTTACGGCGATATTATCCTGTAAGGCCTTTCTCAAGTAAGCTCACAGCACCTGGACCAGGTCGTGAATGCCTGTGTTCCTTATGTGTGTGACATTCAACTCTTTGATCGTAATTCACCGTCATATGCACAGCTATCCACGCTGTGCAGCGATTTCTATACTATCCTCCTTCTCTACTGTCTCACCAATGAACACTGTCCCTTATATCTCTTAACACTATCACCTGAACAATATGGCACAAACGCCTGCTCACGTCGGAGCAACACCCTTTCCAATCCACTCCATAATTCAGGTAATTTCTCGTTCTGAGTAGTGGGAACCCGACTCTGAAATATCCTCCCTCCTTATATTAGAGAAGTGAATAATATGTGCAGCTTCAGAAGAAAGTTAATGATACGTCTGCTATAGCAACAATAAGGAGTACCATTGTCTCTGAGTCCACTCATTACCCCTGTACACCCCTCTTTCCAATCTGATCTTCTTCCTTATTTCCGAGTATTCCTAGCTGGTGTAGTTACCCTAAATTTCCTTTCCTCAGAACTCGCTATTTAGAAAATATCTACTTTGTACACCTATACATATTTTTTATTTGGTGCTATCATTAGCGTTATTATTGTCATTATTATTATTGTTATTATTACTGTCCCTATTAGTGGCAGCAGCTGCAGTAGTGCAAGTACTGGTAGTATTACTTTGTTTCATAGTCAGTATAATTTAATCAGACGTCCAATTCAGACACTCGGATCATTTTAATATAATTTGTCATATTATAGTTCTGTACGTGTGAAATGCTGGTCCAATGTAAGAAAGGGTTGTGAGGCTCCTAACTAGATCAGGTTAAATAAGTAAATAAAATAAATGAACAACGTATGTACCTATATTTTTATGTCTTTTTCAGTGAGCTACCAAGTTAATTTGTAGCTGCTTGTACATTTTGATGTTAGTATTTTGATGTTAGTATTTTGATGTCTCTTTTTATTGGGGCTGCTTATATGAGCATTGTATTATTGAGATATACTATGTATAGCAATTTTTTTCTGTGTACTTGTGTTCGTCTATCACCAGGTAACTGAAGCTGTGCCTATAGATCATTTTGTCTTATTGTGTTTAGATTATGGAACCATTTATCTTGTGTATATATTAATCAAAGGTATTGTGCCTGCGCCTATAGGCTGTTGTGATTTGCATCATGCTAGTTACAGATTATGCGACCTTCAACCATTTTATATTGTTTGTGTCCACTACAGATCGTGAGGTGGCGAACAATTTTGCTGTATTTTGTATGCTAGTCATTTATGCTGAGACTACGAATTATATTTCCTGAAGGTCAGAACAGTTGTCCTATTTGTTGAGACAGTGGATTGTATTTTCTCTAGCTGTGGATGGTCAACAAGAGAAAATATTTTGTTTTGCTTTCGAATAACCCTGTTGAGGGGTACGATAAATCAGCACTGCTTCTGCCTCATTACAGTTTTCTTTGAACCTGTACATCATTCTTCAAGAACGTTGTTCTTTCTTGTGTCCACTTTCTTTCCGTTCTTGATTTCTTGTCTTGAAAGCCTGTCTTTTCTGTTATTCTTTAAAAAGTATTCTCTTTCCTATTGTGTCCCGTCGAATCCCATATTTTTGATGTAGCCAGGAACCTACCTTTCATATCAAATGTCGTTTCCACATCTGCATGTTTCCCACCTTCATCATGAATTCGTTCCCGTTTGAAGTAGCCATGGGTCAGACTGTGGAAGAGTGATACGAACAATTGAACTCCCATCTCATTACAAGTGATCAGCCTTGGCCAAACTACCAAATAATTACTACCCAAAAGTTCGATTACTGATTTAGAGCACCTCCATTGATTACGTGAGTTCAAAATTGAGGAAATTAGTCTGGGAAAATCTCACCAGTTCCCATTTAAAGTGGGAGGTAAATTAAAATCTGACGTTAAATTTTTAATTCAGAAGCCCCCCCCCCTCATTATAATAAAAGAAAACATATTGTTTTATATAATTAATCCCAAGCGTAGACAAACACTGAAGTACGTACCAGTGTTTAAGTAGACTGCGATTTGAACTGAATGCATTATACGTGCGTAGCAGCGAGATTTCGCGATCTGAAAGGCGTGCCGCACAAGTGCCAGATTTCATTTGTGAAGTCCCTCACAGAGCGGCCGAATGCAAGCATGTCAGTTGAAGAGTCGTGATAGTCTCCAACTCACAAATGTATGTTATTGTGTTAAAAATGAGATTGTTCCAAAACTTTTTATATTGTGTGTATTAACAAGAACGCTGATAAATGGCAGCAGACGTCCCAGGGAGAGGTTAATCTTCTGTGAATGGTAGCTAAGCTGAGGTTCATTGACAAAAATTCTCTTAGCAATCATATAAATTAAGAAATTGAGAAAGTACGAAACAATAAGGCTAGGAAACGGTTCAAACAATGTTGTCTTTCATATGAATAGTAAGGTTCAGTGACATTAGTTTATATCAGTAAAAGGTCAGTTTTAGCAGTGTCTTTAATATGTTAGGTCTACTATTTTTAGGGACAGTTTTTGTGTTTATGTCCGACAGTTATAAACGTAAATGCTAGGGCCTACCAAAGGTAGATGTTTTGAAAGCAAGGTATTTTCATGTCTTAAAAATGTTTATTCAGTTTCTCTGTAAAGACATATTTTTGTTAAAGCATTTTAAATTAATGTTTGAAACAAATAAAATGCTGTTCAGTTTACTTATATGTTCTAATGTTTGTTAGTAGAGTGTTTTATACAGAGTACATTAGAGGGTTGGTTGGTTTGTTGGTTGATTTGGGGGAGGGAGCAAACATAGAGGTCATCGGTCCCATCGGATTAGGGATGGGTGGGGAAGGAAGTCGGCCGTTTCCTTTCATTTGCCTGAATTGATTTAGGGAAACCACGGATAACCTAAATCAGGATGGTCGGATGCGGATTTGAAGCGTCGTCCTCCCGAATGCGAGTCGAGTGTGCTAACTGCTGTGGCACCTCGCTCGCTACAGAGTACAGCCGAGGAAGCGCACGACTGTCGATGGATTGAGTGACGAATTTAGGAAGGTGATATCGCCGCCTAACTTGTATTTACTTATTTGAAGAAATTATTTTCAAAAAAACCGCGATCGTACAGAGATATCTGGTAACTGTCTAAACAATCAGTTTAATTAAGGTCGTTATATTGAACCGTAAAATAATGTAGTTATCATTATATCGTCCGCTTTCACAGAGAAAATGTAATACATGAAAAATAAGCTTTAAGTAAGTTTAGTACATAAATTTGCTATGTACAATGACGGGGTAAATCTTAAGAGAGGGGGGGAGGGGGAGGCGGGGGGACAACAAACAAAAAGCAACTCACGTAATTAAGTGACGTTTCCTTATCACGTCTTGAAGATGCACAAATACGACAAACGAAAATACCAGAAAACGTAACAGTACTCACAATTAATCCAATTTGTCAAGAATAAAAACAAGGTGTAGAGGCAGAATCTTCTCTGAAAATCAGCAGCTACTATGTGTACGGCACAGTTAACACCGAAATAGAGACAAGTGCTGCCTACCGCACACTGCTGCCTCATCACAGCACGAAATGCGGATTTCCCGATATATACGCAATCTCCGGCCAATTCGCGAAGTGGTTGGCCAAAGTCGGATATACGCCGATTCTTCCATGTAATCGGGCTCTGGCCAATCCTGTCAGCCAAAGTTCGAAATGGCCGGCCAATTCGCGATCTGGCCATTCTTCGGGCTTTAGCTGTAACATATATACTCAATTATATGGCTAACAATAGTGGCACTCATCTACACCACTGCTGGGAGCATGCACCAGTTCTGGGAATGTGCTAGCTCTATTATGCCGCAAATGTACAGAGAGGAATGATGTTCATGAATCTAACCATTCATGAATCTAACCACCTACTGCAGTAAATTTACATCATTCGGGACACGTCACAGATACAACGTAGCCGTGATGTGATCAACCTGTAATGTCTACCACTTTGAACAAGTTTCAATGTACACCACCTATGTCCAAATGCCCTAAAATAAGTTAAATGTTAACCTGTGACTGTGTTAAATACAAAACAGTGTCATTTCAGTGTCTTATTAATTCTCCTCGACTTTCAGAACAAAGAAATTACTTAGTGTCTTCAGTACAGGAAAATAAACAAAACAAGTAGGATTCAGAGACCTTCCTGGATATTACCTTACAATACAGTCTCGCTTTGCTGTCCCAACATATAGACTTTATTAAATTATGGCAGATGATTAATAAGCCCAGATGACGTATAAAACTGAGACACTTTTAAACTGTTCGACTGATAGAAAACAATGCTATATGTAATATCCATATTATTGTAGTACCTTTGATTCCCAGTATCAGTTTTTTCTTTTGTCAATATTCATTATGACTTTCTTTCTTAGATCATGAAGTAGAAAAGTAGCTGGATTCAGTATTACTTTCAACGGTAATCATTTTGCTATTCAGTAAGACCTATCTCGTTTCATGTTGCAGAGTATGTGTGTGTTGGTCACCTGATTATTGGGGACAGTGTCTAATGGAGCCTTTTAAGAAATATTGTCCACATGTAACAATGCTTTTCTTAAATAATATTTTTACTATTGAATTTAATCCTTTTCTTCACCAATGTTTAATATGTTTTCGTAGAAATTTATGGGATAGTACCCATTTCATTTTTTTAACTTTTAAGTCACAATCCTATTCATTTAGACATTTTATATTACTTAAGTCTCGGCTCTACATTATATCAGTTCAAGCACTTAGCTTCAGGAATAAGAAACTTCACTGACCTTTCATTAGTATCATTATGGTTTATTAAGTTTCTCGAGAAGTTTTACTTCAAGAGGTTAATATTCCCTACCTTATTACAAATTCTCAGCTTGTCGCTGAGCTATTCATTAATTTTCATTTCCTATGTTGAGGTTTTTAAATAATTTTTTAATCATTTCCGCTATTATAACAAACAGTTCATTGCTTTTGAAATTAAAAATAGGTATTCATGGTTTACTTTTGTGTAAAGTTACGCCTGTGGAATTAACCACGAAGTTACTCTTAATGCCCTACTCTCAGGATTATCTTTGCTTGGCTGAAGTTTTAATTATTAGACAGTATTAATTTTTGGTAGGATGTTTTTTAATCATTCAAAATATCCTCTGCAGGCTCCCTTCAGAGCACATTATAAATAAGCTTCATTAAACAAGGGAAGGGTGGTGAAAGTAGCGTGTTAAAAATGCGCTTTCAATTTTTCAGTGCTTTGCTGTCAGTAATTCACAAATTGGTTTATTTTGCAAAGATGCTGTAACCAGGTCGATATATGCAGTGTAGATTCCTTGAATTGTCACCCCTCTGAATTTGTGTGAAGGGAACATGGTCACATTTGAGTGCTTGAGGTTGCTCTCACAAGGGAACCTCCCCATCGCACCCCCCTCAGATTTAATTATAAGTTGGCACAGTGGATAGGCCTTGAAAAACTGAACACAGATCATTCGAGAAAACAGGAAGAAGTTGTGTGGAACTATGAAAAATAAGCAAAATATACAAACTGAGTAGTCCATGCGCAAGATATGCAACATCAAGTATATTGTAAGCATAGGTGCGCCGTGGTCTCGTGGTTAGCGTGAGCAGCAGCGGCGCGAGAGGTCCTTGGTTCAAGTCTTCCCTCGAGTGATACGTTTACTTTCTTTATTTTAGTGAAGTTATGATCGGTCCGTTCGTTCATTGACGTCTCTGTTCACAGTAATAAGTTTAGTGTCTGTGTTTTGCGACCGTACCGCAATACCGTGCGATTCGTCGACGAAAGGACGTGCCTCTTCAATGGGAACGGAAACCATTTGATCGCAAGGTCATAGGTCAACCGATTCCTCCACAGGAAAACACGTCTGATATATTCTATACGACACTGGTGGCGGCATGTGCGCCACATGACAGGAATATGTTGTCGACCCACCTAACTTGTACACTTGACAAATGGGTAAAAAGATTCTTCTACCTTTCCCGATTTAAGTTTTCTTGTGGATGTGATAATCAAAAAAGTGATGAAAACATAAGAGTTTGTGACACAAACTGAAAACAAAAAATTAAAATTTCCACCCGAGGGAAGACTTGAACGAAGGACCTCTCGCTCCGCATCTGCTCACGCTAAACAGAGGACCACGGCACTCCTGAGCTTACGCTCTCCTTGATGTTGCTTATGTTCCGCATGGACTCCTCAGTTTGTATATTTTGCTTATTTTTTCATAGTTCCAAACCTTCCTTTTTTCTCGATTGATCTGTGTTCAGTTTTTCAAGGTCTATCCACTGTGCCAACTTAGAATTAAATCTGAGGGGGGTGCGATGGGGAGGTTCCCTTGTCAGCAGTAAGTGCACTAGTGGTTGAAAGTGCATGCTCGCTGACAGCTTTCAAATACAAGTGTTGTGGTGGCTTGTTATGGATGGTAGAGGTCAGATGTGACGTATTGTGTATGCAGTTATTGATGCGAACGTATCATTTACTCGAAATCGAACACACGAGGTTTTGCCGCATTTACATTCATGTGGCGCATGTATCCCACGGATTGTTTTCAATAATTTCCCATTTAAAAATTGCTATGAATTCCGTAGGTGAGCTGATATTCTGACACATGGTATTACGAAATTTCCGAGGCCTTGTGCTTTCCGTAGGCTTGAAGTTGGTTACGGTGTTGTGTTCTGGTCATTCACTCCAAAGCATTATGTATTCTGTTTCGCCGCTGTCCCCTTCAATTTGGGTCATCCTATGCTTTTCCCGAAAACGAACGTATAGGTTTGTGTCTGTATGATTGCTGAAACTTCTGACTTAAGTTGCACGTGTATTTTGAATGTCAAGAGGCTACCAGCCCCGCTTGAAATCAGTATAGAGTGTAAATACATTTGGTGTGTCTCATTTTCGTTTTCCTATGTCATTATTGAAAATTTATGATTTTATATTTTGATGGTGCTTCATATGTTGCCATTCCGTATTCAAACTTCGGCTACGTAAAAGATGAGAAAGTCGTTCAGTTCTCAGATACTTAATCTTTCTTTCTAACAACAAATATTCTATTCTCTGCACGTATATTTTTCAGCTGTGAAGCAAGTGCGGCTATTCAGGGCTAGTGGGTGAGGTGGTACCGCATCAGTATTTTTGTATTAAAACGTATTTGCCTGTGTTGTACTGGCGGAACTCCCTCACAGCAGCAAACATGCGTTTCTGACCGGGCAGAGTGAAGTAACCTTCCTTTCTCACATCTAAACCTAATGGGTGGAGCCACAGGCATCACATAACTGTATAGTTGCTATAGAAACTGTGAAATCACATACTCGAGTTTGCCTGTGAATGGGCCATGCGGTAAGGTAGATGGAAGTTTTATTTCTGGTGCTTCCTATTGCAGTGTTTGTCGTGTACGTCGAGCACACGTAGTGTGTTCAGTGCTGTATGTTTTAAATATTAATGCTGCTTATGATATATTTTATTAGAAACACTATTTTCACGTTGGGAAAAAGAAGGTAAAAAGGAAGAGTTAAATTTTTGTGCCCTACCTGACCTTTTAATGGGACTACTTGTGTATTTAGTAAATGCTTCGAAGCCACTAAAAGTTTAGCAGATTGTATATTACCCGAACCAAAATAATGAACAACAGTTAGAAAATAAGTCTTTTTTTAATATCTACCAGCAAAGTAAACTGTATGGTTCACTTATATACCGAATCAACATAATTATGTCTCATCATTTAACGGTAATTAACATGAAGTTATGATTAGAAAACCGTATGTGTTGAATAAACATACTGTCATACGTTTTAGGAAAATTTATGTTTTCATTCCACCTAAGCGCATTATTACATTCCTATAGAAATGTTAGGAGAAAATCCATGTTGTAATTAAACCAACAATTAATTAGGAAAATTCGTAAATTTCAACTTAACTGAAAGTAGACTTTCGGGACTTTTATTTAGTCATCTGATGTATTTAACGTGACTTCTGTACTTTACATACTATGTCAATAAAGGAAAACAATTGGATCAGCTATAATTAACTTTTTCATTAACAATTCTCGAACATTCTGATATAAACAGTATCGATTTTCAGTCTGTTCTATACGAAATTGTCATACAGAACTTTAATTTGGAATTCTATTTGGCATTTTGTGCCGTACCTCAGTTATTGTCAAGAATAAAATCTAATGTGAAATCAAGATGTAATTAAGGATATCACGATAGCAATTGTTAGTGTAACTTCATAACCAAATTTCCACACAAAGTTCAAAAGAATAAAATTTGGAAATGTATTCAGAGTGACTCTTCATTTGTTGCCCTTAAAATCCTACTAATAATTTGTTGTAAATCATTAACTTTTATTCATAAATCAGTAAATGTAATTGTTTTTCAGAATAGGCTAAAGAACATACATTGTTAAGATGTGGTATATACTGAGCGATGCAGAGTACTGAAGTAAGTCGCAATTTGGCCAATCTAATGACGCGAAGAGTGTAAAGTATATCACTGCAAAAACTGCATCTGTATCATACTATAATGAATTCCTCGTAATGAAAAGTATTTTAGCCGGAACTGCACTTGGAGTAACATTGGAACTCCTACAAATATATGGTACGAAAGAAGTGAAGCATTTGGTAAATACTGCAATTTAGTTCCAAACGATCGCTGTTTTTGGAATTCCCGTGGTTGTGCTTTTCTCCATCTCTGCAGAGCATTTGGAGTACAGAAGGATTTGCTGGTTTTTTAAATATAACTCGACCATGACACAAATGTTAAGATGCGGCTTAGCATTTAAAGTGCCAGGCTAAATTGAAAAGTTTAGAATTAAATGTAAATACATTTTCAGATGCCCATCAGAAAAATGCTACATTGTATACTGTACAGTTCATTGGAAACGTACGTTTGAACATGCTCTTCCAGCAATTAATGATTGATACAGTACTCTCTTTAAGTAAGGAAGAGTTAGCATTTTCCGGTCACGACGAATCAATGGACTCAGTAAATCGTGGGGATTTTAAAGCACTGTTGACGTTCTGTGGAAATAGAAACCAATGTTCCAAAATTAAAAAATATATATATATATGTTCAGTGGTGAATCAAAAAAATTCAAAATAAACTAATCAACTGCGTTGCAGACTACATCAGCGATTTTGTAAAATTGAATTGTAAACTATTGGAATTTTTTTCTGTCGGGGTAGATGATCCAACAGATATTACGCAAGTGCCTCAGTGTTCTGCAACAGTGAGGCACGTTAATGCTGAAGGATGAGTAGTTAATCGCTTCTAAGGTTTCCATGAAGTGAGACCCGATAGAACATCAGAAAGTTTGTTTGGTTTATTGGAAAACACCTTGGGGCCACTTGACTAAGATCATAAGTTAGTGGGGCAATGTTATGACAGTACAAGCGTGATGTCTGGCCATTTAATTTGGCTCCAGAAAAGCAGTTAAGGACAAAACTCTTTTCACAGTATGTGTACACTGGTTTGGACACTGAGTTTGTCCAGTCTTGCAACAGAGATGAAAAACCGGAATTTCTACCTTTCTCCTTCACTCACTAAGAGAACCTATCCAATCAGTTCTGCATTGGGACCACGAATTCGAACAGTAACAACTGTCCGTTGCAACTCAAACTATAGATTATTGCTTATAATTGTGAATGACTGGGGAAAGATAAAAGAGGTTTTCGAAACGATAGTTCGCTGAGAACAGTCTGATGATCTTTCCACTCAACTTGCCAGAGATTTTCTGAACGACATTAACAATTCTGAATTTACATCTATGGCAGTAGTATTTCGTGACGTATTTTTCCTTACACGATGCACTGTTAGATGTTTTGCAAAAAGAGGTCTCTGGACATTGACTACTGTATATATAAGTTGTGACATGCTAACAAAACCAGATGAACGAACAACACTATTCAGTTTTCTTTCAAAAGGCCGGTAAAATGACATAATCGCCTCTCACGACAGTACAGTTCCCTGTCGCTGGACGAATGTGTACATCAAGCTTTGTATTACGAAGTTTTGGGTAATGTTTTGTTGAAAATGGGTGAAAGATTTCGCCATTGTGAAAAACTCAGATAGTTGTCCTTGCCCATACCACGGAATTTGAAGAATTCCATATACAGGGTTGTCCATTGATCGTTACCGCGCCAAATATCTCACGAAATAAGCGTCAAACGAAAAAACTACAAAGAACGAAACCCGTCTAGCTTGAAGGGGGAAACCAGGTGGCATTATGGTTGGCCCGCTAGATGGCGCTGCCATTGGTAAAATGGATATCAACTGCCTTTTTTTAAATAGGAACCCCCATTTTTAATACATATTCGTGTAGTACGTAAAGAAATATGAATGTCTTAGTTGGACCACTTTTTTCGCTTTGTGATAGATGGCGCCGTAATAGTCACAAACGTATAAGTACGTGGTATCACGTAACATTCCGCTGGTGCGGACGTTTTTTGCTTCGTGATACATTACCCGTGTTAAAATGGTCCGTTTACCAATCGCGGAAAATGTCGGTATCGTGTTGATGTATGGCTATTGTGATCAAAATGCCCAACGGGTGTGTGCTATGTATACTGCTCGGTAAGGGGACGACATCATCCAAGTGGCCGCACCGTTCGCCGGATAGTTACGTTATTTAAGGAAACATTAAGCGTTCAGCCACATGTGAAACGTCAACCACGACCTTCAACAAATTATGATTCCCAAGTAGGTGTTTTAGCTGCTGCCGTGGCTAATTCGCACGTCAGTGGTAGACAAATTGCGCGATAATCGGATATCTCTAATACGTCGGTGTTGATAATGCTACATCAACATCGATTGCACCCGTACCATATTTCTATGCACCAGGAATTGCATGGCGACGACTTTGAACGTCGTGTGCAGTTCTGACAATGGGCACAAGAGAAATTACGGGACGACGACAGGTTGCTAGCACGCGTTCTATTTAGCGACGAAGCGTCATTCACCATCGGCGGTAACGTAAACCGGCATAATATGCACTATTGGGCATCGGAAAATCCACGATGGCTGCGACAAATGGAACATCAGCGACCTTGGCCGGTTAATGTATGGTGCAGCATTGTGGGGGGAAGGATAATTGGCCCCCTTTTTATCGATGCCAATCTAAATGGTGCAATGTATGCTGATTTCCTACGTAATGTTCCGCCGATGTTACTACAAGATGTTTCACTGCATGACAGAATGGCGATGTACTTCTAACATTATGGAAGTCCGGCACATAGCTCGCGTGTGGTTGAAGCCGTATTGAATAGTATATTTCATGACAGGTGGATTGGTCGTCGAAGCACGTTCACCAGACCTGACGTCCCCGGATTTCTTTCTGTGGGGAAAGTTGAAGGATATTTGCTATCGTGATCCACCGACAACGCCTGACAACATGCATCAGCGCGTTGTCAATGCATATGCGAACATTACGGAAGGCGAACTACTCGCTGTTGAGAGAATTGTCGTTACATGTATTGCCAAATGCATTGAGGTTGACGGACATGATTTTGAGCATTTATTACATCAATGTGGTATTCATAGGTAATCACGCTGTAACAGCATGCGTTCTCAGAAATCATAAGTTCACAAAAGGTACATGTATCATATTGGGACAACCGAAATATAATGTTCAAACGTACCTACATTCTGAATTTTAATTTAAAAAAACCTACCTGTTACCAACTGTTCGCCTAAAATTGTGAGCCATATGTTTGTGACTGTTATTGCGCCATCTATCACAAAGCGAAAAAAGTGGTCCAACTGAAACATTCATATTTCTTTACGTACTGCACGAATATGTAATAAAATGGGGTTCCCATTTAAAAAAAAAAAAACGCAGTTGATATCCGTTTGACCTATGGCAGCGCCACCTAGCTGGCGAACCATAGCACCATCTGGTTTCCCCCTTCAAGGTAGACAAGTTTCATTCTTTGTAGTTTTTTCGTATGACGCTTGTTTCGTGAGATATTTGGCCCGGTGACGATCAATGGACCACCCTGTATATTTGTCTCATAGTGCACTTGAAAATTTGCAAAGTTTCTTGCGTCTGTATTCTTGAAGAAACAGCACTTAAGAAACGATCTCTATTTTGTTAGCCAATGAGAAGTAGGGAAAGATTTTCGCCGGAAAGATGTTAGAAATGCTTCATGAGGATAAGAAATATTTTTACGAATATTTGTAAACAGTTCTTTCCCATTTCGTCACTCTCTTCCACTAAAATATCTGCGGAATGAACTTTTTCTTGCCTAAGGAGGGACTTTCTTCTTCAGCAAATGGTTCAATTCAGAAAGCATTTCTTGCGCAGCTAACAACAACGCACCCATTCTACGAAAATATCACTGACAAGTTTGTAGCTTTCAGTGCCGAAGGATTAATCTGGTGTACAACTATTAGGTGCGTCCAATCATTAAAATAAGCCTTTGGAAATATAAGTACATTTTTCTTTCCTGCTACCTCTTCATCTGAGTTATCAGTCATGAGCCGCGACTGCTGTGAAGGCAGATCTAAACGTTGGAGGCTCCGGCAGATTCTACGCAGTTGATGTAAAATTTTTCTGAGTGTGGTACCTCGTCATCATGTAAAACCTCTACTGGACTAACCAATATATGGACACAGCTACAGTGGCCTTCTTCTGTGTCTATTTTCGATCACTGTAATCACTGCAACCGTGGCCGAAATCTTGATTTCTCCAGTAAAGTTTTTTACAGTATGACGTGGTACCACACCCAGAAAATTTTTATGTAAACTGTCTCGGGCCGTGGAAGGCCACGCACATATAGAGTAATGCTCATGTTCCACAAAACCGACATGCAGAGAATACTACATCGATGTTTTCACCACGTGTAATACAGTAGTTCATATCCGTTCAATTGTATCTAACCACATCATCATTCAAATAAGTTGAATTATTATGTACCGTTAGCAATTTTCAAATTTAAGTGCTGTGATGAAGGAATAGGTTCCATTCTCCATTACACACTGGTCAGCTAACGTACAAACACTATTACAAACATCAGTTTTTGATAGCATCTTTCGAGTGATTTTCAGATTCATTGACGTTTAATTACATTATGCTATGCCTGGCATCCATTAGTCGCATGGTCTAATGTAAGTGCGATTTGTTGTTTCAAATATTCCATGTCGAAGTCAGCATTACATTGATTGTTGAGTCACGAATTTATTTATAACAAGGCACCGCTTCACGAAGTCGGGGCTTAATGGTTCTAACTTGTATTAGTGGTTTCAAACTTCTAAAAGAGTAGCTATCTTGTAACCTTTTGTCGAATAATTCGCCCATTCAGCTTAGCCGCACTTCTGCTAGCCTGCCCAACTGGATGGAAAGGAGAGAAATAAGGATACAAAACCAGGTTTTACTTCTGACCCTTGTACTCGACCTATAATGAACCCTGATATTTCACCTTGACCTTTAGTGACCTTGAGCTTAGACCTTCAGTGACATTGAGCGTTGACCCCTGCGACATGGTGGACGTCACATTTACTGAACGCAGACCGGAAGAACAGTTTACACAAAATAAAAGTTCAGCGCACAGGAAAAGGACCATGGGCACTCATCCGTACGCAGGAGCGAAAATCTGGCCACCGCAACAATCCGCAGCCAGCGCACTGAATAGGCAAGAGTCGTAATCCACGAGGCGACCGGAACGTGACGTTATAACATTTAGAGTGGAAACGCACGAATTTTTTTGCGCTTTTTAAACATATACTTTTCATTCCCTATCCCTGAAGATATACCGGGCTGTTCAAGTAATGACCCACTGACGATTCACTAACTTTTGAGCTAAGTACCAGGCGATCTGCACTGAGGTACGTGCAGTTCTAATCAGCAATATTTCGGGACGTTATTTTTAGGTCCGGAATCCGCCTTATAGCCAAGGGAAAACCTTCTACAACCATGGACTGCTAATAATTTTTTTATTTGGAATGACGTGTTCCAGATGATATCGAAGCCTGGTGTATATGTATACTCAGCAAACTCGATGACTTTCTCGACATGTACAGGGTACCTGTACAGACACTGTTTGCCTATGCGGCGCTGTTCAGGACTTCTTATGCTGCCTTGGAGACGACTGGATGGCGCCATATTACCTTACGTGGAACCAAGGTGTGCGTTCGCTGCCTGGAGTGCAGCCTTTCGGTGTAAACCACAGAAGCGGAGCGAACTGGAGGAACCTTATCGCCTGTGACGCTACCACTGTTATTGGTGAACGCAGCAGTGACCTCACGAAAGAATGAAATCATCGTGCGTCCTTCTATCGATTAATCAATTGTTGATTGTCATAAGAGGTATCAGCATCGGGCGCGACGTGGATGCATGACGCTTCCTCACACCCTGGGTGAGCAGTTGCACGTTTAGATGATTATCAAAATGGCTCTGAGCACTATGGCACTCTACATCTTAGGTCATAAGTCCCCTAGAACTTAGAACTACTTAAACCTAACTAACCTAAGGACATCACACACACCCATGCCCGAGGCAGGATTCGAACCTGCGACCGTAGCAGTCCCGCGGTTCCGGACTGCAGCGCCAGAACCGCTAGACCACCGCGGCCGGCTAGATGATTATCGACATGTCTATTAACTGTTCTGACAAAACCAGAATCACATAAACGACGAGTCGGCCGCTGTGGCAGAGCGGTTCTAGGAGCTTCAGTCTGGAACCGCGCTGCCGCTACGGTCGCAGGTTCGAATCCTGCCTCGGGCATGGATGTGCGTGATGTCCTTAGGTTCGTTAGGTTTAAGTAGTTCGAAGTCTAGGGGTCTGATGACCTCAGATGTTAAGTCCTATAGTGCTTAGAGCCATTTGATTTGAACATAAATGACCAAAATGATGATACCTTCTCTGGGGGGGGGGGGGGGGGAGGGGTGTCACTCTCAGCATTTGCTGGTAAAGCGTCGAGATGGTGCGGGCGTCCCATATAGAAGGTGTCACACAGCGAGGTTTACAATTTTTTAACTTTAATAACTTAGATGTTAATGAAATACTGCTTATACGGTACTCTTATCGGTAGTTTGTGTAGCTATTGATTTTTTTTTCTTTTATATATTTTCAGTGGTCAGTAACTACGAGTAAATATCAAGATGAATGGAAACATGTCCTTGGAACAAAGAAAGTGGGTTTTCAAGATCTATTAAAAAAAGTGAAAACATGAACGAGATGCAGAGACGATAATTGGCGGAGTTTGATACTGCGCCACCGTTACGTGTAACAGTAATGAAATTACGCGACAAATTTGAGAGTAAAGAGGTGTGCATGATGTGAAGTAGAGAAACTGTGACAGGAAGATATCAATAGGGGATGATGTTTTATAACATCTCCAAATAAGTCCGTGTGGCAAGAGCGCTTGAATCAGGTGTAAGAAAATCAAATGCTCACCACATTTTACAGCAATCAAAGTGGAAACCCTACGTTCCCAGGTTGCTCCGTGCCAAGAATGAGGGCGATCCGAATTGTTACCACGATTTTTGTGAACGGATTAGCTACAACAAACAGCTGATTGAAGTCATTGTTTGGTCTGACGAGGTGAAATTTAAACTGAAGGGAACCATCAGGCGCCATAACTGTATGTACTGGAATATAGATTGTCCCCGTGTTGCGGAAGAACGAGTTGTTAATGTTCCTGCGTTATTAGCGTGGTGTGATGTGTCTGTTAGAGGACTTGTAGGGCCACTCTTTTTTGAAGAAACAGTGACAGGTGTGAAGCATCTTACCATGTTGCAGGAACGAACTCTACCTGCCGTTCATGAACTGTACCGAAGTGAAGATTGTTGTTTTTTCAACAATACGGTGCACTGTCACATTAGCATCGTGGCATGCTGCAGTTCCTGGACGTAACACTTCTTCAGAGGTGGGTGGAGTAAGTAGGATGTGTTTAGCTTCCACTCAAAACTGCCGATGGAACGCCGTTCGCTAACTTTCTGTGAGGAACGCTGAAGGACACCATTTGAGTCGCAAAGCCGCGTACGCTCGACGACATGACAGAGGCGATTGTGATAGTCTGTGGATCCATTCCAGAGACAACCATAACACATGTTTGTCGATCTATTCCGCAGCGCCGAAGACGCTGTATCGCTGCCGCCTAAGGTTATTTTGAACATCTTCAATAGTAAAATATCACCAGTAATGTCGTAACAATCTATCTAACTTAAATTTTTTTTTATCCATCCTTCTGCTAGAGGGTTGAGAGACTTCGACCGTTCGCTTATGTAATAAAATGGAACGTCTGCAGTTGTCCTTTCGATGTTACTTATTATGTAGCTACCACTTTCGGTACTTCAGTAACCACTTTCAGGTCTTAACTGGCGCTTAGGGGGTTAACTCCAATACTATACAAATCCAATTAGTGTCCAACGTTATGAAGTTGTTTCTGTAGACTGTAACAACGATGTTGTGTTTCCAACCATCAACTACCATCTATCAGCTGAGTCAGTTGGTAGTTGATGGTTGCAGGCACAACATCATTATTACAATCTTCAGAAACCAGTTCATAAGTGGCCACTGACGGGACCGTGTACACGATTGACGTTAGCCCTCTAGTGTCAGTTGTGGCCTTAAGATGATGTACTGAATCTCCGAAACGGGTAGCTGTATAATAAATAACATCGAAAGGACAGCTGCAAGTGTCCCATGTTATTACATCAAAATTCTTAATTTATATCAGTTTTGGACGAATTATTTAAGTTCGGGCAGTGTAAACTCCTTTGTGGGACACGCTCCATGTGCGTGAAATGCCGGCTGTCTCTCTCCACCCCTTACCCCAGGCGCGGAATCCCTCAATGTGTGGTAGGGGGAGGGGAGAGGGTAGGTGGACCACCATTCGACTCTCGTGTATTCATTCCTGCCAGACTCGTGAAGTGTCAACTGCTGTGTGTGTTTTTGGCGTACAGCTGCAAGTGAAGGGTTCGATGCCGAACTTAGATAGTAACCATCGTCTCTGTTCACGAGAAATTCATGGAGACTTGTCTCAACTATTCTTCGATGACGCTCTCTCAAAAGGCAGTAGCTCGCTGCATCATTCTTGTTTTCTAAAATTCGAACGTATGTACCTCGTTGATGCTGTGTCCTATCGTTGCTGGTTCGTCTTTGGGCTCCAAGCAGCGCTGGAGATGAAGCGCAATGTTTGCCTGACTGCACTCGCAAGAGACGCTGTATATACCAGGTACTTGCTGCTGTAGTTTGTCCTTCACCGAGCCAAGCATATCTTTCGTTTTTAGTGGTGATCGAAATACGGCCTTAATGTTGTATAATCCGATGATTCTCTGAATTTTGGAAGCCCGAGAAGATTTCATCAGGAGTATACCTCGTGAAAGACTACATTCACATATCAAATCAAGTAAGTATCTCATACTTATGATGAAATAAAGATTAATTGGGTATTAAGTGCGCAATAGATATACTGCAGGCAATTGTGTATACAGGGTGTCCGAAAAGTCTTTCCCTGATAACATAAATTGATAACTCAGGCTATATGTAATATATAAATATGAAACTGGTGTCTAATTGTTTACAAACTATCATTTTTCACACATCAGTAAACTTCCACATGAGCACCCTTGGTAGCAAGTAGCACATCTAGGCGATATTCAATTTCTGTCCACACATTAGCCAACATCACTGTAGGGATCGATTCAACGACTGTGGTTATCCGTTGCCGCACGGTTTCAAGATCTGGTGCACGTGTTCGGTAGACCTCGTCCTTGACATAACCCCATAAAAAGGAGTCTAAGGGGGTTATGTCGTCCTCAATACGTGATAGCATTTCGACCGCAAAGTCATGTCGACGTGTACTGTCATTGGGCAACAAGGCCTGAACGATTTGTACTTTGTATGCACGAAGCAATAAACGTTTGTGTAAAATGTCATGGAGAGAGCTCTTTGGCATCTGAGGCCCTGCGCACCGATTTCTTCGGACTTCGCAGAAAAGCTTCCACCCTGTCTCCTGAGGTTATTGGTCGACCAGACCTCGGAAGGTCAGCAACCGATCCTGTGTTCTTGAACTTCTCATACCAGGCTTTAATGCTCTTGACATCAGGTGGATTCCTTCCAAATGTTGTCTGGAAGTGTCTCTGCACTGTGGTTGGTGATCGTGTCTCATGGCACCACAGGGCGCACTGTGCCTTCTCCTGATTGGTTAACATGGCTTCTTGGGCACTGCACCTCATCCACTACTTACGTACTGCTAGCCTAAAACAGAAAAAAAACTTTGATAGTTGTAAACAATTCGACACAAGTTTCATATTTGTATCTTACTTCTAGCCTATCAATTTATGTAATCAGGGAAAGTCTTTTCGGACACCTTGTAAATTCATCCCCATCACTCCTGTCACCTATGTTAAGCACCTACTCTCACTCACTTAGGCCGTAGCCATCCAGTTCACGTTTGGGAAGCAAGACCGTTAATACATTCGAGTACCCATTATTACGTACACAATGATTCCAGCTCGCTGTTTCTTTCTAAAAAAGAATCGAAAATAAATCGCTCGTCCTCTGAGAGATACCCTTTCACATACGGTCAAATGTCAGTACAACTACAAATGTTTCGTGTTAAATTGTACAGTGGATCTCCATTTGTACTTGAACAACCTGGTTTAACCAAGGATTATAAATGAACTCTTTTATTAAATGTATTGATAATAATGAGCTCCCCACGGAGTCCATATTTTCTGTTTTAGAGGCGTTGAGATTATCGCGATGATTGTAGTATCGAACATTAACTAAATTAAATTTAGAGCTCCACATTTTTTAATCGTTGTCTTTTGTTGTCCGTCTGAATGCGAGAGCTGCATGTAACTATTGACGAATAACTTGATAAATTTCAAACGAAACCTTCCGTCGCTCTTGTGGTCTTGGTCGAGGAGATTCTAATATTTTGGTGAAATTTAATTATCTTCTTTTGCTGTTACACCAAACTTACTGGAAGGAGCAAACAAATATTCACCTGAACATGTTCTCAATTATATTTAAATGAAAGTAGGAACTAGTTTTCATTTCAGTGCCTCTCATAATTTTAAATACCAGCATGAAAACTTTAAATTTTTCATTTTTACGTAGCAGTACACAATGACGTCTGCAAACGTCATGAAAGCTGCCAGCGGAGGAACAGAGAGTAAAGGTAGTCACATTTGGTAACTAGTTTCTAATTACCATGGACACTTCTTAATCTGTTTCTAATGAGCGAGATACATTTGATACAAAGTTAACAGAACAGCCGCACCCCAAAAGTCTTACAAGGGGAAGGAAAAATATTCACAAAGAAATATCGAAGGCGTGTTGGAGCCAATGGAAGAGAAAACAGCAAAACGTGAATAACTGTAATTGGCAGGTGGTCTTCAGAATCTCTCTGTGAGATAGGAGGAAAGGCAACAACAATTATGATATGAAAAATAATTTATAACAGATTTTACGCAGAGTGATTTCGCACTGGAATTTGAATTTCTGACAAAGCCGTCTGACTTGCAAATATTATTTAAGAAGAAACGAGCTTTCCTAGTCGGTGGTAAACATGACTCCTTCCCAGGGATCTAATAGATTCTCTCTCTTCTTCCAGTTTCATACTAGAAGAGGACGAAATACAGATAAGTCAATATGTGACTGAAGGAGGGATTTGTGCAGCCCCACAGTCAAACATAAAAACTCCTATGTGTGATACAACCGGAAATAATATTGCTTTCCATCGTCGCAGGCGATCGTGCGGTGGGTAGCGATGCGTCATAGATGGCGGTGGAGACAGCGTTCCCGAAAGGCAGCCAGCGCTTGTCGAGATCAAAGCTTTGCCTCGAGCTAAATGTAGCGTATAGATGGAAGAGGTACGAGCCTCTCCCAGCGTAGCACCACGAAAGGTGTACACAGAGGCCGCACGGAACAGCAGCCTGAAGGAACAGCTTTCATAGATGACTGGTGTGCGGCATAAAGGAGTCGTTAAAACTCTATACGTGGTCTCTAACGCCTCTCTTTTTCACAGGGTGGTGGTTTACTTCACATATCCATGGCAAATCTTACGCCGTAGTTTCTGTGTGGGAAAAACACACTGGCAAGACGATAAAAGACAAGTAAATGTCATACGTTTATTCGTAGTTTGTACACGGAAGAATCACCCTCACATGACTATTAAAGAAATCAATAAATATAATCTGTGTACTCCTCGTTATGATTCGAGCTCGGTTCTTTCATGAGTTAAAGTTGCTGTGCAGTTCACATCTACATCTACATCTACATTGATACTCCGCAAGCCACCCGACGGTGTGTGGCGGAGGGCACTTTACGTGCCACTGTCATTACCTCCCTTTCCTGTTCCAGTCGCGTATGGTTCGCGGGAAGAACGACTGTCTGAAAGCCTCCGTGCGCGCTCTAATCTCTCTAATTTTACATTCGTGATCTCCTCGGGAGGTATAAGTAGGGGGAAGCAATATATTCGATACCTCATCCAGAAACGCACCCTCTCGAAACCTGGCGAGCAAGCTACACCGCGATGCAGAGCGCCTCTCTTGCAGAGTCTGCCACTTGAGTTTATTAAACATCTCCGTAACGCTATCACGGTTACCAAATAACCCGGTGACAAAACGCGCCGCTCTTCTTTGGATCTTCTCTATCTCCTCCGTCAACCCGACCTGGTACGGATCCCACACTGATGAGCAATACTCAAGTATAGGTCGAACGAGTGTTTTGTAAGCCACCTCTTTTGTTGATGGACTACATTTTCTAAGCACTCTCCCAATGAATCTCAACCTGGTACCCGCCTTACCAACAATTAATTTTATATGATCATTCCACTTCAAATCGTTCCGTACGCACACTCCCAGATATTTTACAGAAGTAACTGCTACCAGTGTTTGTCCCGCTATCATATAATCATACAATAAAGAATCCTTCTTTCTATGTATTCGCAATACATTACATTTGTCTATGTTAAGGGTCAGTTGCCACTCCCTGCACCAAGTGCCTATCCGCTGCAGATCTTCCTGTATTTCGCTACAATTTTCTAATGCAGCAACTTCTCTGTATACTACAGCATCATCCGCGAAAAGCCGCATGGAACTTCCGACTCTATCTACTAGGTCATTTATATATATTGTGAAAAGCAATGGTCCCATAACACTCCCCTGTGGCATGCCAGAGGTTACTTTAACGTCTGTAGACGTCTCTCCATTGATAACAACATGCTGTGTTCTGTTTGCTAAAAACTCTTCAATCCAGCCACACAGCTGGTCTGATATTCCGTAGGCTCTTACTTTGTTTATCAGGCGACAGTGCGGAACTGTATCGAACGCCTTCCGGAAGTCAAGAAAAATAGCATCTACCTGGGAGCCTGTATCTAATATTTTCTGGGTCTCATGAACAAATAAGGCGAGTTGGGTCTCACACGATCGCTATTTCCGGAATCCATGTTGATTCCTACATAGTAGATTCAGGGTTTCCAGAAATGACATGATACGCGAGCAAAAAACATGTTCTAAAATTCTACAAGAGATCGACGTAAGAGATATAGGTCTATAGTTTTGCGCATCTGCTCGACGACCCTTCTTGAAGACTGGGACTATCTGTGCTCTTTTCCAATCATTTGGAACCCTCCGTTCCTCTAGAGACTTGCGGTACACGGCTGTTAGAAGGGGGGCAAGTTCTTTCGCGTGCTCAGTGTAGAATCGAATTGGTATCCCGTCAGGTCCAGTGGACTTTCCTCTATTGAGTGATTCCAGTTGCTTTTCTATTCCTTGGACACTTATTTCGATGTCAGCCATTTTTTCGTTTGTGCGAGGATTTAGAGAAGGAAGTGCAGTGCGGTCTTCCTCTGTGAAACAGCTTTGGAAAAAGGTGTTTAGTATTTCAGCTTTACGCGTGTCATCCTCTGTTTCAATGCCATCATCTCCCGTAGTGTCTGGATATGCTGTTTCGAGCCACTTACTGATTTAACGTAAGACCAGAACTTCCCAGGATTTTCTGTCAAGTCGGTACATAGAATTTTACTTTCGAATTCAATGAACGCTTCACGCATAGCCCTCCTTACGCTAACTTTGACATCGTTTAGCTTCTGTTTGTCTGAGAGGTTTTGGCTGCGTTTAAACTTGGAGTGGAGCTCTCTTTGCTTTCGCAGTAGTTTCCTAACTTTGTTGTTGTACCACGGTGGATTTTTCCCGTCCCTCACAGTTTTACTCGGCACGTACCTGTCTAAAACGCATTTAACGATTGCCTTGAACTTTTTCCATAAACACTCAACATTGTCAGTGTCGGAACAGAAATTTTCGTTTTGATCTGTTAGGTAGTCTGAAATCTGCCTTCTATTACTCTTGCTAAACAGATAAACCTTCCTCCATTTTTTTATATTCCTATTAACTTCCATATTCAGGGATGCTGCAACGGCCTTATGATCACTGATTCCCTGTTCTGTACATACAGAGTCGAAAAGTTCGGGTCTGTTTGTTATCAGTAGGTCCAAGATGTTATCTCCACGAGTCGGTTCTCTGTTTAATTGCTCGAGGTAATTTTCGGATAGTGCACTCAGTATAATGTCACTCGATGCTCTGTCCCTACCACCCGTCCTAAACATCTGAGTGTCCCAGTCTATATCTGGTAAATTGATATCTCCACCTAAGACTATAACATGCTGAGAAAATGTATGTGAAATGTATTCCAAATTTTCTCTCAGTTGTTCTGCCACTAATGCTGCTGAGTCGGGAGGTCGGTAAAAGGAGCCAATTATTAACCTAGTTCGGTTGTTTAGTGTAACCTCCACCCATAATAATTCACAGGAACTATCCACTTCTACTTCACTACAGGATAAACTACTACTAACAGCGACGAACACTCCACCACCGGTTGCATGCAATCTATCCTTTCTAAACACCGTCTGTACCTTTGTAAAAATTTCGGCAGAATTTATCTCTGGCTTAAGCCAGCTTTCTGTACCTATAACGATTTCAGCTTCGGTGCTTTCTATCAGCGCTTGAAGTTCCGGTACTTTGCCAACGCAGCTTCGACAGTTGACAATTACAATACCGATTGCTGCTTGGTCCCAGCATGTCCTGACTTTGCCCCGCACCCGTTGAGGCTGTTGCCCTTTCTGTACTTGCCCAAGGCCATCTAACCTAAAAACCGCCCAGCCCACGCCACACAACCCCTGCTACCCGTGTAGCCGCTTGTTGCGTGTAGTGGACTCCTGACCTATCCAGCGGAACCCGAAACCCCACCACCCTATGGCGCAAGTCGAGGAATCTGCAGCCCACACGGTCGCAGAACCGTCTCAGCCTCTGATTCAGACCCTCCACTCGGCTCTGTACCAAAGGTCCGCAGTCAGTCCTGTCGACGATGCTGCAGATGGTGAGCTCTGCTTTCATCCCGCTAGCGAGACTGGCAGTCTTCACCAAATCAGATAGCCGCCGGAAGCCAGAGAGGATTTCCTCCGATCCATAGCGACACACATCATTGGTGCCGACATGAGCGACCACCTGCAGATGGGTGCACCCTGTACCCTTCATGGCATCCGGAAGGACCCTTTCCACATCTGGAATGACTCCCCCCGGTATGTACACGGAGTGCACATTGGTTTTCTTCCCCTCTCTTGCTGCCATTTCCCTAAGGGGCCCCATTACGCGCCTGACGTTGGAGCTCTCAACTACCAGTAAGCCCACCCTCTGCGACTGCCCGGATCTTGCAGACTGAGGGGCAACCTCTGGAACAGGACAAGCAGCCATGCCAGGCCGAAGATCAGTATCAGCCTGAGACAGAGCCTGAAACCGGTTCGTCAGACAAACTGGAGAGGCTTTCCGTTCAGCCCTCCGGAATGTCTTTCGCCCCCTGTCACACCTTGAAACGACCTTCCACTCTACCACAGGTGAGGGATCAGCCTCAATGCGGGCAGGATCCCGGGCAACCACAGTCGTAGTCCGGTCAGGGGATGCGTGGGACGAGCTGGCCGTCCCCGACAAACCCCCATCCGGACCCCCACAGTGATGCCCATTGGCAACCGCCTCAAGCTGTGTGACCGAAGCCAACACTGCCTGAAGCTGGGAGCGAGGGGATGCCAACTCAGCCTGCATCCGAACACAGCAGTTGCAGTCCCTATTCATGCTAAAAACTGTTTTGCAAAGAACGTCTGAACTAATCTACAGAGAGCGCAAACAAATCGACAAAATTTAAACGGTTATTAAAATACAAGATTGCCTAGTAAATTCAGTAATGCTGCTACTTGCGCACTGCTGACACTGCTCGGCGGCGGAAGGAGACTACGCGAATTTACACTATTCAGGTACTAAAACGCGATGCTACAACTCTCAAATACTATAATACGCCCGAAATTTATGAATTAAACAATGCAAGTACCAAAAACACGCAAAGAAATTAAGAATTAAACTATGTAACAAATGAGTGAGCTAGGAGTATACGACTTGCTGCTGCAGCTGCTTATCCAACGGCGGCAGGGAGCACACTGACTGCGACCAACCGACACTGGCCGTTCAAAACAAAACAGTAGACAAACGACTACGCGAGTTTACACTATTCAGGTACTAAAACGCGATGCTACAACTCTCAAATACTATAATACGCCCGAAATTTATGAATTAAACAACGCAAGTACCAAAAACACGCAAAGAAATTAAGAATTAAACTATGTAACAAATGAGTGAGCTAGGAGTATACGACTTGCTGCTGCAGCTGCTTATCCAACGGCGACAGGGAGCACCAAATAAACGAAGTTGGTCGAGACTTATTCATTTAGGTTTATTCGCTACTCTTAAGTCCTGTTTAGAGACCTGAGAACTTCCCCTAAAAATAAAAAAAATGACGTGTGGCTAGGGCCTCCCGTCGGGTAGACCGTTCGCCTGGTGCAAGTCTTTCGAGTTGACGCCACTTCAGCGACCTGCGCATCGATGGGAATGAAATGATGATGATTAGGACAGCGCAAAACCCAGTCCCTGAGCGGAAAAAATCTCCGACCCAGCCGGAAATCGAATCCGGGCCCTTAGGATTGACATTCTGTCACGCTGACCACTTTTTTTTTTCTTTCCGTCACGCTGACCACTTTTTTTGTTTCTTTGTTTGTTTGTTTTTTGTTGACGGCACTTCGGCGACTTGCGTGTCGACGGGGATGAAGTTATGATGATAAGGACACCACGACACCCAGTCCCTGAGCGGAGAAAATCTCCGACCCAGCAGGGAATTGAACCTGGGCCGTTAGGGATGACATTCCGTCTCGCTGACCACTTTTTTTTCGCTTAATGCCAATCACAAATTTAAAGGAACATTGATGTTTTTTTTATTTATTTATTTTCAATAAATATCACTCTGTTAAAAGAAACATTTAGATCATTGCGTGGTATAGTATGTGCATTACATATTGAGTGGTGGGAGAAGCGTGAGGTTCATTATTAGCTGTCAAATGTGCACACCGACTGCACCCGACACATCCCAACTGCGTGGTGGGCCGAGGAAGACTGCCTGAAGATTGTTGGCAAATGTTTTCCAATAGTGTGACCATCTATGAACCTCATTGTGGGCTTGCTGCAAGAAATACCAAAAGTCAAGTCGCGACTTGGCAGCATCCCCATAGAGGTACGCGATCGCCCAACCTTTGACCCAGGTGATCGACTGTGATTTAGTCGCCGGCACGTAGTCACTCTCCGGATGTAAGAAGGAAGCAGATATAATACGTTGCGGGGCCACACGGAGGTAGCAAGCTACCATCTGTCTTCCTAGGAGCCAGACGTCCTCCACTGCGATACAAGTTAAGCGGTGATGGTCGTCATCCACTTGGCGACATTGCGGACATAGTGGAGTGTCCACTAGTCCAATTGCATGGAGCCGTTGGTTGGTGTTGAACTTGCCACAGGCGACAGAGAACCACAGTGCCCGAACGAAGGTAGGAAGCAGTTTTTGGTGCAAATGTCTCCAAATCTTCGGCCAATGCAACCTGGGGTGTTTGAGTTCAATGACATTACGACTTATCCGTCGTAGCAGCCAAACATAAAAATCCTTTGCGCATGGCGGTCTCCTGAGCGGAAGCTCGTCTCTGATATAACTAAGTTCCACGATAAATGTTGATACATGAGCAAAATGTGCCGTAATGTTGCCCACCGCCACCGGAGGTGTGAGGGACGCTGGAACCAGGAGATCCAGTAGGCGGGATGTAAGGGAATCACCCCCGCTACGCCATTGCTTATACATTGTGGCTAGAAGGAGCGCCGTCGCTCGGCAGTGAACATTCGTAAGTCCGAGTCCCCCCTTGTCCGTATGGAGCGTGAGCGTTGCGTATCGCATCTTCAGGCGGCGTTCACAAAATAGCCTAGTGCTGATTGAAGTCAGCATCCGAGCGTGAGTGGTAGGGGCAGGATCCGCGAAATATGCACCATTCGAGAAACCACATAAGTGTTCAGATACTCACTGCAAAGGGTCAAAGCACCGTAGTAGATGTTGTCGGACCATGGTACGTGTTGACCGTAAAATAAATCGGTAGTTAACTGCCGCAGTATGTTTTACAGATGAAGTAAAGTCTATGCCGAGATAGCGGAATCGTTGCGCATAAGGAAACGGACTGATTTCTTCCGGCGTAAGGCCCCTTCCAACCGGCATTGCCACCGATTTGTTCATGTTCACTGCACTACCCGCCGTCACACTGTGGTCCAGCAACAGTTCAAGGACCGTCTTCACCTGTTCCTCAGAACGAACGAGCAGCAGGAGGTCGTCCGCATAGGCACGACATTTGAAGGTGTAGCCCCGTAGTTCCATTCCAGAAAGAGAATTAGATAGCCTCACAATTAATGGTTCCAACGCAATCGCGAACAGCAACATCGAAAGAGGCAGCCATGGGGAATGGATCGTCGAATTTGAATGGGCCCTGCTATATGCCCTTTAACCTGTACCAAGGATTGTGCGCCCCCATAAATCCTTCTAATGCGACCAGTAAAACGGTCTGGAAATCCCATTTGTTCCATTATAGCGTAGAGATAGTTGTGGCGCACCTTATCTAAAGCACTGTCAAAATCAACCGCCACCATCGCCGCTTTAAGCAGGGACTCCTCCGCTAGCGCTATAACATCACTGCATTCGGCAGTAGCTCTTTGCACATTCACCGATCCACCCGGTGTCGTCTGTTCTGGAGACAGAACGCTACGAATTAACATACGACATCGGGATGCCACCAACTGTGCAAAGATCTTATAGTCGTCATTAAGCAGGGTGATGGGGCGATAATGTGTGACCCTAATCCCTGTCTTCGGTTTAAATACTGGCACCAAGAGGCCTTCCATAAAAGCCGGTGGAACAGGCGCATCGGAATTTAATATCTCGTTGTACATTTCCGTCCATCGCGGTGCCATTTCCTTGCGAAATTCTCGATAAAATTCAGCAGGAAGTCCATCAATGCCTGGGTACCGATTCAACACACCCTTTGCGATCGCATCATGTACTTACAGTTAATGGCTTCCAGTAAGGTTCCCGCGGCTTTCACCGTCAGTGTACGGGAGACGTGCGTGGCTATACGTTCGAGGTCATCGACAGGGGCTGCTTCTTCCCGATAGATTCGTTGGTAATGGTTGACAAATTCTGAGACAATGTCCGCTTGACGCGTCACTCTTCGGTCTTCGCGGGTAGTTAATTCCCGTACCAAAACGCGTCGTCGGTGCTTTCGTTCATTCACGACGTACTGAATGGAAGGAATCTCGTGCATTATCGTATCGTGACATCTGCCGCGCACCATAGTTCCCTGAAGATGTTTCCGAGCTAAAGCCACTAGTTTAGCTTCTATCCTTTTGCGTTCAATCTAGATGTCCTGTCCCGACGGACCATCATCCAGATCGCGCAGCGCTGCAAAATAAAAGTCGGTCGTACGGCGGCGCCATTCTGCCATCTCCCTGCTATATGAGATGAACGTACGGCGATGCGCAGATTTAGCACAAGTCAGCCACCAATCAAGCATCGTCGCATAACTTCCAACCCTTCGCTCGCACATCGTCCATGTCTCAAGGATCCGTTGACGTCATTCAGGATCATGTAGATGTTGAATGTTTAGTATCGACGGGGCCTTACTTTTCCACACCTCTCTACGGGGAAGAAGCAACGTACAGATGTAAGCGCTGTGATCTGAAAATGCCAATGGCCAGCGTTCCGCGTCCTGGACATCATTTTCGTGAGCCCGTGAGATATAAATGCGATCTAATCTGCTCTCCGAATGACTTCTCACATAGGTGTATCCCGATGCATCTCCATGTCGTAATTCCCACGTGTCACTAAGCACAAGGTCGTTGACAACGATTCGCAACTCCTGGCTGATGTTTTCTTGCGGCCTTTAGTCTTTCTGGCTGAGAACACAGTTGAATTCTCCACCAATTATTACACATTCATAACGTCCATGGAATAGCGGGGCAATGTCTTCTGCATAAAATCGCGCCCTTTCCCGCCGCCGATTATATCCCGACGGTGCTTAAAAGATTGATGATACGTGTCCCAAACGTCGTGAAAGCCATTCCCCTGGCCGACGGAAGATAACACACGTATTCCACTGGGAATCCATCTCGCACGTAAACTCCCACCCCATTCCCATTTTGATCTCCATGTGACGAATAGGATTGGTAGCGTGCGATGTATGGGAGTGCAGCTATGGCCGACCGGTGTGGCCGAGCGGTTCTAGGCGCTTCAGTCTGGAACCGCGCGACCGCTACGGTCGCAAGTTCGAATCTCGTCTTGGGCATGGATGTCTGTGATGTCCTTAGGTTACTTAGGTTTAAGTAGTTCTAAGTTCTAGGCGACTGATGACCTCAGATGTTAAGTCCCATAGTGCTCAGAGCCATTTGGACCTATTGCAGCTATGTGGACTTCCTGCAACAAAGCAAAATCCACATTACATGCCCAAATCCTTTCCTTCAGTACCCGTATTTTGGCCGGTGAACGCACGTCTTTTATGTTTAACGTCGCAATACGGTTCGCTTGGCGTTGAATCCCACTCTGTCGTGGCGCAACAACATCTCCCTGCATCGGCGCTCGGGGCTGAGTTAGAAAACGTTCGCCCACCCCTCTCCCTTCACTTTCAGCAATTATTAGGCCGTCTTCGTGAGTGCCGGCTGCCTCTGTATGACGTCCGGCGGCTCCTCAATGTCGTCATACCACGTCGTTTCAGGCAGTGATATATTCGTGTCCATAGCTACAGCATCTGCGTCTGGAGAGCCAGGTGGCTGTTATTCCTCTTTAGCATCACCACGTCCCTTTACCGTTAATGTGACAGACCGCAGCTGGTCTGATCGAACAGTTTCCATTGCCTCATCCTGTTGCATAGAGGCTGTTGTGTCGTCTTGGTCCGCAGGCACAGCGTCGTCGGGGCAAGGGGAGTCATCCCGAGGAGATGTCGTGCGACGCCGCCGTGTCCTCCTTTCCGGGGAACGTTGTTTGTGTGACCTTCCTTCCGTGTCCTCATATTGTAGGGAATCACGTCTGCCCGACAGAAAAGCATCCGTAGGAACTGGAAGTGTTCCGAGGCCCATCGTTGTACTTGGCGGTATTTCGGTCTAAACTGATGTTGTCGTCACAGAGTGCGTTCCAGACGGAACAGCATCCGTAGAAGCTGGAACTGCTTCGTGTACTATCGTTGTGCTACGTGGGAGTTCGGTCTGAACAGATGTTGTTGCCGTAGATTGTATGCTCGATGGAGCAGCATCCTCTGTCATCCCAACGTCTGATACAAGGTTTCGGAGAGTGCCATCTTGATCTTCCATCGGGGCTGTGTCCTTTCGGTCATAGGGATAGGTGATCGTTAGTACTGTCATCGCCGGCGACGGCTCCCGCACATCTGAAGGCAGTTGCGTAATCCGCCGTTGCATACAGTTCGACCTGAGGTGTCCCTCCTGGCCGTAGCCAGAACACGTACGTGGTTGACCATCGTAAATCACCACGGCCGACAACCACCAATTGTCAAATAGGACGGGGTACGTGACGAATTGTGTCCAGCGTTTTGCCGTATGACCATGTACCGTGCCGTACGGCTGAAAAGCCTCTATAACCTCAAATGGCAGCTCAAAAACACGTATTGTCCGTACACCCAGACCAGCATGTTCTACAACAACCGTGCCGACAATCCCGTCACCATGGCAAAATCGGAGACCTGCTTTTGTCGCCTGTAGAATTCTCTCACACGCCGCGTCATTTACCATCTTAACATACAATGTGGGACTAATGATGGACAGGTGAATTCCAACAATATCGTTTGGAGGTATCTTGACTTCCTCTCGAATGAATCGTTCCACTGCTAAAGCCTTTGGTGGTTCGTAGTCTTTGCAAAAATTGAATCGTAATGTAGTTGTCCTGTACTTGTTTGCCATGATCGTTGTTACTGGCCCGCGCGCAGACTAAGTCCACAAGTAAAGAAACACTCGCACACGGCGCGCAGGCGGAAGTATCGGACCTCCGCTTCACACGGAACTACCACTCAGCTACTGGGGGCGGACAGAACTTCCCCTATATTTGTTGATATGGCATCTCCTTGTCTGACTCGTCTTTCTCTTCTGAATTTCTTTTATCCAGTTAAAATCTGAAGGAAAGTGCTGCACTGGCCCTATGGTGACGCTATATAATCTTTTTACAACACTTTGTAACCGTTATCAAATCATTTTTGACCGTTGTACACCTCTGTAAAGCATTTATGTCCTATTTTAGGTTATTTTAAGTATGAATGATGTATACGAACCAGTTTCTAATAGCTTCCCTAGCCACGTATGACCATATAAGGACTTAACAATTGCTAACCGCACTCAGTCCTCCAGTGTAAGGGTAGCGGAAACGTTAGCTTCTAGTATGATTTGACTCAGAAGAAGTGTTACGCGACTACTTTTAAATTTTATGTATTGTAGTTAGGAATTTATTTAAAAAATTCGCAGGCGACATGTAACGTCAATAATAAAATTCGTCATATATCCTCGTTTCCGTTCAACCGCTCTTCCGAGTTCTTTGTTGTCTCTGATACCATTAGAGTGTCATCGCAAACATTAAAGATTCTGTTACTTCTCAATGAACTATCATTCACCTTCTAAATTACTTCTTGTGTACCTTCCCATACAGAATAAAATCGTCTTAGGCTACAGACTTGTCTCATTCCTTTCTCAGCTACTGCTTCATCTTGATGACGTTCGACTTCTACAACTACAGTCTGGATTTTTGTAGAAATTGTAGAGCACCATTCGCTCCCTGTATTTTCTCACCAGTCCCATCAGAATTTAAAAGGGTATAGTCCGATGAACAATGTCAAATGTTCTTCGCCTTCCGAAGTGTTTGTCCAGTAATGTAATAGGCATTCGCCCTTTAGGCTCTCTGTCTCCAGTTGGCGCGGACTAACTTCGGTCATGGTAGACGCCCAATTAATGTTTATTTATTTATTTACAAGTCATGTTCCGTATGACCAACCTGAGGAGCAAATTTCCAAGGTCATCGAACGTGTCAGTACATGAAATTACAACATAAATGTAATAACAGATAAAAATAAAACGTTTATGAACCCGAAAAAAGTCAGTCCACAAGTTTAAGTAAATGCAGTTAACAATACAACAAGAATCAGCTTGCTTTTTCACGGAACTTTCCGACAGAAAAGAAGGAGTGACCAATGAGGAAACTCTTCAGTGTCGATTTGAAAGCGCGTGGGTTACTGCTATGATTTTTGAAAACGAGTGGTAGCTTATTGATAATGGATGCAGCAGTATACTGCACAGGTTTCTGCGCAAGAGTTAAGGAAGTCCGACACAAATGCATGTTTGATTTCTGCCGAGTATTAACTGAGTGAAAGCTGCTTATTCTAGGGAATGAGTTGATATTGTTAACATGAAATGACAGTAAGGAATATATTTATTGAGATGCCAATGTCAAAATACCCAGACTCGTGAACAGGAGTCGACAAGAGGTTCGTGAACTCACACCACTTATTGCCCGAACTGCCCATTTCTGAGCCAAAAATATCCTTTTAGAATGGGACGAGTTACCGCAAAATATAATACCATACGAGATAAGCGAATGAAAATAAGCGAAGTAGACTAATTTTCATGTCGAACGATCACTCACTTCAGATACCGTTCGAATAGTAAAAACAGCAGCATTAACTCCTTGAACAAGATCCTGAACGTGGCTTTCCACGACAGTTTGCTATCTGTCTGAACACCTAGAAATCTGAACTGTTTAGTTTCACTAATCATATGACCATGCTGTGAAATAAAAATGTCAGGTTTTGTTGAATTGTGTGTCAGAAAATGTAAAAATGGAAACTTACTGAGATTTAGAGTTAGTTTATTTTCTACAAGCCATGACCTTAGGTCATGAACTGCACTGTTTGAAACCGATCCAATGTTGTGCACAACATCTTTTACTTCCAAGATAGTGTCACCAGCAAACAGAAATATTTAAGAGTTACACGTAATATTAGAGGGCATATCGAATGGTTCAAATGGCTCTGAGCACAATGGGACTTAACTACTGTAGTCATCAGTCCCCTAGAACTTAGAACTACTTAAACCTAACTAACCTAAGAACATCACACACATCCATTCCCGAGGCAGGATTCGAACCTGCGACCGTAGCAGTCGCGCGGTTCCGGACTGCGCGCCTAGAACCGCTAGACCACCGCGGCCGGCGAGGGCATATCGTTTGTATAAATAAGGAAGAAGAGTAGCCTCAACACTGATCCCTGGGGCACCCTCCACTTGACTGTACCCCACTCAGACCCCACATCGCAGCCATTCTCAACATTGTGAATAACGACCGTTTGCTGTCTGATGCTAAAGTAAGAGGTGAACCAGTTGTGAGCTACTCCCTGTGTTCTGTAATGGTCCAACTTCTGGAGCCATTTTTTGTGATCAACAAAATCAAACCACTTAGTTAAATAAAACAAAAAATATGCCTAGTGTTCGAAACCTTTTGTTTAACCCTTGCAGTACCTCACTGAGAAAAGAGAATATAGCATTTTCAGTTGTTATGCGAATTCTAAAGCCGAACTGTACGTTTGATAGCATAATCAATTATCTTTACATACACTGAGTTTTCTATGACTTTAGCAAACACTGATGGCATAGAGGAAGGTCTAAAAAAAATGGTTCAAATGGCTCAGCACTATGGGACTCAACTGCTGAGGTCATAAGTCCCATAGAACTTAGAACTACTTAAACCTAACTAACCTAAGGACAACACACACATCCATGTCCGAGGCAGGATTGGAACCTGCGACCGTAGCGGTCACGCGGTTCCAGACTGTAGCGCCTAGAATCGCACGGCCACTCCGGCCGGCTAAGAAGGTCTAAAATTGTCTACATTATCCCTTTCTCCTTTTTCATAAAGCGGGTTTACTGAGTATTTTAATCGTTCCGGAAAGTGGCCATTCCTAAGGACAAATTACAAATATGGCTAAATACAGGGCTAACATGTGTGGCACAGTACTTTAATGTTCTGTTAGGCACTCCATCATAACCATGAGAGTCCTTTGACTAGAGTGATTTAATTATTGACTCAATCCCCCCCCGCCTTGTCTGTATCACACAGGAGTATTTCAGTCATCAATCTCGGAAAGGCATTTGCCAAGAAAGTTGTATGGTTCTCTGTAGGAACTAAATTTTTGTTTAATTCAACAGCAATGCTCAGAAAATGATTGTTAAATACTGTACATATATCTAAAATGTTAGTAACAGATTTATTTTTACTACGAACTGCTGACCAGACATTTCCTTTATAACTGACCATTTGGTTATAATTTTATCCTGTGAATTAGCTGTTCTATTTGCATACCACCTACTCTTTTCGTTCCTAATATTTTTAAGCACCTTGCAATACTGTTTGTAATGGGTACTGTAGCTTGATTATGACCACCTCTAACATTTTGATATAATTCCCACCTTGTTCTACATGATATCCTTATCCCACTAGTCAGCCACCTGGGCTGCCTATTACTGCTAGTACCCCGCTTAGAACGTTCTAATGGAAAGCCACACTCAAAGAGCGTGCGTGAGAAATGTGTTAAGTAAAGCATTATACAGGGTGTTTATAAATGAATATCGGGGTTTTAACGCTTTATAGTATTTCTTACATTAAACTTACAGTTATAAATGATACGTCAAATGAAAGAGCAACTCAAACAGTTGTGTTTGGCACCAGTTCGCATGGGCAGCGCGCAATGTTTCCGCCGCAATCTGCTAGACAGCGGTAGTAGCGAAGATGGCGACTAGTGAACAGAAAGCGTTTTGAGTTTTGCAGTTTGCACAGACCGAATCTGTGGTTACCGTGCAACGTGCTTTTCGGCTGAAGTTCGGTTGTGATCTGTCAAGTGATAATAACATTCGTAAATGGTATCATCAATTTGAAGATACCGGCTGCCTTTGTAAAGGGCAGAGTACTGGACGTCCAAGAGATAGTGAAGGGACTGTTGAGCGAGTGAGAGAGTCGTTCACTCATGGCCCAAGGAAATCAGTCCGAAAGGCTAGTCGTGAATTACAAGCTCCCGTGTCGACTGTTTGGATAGTTTTAAGAAAACGCGTATCACTACTTGCTTACCGTTTACAGTTATTACAGGCTCTAAAGCCGGCAGACCATGGATTACGTGCCAACTTCGCAAACGAAATGTTGTTTCGCGACGATGAGAATTTTCTTGATCATGTTGCCGTCAGTGATGAATCGACCTTTCACCTTAGTGGATCTGTTAACACTCACAATGTGCGCATCTGGGGCTCAGAAAATCCTTACGAGGTGGTAAAAGTGCAACAAGATTCCTACTGTAACTGGAACTTCTTACTTCAATGCAGTAGAGCAATGGTTCGTCCCTCAGCCGAAAGAAGATGAGCCAAATAACTTCATTTTCCCGCAAGATGGTGCGCCACCTCACTGGCAATGCGAAGTATGTGATTGGTTGAACTTCACTGTACCCAAGCGCTGGACAGGCTTCAAGTGGACCATGGCCTCCACGTTCACCTAACCTAAAGCCATGCGGTATTTTCCTTTGGGGCTTCATCAAGGATCGTATGCACGTGCCTTCGATACCAGCAGACCCCCCTGAAATATGAAACCGGATTTAAGCAGTTGTTGCTACAATCACTGAAGACACACTTATCAACATTTGCGGAGAATGTGGCTATAGACCTGATGTGTGCTGCCGTGTGACAAATGGTGCTCACATTGAATATTTTAAGGCTCTTGGTAAAACTGTTTGAGTTGCTCTTTCATTTGACATATCATTTATAACTCTAAGTTCAATATAATAAATATTATAAAGCGTTAAAACCCCGATATTCATTTATAAACGCCCTGTATTTATCATCTAAGTTATCTACACTATAAACATCCTGCCACTCTTGTTCCTTGAGAAGGTTAAGAAACTCTCTAATGCTGTTGGATGAAGTTTCCTACATAGTTTGTGATTACATGTGACATTTGTTTGAGTACAAAAGCCTTTTAGTGTTAAGATTTGTGCATCATGGTCTAAAAGGCCATTCACCCCTTTTACTAACAGAATGCCTATCTAGTAATGAAGAATGAATAAAAATACTGTCTATTGCTGTGCTAATGTTGCCCTGCACCCTGGTTGGGAAAAACAAAAAAACAATCTGCATCAGATCATATGAATTTGGGAAATCGTCCAACATCCTGCACCATCATATAGAAAATTTATATGGAAGTCACCACAAATAGCTAATTCTGGTACTTTCTACAAAGTGAATCAAGTGCCCTCTCTAGCTTGTGCAGAAATGCTTTGAAGTCAGAGTTTGTGGACCTATAAACAACAACAATTAGAAAGTGGGTGATATCCAAAGAAAGTTAGCTCGATCTCCCTGAAGGTCCTTTACCAGCGACCTTCAATGAACGCCCTCGTTTTGCTACTGTTTCTTCGGCTTCTCGACGTACGATGCATTACTCTATTTTTATTGAGGGCCAACATTTTGCACCGTACGAGCCAACAGAGTTGACTTGCAGAGCAGCCAACTCTACCTAAATACATCCATACATACTAAAAAATGTATGTTTGAGTGTGTGTGTGTGTGTGTGTGTGTGTGTGTGTGTGTGTGTGTGTGTGTGTGTGTGTGATTGTCTGAGTGTATGTTCCATGTGTCTTCCTAAACCACTGGAGCGATTTCAACGAAACTAGGTACACGGATCCTACAGATTCTTTATCGTCAGGCAACAGTCGCTGTGGGGCTAATTTGACAACAGTATTTTCAAAGTTTCCATTTTGTCACGTGAGCTACACAGTGTTGTGACTATGCAATACGCATAAGCCGAAATAACAAAAATAGAAATTTAAAATACCGTAACTAATGATTTGTGATGGTGTATACAAACGGGTAATTCATTATAGTGTAACGATTTAAATAAGGCAAAGCAAGATACTTCCGAGGAGAATGAAAGAGAATTGTCCAAATTAATCCGCTGAATGAGTTCTAGAAGTAAAACACCCTAAATCAAACACACATTTATGTGCACTGATTACTCATTGCGCTGTAATTGCTTTTTCTGTCTAGTGTGTACTGAATGAATAGTGCAGAGCCACGTGAAAAAGAATATGTACTGGCTGGAAAAGATTCGGGAATGCTGCAACAAATATCAGCACGAAATTTACGAACTGAACACTCATGTGGTTCTTACCGCCCTCTCGTGGACGAAAAAAGTTCTCTTGTGGGTACACGGAGCTAGATTCAGAACCAAGCGCTCGAGTTGGAGCGTCGTACAGTGAATTAGTAGAATACAGTCCACGGTGAAAATATTGAGAACAAAAGGAGTATTGAGTTTTCACCTCTCGTCGACGAACTCTATCAGAATGTTACTACTGATAATTTTTTATCTTTTTATAGTCCTAATAATTTAAAACGTTCGTTTACAATTTCAGATTATTGTAGAACCAATTGAACAACTGCATACAAATTCTCTCTTTTGAATTAGTGTCTCCTGTTTTCCCTGAATAAGTCAGTTTGTGCTACAGAGATATAAATTTTTTCTTGATGAGAGGTAATTAAGGATAATTTTATACTCACTTATAAAATGACTAGTTTCCACGTGCTTCTAAATGCTATATTAGCGACGTCAGAGACTAGTTTTCAGTTCCTGAGTGTTCTGAGGCATCTATACAGAAATACTGTGTAACGTGCTGCTTTCTCTTGGTACAATTCAGACTGATTTCTCTCTCGCCAATAGTACATTTTCAATCAGAAAAAGGTAGAATTTCGATCAGTACAGTTCTTTAGTTTAGTCCGCCAAGACTTGTTGCTGTAGATATATCATACACAATTACTAAACGTAAGTTCAGTATATTTAAACATATTTTCTCTCGCGAGTTTTTAACCAAACCCTTATTTCTTTCTCTTAGATGCCCCGAAAACGAACATAAAAGAAAATCTACAATCAACGGAATCCAACTGCTTTATATGAGGCAATAAAGAGCGTAATGGATGGACGTTTGAGCCTTCGAGCTACATCAGAATTATACGACATTCCTTTCAGCGCTCTCCACGGTAAAGTACAAATTAAAAAGAAAATGCAAGCTGGATTACCTCCAACTACAGAAATCAGAATTCGTCATACAACGGTACTCTATTCTGAAACGGAAGACGCTTTGGTCCAGAGAGCTTTATTTCTAGAAGATCATGGATTGGGTACGTCACCATTCAGTTAAGAAGAGCTGCTTTTAAGTTAATTGACAAAATTGATTTGAAACATCCATGAAACTTAGAAACCAGAGTTGCTGGAATCGATTTGTTTAGAGCATTAAGAAACATACTGATCTTAGCCTGCGAAAATCCACGGTTCTTTAACAAGCGAGAGCAGAAGGATTTAATTTAGCGGAAGTGAGTAAATATTTCCAGAATTTGGAAGAAATCTTGAAGGACTATAATTTGTTTGATAAACCAGAGTATATGGATAATATGGATGAGTCTGGCATCCCTCTTATCAACGGACCCCAGTGGTTAATCGTAAAGATAAGCGAGAAGTCCTTTCACTAACAAACGTGGGAAGAATACACAATGTGGCAGTTTCTGCGTGTATAAATGCATCTGGTACGTATTCACCACCGATGGTAACATTCAAAGGAGTGACGAAACACCCTGAATTTCAAGATAGCTTACCTCCTGGTTCCACTATGGAGATGAGTGAATCAGGGTACATTAATGAAGAACTCTTTATTACCTGGCTTCGACACTGCAATAAATACCAAACAGTGGATAGTATTACAGTTCTTGGTTTTGAGAACCATGGCAGACATACCATCCTGCATGCTGTAGATTACTATTGGGAAAATTGATAGAACTTTCAGCTTTCTTCAAGTTTCCAAATACTCAATATCATAGAAATACATAGGACTGGATTCATCTTAAGCGCAATGAGAGCGTTAAAAACAAAGATTCTGCTGAGGCAATGTTGGTGCAGTTAGTGAAAGTATGGCAAAATAAAGTGTCTTTCACTGCTGGAAACAGCCAAAAGTCGCTGGAAGCCAGGTCAGGTGAGTAGAGAGCCTGGGAGATCTCTTCAAAGTTGTTATTGAAATCGTACGTTGTCTTTCTAGAAGACGTGCAGCCTTTCCTGGCAGTTTTCTATGCAAGGATGAACCTGGCACTGTAATGCCCCTTGGAACGCAATAATTTCACTATCACTTTCTGAGCACTGTCCTTTACCCGACTTTTATTTGGTGACTGTGTGTGCTTCCATTTACATGTCAGGCGCTTCGTTTCAGTATTGAAAAACAGCACCCGTGTTCCATCCATTGTCACAATCTTTAAAAAGATGAGAAGAGAGTCTCATTCATGCTGTCTTGAGTAACACTTTTCTCATTTTCAGATCGTCGTGCAGGATTGTATACACGGAACCCATTAAAATGCCAAGTTTTGAGGCGCTGCCTTCCACACTTCATTCAGCGATCCTCCAAAACAACTCGCTTCATCATGTCGTCAGGGCAACTGGTGCGAAGCCGAGATTTTCTTCGCCCGTCCTCACACGATTATCTGACATTTTGTAACCGTCATATCTACGAACGCACATTAGATACCATCACTAAATGTGCCAGTCACCTTGCGATGAATTTGAATGTCACACCACAAAAATTGAGTTAGCGCATGGTTGCAGACTGTCCTTGTAATATAAATGTTGCCATTTTAAGTATCAACAGTCCTCAGTCCTGCCGCTGCTGCTTAAGTTCTGCTTGTAGTACAGTGCTACCATCTCTCTGAGATTTCACAGCCAGTGCAAGCGTCTTTTACAGTTAGTGGAAAAACGATCCTATCGAGCTAATATGCTCCTGTTTAAAGGATTCTGACTGAAAAGTGTGGTACCAGGTGCCTCACTTTACTTTTCTCGGCACCTCAAGAAATCTTCCAGACAATTTTGGAGTACGAACATGTAACCTCCCCCTCACTTACCGACCTTAATGACAGTGAAAAATTAAACCGCGTGTACCTAATGGAAATTTGGGAAAAGCAATCGTCACCGAAGTTAATCTGTCGGTAAAGAGGGAGGAAAGGGTTACATCTAAATGAAAGGAAAAATGCAAATGAAACTGGTGGAAATTAATTTTGGAAAGGGGTAAAGTTAATGAAGAAAGTAAATGTGCGGCCGTTACGTTAACAATTAACTAGCGGTAATTAGATATTTGACATTAGGGGGAAATTACGGTCGCAAGTCCTAAGGACAATTACTATAGTAACTGAAAAAAAAAGGTAATTACACATATAATTAGCAGTAGAAGCGTGGCAACTGAAGGTTGACACGTGTAGTGTGAAAACCGAAAGTTTGTCAGAAGTAATAACTTTCGCTGCACTCTGACTTAATTTAGCAAAAGAATTAATAAAACCAGAAAACTGAAAGTTAATTTAGTGACTGAAATTAATAACAAGCTTTCTTTCTTAAGCACATCGAAATTCAGTAAAATACGGTTAGTCTTGGACTACCTCAACAATCATTTCAAAAGCAACTTGACTCTGCGCAATTTAGAAATAAGAGATTTAACTTTGAACTTGAATTAAATGATTCAGAACAATTAACAATAGTAAAATTTTGTACGTACCAAGCTGAGCTGCAGTCACAGGTAAGCTAAAATATGGTAACAAAACTCGCACTCTTAATTTGTGCTTGTGTAATCTAAATATTGTAGCCAGCTATGAATACTTTAACTGAACTTTGAAATTAAGGCAGTGAAATTGAATGATGCTGGCGTTTGAATTTCAATGACACTCGGGTTCATTCCGGAAAAGGAAGGGATCCTGCTTGGTAATGCAATTGGGACAATGAGTAACAAAAGTTCATGCTAAGTTGCTGTAATTTTGCGAGGCAAATGGAACAGTTTGAAAAGCTGAGTGCTGCCATACAGTTCTGAAACTTTACGTGCTTTTAGCCTTCCTTGTTGGTTGATTGTGGGTTTGAAGTCGTCGATCGAGGAGGTGGCGACAGTCACTCATTGTCGGCCGTCGCTGTTGCAGAAGCTGGATGTTGGCGCGCCTTCTTCTCGACACGGTCACCAGACCAAACGGGCTCTTGATGTGCGCCAGCTAATGCTTCCCGTCCGCGACACCATGTCAGAAACTATCATCGCAAGTCGAGCGCAATTACATGCTGCCAAACTCCGAAAGCGCGGCAACTCGCGGAAGCGTCACACAACACACCTGCTCCACTGCACTACTCCAGCCTGACTCCTTCTGCTCTGCCCGCGCTCCACGCGGCAGAGTTAACACTACCAAAGATCCTACACACTTTGATTCTTCACACGACCTATCGATGTAATCGTTCGATAGCAGTTTTCCCTAGGCAAGACCCAGCGTAAAAATACAAATAATATTTACGAAACAAACCAATTATACATCGACATAAGTGCATAAATATATATATACAAACAGTGAAACAATTACAATATATAAAGAGACAGAAATGTCATATCTTGAGGTACCAAAACAAGGAAAAAAAATAATAGTACAATAGATGGAAATAGGAGGATATGCATTTCCGGCGTTACAAACATACTCGCGCTCTTCTTAACATGCAAGCTGACCGCTCACTCCCACAAGTGCCCCTAACTGTAGCTCGCTCACATTCGCTAGTTCACCTCTTTTAGTCGCTCATAGCGATCCATTCCCAGTTTCCCATTCTCACTCACTCATTCAATCCTACTCATTGCCATTATCTTTTTCTGTCTCTACAACTGTACCCCGTCTGACGGAAACAGTCTCCCACGTTTGGTCCAACAAAAATGTTACTTGATTTAGTTAGCTTCAAAAGTGCTATATGCTACTGTCCGTGAGTAATGAAGAGATTTGGTAAGTATGCTCTTTGAAGCGTTTGTTCCGGTGACTTGTTTATAGTGATTGCAAATGCAATTTTTAAAGGGAGCTGTCTTCTTGTAAACTGAAAATTAAAGCTTGAATAAAATGGTGTTAAGTTTATCCACAGTGTTACATCAGTTTTCTCGGTGTCAGTCAGCTGAGGATTAATTATTATTGTAACCAGGGGATCAGTGTGAATCTTTCGCAGTTTTGTAGTTGTAATCAATAATAGTGCTTGGAACAGGTGTAGTCGTTGGGATAAGGGTGACTGTGGAAATGAAGATTAAAGATCTTTAAAATCATGAATTTAGGACATATCACTGTATATAGACTGATGAGCGAAAACATTATGACCACCTGCTTAACAGATTGTTTCTCCATCTCTGGAACGACACACACAACTGATTCTGAATATCAGCGATCCGACAGTTTGTTGGCAGATTAGTGGAGGTATGTGACATTGGAAGTCTACGCACATGTCATGTAATTCACGTAACTAACGAGCTGCTGATTTTGGCAGATGGTAATGGCATCCGATAGCGACACAGATAGGTTTCACAGGATTTACATCAGGCGCATTTGGTTGCCGAGAAGCCGGCCGCTGTGACAGAGCGGTTCTGGGCGCTCCAGTCCGGAAGCGCGCTGCTGCTACGGTCGCAGTTTCGAATCCTGCCTCGGGCATGGATGTGTGTGATGTCCTTAGGTTAGTTAGGTTTAAGTAGTTCTAAGTGTAGGGGACTGATGACCTCAGATGTTAAGTCCCAAAGTGCTTAGAGCCATGTGAACCATGCGGTTGCCGAAACGTCAACGTGAGTTCGCTGTAATTCTCCTCAAACCACTGTAGTACGTTTCTGAATCCGAAACATGGTCAATTATTCTGCTGAAAGATATCACCGTCGCGGACGATATCAGACATGAAGGGATGCAAGTGGTTCGCAGCTGTCAACGTGTCTTCGATTACTACCACAGATCCCAAGTAAGCGCAGGGGAATGTCTGGGACGCGCTGCACGTTTCGAACCGCCGTTCACCTAAATGACGGCGTTTGAGGAGACGACCAGGTACCTAGCGTAGAAAAAATGTGATTCACCCGAAGAACCGACACATTTCCATTGATCGACAGTCAATCCCTAAGGTCACTTGCCCACTGCCATCGTATTTGACGATGTCGTTGGGTCAACATGCAAACACGTAGGGATGGTCTGCTGCGGAGCTCGATGTTCAACAATATACAATGAACTGTGAGCTCCGAAACACTCGTGCGGGAACCAGCATTGCGCTCTTTCGGCAGAGCTACCACAGATCACCATGTATCCCACTCTACAGAGCAGACTGGCCTCCGAACTCTGTGAAGAGTAGTGGACGTCCAACCACTTAGTGGTAGTTTCACTACCCTTGTACGTTTTCCCGTAGATACTCATGACAGCAGCACGCGAAAACTCGACCGGCTAAGGTATGAACAAACGTATAAGAGTCTCTTTTATGTAAAAATTATCCACAAACAGTAATTTCATCGCAAAATCGGTACACAATGTTAGAAGCTGTTTAAAAAACCTTTCTAACGATACCTCATCCATCCATGTATAATTTGTGTGTGTTGAGGAAAGTGATGTTTGTTTGAGAAATAATGTATACGATTTGCTAAGGCGCTTCAGCCGCTGTATACTCGCCCTGAGCCATGTGGGTCTCGTGTCCATGCCGTTTCTAGCCTGACAACTTCTCTTCACGGAACTGTCACCTCGTTTCTTATTCGATTTACTGCCGTCACTAAGTTGCTGGCTTGCCCGCCCGTGAGTGGAAGGAGCAGTGCGTGTCGATAACAGCACTGTCGTATTATCTTTGAAGCGACCACTAGTATTTCCGGGTTGTCGTGTGTCAGGGGTTCAGTCGAGACGCAGCGCTAGTGAGGTCCAGACAGCCAGTAGTCGCCGACGGGTTGCAACACACATGCGCTGTCCGACGGAAGGAGACTGGAGCGGGAACGACCGTTGGTTGGTCGTTCGGTCGGCCGTCTCATAGGGTGACGTGTATTTGGTCTTTTGACCGTTTCTGGGCCTCGTCAGTTCTGTCATCTTGCCGGACATGGGTCGGTTCCTTCCATGTGCAGAGACGTCGGGTGGCCAATGGACAGGTGTTCCCTCTGCATGGTTGGGTCTGAGCCAGTGTGCCCTGGTCGCCTTGCCTCCGAGTTTCGAACGGACATGGAGTTGAGTCGGGATGGAGCTGCAGTGAGCTCCGGACAGCCAAGAGTCGCCCGACTGTTGCTGACACACATGGCTTGAGTGAGGACGACCTTGGTTGGTCGTTCGGTCGGCCGTCTCATCGGACGACGTATATCTAGTTGCCGACCGCTTCGGGTTTTCTGTGTGTGTGTCGACTTGTAATTCGCCCTCGTTGTCCGACAGTGATTGCTTTTACGATTGTTCGAGTTCTTGTAGAAGTATTTTCGTGTAACTGCACCTAGCTTGTGTAATTTCGATGGAGCGGTATCTTAATGCTGTCTGCGTACTGGAGAAGGCAGTCGGTCGGGTGGGACAGTGCAGCGAGTAAGTCTCCGTGGCGAGGGCATTGGCGTAGTGTTCCGCTGTGTGGTTTTCCTCGCCATTTTGACGCCGTCCGTACCGCGTGTAGTTTGACAGTCTTTGGCGTTGTTCATATTTTTGAGTGGTTATTGTGCCTTGGCTGTTTTTAGACGCCAATTTTGAAGACCTAGTGCTGTTGGTATCTTCGTCCTCGGCTGATATTTTCCATGGTCGTGCTGTTGGTCGGCGTCGCGGAATTGGTTAGGTTGTTGGTCGGTCCTTCAGCCGTCCCTGGGTCGGGTTGCCATCTCTTTACTCAATCTTATTCTTGGCTGCCTATCTCACCTAACCGTACGTTACAGTTACCTCTACAGGCCGACCCTTGGAGCACTTGTGAGCACCACTGTTCTGTTGTTTGAGATTGCGATTTTCTTTTAGTGGCCTTCAGCAGTCTGTTAATTTAGTTTGTTTTAATGTTAAAATAAGGCCTTCAGCAGTCTTAAATTAAAACTTTTAAGACTTTCGCTTCAACTAATTTTTTTTATAAAGAAGGAGATGTTGCCCATTGGAAATCATTATTATCCAGGCCTTAAGCCTTGAGTTGTTCTGTGTTCACTATGTGGCTTTCGGCTGAACTTTACGTGCAATATTTTAAAATAAGGCCTTCAGCCGTCTTAAATTAAAATTTGAAAAGTCACTTGTTTTAAAACCTTTTTCAAATCGTCTTCTCTATCTGAATATCTTGTTATCCAGGCCTTAAGCCCTCTGTTCTTCAATCTCCAGTGTGTGGCCTTCAGCCGAGATTTTATGTAAAATTTTGTAACTAAGGCCTTCAGCCATGTGCATTCCTTAAAGAAATTTTTATTAACTTGTGTTCGGGACTTCAGCCGTATTGTTTTTAATGCTTTTAAGGGCATGTGTGATTAAGTGTTTTAGGAAAATAAAGTTTGTATATTTTGGCCCTTTCCCACAACTATAACCTGGTCCGCTCTGTCCTGCGAAAACAGATTTCACTCCCACCAAAATCTAGTAACAAGCTTTAATCCCATTTTGTAAGCCCACTGAAAACATACAAGTTCAAAACGAGGAAATTCAGGAGGACAGGTAGACGTAATAATGAGGCGTGCACGAGTGTACGAGACACGCGAACTTGGCGGAAACAACTCCGACAGCGCTACTCATTTCACTCCGTCTACTGGAAAATGAAGGAGTGGGGAGGACGCTATCCGCGGCATTTAAGGCAAGAATTAGTGGCTCGGCGAGGCGGGGGAGCGCCGTGAGTGGCGGACGAAACAGAGGGCGCCAGACGCCACCCCGGGACAAATTGCAGGCACGTGTCTGTGCCGAGGAGTCAGATAGCTACCTGCTGCAGCTCTCCAGTCAGAGGCGGCGGCAGCCGAAGCGTAGCGGCTCGGGGCGGCTGCAATCAGCGCCGCTCACTGCCGTCGATTTCATTAAACTCCGCAGCGTCGAATCAGACCGCAATATCGGCCGCTGACTGCAGCTGCCTGCTGGACGGTGCGCTGGTGAGACGGAAACGCGCGACCAGACAAGAACCAAGAGGAACTATGCGACTGGAATTAGGCGCAAGTTCGTACTCTGTGCGAGGTGTATTCAATTTATAATACCTCCGAATATTTTCTCTGGACTGGAAACAGATATGAGCGATCAAATGGTACACATGCACGTGTTTTGTGTGTACCCATCAGACTCAGGACCATTTGTATACCCAACAGAAGGATCGTCCTAATGTAACTGTGCTACACTACAAGGTGAATTACGAAGCATATTTTTAAGTAAATACCGTCTTGAAATTAAAAAAAAATACGTGCTATGATATCTCAATAAAATGCATGGAGAAGAAATAAAAGCTAGCATCTCGTGGTCGAGCGGTAGCGTTCTCGCTTCCCACACCCGGGTTCCCGGGATCGATTCCCGGCGGGGTCAGGGATTTTCTCTGCCTCGTGATGGCTGGGTGCTGTGAGATGTCCTTAGGTTAGTTAGGTTTAAGTAGTTCTAAGTTCTAACTGACTGATGACCATAGATGTCAATTCCCATACTGCTCAGAGCCATTTGAACTATTTGAAGAAATAAAAACTTTGAGGTTCGCCGATGATATTGTAATTCTATCAGAGACAGCAAAGGACTTGGAAGAGGAGTTGAACGGAATGGACAGTGTCTTGAAAGGAGGATATACGATGAATATCAACAAAACCAAAACGAGGATGATGGAATGTAGTCGAATTAAGTCGGGTGACGCTGAGGGAATTAGATCAGGAAATGAGACAAAGTAGTAAAGGAGTTTTGCTATTTGGAGAGCAAAATAACTGATGATGGTGAAGTAGAGAAGATATAAAATGTAGACTGGCAATGGCAAGGAAAGCGTTTCTGAAGAAGAGAAATTTGTTAACGTCGAGTATAGATTAAAGTGTCAAGAAGTCGTTCTGAAAGTATTTGTATGGAGTGTAGCCATGTATGGAAGTGAAACATGGACGATAAACAGTTTGGACAGGAAGAGAATAGAAGCTTTCAAAATGTGGTGCTACAGAAGAATGTTGAAGATTAATGGGTAGATCACATTACTAATGATGAAGTATTGAATAGAATTGGGGAGAAGAGGAGTTTGTGGCACAACTTGACAAAAACAAGGGACCGGTTAGTAGGACATGTTCTGAGGAATCAAGGAATCACAAATTTAGTATTCGAGGACAGCATGTAGGGTAAAAATCGTAGAGGGAGACCAAGAGATGAATACACTAAGCAGATTCAGAAGGATGTAGGTTGCAGTAAGTACTGGGCGATGAAGAAGTTTGCACAGGATAGGGTAGCATGGAGAGCTGCATCAACCAGTCTCCGGACTGAAGACTACAACATCAGCAACAAGATATGCCAATAACTTTATTTTTACATGAAAGACCGTACCTTAATCTACTTTTCTACATAATTTCCGTCCATATTGCTGCACTTGTCATAACGTTGTATCAGTTTTTGAATACCTTCCTCATAGAAGTCTGCCACCTGGCTTGTTAACTACGCATCGCCACTGTTTTGACTTCGTCATCGTCTAGAAGACTCTGGCCGCCCAGGTGTTTCTTCTGGTGCAAGATGGTAGTCACTGGGCGCAAGATCGGGGCTGTATAGAGGGTGATCTAGAGTCTCCCATCGAAAAGATGTGATGAGATCTTTGATCTGATTCGCCACATGCGGACGGGCATTGTCTTGTAGCAAAACGATGCCCTTGCTCAACTTCCATGGACTGTTGCTTAGATTCTGAGGCCACCCATGTTTCATCGCCCGTAACTGTTTGGCTCAAGAAATCATCACCGTCGTTGTGACCGCTCAAGGAGTGTCAATGCACTGTCTAAACGTTTGGTTTTGTGCACATCCGTCAACATTTTCGGTACCCAACGTGCGCACAATTTTCGGTAATTCAAGAGCTCGGTCACAATGTCATACAAAATACTACAAGAAACATGAGGAAAGTCATCTCGCAAGGAGGAAAACGTAAAGCATCTGTTTTCCCTGACCTTATTGTCAACTTCCTGCACCAACCTTTCATTAACGACCGAAGGACTCCCACTCCGTTGTTCATCATGCACATTTGTGCAGCCATCTTCAAATGCTCTCACCCACTATCTTACCATTCCATCACGCATAATGTTTTCTCCGTTAGCTGCACAGATCTCACGATAAATATCGATCGCTTTTAGGCCATTAGCACTAAGAAATCATATAACAACCCCTACTTCACAGTGGGCGGGACTCACGATTATCAGAGGCATCTTAAACACTCACTACACAGCGTAAACAAGAATCAGACTGTAATGGCGTCAGTGCTTAGATTAAGGTACAGGCCTTCATGTAAAAATAAATTTATTGAGATTAAAAGTAAAATTATTGAGATATCTTAACACGTCTTTTTTTAATTTCAAAACGGTACTTACTTACAAAAACACCCCTTGTATTTAATATAACACATTTTCTTCAGATTGGGAAAATGGAGCAAATCAAATGGCTCTAAGCACTATGGGACTTAACAACTCGAGCGAGGTGGCGCAGTGGATAGCACACTGGACTCGCATCCGGGAGGACGACGGTTCAATCCCGCGTCCGACCATCCTGATTTAGGTTTTCCGTGATTTCCCTAAATCGCTCCAGGCAAATGCTGGGATGGTTCCTTCGAAAGGGCACGGCCGATTTCCTTCCCCATCCTTCCCTAATCCGATGAGACCGATGACCTCGCAGTTTGGTCTCTTCCCCCAAACAACCCAACCCAACTTAACAACTGAGGTCATCAGTCCCCTAGACGTAGAACTAATTAAACCTAACTAACCTAAGGACATCAAACGCATCCATGCCCGAGGCAGGATTCGAACGCGCGACCGCAGCAGCAACGCAGTTCCGGACTGAAGCACCTAGAACCGCTCGGCCACAGAGGTCGGCTGGAGCAAATCGGTAGGTCATTTTCCAGTGGATGCCCTTAAAGGGCTTATGCAGTCACCGTTTAGTTCCCGAGCGGTTCTCAAGAATACTGGAAAAAAGGGTTTTTCGCCGACAGCATCGGACACAAAAATTTCTCAAGTTCTAATTGTATACCTTCTAGCCATTTACGTAGAAATGCAATCTTCCCGTTTTCAAAAATTTTTATCGCTATCAAAACCCCTCTAAAAATGTGTTGTGGGCACCAAGTCACAATTGCGTATTCCAAGATGGCTATTCACAGCAAATGGCTGAAATTCTTACGTTATGTTCCTACGATACCATTGTCGAACAGCCTCGAGAAACACCAAAGAACTACCAAACTCGAGAAGCGGATTCCACGAAATCTATGCACAACAAATGGCTGTAGTTTTTACAATACAGGGTGTTTATAAATGAATATCGGGGTTTTAACGGTTTATAATATTTATTACATTAAACTTACAGTTATAAATGATATGTCAAATGAAAGAGCAACTCAAATAGGTTTACCAAAAACCTTACAAATGTTCACAGGCATAGCGAAGTACACGTTTGGTTGAACTTCACTGTACCCAAGCGCTGGACAGGCCGCAAGGGGCTTGCTTTGCATGGTCTCCACGTTCACCCGAACTAATCCCACGCGATTTTTTCCTTTGGGGCTTCATCAAGGATCGTGTGTAGGTGCCTCCGCTACCAGCACACCTCCCTGAACTAAGAAATCGGATTGAAGCAGCTGTTGCTACAATCACTGAAGACACCATTATCAACGTTTGTGAAGAACTCGGCTATAGACTTGATGTGTGCCGTGCGAGAAATGGTGCTCACATTGAACATTTATAAGGTTCTTGGTAAAAATGTTGCTCTTTCTTTTGACGTATCATTTAGAACTTTAAGTTTAATATATTACATATTATAAAGCGTTAAAACCCCGATATTGATTTATAAACACCCTGTACGTTCATGCTGCGGCGGAGCGGTTCCTTTCGTCCTTTTTTACCTGTGAACTCGCTGCAGTAGATCGCTGGTAGAAATGCCAAGCAGAAAACTACTGTACTGTAACTCGCACAAGACTGCGTACAATGTAACTATTTTAAGAATCTGGAAAAGTTCTTACTCTTGAATAAAAGGTGAAAATACTAGTAAAACATCGGTGTATTCTGAACTCGAGAATTAGACCTTTACTGCCAAGCCAGTGCTAATCCTAACGCAGTCATTAACAAAACCTTTCATTCATGTCAGCAAGTTTATAGTAACGTACTTCCCGAAATATGAACAGCTACTAAACACAGATTGTTCTTAAATGAAAATGCACACCATACTATTCAGTTCCTCCCCCACACCATGGACCTTGCCGCTGATGGGGAGGCTTCTGTGCCTCAACGATACAGATAGCCGTACCGTAGGTGCAACCACAACGGAGGGGTACTTGTTGAGAGGCCAGACCAACGTGTGGTTCCTGAAGAGGGGCAGCAGCCTTTTCAGTAGTTGCAGGGGCAACAGTCTGGATGATTGACTGATCTAGCCTCATAACACTAACCAAAATGGCCTTGCTGTTCTGGTACTGCGAACGGCTGAAAGCAAGGGGAAACTACAGCTGAAATTTTTCCCGAAGGCATGCAGCTTTACTGTATGATTAAATGATGATGGCGTCCTGAAGGGTAAAATATTCCGGAGGTAAAATAGTCACCCATTCGGATCTGCGGGCGGGGACTACTCAAAGAGGACGTCATTATCAGGAGAAAGAAAACTGGCGTTCTACGGATCAGAGCGTGGAATGTCAGACCCCTTAATCGGGCAGGTAGGTTAGAAAATTTAAAAAGGGAAGTGTATAGGTTTAAGTTAGATATAGTGGGATTTAGTGAAGTTCGGTGGCAGGAGGAACAAGACTTCTGGTCACGTGAATACAGGGCTATAAATACAAAATCAAAAAGGGGTAATGTAGGGGTAGGTTTAATAGTGAATAAAAAAATAGGAGTACGGGTAAGCTACTACAAACAGCATAGAGAACGCATTATTGTGTCCAAGATAGATACGAAGCCCCCGCCTACCGTAGTAGTAGGCCTACAAGTTTAGATGCCAACCAGATCCCCACATGACGAAGATTTTGATGAAAATTATGATGAGATAAAAGAAATTATTCAAATAGTGAAAGGAGACGAAAATTTAATAGTCATGGGTGACTGGAATTGGGTGGTAGGAAAAGGAAGAGAAGGAAACGTAGTAGGTGAATATGGATTGGGGGTAAGATATGAATGAGGAAGACGCCTGGTAGAATTTTGCGCAGAGCATAGCTTAATCATAGCTAACCCTTGGTTTAAGAATCATGAAAGAAAGTTGTATAAATGGAAGAACCCTGGAGATACTAAAAGATATCAGCTAGATTATATAATGGTAAGACACAGATTTAGGAACCAGGTTTTAAACTGTATGACATTTCCAGGGGCAGATGTGGACTCTGACCACAATGTATTGGTTATGAACAGTAGATTAAAACTGAAAAAACTGCAAAAAGGTGGAAATTTAAGGAGATGGGACATGGATAAACTGAAATAACTAGAGGTTGTACAGAGTTTCAGGGAGAGCATAAGGGAACAATTGACAGGAATGGGGGAGAGAAATACAGTAGAAGAAGAATGGGTAGCTTTGAGGGATGAAATATTGAAGGCAGCAGAGGATCCAATAGGTAAAAGGACGAGGGCTATTAGTAACCCTTGGGTAATAGAAGAAATATTGAATTTAATTGATGAAAGGAGAAAATATAAAAATGCAGTAAATGAAGCAGACAAAAAGGAATACAAACGCCGCAAAAGTGAGATCGGGAGGAAGTGCAAAATGGCTAAGCAGGAATAGCTAGAGGACAAACGTAAGGATGTAGAGGCTTATCTCACCAGTGGTAAGATAGATACTGCCTACAGGAAATTTAAAGAGACCTTTGGAGAAACGAGAACCACTTGCATGAACACAGCAAAGAAGGGAAAGCAGGAAGGTGGAAGGAGTATATAGAGGCTCTATACAAGGGCGATGTACTTGAGGAATATATTGTGGCAGTGGAAGAGGATGTAGATGAAGATTAAATGGGAGATATGATACTGCGTGAAGAGTTTGACAGAGCACTGAAAGACCTGAGTTGAAACAAGGCCCCAGGAGTAGACAACATTCCATTAGAACTACTGACAGCCTTGGGAGAGCCAGTCCTGACAAAACTCTACCATCTGGTGAGCAAGATGTATGAGACAGGCGAAATACCCTCAGACTTCAAGGAGAATATAATAATTCCAATCCCAAAGAACGCAGGTGTTGACAGATGTGAAAATTACCGAACTATCAGTTTAATAAGTCACAGCTGCAAAATACTAACGCGAATTCTTTAAAGACGAATGGAAAAACTGATAGAAGCCGACCTCGGGGAAGATCAGTTTGGATTCCTTAGAAATGTTGGAACACGTGAGGCAATACTGACCCTACGACTTATCTTAGAAGAAAGATTAAGGAAAGGCAAACCTATGTTTCTAGCGTTTGTAGACTTAGAGAAAGCTTTTGACAGTGTTGATTGGAATATTCTCTTTCAAATTCTGAAGGTGGCAAGGGTAAAATACAGGGAGCGAAAGGCTATTTACAATTTGTACAGAAACCAGATGGCAGTTATAAGAGTTGAGGGGTATGAAAGGGAAGCAGTGGTTGGGAAGCGAGTGAGACAGGGTTGTAGCCTATCCCCGACGTTAATCAATCTGTATATTTGGCAAGCAATAAAGGAAACAAATGAAAAGTTCGGGGTAGGTATTAAAATCCATGGAGAAGAAATAAAAACTTTAAGGTTCACCGATGACATTGTAATTCAGTCAGAGACAGCAAAGGACTTGGAAGAGCAGTTGAACGGAATGGACAGTGTCTTGAAAGGAGTGTATAAGATGAATATCAACAAAACCAAAACGAGGATAATGAAATGTAGTCGAATTAAGTCAGCTGATGTTGAGGAAATTAGATTAGGAAATGAGACACTTAAAGTAGTAAAGGAGTTTTGCTATTTGGGGAGCAAAATAACTGATAATGGTCGTAGTAGAGAAGATATAAAATGTAGACTGGCAATGGCAAGGAAAGCGTTTCTGAAGAAGAGAAATTTGTTAAATTCGAGAATAGATTTAAGTTTCAGGAAGTCGTTTCTGAAAGTACTTGTATGGAGTGTAGCCATGTATGGAAGTGAAACATGGCCGATAAATAGTTCGGACAAGAAGAGAATAGAAGCTTTCGAATTGTGATGCTACAGAAGAATGCTGAATATTAAATGGGTAGATCAAATAACTAATGAGGAGGTATGGAATAGGATCGGGGAGAAGAGGAGTTTGTGGCACAACTTGACTAGCAGAAGGGATCGGTTGGTAGGATATGTTCTGAGACGTCGAGGGATCACCAATTTAGTATTGGAGGGCAGCGTGGAGGGTAAAAATCGTAGAGGGAGACCAAGAGATGAATACACTAAGCAGATTCAGAAGGATGTACGCTGCAGTAGGTACTGGGAGATGAAGAAGCTTGCACAGGATAGAGTAGCATGGAGAGCTGCATCAAACCAGTCTCAGGACTGAAGACCACAACAACAACAACTATTAAGTTTGTCGGTGTCTGATGCACTCAGTTTGTCACAAGTTTTCAGCCACCAATCCGCTCAATATGCCACGTGGAATTACTGTCTTTTCTCACACACGAAATTACTTGAAAAATCAGAACTTTAAAAAAAAAAAAGCACGTCGGAGTAAATATGCCTTCCTTGTAAAGCACTTTTGAGGCATTAGCACCACTAAAGCCGTAAAACTAACTTCCTTCGGAGCTCATACTACACATGACTGTACCTTTGAAAGGCTGCACTCCGACTACTTAGACTGCTGTACGCATTCTATATCCCCAAAAGAAAAGACGCGCGAAGAATACACCGTTCTGATTGGTCAGTTTCCTTTAGGGCCAATAAAAAAACATTATTCTTCCACGTTGGTCCGTGCTTTTCACGACTAATCAGTCAACAAATAACACACTTTAGAACTGCACTTTTTTCCGTAATAAATATTTACCATTGTGATGTTTCGTTTATATTTTACATTATTAACTATTTTCATTTTCACTCGAATTAGCTTTCCTTTTACCATAAACTTACTGAACATAGTGTGATACAAAATTCCCTGTCGTCTGCATTCACACTGTCTTACAAATTTTACACGCTAGATCGTGCAGCGTTTATCAGTAGAACAATGGTCTACATATTTACTGTAGGCCACATTCAGGCATCATTCAACTACTAGAAGCTTATACAAAACTGTACAAACATATATAAACAGAAAAGCCTCCGAGAAAGAAACAGAACAATTAACAAAAACATTCTCTTACCTGTTTATTGAATGTCTCTGTCTGCTACTGTACTCTGGGGGATGAAAATTAGAACTACGTACTCGACTGAACCCGCTTCAGACCATCTGTGCGGCTGGTCCTGGCGAAGGTTCGAGTCCTCCCTTGGGGATGGGTGGGTTTGTTTGTCCTTAGGATAATTTAGGTTACGTAGTGTGTAAGCTTAGGGACTGATGACCTTAGCAGTTAAGTCCCATAAGATTTCACACATATCTGAACATCAGACCATCTGTCACTGTGCACGCATGAGTCATTTTCCCGATACACAGGCTCCAGACCGGAGTGATATGAAGGCGCCACACCTCAATACTATCCCGATCTCCGAACACTTTGAAAGGATTCTTAACATCTTTATCCATTTCAGAGTTTCACAGGTTCAAATTTACGCTGTTTGCGCACGCTAAATCCGGTGTAAGGCGGAAACGCAGTTTACAAAGTGACGAAGCGTGGAGAAATATGCTATAAACTGTCTTCGTTAGCATCCTAAGTATCTTGTTTGTAGTGCACAAGCACATGCAAAACTTTTGTACACGTAAAATCCGGTGTGACGAGTAAAATTAGTTTTGCATTATTTCAATGTCACGTAATTAAGCCATAAAAGTTTTACTGAACCATGAAGTTCTTTTCATATGAGTGACATACCCTATACTTGCAGGAAAACGAGGAGGAAAGTGCCCTTATCACGGCACAAAAAACGAATATGGTCCTATTTAAAAAGACACTGGCTATAAAGTGGAGTAGCAGCTGCCACATTCTACTTTCGGTAGCACCTTTAAAAATATTCCAAAACAGTTTGGCATGGAAATGTACTAACAGTTTTTATGCTTACAGGGAAAGAGGCAGTGGCGACGGGAAACAGTTAGAAGAGTAATAAATACTGGCAGATTGTAGACTGCATTGTGTTATAGGAAGAGCCAAGGAGACTATGGCAGTATGAGAGAAAGAGGCGCAAATAGTAGTAGTGGAATGTGGTTGAGAGTGACAGGAGCGTGCTAGAAAAAGAGTGGAGCAGACAGTGCCAATGTGAGACGTACAAGGAGCAGGAAGAAGTGGAAGTGGGTCAGAGGTAGTGATAAGAGGCATAGTCTATGACAATGACAACGAGGTAGAGAGAGGTAGTAACAGTGAGAAGAGACTACAGTAGCAGTGGGAGGGAATGAATGAGATAATAGTAGTAAGAGAGAGGAAGAGGGAGATAGTGAAAGGAGACAGTGGGACAAAACGAGGGAGACTGTGGTTGTGATACAGGAGACAGTTATAGGGACACAAAAAGATAATGACAGTGACTTGGTTGAATAAGTGAATCAGAATGGGCAAGTGGGAGCGGATCGGTATGAGCGACTTAAGGAGATGAACTAAGCTACTGGACATTAAAATTGCTACACCAAGTAGAAATGCAGATAATAAGTGGGTATTCATTGGACAAATATACTATACCAAAACAGACATGTGATTACTTTTTTACTTAATTTGGGTGCATAGATCCTGAGAAATCAGCACCCAGGACAACCACCTCTGGCCGTAATAACGGCCTTGATACGCCTAGGCATTGAGTCAAACGGAAACTGGATAGCGTGTACAGGTACAGCTGCCCATGCAGCTTCAACGCGATACCACAGTTCATCAAGAGTGGTGACTGGCATATTGTGGCGAGCCAGTTGCTCGGCCATCTTTGACCAGACGTTTTCTATTGGTAAGAGATCTGGAGAATGTGCTGGCCAAGGCAGCAGTAGAACAGTTTCTGTATCCAGATAGGCCCGTACAGGACATGCAACATGCGGTCGTGCATTATCCTGTTGAAATATAGGGTTTCGTAGTGATCGAATGAAGGGTAGAGCCACGGGTCGTAACACATCTGAAATGTAACGTCCACTGTTCAAAGTGTCGTCAATGCGAACAAGAGGTTACCGATACGTGTAACCAATGGCACCCCATACCATCACGCCGGGTGATACTCCAGTATGGCAATGACGAATACACGCTTCCAATGTGCGTTCACCGCGATGTCGCCAAACACGGATGCGATCATCATCATGCTGTAAACAGAACCTGGATTCATCCGAAAAAATGACGTTTTGCTATCCGTGCTTCCAGGTTCGTCGTTGAGTACACCATCGCAGGCGCTCCTGCCTGTGATGCTGCGTCTAGGGTAACCGCAGCCATGGTCTCCGAGCTGATAGTCCATGCTGCTGCAACCGTCTTCGAGCTGTTCGTGCAGATGGTTGTTGTCTAGCAAACGTCCCCATCAGTTGACTCAGGGATCGAGACGTGGCTGTGCGATCCGTTACAGCCATGTGGATAAGATGCCTGTCATCTCGACTGCTAGTGATACGAGGCCGTTGGGATCCAGCACGGCGTTCCGGATTATTCTCCTGAACCCACCGGCTCTATATTCTGCTAACAGTCATTCGATCTCGAGCAACGCTAGCGGCAATGTCGGGATACGATAAACCGTAATCGCGATAGGCTACAATCCAACCTTTATCAAAGTCGGAAACGTGATGGTACGCATTCCTCCCCCTTATACGAGGCATCACAACATCGTTTCACCAGGCAACGCCGGTCAACTGCTGTTTGTGTATGAGAAATCGGTTGGAAACTTTCCCCATGTCAGCACGTTGTAGGTGTTGCCACCGGCGCCAACCTTTTGTGTTGGAATTATTTACAGACGAGTGGAAAAACGGGTCAAAGTCAATCTCGGGGAAGATAATTTCGGGTTCCAGAGAAATTAAAGAACACACAGGGCCATACTGATCCTACAACTTGTATTAGAAGACAGAATGAAGTATGGTAAACCAGCATTTATACCAGTCTTGGTTTTAAAAAAGCTTTTGACAATGTTGACTCTTCGAAATTCTTAAGGCAGTTGGGGTAACGCAGAGTAGCAAAAGGTTATCCAAAATTGTATGGTAACCACATTGCAGACATAAGAATCGAAAGATGTGAAACGAAAGCAGTAGCTGAGGAGCGATTGGGACATGGTTTTTGCCTCTCCTCACTGTTATCAGTCGGTACACTGACCAAACGGTAAATGAAACCAAAGATTAATTCGAAAAAGGAGATTCAATATCAGGAGAAAAGAAAAATACTGAGATTTGCCGACGGCACTGTAATTCTGTCAGAGACAGCAAATGACTCGTAAAATCAGTTGAATGGAATGAATACTGCCTTGAAAGGTAAAACAGAGGTAATGGAATAACGCCGACTTAAATTAGGCGATGCTAAAGGAATTAGATTAGGGAATAAGGTACTAAAAGTAGCTCTACTATTTGGGTAGCAAAATAACTGGCGACTGAAAAAGATAAGTTTGCTAACATCGCAGATAACATTAAATATTTGGACGTCACCTCGGAAGATATTGTCATGGAATGCATCTTTGTGCGGAAGTTATAAAATAAATAAAATAAATAAATTAAAAATATATTGTTATTTAGATATTGATTATTCTATCTGTATGATGGTGATTGTGATTGCAATTGTGTTCGCTTATCTGGAACGTGGACGTTTGATTATTCGTTATCAGACGCTTGACAATGGCTTTTTCGTAAAGGCAATGTTACTCGTAGTTGACCGTGAAATAAAACTGAATAATCGGACTTCGTAATTAAATCGTTTCCAAAGACTGCTGCGGTAGGTGCGGACTCATAATCTAAATCTCAATATTACAATAATTTGCCAGCCATGCCAATACGTCGTACAGAGGTGATTGTCTACTAAACATAAAAAAGTTACACAGTTAGTTAAATCAGATATATTCAATGAATAAGCCTACAGTTCATAATCCTACTTACTTTTATAAATATAAATTCTTTACAGAATCGAGTGCCTAGTGTGGTTGCAACTCGCAGTATTCTTCTATAACATGAAATATGGCGGTGTGCCAGACAATAAAATAAAATACGTGCTTCTCGCACCACTTCAACCAGAGCTTTCCATTTCTTAATCAAACATAAGAGTAACGTAATTGTGCTTTTGTTTTATCAGCGACACAGCGCTGCAGTTGTGTGCCATAGGCTTTATTTATTTATTTGTCACTGATTATTTATTTAATTAGTATTTCGCGTTTCCGCGGAAACTCACGCTCGGCATGCAAATGTGCCTTTATATTGCCCCCTGAATTGCGAGGCGAAAGGACACACCTGCAGGCGAGCAATTCATCTAAAGGCACAAGAAAATCTAAGTTATCTACAACTATTTACATGACTTACATTACACAATATACACATTATATACAAAATTTGAATGACGCGGGTGCGCCGTAAAAGTTCTAATGTTGGCAGATAGAGTGCGCGCATGCTCAGAAGCGTCTGTGTAACTGCGGCACTGCCGTTATATCGTACAGTTAGATTCACGCGGCACAGTATTGCAGATCATATTGTTCGTGTGTGCGCGTTTTTCAGTCGTTGCACAAAGAAAATATTCAACCAAGATTACATATGAAGACTACATTCTATGACAGGTAACTTAGTTTTAAATTTACAGTATTTGTTATAGCACAATACAAATTAGATTGTTGAATGTTCTTAGTTACATAGTATTGTTTTGAAATACTTCAAAGAAAAATGTCCGTATTTTTCAGGTGCGTTGACCTATACACATCGTGTCGTTATTACAGTTCATATTCATCCGCTGCACAATAATTTTTTTACAGGTTAGTATCATTGTGGTAAAGTTTTTTGACCACAGTAACATCGTTGTATAACAACGTGATTAATACATAAGCGTGTCCATTTCTCATTTCCATTATAGTCGTAGTGATGCAGTTCGTTGTGACTAAAAGCATTGCTTATTACAGATCAGACGTGACCCGTCGAGTAATTGGTCCACGTGCAGTTCGTTTTTTACATTCCGTGGAAGCTTGGTTGCAGAACCTCGGACGGCACATAGCTGGCGTCGATCCTTGGACAGTCCAGGTAAGAGTGTCCGTCACATTTCGAGAACATTTCATTCCCTGAAGTTTCAACCAAAATTCTTCCACCCGTCGTGTTGTTTTCTGGACAGGCACTTTGTGTCCATTTAATCCAGTTAACATCTTGAAGTTGGGTACTGTAGTAATATCACTAGACGATGCACGAATTATGCACTTCACATTTTCAGTTTTTTGCTGAATATAGCTCACCTAAATGTTCGTAGTTATTAATCAAGGAAATCGTTCATCGCGTTTACATAGATACGCTGCATAATGAATGGCATTAACAGTTTCTTTCACATAGGTTTCCGCGTAGTTGCAGAGTTAGTAATGTTCGTTAATGTCCGTGAACAGTGGTTCACTATGCAATGTCTTTTTGGCACTCGATTTGTTCAAATTTTTTTACATAGTAACAGTTACACTATACATCAGTTAAAAAAATAAGTAATTATACATACACACGTCACATATTTTCTTAGCATAAACATAATATAGTTGCACATAAACATGTTTACATCATCATTACATCGCTATAGGTTATTACATTGTGTCACATTTGATTACATGAATTGCAGATATTTACATCCTCTTTAGCGGTTTTGCTGGGATATTATCGATGTTTTTTGTGATGTCATCTGAAATTAAGATAGGTTAGACACAACATTCATTACATCAGTAGGCAAGACCAGGCGTTTTCACTACTCAATAAATATTCAAAATAGTAAGAGAGAGAAAATGTTCGATTCCTCGCGTTTTATGCGTGTGTGTAGAGTGTCTGTGTGGCCTTGACTACTGATAGATGCTTTTCGTGTTGAGAGATGTGCGTCTAATCTATTTCTCAAAGTAAAAGATCGCTTCACAGATGACGTCTGTCAGTTCGTCAGGTGTCACACCAAGTCAGTGGTACCTTCAGTAACAAATGTTCCGTGAAAAATTAATATGTCATCCACTGCTACGTAATCATAAATTTTACTTTAATATTCCGTCTTTCAGGTGGAGGCGCGCGCTGAAAGAAGAGTTCTTCTGTCTTCAACTGCGTCACTGGAACCGCTGAAATGAAAATTTCTATACTACTTATTATCTGTGTTGTAACAACAGAGTTTTTCGAGTTGTTTAGCAATATTTTGATGGGTATGACTTTGACATTATTCAGCATGAAATGCTCTAAGATCTCGGTGTGCGTATAGCCCAATAATTTTGTTAGTTCTAGGATGTTGTAACAGATACGCACCAGGATGCGATATGTTAACAATTATATAAGGTACTTCATATAGCAGATGCCACTTAGCGTTGCGTCGTTTGAGTGCTACAGATTTATGATGAGTACGAAGTAGTACAAGCATTCCTACCTCGAATTTTTGTTTTCTTTTTATTATGTTTCTGTGATGTTTGTTTCGTATTTGTGCGTGATGTGTCAATGTAGTCAATACTTCTTTTATTTTCTGTTCAGGTGTGATTTCCTTGTCTGACAACTTAGGTAATGGTTCTATCCACTGATCGTTCTGTTTGCAATTGAACATGATCTCGTTAGGTGTGTAATTCGTATCGTAAATATTTAAGTTATTGTGTACGTCTTCGAAAAGACTTAGGTAGGACACCCAATTAGTATGTTTTGATGAAATATAGGTCCTCATGAATCGATTTAATTCTCGGAAAAGTCTCTCAGTCGCGTTACATTGTGGACTAAACCTCGAAATAAATATACTTTTAATGTTATTGTCGTTCAAGAAATTTCTCCATTTGTATCCAGAGTAGTATGCTGCATTATCTTTTAGAATTGCTTTAGGTTTTCCCACGTGCGTCAGGTAATCACTTGAGAATCTTCGTATTATAGCATTTGCAGTGGCGGATTTTAAAGCATAAAGTTTTACGTGTTTAGAAAATATATCGTAAAAAGCTAAGATATATTTGACGCCTCCAGAGCTTGCTGGATGCGGTCCACTGATGTCAGTACACAGAATTTCCAGGGGTTTACTAGGTAAAATAGAATGTAAATCTGTTTTTGTGGATAAATTCTGAGGTTTTGATTTTTGACATATGACACATGTTTTTAGTTCCCTGTAAATTTTTCTTCTCATATTGCTAAAATAACAGTATGTACTGAGCTTTGCCAAACACTTTTTCGTCCCATAATGACCCCAAACTAAGTGTGTGTCCCAAATTAGATTACGTTCAGACTCTTTGGGAATGCATACACTCCAGTTAGTAGCATTTGGATGTCGGCGGTAAAATAACACATCATTGTGTAACTTGTAATACTTAGTCAAAGGATGATTGTGTTTTTCTACCAGTAATGTTATTATCTTATACCAATGAGGATCAGATTTTTGTAATTCAGCGATGTTTCTGCACATATCAATATAATATTGGTGATACTGCTTGTCTTGCATTAAGAGAATCCTGTAGTCATTTATATTTTCTAAGTCACTGTTGGTATCATTCATATCTTGTGGAAGTCTAGACAAAGTGTCTGCAATGGTGTTGTCCTTACCTCTTATGTACTTAATTTCAAAAGAGTAGTTCTGAAGTGTAACTGCCCATCGTGATAGTCTAGGATGTACAAGTTTACAAGTTAACAAAAATGTCAGGGCCTGGTGATCGGTGTAAATTACCGTATGTTTTCCAAATAAATAATAATTGAATTTCTTGAATGCCCATACTATGGAAAGTGTTTCTAACTCAGTAGTGGAGTATGTACGCTCACATTCAGTTAGAGTGCGACTCGCAAACCCGATAATTCTTATCTGTTCCTCCTCTTTATTCTTTACAACTTGAAATAAGCAACAGCCCAAGCCAGTACGTGAAGCGTCACAAGTCATACAAAAATCTAAATTGAAATCTGGATGGCTCAAAATGTTAGCATTCACTAAAGCATGTTTAATTGTATTAAAGTCATTCTGGCACTGTTCCGACCAGATCCAAACTTGATTCTTTCTGAGTAGATTTAGCAGATGTTTACTGTTCAAAAGTGGTTGTGGCAAAAAACGTCAGAAAAATGAACATAGCCCAAGGAATGATTTTAACTGCTTTTTAGTTCGAGGGCTAGGAAAGTTTCTGATAGCATCTAATTTAATGGGATCCGGACGTATGCCCTGTGAATTAATGATATGTCCTAAATACTTTATCTCACTGCAACCAAATTTTGATTTTCTTAGGTTGGCTGTGACTCCAGCTTGTGCAAATTTTTCTAAAATTCTTTGAAGTGTGTCAACGTGTTCATTCCAAGATTGTGTAGCTATCAGTATATCATCTACATAGTGTGTGACTGTCTCAACTAAATCGTCGCCAAGCACGGTATCCAAGGCTGTAATGAATACCCCAGAGCTGACATTCAGTCCGAAGGGTAGAACACAAAACTGATAGGTTGGCCCCCCGAACATAAATGCAGTATATTTCCGAGAATCAGGAGTGATACCCACCTGCCAAAACGAATTAGCGAGATCTATTGTGGAAAAATATTTTGCATCTAGAAATTTCTGTAATTGCTCTTCTAAATTTTCAGGTTTTGTGTGAACCGGTAAAATTATTTCATTAATAGCTCGTGCGTCTAACACTAACCTAATGTTTCCATTTGATTTTTTGACAACAAGTAGAGGACTACAATAAGGTGAGGTGGATGGTTCAATGACCTTCCAGTCTAACATTTGTTTTAATTCTTGCCACACAGCAGGTCGTTGAGATAACGGTACGTTATATGTCTTATGGTAGAAAATCTTGTGAGGCTTAACTTCAATCTTGTACACATACGTGTTGGTAACACCTAATCGTTTGGTAAAAACTTGTAAATATTTGGATAACACTTCCTGTAGTTTTATACGTTCATGTACACTGAGAGCTGTAGCTTCACTTATCTTATGATCAAGCAACGTTTTCAAGTCCATTAGCTCTGTGTCAGATGAGTGTGTTTGCATGTCTTGAATGTCATTGTCAAGTACTAACTGAACCTTGTACCCTGTACAGTGTTTGTCATGCTTTAGAGTTCTCCTGTCCAAATCAACAATAATTACACTGCCTTTATCATTTAAAATACATTTACCTTTGGTGAAGTCTATAATGCAGTCCTTCTCGCTCATAATATCTATTCCTAATATGCAATTTGTCACAAGGTTTTGTACAACCAGGAATGGCCATTGTACGGTTCCATTACCTGTTTTAACGTTTACAAAAACTTGCTTCGTAACCCTACATGACTTATTACCTAGTGCAGTAGTTATTTTACAGTTTTGGGCAGGAAACTCAGGCACAGGTTCCGATTCACACATCTTTTTATAGAAATTAAAAGACAAAACGCTCACAGCTGCACCTGTATCTAGGATAATAGTAGTTGGAATCCCACCTACTACACCAGTAGTAGATGCTAAAACAATTTCATTTGTGTTTAAACGACATTGTGTACTGTCTTGTAAAAGTTCATCTGATATATTGTTATTGTGGTTGTATCTTATAAATAAAACAGGTAGTTTTTGTTTAGAATTACTCGGCATATCATTATTCTGTTGTTCAAGTGTGGTGTCAAATAACTGATTAACATTGAAGTCGCCCCCCAAGAATTCTTCAGCCACGACCTGGGGCAAAGTAGTGACTGTTTCTAGTTTGTTGGATTATCATTTGTACTAGGTACTGACACAGATTGAGGTTGTGCATCAGGTGTCATTTCTATTATGTTCACATTCGGATATTGCCTATTATGATCTCCAAACTTTTGCGGTTGTTGTTGCTGTTGCGCATTATAACTTACCTGTCGGTCGTAAGGTATGCTCCAATTTTGACCTGGTGGCTGCTGTGGTAAAGCAGAGTTTGAATGAAAGTACTGATCGTTACGAGTCCAACCTTGATGCTGTCTTGGCTCGTAGTTATTATTATTTCTATTTCTGTTTGTGTTTTTGTTATTACCTTTGTATCCGTTGTTACCGTTGTAGTTATTACCGCGGTGCCTTTTGTATGGATTGCCGCATGAAATGTTATTACTGTTGTAACTATTGTTTGTATTGGAATACGCGTGCTGATTTTCATTTCTGTACTGAGACGGCATGTGAGTTTGCTGTTTTTGTTGTACCGCGTATCCAACTGTGGGCGCGCCAGAATTGTGTTGGCAAGCCTGCATGTTTTGCATACCACTAGTGTAAACATTGTGGTTGCTGTTTTGCCGCGCGAAGCGCTGATCTTCAAGTAACATGTCAACCGCATCTAAGGCTGTTAAAAAATAATCTGAATCGTCATCCGGGATATGTAGGAGTTTTTCTTTAATGTTGAAAGGCAATTTGGCCTTCAACGCTCGGAGTATATCACGCGTTGCGACTGGTTCGTCTAAAAAATGTCCCATGTTCAAGTATTTTTCAAAATATCTGCGTAAGTTACCATTTTTACTGTTAAAAGTTTCAGGTTCTAAAATTTGTCTTCTGAGTCGCTCCTGGACGGATTGCGACCAGAATTTGTTCAGAAAAGCACGCTCAAACTCACTGTACGTGGTACATACGTCAGCTTGACTGTATGCCCAGACAGCTGCATCGCTTTGGATGTAACCGACAATATATGAAATCTTTTTCCGGTCACTCCAAGTGCGTGGAAATGCGTTACTAAAAGATTTAAGAAAAACCACCGGATGAATGGTTCGTTTTTCTGGGATAAAAATCTGAAATTGCCTGTGTTTCATTAAGCTTTCATCTTCCTTCGCATTGTGATATGGATTTACTCCACTGTAATTACTGGTATGTTCAGCTGGCGAGTAATTACGATAATGTTGCTGTGGTTTACCATGATAATAGCTTGTGTTTGTGTTTCCACATCGTGGTATGTGTTGTAGTCGTGGTGTGTTTTGTTCTTGTGTATTTGTCGTGTGCGGAATGTGTGTATCATACTCGAATGTATATTGGTTTCTGAACTGTACATTTTGACTGATATTTTCGTTACATTCACACTGTAGTTGATCGGTGAATTGTCTCATGGGTGCAGTGACGGATTGTACTGCGTCACTGATCAGCTGTTTGTTATTAGTAATGTATTGCGCTACGGAGTCGTGCACAATTGTTGGTAAATTTTCACGTAAGCATCTATCAGAATGTTTGTCTTTGTTCTCAACCCAATCATGAAATTCTTTATTAATATTTTGAAAATGAGCTATGGCATCTGATTGTAAGATGTCAGTCAGGTGTTGTTCAACATTGTCAAATTTATTCTGTACGTCAGTAATTCGTTTTTCAAGATTGTCATGTACTGAAGGATATGTTTGAATTTGTTCAGTAAGAACTTCACACGTGACATTAAGGTTTTTTACTTGTGTCTGTAAAACTGCTACGTCAGTTGTAGTCTTTTCTTGTCTCGTATTGAGCTGGGAAAATTTAGTACTGAGTTCGGTCATCTGTTTGGTCAGTGTGGCGTCTATAAGTTCCACACGCTTACATAAAGTGTCATTACCTATCTTGATTGCTATGAGATCAGATTTGATTTCGTCATTTTGTGTTTTTAACTGTTCATTTTGTGTCTCTAATTGTGCCTTTAAGGTTGCCATGTTTTCGGCGTTTTGTTTCATTAGCATTTGTAACATGTCGGCAATGTTTACCGTTTGCAAGGTCTCTGCCCCCGCCGCGTCATTAGACGTGACGTCATGCATTAACATGGGCTCTGATTGAGATTTTGAAATTTTTGTAGTGGACGGCCTGTTGTCAAAATTTTCGTCAACACTTGCGTCAATGTTTGATGAATAGTCACTACCGGTTGCTGTCGTAAAGTCATTTTCTAACACTTGTCTCACGTCCGAGTCGGATTGCGTCTGAATAGTACGTCCTTGCTGTTCCATTTTTGCGTATTGTTTTCTAGTTATAACCATGCCACACGTGATATATGTTTCAAGAAAATTTTTAACACTGATTTTAAAATAAAATGTAGTTGAGCATGAATCGCTCGTAGCAACAATGGCTGTCTGTTAATTTAAAAATATAAACAGAATTTGAGATTATTGATAATGGCTGCTGGCCATGTTACATGATATCGTACAGAAGTCGGCCATATTGTACACTCGTGTATTGGTATTGTTGCATACGTTATTGTTTAGGGAAAAGTACTGAGAATGAAATTTATCACTGAAACTGTTATGCAGAAAAGAAACACTACAGAATTTACTGAAAAGCTAATACACTGAATTATACGTCTGGTCAAGCCTACCAATGCAAAGATGCTGCGTCTTACCTTATTTTGCTGGAAGTTTCATTGCGTCTTCCAGCAAAATTTCAGAATTGGAAAATATCTTCAGATTTTGTTATCTCTCATACATTGACGTCCAGATCCAGAAAGTTGATTTTTTTTTACATGAAACAAAGAGAACAATGTAACAAATGACAAAATAACAAGTCCGACACGCAGTCGCCAATATAAAATAAATAAAATAAATAAATTAAAAATATATTGTTATTTAGATATTGATTATTCTATCTGTATGATGGTGATTGTGATTGCAATTGTGTTCGCTTATCTGGAACGTGGACGTTTGATTATTCGTTATCAGACGCTTGACAATGGCTTTTTCGTAAAGGCAATGTTACTCGTAGTTGACCGTGAAATAAAACTGAATAATCGGACTTCGTAATTAAATCGTTTCCAAAGACTGCTGCGGTAGGTGCGGACTCATAATCTAAATCTCAATATTACAATAATTTGCCAGCCATGCCAATACGTCGTACAGAGGTGATTGTCTACTAAACATAAAAAAGTTACACAGTTAGTTAAATCAGATATATTCAATGAATAAGCCTACAGTTCATAATCCTACTTACTTTTATAAATATAAATTCTTTACAGAATCGAGTGCCTAGTGTGGTTGCAACTCGCAGTATTCTTCTATAACATGAAATATGGCGGTGTGCCAGACAATAAAATAAAATACGTGCTTCTCGCACCACTTCAACCAGAGCTCTCCATTTCTTAATCAAACATAAGAGTAACGTAATTGTGCTTTTGTTTTATCAGCGACACAGCGCTGCAGTTGTGTGCCTTAGGCTTTATTTATTTATTTGTCACTGATTATTTATTTAATTAGTATTTCGCGTTTCCGCAGAAACTCACGCTCGGCATGCAAATGTGCCTTTATAAAGTGAAACGTGAACGACAAGCAGGTGAGACAAGAAGTGAATAGAAGTTGTTGAAATGTGGTACTACACGCGAATATTGAAAACTTGACGCCAGACCGACTACCTAAGGAGTAGATACTGAACTTAACCGGAGAAAAAGAATTCGTAGTGCAACGTAGTTTGATAGGGATACTCGGGCTTGCACAGGAAAGGCTAGCGTGGAGAGCTGTAGCCAGCCAGTCTCGAACTGAGGTCCACAACAATAACAACAAGAGGAAAGAATCGTGCATGTCAGTAAGAAAGAAGTTGGATGTGCATCAGTGTCCTAGACATCTTAAAAAGTGAAGTGACAACTGTCATAGGGTATCTCCTAAAATCGTGTCGGACCTCTTTTGGCTCGACGGAGTGCAGCAACTCGACGTGGCAGCGACTTGAACTAGTCGTTCAAAGTACCCCGCAGAAATATTAAGTCATGCTGCTTCTATAGCTGTCCATAATTGTTTCCGACGTGCGAGCCGATATGGCCGAGCGGTTCTAGGCGCTTTAGTCTGGGGCTGAACGACAGCTACGGTCGCAGGTTCGAACCCTGCCTCGGGCAGGTTAGTTAGGTTTAAGTAGTTTTAAGTTGTGGGGGGCTCATGACCTCAGATGTTAAATCCCATATTGCTCGGGGCCAGTTTTTTGTTGCCGGCGCAGCATTTTGTGCACGGACCAACCACTCTATTATTTCCCATAAATGTTAGAGGGGATTCGTTTCGGTCGATCTGGGTGGACAAATCATTCGTCCAAATTGTCCAGAATGTTCTTCAAGGCAAACGCGAACAATTGTAGCCCGGTGGCACTGCCCGTAGTCATCCATAAGAAAACCATCGTTGTTTGGGAAAATGAAGACAAAGAATGGCTGCAAATCGTCTCAGAGGAACCGAACACAACTATTTTCAGTCAATAATTGGTTTAGTTGGACCAGAGGATCCAGTCCATTCCGAGTAAACACGGTGAGGCGTAGCGCCGTATACCGATCCTGCCTTGGAAGCGGTTAAGTGGGAGATGTGTCTCAGAGCTGGATAGTGACAAATGGTGACGCAAGACTGGACGCGCACGTAGTTAATGAATCAGCCGGTAGAGATCAGTATTGAATAGGGGACTATGGTTTAGTTTCGATTGTGTCCACTAGGGTGCAGTAAAGTAATAGAATGTTTGACATAAACTGTTCTATTATTTTCCAAAGTGTTATTATGTCATTTTGTGTATTTTAAATGTTATAAATGTGTTTTAGCAGTACGAACGATGCGTGAGTGTGGTTTAAGTTTAATATGAAGATAATTGTTTAGCGAGTTATGAAGTGTGATTTAGTGTGGGAACGTTTCGAAGAAGTATGGATTTCGACAAAGGGGACTTTTGTAGAATAGATTCGTAAAGTAAGTTTATTACCATAAAAGGAAAGTTAATTCAGGTATAAATAACAATAGTAAATAACTTTATGCATAAACAAAACTTCATCATATTAGATAATTACTTTGGTAAAAAGCGCAGTCGTTAGGTTTATTATTTTGCGATTGGTTATTGATGAAAACCGCGGACTGACGCGGGAGAATGTTGTTTTGCTATTGGCTGTTGAGTAAACTGACCAATGGTAAAGCAATATTCTTCGCGCGCATTTCTCTGCTGGTAGAGAAGACTTAAGAGTATTCTAGAGAGGAGTGGGAGCCTAGCCACGAAACGGTTCGGACGTGTGTAGTAGTAGTTCCGATGGAAATGATAAGGTGCCGGATATAGCAGTGTTTCATGCATCAAAACGGTTGTAAAGTGACGGCATAGTTTTTCCGATGGGTGTGTAGAAATTTCGGAATTCTTAAGTGAATTTTGTGACGAAAAAAAACATAAATTCCGCGTGGCGTATTGAGCCGGTCGGTGGCTAAAAACTGTGACTCCATTAGGTACTGACAGACTTAACATTTAGCGAGTATTGTCAATCAAAAACAATCCGTAGCTATTACGTTTTCGGGAAACGCAATACCATAAACTTGCTAACGTGAGTGAAAGGGATTGCGAGTGACTGTGTTAAGTCTAGCTTGGGCTTGGCAGTGATACTTGTTGACCGAAATTTCAGACTATATTAATTAAGGACAAAATCTCGAACCATTCATTTCGTGAGAAAACTTTATCCCGAAACGTAGATTAGTGACCTTAATTGCATCCAGGTTCACGTGGAAGTAGAGTAGGTTTCGCTCGGCTTCTCTACTGATCATCTGCTGAGACAATGTTCACAGGTAGATGCAGGTTCGTCGTAAAGAGACGGAAGGAATCACGTCGCCGCAACAGACAACACAATTATGGAGCAACCATCAACTTGCATAGTGACTTGTTGACAGCTCTGCTCCATGACTTCGTAGGATCTGCGCCACACAATAAGTATACCACCAGCCCTTATCAATTAAAATCAGGACTCATCTGACCAGAGTACTGTTTTCTAGGTAGGATCCAACCGATATGGTCACGAGCCCAGGAGAGGAGTGGCAGGCAACATCATGCCGTTAGTAAAGGCACACTTTCGGTAGTCTGCTGCAAAGCCCATTAGCGCCAATTTTCGCCACACTCTCCAAACGGATACATTCGTCGCATGACCCACATGAATTTCTACAGTTCTTTAACGCTTTGTTGCTTGTCGGTTAGTACTGACAACTCTACGAAAAAGCCGCTGCTCCCACTCGTAAGTGAAGGCCGTCGTTCACTGCGCTGTCCATGGTGAAAGGCAATGCCTGATATGCGGTATTCTCGGCACTCTCTTGACGCTGTGGTTCTCTGAATACGAAATGGTCTATCTTATGCGTCTAGCTCCAACTACTACTCCGCATTCAAAATATGTTAATTCCAGTCACGCAGCCTTAACCATGATGGACAACTTTCCACATGAATTAATTGAGTACGAATGGCAGAACCACCAATGAATTGCCCTTATGTACCCTATGCACATGGTCCTACCGCCATTTGTGTATGTGCATATTGCTATGCGATGGCTTCTGTCACCTCGGTGTATATTCAGACAGGAAGCTATTAGTAGGGTAAGGTGATACAGTTTCGATCATTTTGGAACTGTAAACTTATTGAGGAAAGAAATAATTTAAACCATGGCACTTGTTCTTCTGTGTTTAATGAATATATAACACAAAAATTACATCACTACAAGTGTTCATTAAAGGCAAGGAAAGGTTGCAGAATTTAGTAAAACTGCTGAAAAATGTACTAGGTGCAATTGTGATCACTTCTTGGCACAGGACTGATCATCGACATCTTCCGCATAAAAAGCACTTTTCCCCTCAGGCACCGGCACAAGCTTCGTAGTATCAAACATTACAAAAATGGTTCACATGGCTCTGAGCACTATGCGACTTAACTTCGGAGGTCATCAGTCGCCTAGAACTTAGAACTAATTAAACCTAACTAACCTAAGGACATCACACACAGCCATGCCCGAGGCAGGATTCGAACCCGCGACCGTAGCGGTCTCTCGGTTCCAGACTGTAGCGTCTAGAACCGCACGGCCACTCCGGCCGGCTCAAACATTACATTTCTGGCACAGAATCCAGTCCCTCTTCGCCAATGATTCCGCACTAATTCGAGAAACGAAATCCACAATTATTTACGTTGTTTCCTGGCTATTTGAAGCTTTTAATACTTCTTTCATCATTACTCATAGATTTATATTTCTGTTTATTGTTCTTGTTGAATCTGTTTATTACTTTCTTTGTTCCCTGTTGAAAAAAATTTCTCTTGATGCGGAGGTTTTCCAGGTTGTCATCTGAAGTAAGTTAAATTTCAGAGATTGTTGCGGGATTCAGCTGTTCAGTACAGAATGTCGAATCAAACACCTTTCAGCCTTCTAACTGTTACTTTATTTGCCTAACAGTTTCGACATATGATGGTTGAAGTGATCGCTGTTTCAAGCAGAAATGTGCAGATAGCAGACTGTGAATGCATGCACCTATTTTGATTGGAACCGAGGTTGAAAACTTCCCACACGTTGGTCAGGGTCCTGAAGATGGCGTAGTAAATCGCCGAAACTGGTATTTAAATAAAATAACAGTTGGAAATTAGACGGTTGAAAGACGTCTGATTTGACATTGTGAGCTAAATTTATGTCTATGTTTTCTATTCCGAGACTATACTTTTTTCCCTGGAGTTGGCAAAATGTCTTGGACACCGTCGTGCTGTGAAATAGTACTGGACGCTGGCGTTAGAGATTTGCCACGCTCTTTACTTACATTTTTAAAGGAGAGGCACTTTGTGTCCAGAATGATGGTAGGAGTCTGCATGGTGGCGGTTGTGAAGGGGCAGGAGCTTCGAATAACGTTGAAGATGAAAATTTCGCATCAGGAACAATGTCTTTGCAGAAGGTGATTATTCCAGTGCAGTGGAAACCGTTGATTGCATACCCAACAAATGCAGTTTTCTTCCTGGTGTCACAGAAAATAGTACAGAATCATGGTTTGCTTTGCTTGGGTTAAAATGTATCCACTCATATATATTTCATTGATATCGAACATTTAGAGGGTTTATGGTGTAGAGGCATCCCCTAAAGTTCTATCCCATTTTCCCGACAGTACTTCACAGCATCCAGGATGGTACGACTGCCATGGTTGACAGTAATAAGAACTGTATAGCCGTGGTCCATGAAACTCTTCAATCCCTGACGTTTCGTCCAAGGCTACGTTGGACTTCTTCGGAGGTGCTCCTGATTGTGCTTAGTCTCGCCGACTGTGAAAATATTTCAAATTTACTGACCTTATGGGTAGTAATCGTGTATGATGTACCCACAGTAAGAAATCTTGACGGACAGAACTAAAGAACAGTATTGATCGAAATTGTACCTTCTTTTTGATTGAAAATGTACTATTGGCGAGAGTGAAATCACTGGCAAATAGTACTGAACTGTGCCAAGAGAAGGCAGTGCATGTCACACAGACTTTCCCTATCGACGCCTCAGAACATGCAGGAACGGAAAACAAGTCAATGAACTCACTAATACAGAATTTACAAGCACATGGAAACTAATTATTTTATAAGAACGCATACAGTTATCTTCAATTACCTCTCAACTAGAAAATTTATATATTCCTCTGTCTGCAGCACAGACTGTTTCATTCAGGGAAACCAGGAGAAGCTGCAGAAATCTTCTGCACTGCAACGACACACAAAAGCAAGTGCTACCAACACTACGGAACTGAAAAGTGGCGCAAAGCCTTATGTTGATATATTGCACCCATATCGAAATTGTCCCACCTTATAGTATACAGAAAGAACACATTCATTGTTTTATCTGGTGCCCATAGCCGTCCTAATTGCATGATCACGCGATACAGTACATTACATGATGGAACACTGAGTTAACTCGACAGTGTTATTCTGGTCTATAATCTTCGAATACCAATTCGTAGTCAAGATTCGCCTGGAGCACAAGCACCAGAGAGTTCGTTATCGTTGTAAGCCCGTCCGATAGATTGCGGTGATATACATCACAGTAGTTACGATGCCCCCCCCCCCCCTTACCCTCTATCCCAACTGCTAGGCGACAGGCAACGTCCATGTGATACGAGTCAGAGTACGTTTTGTGTGGTGGCGTGGCACATCTAACGAGGAACCACCATCAGCTACAGGAGTATCTCTGGTGGGGCCTGTATCAGTAGCCCTGATGGATCCTAGATAGGGACTCGTTTATGTCTGATGCTTTACACCTCCCAATCGCCTTGCATTCCTACATTACACCTCGTGCATGAGTTATTTTGACTAAGAACTAATAAAGCTTCCCTCAGTCCAAAAATGGATTTTATTATTATTTTGCTTTACTAAGTATAGCCTTGTGTCCCTGGATTCTTTCGCGGTGGCATCCCTCAATATAACCGTCTCGATTTACAAACAGCGTCACTTCGTGTAAAACACTTGAGCTTTCGACAGCTGTATACGCCGTCGTCATGAAGAGTCAAAATCACGGCCTGTAAGGGATGCCGCCGTCTTCTGGTTATATAGAGGTAACGGCAGCGTCTGAAACCTGCCAGACAGGGCTGGAATGGCGCAGGCGCGGAAGGCAAGTTGGAGAGCTACTAGCAGATCCGTCCCGCCACGGGGGAGAGGCCGGCGCCACATTAGAAACTGCCACTCACAAGCGTCAAGCCTACGACTTTGCTGTCGTTCAATAGCCATAGTCCGCTCCCATTTCGTACAAAGCGTGTATCCCCTGTGTTGCATATTTAAATTTCGGCGTAATTTAGGCCGCCTAAATGAATCCCGTTATGATAGTGTTTCAGCCAAAATTATCGCCTTCGTATTTCATGCAACTATCCTCAGAAATGTTCACCCACGGCCGAAATTCTCAAATTCCCTTTGTTTATTATGTCGTTAATGCTCTGCAGTACTCTCAGTAACAGTCCGAACAGTTCGACCCATGAAAATGCTACTCCATACACAGGGGACACAATAGACGTCAAGAACTCGTAGAACTATATTGTCTTTAACGCGGCGCAATGTGTTTTTTACCTTGGAGAACACTTGCCTCACCCCATGTCTCTTCAGTAAGTGTCCTATATTGCCAGTAGTTACTCCACAGGATGGAATGAATGCAGCTGGCTTGGCCTCTTCCGAGGATACACAAAGAGTCTTTCGCTGGTAGCACCTGAAATCTTTTGAAATTTGTTCCTTGCCGTAAACATTTTCTCTGAACACGCACTTCAAATACTGAAACTCAGACGCATGCATCACTCCTGGTCTCTTTGGAAGGTTCTTGAGTCTCGATGCTGCAATTACATCTACATAAAAAGAACTGCGTGTCAGTACAGTCCTAGTCTAAACAGTAAATTTAGCCAGTCAGTTAAAAAGAGGGGGGGGGGGGCTACAGTTTAAAGTTGAATTTGAATTGATACCGAAACATGAGCCAACTTAACATTTTTCGCGTTAACATATCTTTGCCAGAGGCGAAGAGCTAACTACGGATCGAATGGTAGCCATCCGGAATTGAAGGGGTGGCAATAACCTACTGCCTCCCCGCCCCCCCCCCCCCCCCCCCCCCCCCCCCCCCCCCCCCCCCCCCCCCCCCCCCCCGAGACACAAGTGAATACGCTCTTAAAAGAGGAGCTCTAAACGACGGTTACAAGTTAATGTATATCTCTCAGGAAGAAAAGACATCAGGAAAGGGCCTAATTTACGTCATAATACTTTCCCATTCTCAACGGAAGAAGATCCATTCTGTTCAATCGCTAATTGTTAACTAGAACGGGCCAACAGTTATGCAGTGGCAACACCAATGAGATAGTATGTAACAGTCTATTGAACTACAACGATGAATCACTCATGAATAAAACACAACAAAAACTGAATGAAACGCAGTGTGTACTCTATGACGCTCTTATCACATACGAAACAGAAGAGCTCTGTATGCTCAAAACTGAGCGTAAAGTATACTTGCAGAAAACGGCAGAAAGATCCACCATCTCACAGCATTCTTTATAAATGATCTAGATATATTAAACTGGTGTATAAATAATGCACTCATGACTGTGCCAATAATTACTTCGTCCACAAGGGACGGCGTTGTTTGTACTTTCAGCGCTTCAGATATCATAAATGAAATAAAATCCGAAGAGCCGCCGAGAACTCCAATGAAAATCGAAGAGCCTCTGTTGAATGACTAAACGTATCTTGATTACTCACTGCCAGAATAGTTGCAGGAATTCTGTTATATCTCTCTCCACACGCCATCCGGTTTTAGGCTATTTTAAGTTGTGCCTACATCTTCGTCCAGAAATACCGTGTTTACTGCTGAAACAACATTGAATATCTGTTGTGCCCTACTATCAACACGTATAATGAGAAACGATTAGTATTTTTCGCAGGACGATAAACCGTTCATTTTTCAAGTGTGGACCCCGTGCCAGACAATTCATACTTTCGGAGCCGTTGAGAGTAGTTTGAGAACAGTTGAAAATTACGCAAAGCTGAAAATAACAGCAATATGTAGAGTCCTTACATTAATGCAAACAAAAACTTTCAATTACACTCTAGGGACAAATAAATAAAAAATAAAGAACGTCGCCCCACGAAGAAATTATCCGTTTGGGTCGGAAAGCGGTACAATGAAAGTCGTTATGCAGCTTGTTATCAGTTGATAAACTTGTAATTGATAAACTTGTATGATGACCAGTCGAGGGTTATCGTGCCAAATTCTATCCAACTGGCGCGTAAGATTGTCAAAAGGCTTCGAAAGTTCTCAGTCGGGGAGAGATCCGGCGACCTTGCTGGCTAAGGTAGGATTTGCAAACATGAAGAGAAGCAGTAGAAACGCCCTGTGCTGGCGGGCATTATCTTCCTGGAATGTAAGCCAAAGATGCCTTTCCATGGAGGGTAGCAAAATGTGGCGTAGATTATCATCGACAAACCATTATGCGGTGAGAGTGCCGCGGATGACAACCAAAGGATTCCAGCTATAAAAGGAAATGCCACCCTAGACCATCATTCATAGTTATGAAGATGAATAGCAGGAGACAGGTTGGTATCCCACCGTTGTCCAGGACGTCTCCAGACCGGTCTTCGGCCTGAAATCTCATTTACTGGAGTGGAATTGTTTCGCGAAGAATCCCTTTCGAACTGAGCCCTGATGGCCAGCGAAGACGTGTCTGGATATGTTCTGGACAACTTGACTGTTGTCCGCCATCAGCCCGACAACCCCGAGTGATGCTCTGGGGTGTCATTTCCTTTCATAGCAGCATCCCGTCGGTTGTCATCCGTGGCACATTCACAGCACAACGGTACGTCGGTGATATTCTACGCCTCGTTTTGTTTCCCTTCATGGCAAGCGATCGTGGGCTTGTGATTCAGCAAGATAATGCCCGCCAGCACACGGCGAGGTTTCCTATTACTGGTTTTTTTGTTCGCCAAACACTACCTTGGCCAGCAAAGACGCACGATGTTTCTCAAGTTGAGAACGTTGGCAGCATTGTGGGCAGGACACTCCAGCCATCACGTAATTTGCGCCAGTTCCACAGAATTTGCCACAGCATCTCTCAAGAGGACATCCAACAATACCGATCAGAGCCATCCGAAATAAATACTAGGATAAGGTCCAGAGGTGGAACAACGCATTACTGACTTGCTCAATGTGTGAAGCTCTTTCTCTTGAATACATCATGCAATTTTTCCGAAATTGCAACAATTTGTTTACCTGTATGTACACAATTACATCACATCTACCTACACTACTGGCTATTAAAATTGTTACACCACGAAGATGACGTGCTACAGAGAAAAATTTAACAGGATGCTGTGGTATGTAAATGATTTGCTTTCCAGAGCATTCCCACAAGGTTGGCGCCGGTGGCGACACCTACAACGTGCTGACATGAGGAAGGTTTCCAACCGATTTCTCATACACTAACAGCAGTTGACCAGCGTTGCCTGGTGAGAAGATATTGTGATGCCTCGTGTAAGGAGGAGAAATGCGTACCATCACGTTTCCGACTTTGATAAAGGTCGGATTGTAGCCTATCTCGATTGCGGTTTATCGTATCGCGACATTGCTGCTCGCGTTGGTCGAGATCCAATGACTTTTAGCAGAATATGGAATCGGTGGTTTCAGGAGGGTAATACGGAACGCCGTGCTGGATCCCAACGGCCTAGTATCACTAGCAGTCGAGATGACAGGCATCTTATTCGCATGGCTGTAACGAATCGTGCTGACACGTCTCGATCCCTGAGTCAACAGATGGGGACGTTTGCAAGACAACAACCATCTAACAGTTCGACGACGTTTGCAGAAGCATGGACTACCAGCTCGGATACCATGGCTGTGGTTACCCTTGACGCTGCGTCACGGACAAGTGCGCCTGCGATGGTGTACTCAACGACCAAGCTGTATGCACATGTGGCAAAGCGTAATTTTTTCGCATGAATCCCGGATCTTTCTAGAGCATCACGATGATCTCATCCGTGTTTGGTGACATCGCGGCGAACGCACATTGGAAGCGTGTATTCGTCATCGCCATACTGGCGTATCACCCGGTATGATGGTATGGAGTGCCATTGGTTACACGTCTCGGTCACCTCTTGTTCGCACTGACGGAACGTTGAACAGTGGACGTTACACATTACCACCCGTGGCTCTACCCTTCATTCGATGCCTCCGAAACCCTACATTTCAGTAGGATAGTGCACGACAGCATGTTGCAGGTCGTATACGGGCCTTTCTGGATACAGAAAACGTTCGACCGCTGCCCTGGTCAACACATTCTCCAGATCTCTCACCAGCTGAAAACGTCTGGTCAATGGTGGCCAAGCAACTGGTTCGTCACAATGCGCCGGTCACTACTCTTGATGAACCGTGGTATTGGGTTGAAGCTGCATGGGCTGCTGTACCTGTACACGCCATCCAAGCTCGGTTTCAATCAATGTCCAGGCGTATCAGGGCTGTTATTAAGGCCAGGGGTGGTTGTTCTGGGTACCGATTTCTCAGCATCTATGCACCCAAATTGCGTGAAAATGTAATCACATGTCAGTTCTAATATACTATAATTGTCCAATTAATACCTGTTTACGATGTGCATTTCTTCTTGGTGTCGCAACTTTAATGGCCAATAGTGTATTTACATATCATTCGGATAATTCCTTCATGGTGCAGACAACCGCTTATTCGCTATCCACTTAAAGTATGATTTTTCCTAAACTATGAATGTTTAGCCTTTGGTACTAAGGTGATCTGCTTTATTGCCCTTTGCAAGTTACGTACTTCGTAGTGAAACGTGAAAGTTAAGCCGTTCTATATGCACATCTACATACTTATTCCACAAGCTAGTACCCTTTGCATGGTGGAGGATACCTTGTACCACTAAAAGTCATTCCCTTTCCTGTTCCACCCGAAAATGAAGCAAGTGAAAAACGACTGTTTAAACGCCTCCGTACGAGGACTAATTTATCTTGTCTTTGCGGTCCTTCCGCAAAATGTAAGTGGGCAGCTATAGAATCATCAGCCAAAAAGAACGGTACTCTAAATTTTCTCACGGATGTTTCGCGGCCAGCCGGGATGGCGGAGCGGTTCTAGACGCTACAGTCTGGTACCGCGCGACTGCTACGGTCGCAGGTTCGCATCCTGCCTCGAGCATGGATGTGTGTTATGTCCTTAGGATAGTTAGGTAGTTCTAGGGGACTAATGACCTCAGAAGCTAAGTCCCATAGTATTTAGAGCCATTTGACATTTCGCGGAAACAACATTGACTTCCTTCCAAGGTTTTCCATTTGACTTCACGTGGCATTTCTGTAAGACACGCAGTTTGATCGAACATACTGGTAATAAACGTAGCAGAATGCCTCTTAATTTCTTCCATGGTTTTCTTTAATCCTAGCTGTGTTGCATAGGGCTACACTATCTCCCAATAAATTTTAGTCGACTATCCGCCCCCCCCACCAATGGCCTTGTTTAATTGTTCCATTTGATATTGCTCTGAAAAGTTTTTTTCTGCCTGTTTAATCGACGTGGCAGTGTCAAAAAACATACTACTTACACTGTATTTGAACATCACACGATTTTTTTTGCCAACGCCTCTGCATTGTCTGTGATTAACTCTCACCGTTCAGGACAACGTATTGGGTTCTATTACTTATAAAGTATTCGAGCCCCTCATACACCTGAGAATCTTCGTTTATAATGTGCAGTGGGACGCTGTGTGGAGCCCTTTCCAGAAATCTGTAAATACAGGATCTGCCTCTTACTTTTCATCCGTTGTTTGCGGGATTCATGATGTGAATCTCTCTTTGAATCCGAAAAAGAGATACAGATTCGGTATACCTTGTGCGTCACTGGAAATTTTGCTGATACGGGAATTTACGTTGTTTCATCTCAGGCAGTTACTGGTATGTCATTCAATAAGAAAATTATCTTTTTAGAGCATCATGATGGTCTCATCCGTGTTTGGCGACATCGCGGTGAACGCACTTTGGAAGCGTGTATTCGTCATCGCCATACTGGCGTATCACCCGGTATGATGGTATGGGGTGCCATTGGTTACACGTCTCGGTCACCTCTTGTTCGCACTGACGGAACTTTGAACAAGGGCAGGTACCGAAAGTCATAGGCATTGAACAACGCACTCATAAGATTCCAACTTTAAGACATTTATCAACAGACATTGGACACAGAAGAGACGTAGAAATACAACAAATTACTCGGCAAATGGCTATTCGCAAATCTAGCTAAAAAATTGGTCCAGTGTGACAGTATTGAAGAGGACATACAGGGCTACAGAAGAATACTGAAGATTAGTTGGTGGATCGTATAACTAATGAAGAAGTACTTAGTCGAAATGAGGAAAAAAGAAAATTATAACTCAGTTTGACTAAAAGGCTTCAAGAAACAGTCACTTGATAACTGAGGAAACTGTGAGCGTGTGAGAGGGATGGTGGTTTATTGAATTTCGAGAGACCAAAACTTGACTAGAGAAAGCAGGAGTAGGTTCATGTGGACATTTGTTGTTGGAGTTGTGCAGAAAGGAAGAGGCCCACATTCGGCAGAGCAGCCTGGAGAGGATCATGAAACCGTTTTCTGACTGATGTCCACAGCAATAACGAAAAATTAGTGGGAGTCAACGACTGTATTAGCTTGAGACATGGTTTGAAGGTCATTTGCGCTATGTATCACAGTGGTGTGCGATGAGACATTACACATTCTATTTAACGTATTTAGTACTGAAATATAGCTGCATTCATTCCACTCTATAGGGCGGAGAAAAATTCAGTTAACAAAAGACGTAACTACATAAATCAGGGATGTACACTGCTGCCTGCCGTTGATCTGCCGGCATCCATAGCCACTCATGGAACATTAGTCTCATGGAAAGTTATTAATGAGCTTGCACACCTGTGTGAAAGTGCATTCGCGATAACACTAGTGGTACGTGTGCCTGTATGTAATCATATCATTTTGTTATGGTCCAGGGACTCGCTGGTGCGTTCAACATTTTTGCGACTAAGGTAAGCTGTAGTTCCTTCATGTCTTTCTGGAAAACTGTCAAAATTTACTTCACGGTTACAGCTCAGCAATAATGGGAGAAAGTTGCAGAATCGTTTTCTTTCATGTGGTAACCTTTATTCTTTTTAAAGGCTGGATCCCACTTCTTGATCAGAGCCGAGGAAAGTAGTGCAATGTTTGCTATAAAATAAATCCATGGATGTAATAGACCAGCGAGTGCTATGCTCGCTCTTTTCTCTGAGAGTCTTAACAGCTGATCATTCAGTTTGGCATCTCAGTACAACACCAACAACAATCACAATAGGATGTAATAGATAGCAAAGATCACTAAAAGTCAATTCGAATTATAAAATGACACTAATAGGGAGGGCATATACCACAAAGTGGAAAAGACTGTACGAATGAAGTGCAACGAGAACTGCTCATCTGAGGAACTGGTGAAACCAAACTTACCAACAGAACAATATTCCACAAATTATAACCAAACTAAGCAACAGAAGTAGCTTGGCACAGCAAACAAGTAAAGTAACAAGCTGCTCAGTATATGGATCACGCTACTACAACTACGGCAGTAAAGTTACCAAACATTAAGCCAATTGCGCACCCATCAGCACCAAACACTAGCTGGGAGATTAGTGACAGTCATGGTACGTGGGGAACGAATCTGCACCTAAGTCTACATCCATACTCCGCAAGCTACCTGACGGTGTGTGACGGAGGGTACTTTCAGTACCTCTATCGGTTCTCCCTTCTATTGCAGTCCCGTATTGTTCGCGGAAAGAAAGATTGTCGGTATGCCTCTGTGTGGGATCTAATCTCTCTGCTTTTATCCTCATGGTCTCTTCGCGAGATATACGTAGGGGGAAGCAATGTAATGCTTGACTCCTCGGTGAAGGTATGCTCTTGAAACTTCAACAAAGGCCCGTACGGAGCTACTGAGCGTCTCTCCTGCAAAGTCTTCCACTGGAGTTTATCTATCTTTTCCTTAACGCTTACTAAATGATCCTGTAACGAAGCGCGCAGCTCTCAGTTGTATCTTCTCTACCTCTTCTATCAATCCTATCTGGTATGGTACCCACACTGGTGAGCAATATTCAAGCAATGGGCGAAGTGGTGTACTGTAACCTACTTCCTTTGTTTTCGGATTTGCATTTGCTTAGGATTCTTCCAATGAATCTCAGTCTCGTATATGCTTTACCGACGATCAACTTTATATGATCATTCCATTTTAAATCACTCCTAATGCCTACTCCCAGATATTTTATAGAATTAACTGCTTCCAGTTGCTGACGTGCTATATTGTAGCTAAATGATAAAGGATCTATCTTTCTATGTATTCGCAGCACATTACACTTGTCTACATTGAGATTCAGTTGCCATTCCCTGCACCATGCGTCAATTAGTTGGAGATCCTCCTGCATTTCAGTACAATTTTCCATTGTTACAACCTCTCGATATACCACATCATCATCCGCAAAAAGCCTCAGTCAACTTCCGATCTTATCCACAAGGTCATTTATGTATATTGTGAATAGCAACGGTCCTACGATACTCCTCTGCGGCACACCTGAAATCATTCTTACTTCGGAAGTAGTGCATTGAGAATGAATGCTGCGTTCTGTTATCTAGGAACTGGATGGTTCAGGTGGCTCTGAGCACTATGGGACTTAACATCTGAGGTCATCAGTCCCCTAGAACTTAGAACTACTTAAACCTAAGTATCCTAAGGCCATCACACACATCCATGCCCAAGGCAGGATTCGAACCTGCGGCCGTAGCGGTCGCGCGGCTCCAGACTGAAGCGCCTAGAACCGCTCAGTCACACTGGCCGGCTATCTAGGAACTCTTCAATACACCCACACAATTTTCCAGACTGAAGCGTCTGAAACCGCTCAGTCACACTGGCCGGCTATCTAGGAACTCTTCAATACAATCACACAATTGGTCTGATAGTCCATATGCTCTTACTTTGTTCATTAAGCGATTGAGGGGAACTGCATCGAACGCCTTGCGGAAGTCAAGAAACACGGCTTCTACCCGGGAAACCTTGTCTATGGCCCTCTGAGTCTCGTGGACGAATAGCGCGAACTGGGTTTCACACGATCGTCTTTTTCGAAACTCATGCTGATTCCTACAGAGTAGGTATCTAGTCTCCAGAAAAGTCATTATACTCGAACGTAATACGTGTTCCAAAATTCTACAACTGTTAGACGTTACAGATATAGATCTATAGCTCTGCACATCCTTTAGACGTCCGTTCTTGAAAACGGGGATGACCTGTGCCCTTTTCCAATCTCTTGAAACGCTGCGCTCATCTAGAGACCTACGCTACACCGCTGCAAGAAGGGAGGCAAGTTCCTTCACGTACTCTGTGTAAAATCGAACTGGTATCCCACCATGTCCAGCTGCCTTTCCTGTTTTGAGCGATTTTCATTGTTTCCCTATCCCTCTGTCATCTATTTCGATATCTACCATTTTGTCATCTGTGCGACAATCTAGAGAGGGAATTACAGTACAGTCTTCCTCTGTGAAACAGCTTTGGAAAAAGACAAAAATGGCTCTGAGCACTATGGGACTTAACATCGATGATCATCAGTCCCCTAGAACTTAGAACTACTTGAAACTAACTAACCTAAGGACAGCACACAACACCCAGCCATCACGAGGCAGAGAAAATCCCTGACCCCGCTGGGAATCGAAGCCGGGAACCAGGGCGTGGGAAGCGAGAACGATACCGCACGACCGCGAGATGCGGGCGGAAAAAGACATTTAGTATTTCGGCCTTTAGTCTGTCATCCTCTGTTTCTGTACCAATTTGGTCACAGAGTGCCTGGACATTTTGTTTTGATCCACATACCGCTTTGACATCAGACTAAAATGTCTTAGGATTTTCTGCCAAGTCAGTACCGAGAACTTTACACTCGAATTCATTGAACGCCTCCCGCATAGCCCTCCGCACACTACATCTCGCTTCGCACTATTTTTGTTTGTGTGCAAGGCTTTGGCTATGCTTTTGTTTGCTGTGGATTTCCCTTTGGTTCCGCAGCAGTTTTGTAACTCGGTTGTTGTACCACGGTGGCTCTTTTCCATCTTATACGATCGTTCTTGGTACATACTTATCTAACGCATATTGCACGATGATTTTGAACTTTGTCCACTGATCCTCAACACTATCTGTACTTGAAACAAAACTTTTGTGTTGAGCCGTCAAGTACTCTGAAATCTGCTTTTTGTCACTTTTGCTAAACAGAAAAACCTGCCTACCTTTTTTTAATATTTCTTTTTACGGCTGGAATCATCGATACAGTAACCGCTTTATGACTGTTGATTCTCTGTTCTGCGTTAACTGTTTCAAATAGTTCAGGTATTTTTGTTACCAGAAGGTCTAATATGTTATTGCCACGAGTCGGTTCTCTGTTTAACTGCTTAAGGTAGTTTTCTGATAATGCACCTAAAAGAATTTCACTGGATTCTTTGTCCATGCCACCCGTTATAAACGTTTGAGTCTCCCAGTCTGTATCCGGCAAATTAAAATCTCCACCCACAACTATAACATGTTCGGGAAATATACTCGAAATACTTTCGAAATTTTCCTTCGGTGCTCTGCTACAACAGCTGCTGAGCCAGGGGTCCTATAGAGACATCCAATTACCATGTTTGAGCCTGCTTAACCCAAATTATTTCACATTTCGGATTACCGTCAATTTCCTTCGATAGTATTGCACTTTTTATCACTATAGACACGCCTTCCCCTTCACTGTCCAGCCTGTCTCTGCAGTATACATTCCCATCTGACTTTAGAATTTTCTTGCTGTTTACATCTCGTTTCAGCCAACTTTCTGTCGCTAGTACTATGTGGGCGTTGTGACCTTTTATTAATGAGAGCAGTTCTGAGAACTTTCTATAGACGCTCCTGCAGTTTACTATTAGCACATTAATATTTTTATTCCCTGTTGCATTTTGTCTACTACTACCTTGTCGCGTCTTGTCTGGCCTAGGGATTACGAAACAGAGATCTCCCTCCACAACTCTCTAATTAAATAAGAAAATAAGAAATCTATGTCAAGTGGATCATGAACTGTTGCAGAATCGCTAGCTCGCGCCATATATCCTAGTATACAATCTTAAGCGTGAATGGTAAGTGGCACGTTTGCCGTTGAGGCCGTCTCCAGGGAGAGGCTATCAGTGAAGCAGCACGGACACACAGGTCTGCAGGGCAACAGGCCAGCTGTTTGTTCTACAGCACTTGTGACTTCCAAGTTCGTCTGGCTGACCATGTACCGGTAACAGGAGTGCATACATTATTGCGTTGGCCGGCCAGATCTGAAAGCAGACAGATGGTGGATCGTCGTCATCCACACGCTGGTTGACATCACAAAGCGGCTTCGTATGCTCGGTTGAGCTACTTCTAGATCGTTAATTCGGTGACAAGACCACGCGGCATTTGTAAAGGCTGATCTTCCTCCCCGCTGTGAAGTGATACTTGTAACTAGTTAGCTTCCTGCCCTGCTGACTCTATGTCGGACTCGGTTTAGCCTCCTTTGTTGTTGTCGTTGTAATTGTTCCTGTTCCTGTGTCGGGCCAGATGATTTGAGAAATGTGTCACTCATATCAAAACATAACAGCTTCCAATTGGAAATTGTCAAACAGTTACGATTTGATTGTGTTTTCAATTACTGGGATCATCTAAACTTCTCTTATATTCAGTGTCATTAATCATGACGTCCAAAGTACCTATCTTGAGTAGTACCTTCCATAATGAATCGCAACCTGCAAGCTTATGCGCCTCACCGGGGCAAATCTTGTTGCTTGTATTTTGGTGTGTTATACTTCCAAGCCAAGCTTGTGTTTATGTAGACGAGTTTCATCAGCCAAACATTCGAGTCTTCCTTCCACTGGATTTTCAATCACACGCGACAGATAGCAATGTGTAGAAGTATGAAATCGGAATTTAACTATAGATTGTGCTACCGTCAATGTAGGGCACGTGAGACCGCGTCTGCGGCGCCATCCGCTTCCTGTAACGGCTGACGATTAATGTCAACGCGCAGTAACCCAAGTTCCACACATCGGTATCTGTTTCAAACCCGTATACATGTCGAGTTTTGTGCCTCCGAACTACGATTTGGGGACAGCATTGGTTTTCTGTTATCATTTGAAGAAAACTGCTGCAGAAGGGCATCCGATACTTGTCGAAGCTTTTGGCGAACATGCCCTTGGGAAAACACGTTGTTTCGCGGGGCTCAAAAAATTCAAAAGGGGTGATTTGGTCGTGAGAAACGACGAGCGCGGGAAACCACCCATAAAGTTCGAAGACAACGAATTGCAGTCCTTATTGCATGAAGATGATACTCATAATCAACAGGAACTCGCGGAGCAGTTGAATTTGACGCAGAAAGCAATCTATCGGTTCAAAGCCATGGGAAAGGTTCAGAAAGTGGGAAAATGGGTTGCGCATGAGCTGAATGAAAGACAGCAAATCGAAGGACCAGTTGTGAAATGCTGCTTGCCAGATACAAAAGAAAGTCATTTCACCATCGAACAGTGATAGATGATGAGAAATGGATATATTTTGAGAATCCTAAGCGTTGTACATCCTGAGTGAATCCAAGCAAACCATCGACACCCACTGCAAGACCAAATCGCTTTGGAAAGAAGACAATGCTTTGTGTTTGGAGGGATCATAAATGTGTCATCTGAGCTGCTAAATCCTCACTTCCAACATCAAATGGTCGTTTTAAATTGAGCATTACGTGAAAAACGATCGGAATACGGAGAAAGGCTACGCAAAGTCATATTGTTCCATGATAACGCCCCACTACAATGGAATGAACACCCTTAGCTGCTTACCGGCGTTGACATACGTCAACGGGGACAGATGAAAGTGTGTGCCCCGACCGGGACTCGAGCCCGGAATCTCCTACTTACATGGCAGACGCTCTGTCCATCTGAGCCTCCGAGGACGAGTTGCATGGTCACCGACGGTATCTGTTCCTTCAGACATGTCCAAAAGAACATATACCATCTTAGTATATATATAGTTAAGGCTCAGCGGCCACTTGACCATCTTCTTCTTCTGTGCAAATTCACAAACAGTGCCCGAACTCTTACGGAAATCGGCAACGCGCCGCGAGTAACGAGTATAATGGGCGGGGGCACTACGAATGTAGTGTGGGACCATATGTTGAGAATGTTGGTTTTGCCGGAGGCATGCCAGAGATAAATCCCTGCAGTCGCGTTATCCTCTGTGTCCTCGGAGGCTCAGATGAATAGAGCGTCTGCCATGTAAGCAGGAGAACTTGGGTTCGAGTCCCGGTCGGGGCACACATTTTCATCTGTCCCCGTTGACGTATGTCAACGCATGTAATCAGCCAAGGGTGTTCATTTCATGGTAATTTCATTCCAAGGTGCTGCATGGTCGCCGATGATATCTGTTCTTTCGGACATGTCTGAAAGAACAGATACCATCTTAGTATATATATAACGCCCCATCACACACAGCAAAACGGGGCAGGGATACGAACGAGGCCATCAGTTGGGAAATACTACGGCATGCGGCTTATTCTCCAGACTTGGCTCCGTCCAATTATCATCTATTTGCGTCATTGTGACAAGTTCTCGCTGAACAACGCTTCAATTCGTATGAAAACGTACGAAAATGTTTCGCTGACTGGTTCGCTTGAAAAGAAGAATTGTTTTTTTGGCGCGGCATTCATAGTCTGCTGGAGAGGTGAGAGAAATGTATAAACAGAAAGTGATATTACTTTGAATAAAATATTGTTTATCGGTTTCAAACAACGTATGTGTAATTATTGCAACCAAATTCCAGCTTCATACCTCTGCCCGGCTGGTAAGTATTTATCGTTACTGCCTCGTGGCGTGATTTGAAGCACAATCTCGGTTTGCCATTGAACTTCTTCACTGTCAGGTGTAAGTGGAGGTCGTTGCCTTGGTCGGTTACCTTGTTATCTTTAGCGACTTTTCACAAACGTTTTGTCTACGAGGCCAGAGTGCAATCTGACGACCTAAGCTTTATTCGCTTTCCTTAAAAAGAAGTGTGATGAGCAGTGTACGTGTCTGCTCTAAAGTAATTTCGGGTCCCTTCATCCGGACCACATTGTTCGAAACGCTGTGGTTCCATATCAGGCAGCTTTGGTTGTTTTGTTTCCCTTTAATGGATTCCTTTTTAGGTAAACCTGAATTATTTGTTGTATTTTAGTCAAACACATGCGAAGGGTGTTTGTGGCGTACCTATTTGAAGACTGTTTTGAACAGATTGTTATGTAACTTCATTTGGTGGAACATTAACTTCCTTCTTGCACTGAAATTTGCTGTAAATTTTTCAACAATTATAAACAGTATTTTTGGGAACACAATAACATTCTTTGCAAGCTTAACTTTGCGTATTTCTTTTTCACATCAGACTTTTGGAGAGTTGAAAGAAATTATTTGAAATAGTACTATAACTTATTGTTATTTGATCTCACTGAAATGTTTGATAACATTGTTGATGGATTACCAGTAATTGTTCTTAAGTTTATCTACCTGAACCATTTTGTCTTAGTATGCGAAGGTCCCGTCGGCCCAATTTGTAAAGATATTTTTCCTGCGAAGTATTAATAAACGTTATAATGCGAATGATGTTCACTGCCTATTTGGCCCTGCCATTCCATTCCCAGGCAACCTCACGCAAGTAGTGCATATCATTCGGGTAGCTAGAGCGTGGTTGTTCCTGGAAGGTGAAGGATTGAATTATATTGAACATGATCCGTATATGTAATAGTTGTGTTGTTTCTGTCTAGGCACATACTGTTGTTTTTCGGCTTTTGGTTTCAGGTTCATTAGTCTATTACGGAGCCTCGAGTCATGGTGGAAATGGGAGTGGTCTGCCTTCGCAACTATCAGTTGGGGTACGAGTATAAAATCCGTGGATTGACAGAGGAGGAGAAGGACATCGCAGAGCTATAGGTGCTGGTGACTGTGGAGCGTAGTGTGCAGGTGAGCTTGGCCATCGAGCATTGCGTCGCTTCCCTGTCAGAGATTGGGCATATCTTCAAGTTCCTTCGGTTTAGTGCACATCGCTCTCTCAGCTGTACCACAGGGAGAGACATATTACGCACTGGCATCTATAGTCACGGAATCTAGAGCAAACCTGAGGTTTATCATAATAGACGGGTAAATTTGCATACTAATTTGAGTGCCTTAGAGTGGGGAGAGGTGGGGGGTGGGGGGGTCATCAGGGGCTGAGTCACTTGCAAAATCTGGTGTTTCCGAAAACAAAACCGTTTCTCTGTGGCCCAGAAGTGACGATATAGAGAAACTGTAGCCCAGATTGGCTAAATTACCTAATCCCTTCTTGAAAGTGTTGCGCGGGATAGAAAGCGTTGCTACCGATACTCTACAAGGGTAGGTTCAATCTTTTCGGTTTACTGTTACCTTAGAAGAGCAAGATAATATTTTTACAATGACCTGGGAAACAGGTTTTTAGTTAATGTATCGTTTGTGTCAAGGATCCTTGGCCGAAATTGTGAGTTTCAGCGAGGAAGGACTATTTAAGGAAACTGCATGCCCAAGTGCTGAGGGTGTGCCTATCTGCCAGGGTTAAGAGCGACGTTTTTCATTAATATTTTTACTGTCCTACACGATTACACATTTATTTGCGTGGCCATCCTCCCCAGAAAGCATTGTAGTGCAGCAAGTAAAGGCGGTTTTTATTTACACACGAATAATACTTGAGTATATTCATGAAGTACACACAGCAGCCGTGACCTCTGATCTAGAGTTGGATGAGCACGATTTTGTTGTCACTATTTTCCAAGGCATTGAACCGGAGGATCATTCCGACGTCTTATTTATCCAGAGGCCGACTACCTATCGTGACTTCGATATCCTAATAGCCTTTGTTGAGGGGGCTGAACAAGCCGATCGAAGGAGAATCTGTGAGAAGGCTTTATCTCAGACTTACTCCATCTCGCTAGCAAGATTAGGTTCTCCCAAGGTAGGTGTTAGCGCTATGGTCAGCAGGGGCATTTCGCTCGCCAGAGCGAAGTCAAAGGTTGTGAAAGAAGGGTGAGCCGTCTGGACAGCTAGGCAGCAAACTGTGTTTGATGCGCTTAAGATTTACATCTACATCTGCGTCTACTTAGATACTCTGTAAATCATACGTAAGTGCCTGGCAGAGGTTTCATCGGACCACTTTCACAATAATTCTCTATTTATGTACTCTCGAACAGCGCCTGGGAAAAACGGAGACCTACATGTTTCAATGCGAGCTCTGATTTCTTTACTTAATTTGATGATCGTTTCTCCCTATGTAGGTCTGCGTCAACAAAATGTTTGCGCATTGTGAAGAAATTCCTGTGCGTACTGCCCCGGTCCTAGCCGTTTCTGACTTCAGTCAACGTGTCGTGTTTTAAAGTGACGCCTCTAATTCAGGGGTTGCAGCGATGTTGCTTCACGAGCAAGGTGGCGACCGGAGGCCTTTAGCCTATGCCTCCAGGAACCTGTCAACTCTACTCAAGAGTTGGAAGCGTAGTGGCCGTGCGGTTCTGGCGCTGCAGTCCGGAACCGCGGGACTGCTACGGTCGCAGGTTCGAATCCTGCCTCGGGCATGGGTGTGTGTGATGTCCTTAGGTTAGTTAGGTTTAAGTAGTTCTAAGTTCTAGGGGACTTATGACCTAAGATGTTGAGTCCCATAGTGCTCAGAGCCATTTGAACCATTTTTTTAGTTGAAGCGTAGGCTATCCTCCTCATGCTACAGAAATTTAAATATTACCTCGAACAATAGGAATTCACGCTGGAGATGAAAAACCAGGCCCATTGTTGGGTTCTGCCTCACCCATGAAAAACTGTGCACATTGCGAGACAGTCTGTTCGAATTTCCACCTTACGCTTCAAAATGCACCACAGTAGGGGGTGCGATTGCGTTGTAGCAGATCTATTCATCAGTATGTTTGAAGAAGGGGAGAGTTCTTCTCACCACGGTGCCGTGGTGATAGGTGTCCTTTGTTCTGGTGAGCTTGTGCAACAACGAGAGCAGGACCCCAAGTTGGTCTCCATTAGGGAGCAGTTGAGAGCCGTCGATAACTTCCCAGGTATGAAATGTGGAAGGACATTCTCTGCTGCTGCGGGCGCCGCGATGAAGCGCTTAAATCCTGGCAGCCTACCGCGCTTGTTCTGGCTGTTTTCAAATATTATCGCAATTCTATTATCACACCTCTTTTGTAGGGGGTCATCTGAGGCTATGTAATACCATTCCCAAGTGCCATGAGTCCCTAATGTGGCCCACCCTCAATCGTGAGGTTATAAAAATGGTTAGCAAGTGTCAAGAATACAAGATATAAGCTGAATTAAGATGTGTATGGGGATTTGCTTCTATCTACCTGGGCGGGGATCCTCGTGGAGTGTCTTTTTGTTGGTTAAGTTGGTCGTATTTCCCGGGCCCAAGATGAGCAGCGTTATACATTTGTAGTGGTTGACGGTTTTACACAGTTCATCTGGTTGCTCCCCACTAGTGGTATTACTGCTATACAAAGTATTAGGCATTTGAGTAAGATTTTCTCTTGGTTCAGTCCTCCGAAGGTCATTGTAGGTGATAATGCACCTTGTTCCTCATAGAGGGAGTTTCGGAACTTCTTTTCCCAATCGGGTGTTAATCACTTTGCCGTGACACCTCGATACCCCTAACGTCCATTTGCGGAGTGAGTTAATTGTAAGTTAAAGCTGTCTATGATTGTCTTCCACAATGAGGCTCATACTAAATGGGGTATTTGTTTGTTACGTCTGAAGGTAGATTTCAATTCCGTCATAAATGATGCCCACAGAGCTACCCCTGCTTCTCTCATATCTGCCTATCCCCTTAATTCCCCTTTATCAAACATCTGGTTCGTACTGAATGTGTTGCCCAATGATATTAGTCCTAGAATGAAATTTTCACTGTGCAGCGGAATGTGCGCCTATTTGAAGCTTCCAGGAAGACTAAAATTGTGTGCCGGATTGAAATTCTAACTCGGGAACTTTACTTTTCGCGGATTGTGCTCTAAGCTCTGAGCTACCCAATCACGACTCACGATCCGTACTCACAGCTTTACTTCCGCCAGTAACGCTTTTCCTACCTTCAGAACTTCTCAGAAACTCTCCTGCGAAACTTGCAGACTTAGCACTTCTGGGAGAAAGGGTACTGCGGAGACATGTCTTTGCCACAGCCTGGGGGATGTTTCCAGTAAGAAATTTTCACCCTGTAACGGAGTGTGGGAACGGCAAAGGTCCCGAGTTCGGGTCGGTCAGGCAACATATTTAATCTGCCAGGAAGTTTCATATCAGCGCACACTCCGCTACAGAGTGCAAATTTCATTCTGGAAACATCCCCCAGGCTGTGGCAAAGCAATTTCTCCGCAATATTATTTCCAGGAGTGCCAGTTATGCAAGTTTCGCAGAATAGCTTCTGTGAAGTTTGGAAGGTAGGAGACGAGGCACTGGCGCAAATAAAGCTGTGAGAACGGGTGGTGATTTGTGCTTTGGTAGCTCAGATGGTATAGCACTTGCCCATGAAAATCAAAGGTTCCGAGTTCGAGTCTCGGTCGAGCACACAGTTTTAATCCACCAGGAAGTTTGATATTGGTCCTGAACTGAACAAGGATGACTGGCGTAGAGCTAGGGCAAATATTCAGAGCACACGTGAAAACGAACTAGTGAAGTACGTGCACGGCCGTTATGTCAGGAACATTCAGGTCGGAGATTTAGTCTACTTGAGCGATATTAGGGGTAGCAACTATGGGAGTAGGTAAATAAGAAAACTATGTCACCCTGTTTAGGGAGTTTGTGTTAGGGGTTGAATGCACACCATTCTGTCATTCTCAGACTTCGTAACGAAGAGAGTGGAAAGGAGTTGCACCTTCGTCAAGTTAAAAGAGGTAGTATTAATTAAGGTTCCTTTGTGAGCCCTGCTTGCCCCCCCCCCCCCCCCGCCCCTAGCCCCCACCACTACCCACCACCGGCTGAACCACTGCATGATCAATATTTCGCGCCATATCTTCTGGAATACAGTACTTAGCGAAAAGGGTGAAACATACCTTTAGAAAAATTTATGAATGACTGTGCTCGTAAACCTCTTACATTATTTTATTTTCAAACAGCTGAGCAAAACTGCTCATACTCAGACGTTTCTCTCTTTACTTAATCTGATCAACACTAAACTGACACACAATATTTCTTTTAGCGCAACGCAATCTGACTTTCAATAATCCCTACTAAAGAATGGCCCTGACTAACAATTAACTATACCTTTCATGAATCACTTACCTCACAAAAATCTTCGTTACTCGAACTACTGCAATACAGCGGGCACCAATACTGCCAGTTGAATAAAAGATTCTAACTACTGAAGGCACTAACTACTGATATAAATAGTTAGGAAATGTAAGATTTTGATAGAGAACAAACAATGTATTTACCTTAATAGTGTTCAAAAGTCATAATACATATATCAGTTCATGACATCCAGTCTTACAAATTTCGTCCTTCTGAAGGACACACATCCAGATCGTCCGCTCTGAAAACTCTGTCAACTCTTTCCCCACATCCACCACTGCTGGCAGCTCACCTCCAACTGTGCAACTCTACGCGCTGTTCACATCCAACTGCCCAACACTACAATAGCAAATATTCCAACAATGCAAATCAGCCACAGACTGCACACAGTGCAGTCAGTGATTTTCATACAGAGCGCTACGTGACGTTACCATTAAAAAAACCTAAACAGCATTCTTACAAGGGGCGTGGAAAATTTGGCGCGAGTGCCATTGTGGCTGTTTTCTAGAGAGGGGCCGTCAGCGAAGCAGTACCGAAAGCACAGGTCTGCAGGGAAACGGGCCAGTTGTTTGTTCTACAGCAGATATGACTTCCAAGTTGGTCTGGCTAAGCATGAATCGGTAACATGAGCAGACACATTATTGGTTTGGTCGATCCGGTCTCTAAGCAAACGTCATCGACACATTTTTTGGCTGCTCCAAGTTTTTCCACTGTTTGACTTCACACAGTGGCTCCGTATACTCAGTGACCAACTCTTAGGACGTTAATTCGTTGCTAAAACCACGTGTCATTTGTGAAGGCTGACATCCCTCCCGCTGTGTAAGTGATACTTGTGACTGGTTCGCTTCCTGCGCTTATTTGTGATCTGCTGATTCTGTATTGGACTTGGTTCAGCCCCCTGTTTCTGTTGCTCCATGTGCCTGTGTTGCGCCAGGAAATTTGAGTAATGTGTCGCTTGTATCGAAACATAATAGCTTCCCATTGGTAACTGTGAGAGAATGATGGTGGGATTGTATGGTTGGTTGTTTGTGGGGAAGGAGACCAGACATCGAGGTCATCGGTCTCATCGGATTAGGGAAGGATGGGGAAGGAAGACGGCCGTGCCCTTTGAAAGGAACCATCCCGGCATTTGCCTGAAGCGATTTAGGGAAATCATGGAAAACCTAAATCAGGATGGCCGGACGCGGGATTGAACCGTCGTCCTTCCGAATGCGAGTCCAGTGTTGAACCACTGCGCCACCTCGCTCGGTGGGATTGTATGTTTTAAACTGTTGGAGCCTTGTAAATTTCTTTTATATTCAATGTCATTAATCCTGACGTCCGTACACCTTTCTTCCCTACTACCTTCTGTACTAAGTCTCCAGGTCACTTTCCTTGCTTATTTGGAAAGTGCAAGCTTATGTGCCTCACTGGGGCAAATGTGGTTTCTTCTATTTTGTGTGGGTTATACTTTCAATGAGGCTTGTGTTTACGTAGACGAGTTTCATCAGCCAACCATTCGCGTCTTCTTTCTATCTGTGTTTTCCACCTCGGGCGACTGTTAAGTATTTACCGTTTCTGCCTCGTGCGGTGATTTGAAGGACAATCTCGGTTGGCTACTGAACTTCTGTTACTGTCATTTGGTGTAAGTGGGGGGTAGGGGGGGGGGTGCCTTGGCCAGTTACCTTATTATAATTAGCGACTTTTCACAAACATTTTGTCTGTTATGCCATCATGGCTTAAGTGTTACTCGTTGTATTTAAATATTACTTTTCTGTTCATCAGGCTATCATTGTATATTTGTGCCTTGGGGCGTGTTCCCACTCGTGGCTGAAGAAAGGAGGAGTGTACTGAGCATAGTGTCGGGCGTGCCATAAGTAATTACGAGTCCATTCGTCCAGACCCCATTGCCATATTCTTGGTGGTTCCATATCAAGTAAGTTTAATAGGTTTAATTGCTTTTTCTTTTAATGAACTCCTTTTAAGGTAAACTTGAATTGTTTATTGTATTTTAGTCAAACACTTCTAAATATGTTTGTGGCCTACCTATTTGAAGACTGTTTCTTAGAAAATTTGAGGGGATTGTTATGTAACTTCATTTGGTGAAATATTATCTTGCTTCTGTTATTGAAATTTGTTGTACAAGGGTGGCTTGAAAAGTTCTCGAAACGGAATAGGAAAAAGGAGTACTTACATCACTGAAACTTACTTTATTATTCAATGTAGTCTCCTTGTAGATTAATGCACGTGATCCAACGATGTTCCAATGCCTTAATCCCATCTCGAAAACGAGTTTCCTCCAGGCCTGCAAAATGGTTGTCAATGCCATTTATCAATTCTCCTTTTGAAGTAAATCTTCGCCCACCAAGAAAATTATCAGTTTTGGGAAGAGATGGAAGTATGACGGAGCCATATCAGATGAATAAGGCGGGTGTGGTAACAACTCATATCTTAGTTCGTGTAATTTAGCCGTCACATCCGTTTTGGATCGAGCGTCAAGAGTCGCGGCACGCATCTCGCAGATAATTTTTTCATTTCTAATTCTTGAGTTAAAATGTGATATACCTTTTCAGATGACATCTGGCAGTCATGAACAATTTCATGCACTTTGAATTGGCGATCTTCCTTTATCATTTTGTGCACTTTTGCAATGATTTCTGGAGTAGTGACTCATCTTGGCCGACCACTGCGCAGATCATCATCTAAGCTGTCCCGAGGAAATTTAAATTCATTTGTCCACTCGGAAGCACTTTAATATGAACGAGCAGAGTCCCCCAGTGTATTCTGGAAATCTACATGGATGTCGTTTGCTTTCATACATTTCTTTACGAAGTACTTATTCACTGCTCGTATCTCGATTTCTTCCATCTTTGCAAATCACTACGCGGGAACAACAACATAACCACGTCACCACCACAGCTCTCTTCCAAGATCACTGACGTGGCACGTGTTTACAGGCAACAGTCCAATGAATATCACGTTAAAAACTCGTTGCGCTAGCGCTTACCTCTCGTTGCGATTCCGAGAACTCTTAAAACTCCTCTCGTAAATATCTCAACGGTAGTAACCAGTGCACACAAGATTTTGTATACATTTTGAAAGAGAAAAACATTTGTTGTTAGTTTAAATTTTCACACTCCATGTTCCCATGAATGCGTTTTTGAGAGTTGGGAGCAAGTATTTGAAATAACACCATAACCTTTTGTTATTTGATCTCACTGAAATATTTGCAATATTTGATAACATTGTTGATCGATTATCGGTTATTATTCTTAACTTTATCTAGCTGAAGAATTTTTTCTTAGTATTTCGTATCCTGTTGGGCCTAATTAGTAACGCCATTACTAATGAGAAGTGTTAATCACAATCTTACCACGAATGATGCTCAACCGTTTTTTGTCCCAGGCTTTCCACTTCCAGGCAACCTTATGGCAGGGGTACATACCAGATGACTCACTGGTGTTGACGTGATTTACAAGAATATCGCTTATTTCATGGAAAACTGGGCAACAGTGCAGAATTCTCTCACTCTTGGCGTAGAAAACGCAGTTAGTACTGGGATGGAGTAGTGTCCCATCGATTGATCAGCTTCTTCTCTCCAAACACTGCTGCAGTTGCAGAGAACAAAGGTTTCATTCGTAATGGCTCAATGTACAGGGAGATTTGTTTCTGTGATTTATACTTTGCCTACTTCACCTTGTGGTGGTTTCTCACTAGCACCTTCTGTCCTGCATAGAAGTACTGCTGTTTGATCTTCTTTGCATTCCTTCTCTTCCATTGCTATCCTGCTGGTATATGCAATTTGTTTTGCAATCACGTATCTGTACATGGCCAGCTGCTGCTTTTATGATGCTTGGATGCATGCTGATTTGCTCAGCAGTGCACCATTTAGCTTCATGATTCCCAATTAAAATTCGATGGCTGTTGTGCAGTGCTTTTTGACTGACCATACGATCGCAATTACATATCTGGTCACATGGTTGCTCGCGAACTCCATCTTCCTTTGAACTGACGAGTTCGGCAGGCTCTCATAAAATGGCCCAATCAATATTTTTATATGCCCATGCCATAAGTAGCGAATCTCCTCCTTCTGCTTTCCTGTCTGTTTAAGTGATTTCTAGCATTCGTTTTACATAGACTGGAATATCTCCCTTAGATGCGAAGTGTGACGTGTTTTGTGCAACAGTCACACAACGTGACTTGGTGTGATTCTATTGAATCCTCCTGATTAAGAATTCACCTTGCCCTCAAGATCACGCTCATCTAGCCCTATCCATTTACAACAGAAACGAACCAGAATCTACTACAGAATGAACTGCCGCTCTCACAAATTTTTCATTGTAGAATGATCCCAGACACAAAAAAATATCTTCAAACGAAATAGGAAAAAAAATATCTTCTCACACAATACAGTTTTTCTTCAACCCAATTCTCCAAACTACAGGTAAAAACAAAAAATAGATTAAAAGCGACATTTAGTGTAACTTGTTGTGCTACACTATCACGAATTCCAGATTAATACGCAAGCTACAATATGGAACACAAATGGGTGCTACCTTCTTTTTGTAACCACTCATCGTGCTATCCTAACCACATACCACAGCCGTGTTCAATGAGCAGCATGCATTCTGTTTAACATATTTAGTATTTAAATATTATTATATTACTGCCACACTATAGGCCAGAAGGATAGTTCAGTTAACTAAGAGAAGTAACTATGTAAATCGGAGTTGTGCACCACGGCCTGACGTGGATCTTCTGGAAGCTCTAATCACTTATGGAACGTTATTATTAAACTTGCACACGTATTTAAAAATACATTTGCAGTAACGGTAGTGGTACGTGTGACTGCAGGAAATCAGATCATTTTGCTCTCGTTCACCAACTCGTTGGTGCGTTCAACGTTTATGCGACAAAGGTGAACTGCAGTTTTCTCATATGTTTCTGCGAAACTGTAAAAATTTACTTCACGGATAAAGGCCTCTAATAATGTAAGAAAATTGTATTATCATTTTCATGCTGGAATATTTCTCCATTTTGAATTTTGCTTCCCCTTATTTATCAGAGTCGAGGAAAATAAGTGCAATGTACGTTATAAAGCAAATCATTGGCCATAAAAGGCGAAGGAGTGCAATGATAGTTCTATTCTCCGAATACTTGCTGAGCTTGCCCACTGTGCACAACGATAACATCATCGCAATGAAAACAACATGTTCATCTGTGCACCAGGCTATATTTGTTATTAATGGATCACCTAACCACGGAAAAGTTGTAGGAAAACGTAAGGGATATTGGGATCTAAGTTGAGACTGAGAGTAACAGATTTTTTCTTATTCAAGTTATGTAACGACACAAGCACTGTGTGAGGGTTCTAAAAACTGCAGAAGACTAAGAGTATAGGGGAACAAGATTTGTTCATCTGGGTACCTGGTGAAATTAATGTTAATGAAACAAAAGATGCCAAAAAAGATATCCAAATCAAGAAACGCGATTTTCAGTGCAAACATAGAGTAACAAGCGACGCTGAATATGGATCGCACTACCACAATTGTAATACATTTCTCCAAAATCAACCATTTGCTCATCACCTGGCAGACGAATGAATCCCATGGTGGATAGCGAGCGAATGAACATGAAACACCGATTTCCTTCCATAACTCCCTACTTTCAGAAAAGCTCTATATCGCGCAGACGACTGAATGTTGCTGCTAATGTGATGAACGAGTATATCGCTTATTTCATGAAAAACGGGGTAACACTACAGAAACTTCCCACTATTGGCGTACAAAACGCTCCTTAACAAATAAGAAGCTGATATTGAGATGGAGCAGCATGAGGTTGATTTGTCGGCATCTTCTCGCCAAACTCTGTGGCAGGATGACTCAGTTCGATTGGGTGCACCAAATATTGGAGCAAAAGAAACGACCTTTCCACGGTGGTTGGACATGGTCTCGTCGTCTCGTCCTTTGAGGTCCGAACAGAGTAGGTTAAAATATTGCTAAACTAGTCTCTGGTCATGGCAGTGGCAGCAAATCACCTTCCGTTCATGACTAGGAGAGGCGCCGGCAGAAAGAAAGCCGCCACCTAAAACTACTCAGCTCTCAGGAGATCCCTGTCCACTCCCTAACGAGATTCACTAATCGTCTTCTGCCGGAAGAGCACACCGGGAGAACACCTTCCACATGAGAAAAACCCAAAGGATTCCACCAAGTAAAAATACCCAGTACATTCTAAATAATATTAACCTCGAAATGATGGCAGAAATGCAGTGATATGTGACAGTAATATCACGTTTTTCATTGGTATTATTGACAAGATTAATTACCACTACTTGGAGAGCTCTAAAATTAATCTTTATAAGGCAGGATTACATAGGAAGCGCAAATTACACGACGAAATGGGGCTGTTTCAGGACAGCTGTCGGAAAATTTTTTTGTGCGCTCATAGAATAATGTACGTAGTTAGCTTCATTTCAGTGTTACAGCAGTCCCATGGAATTTCATTTTAAGGAGACACTGCGAAAATTAGCTCTCTACATTTTCAGAATCGTCAGAAAAATGTCAACGCAAAAATTCTTTCTTTAACTGAGATTGGCATGTCAGCAACCGATGTTCGCAAAAACTAATAAAGGACCGATAACTCCAACAGAGATGATCTAACTCACCTTACAGGGATGGCCAAGAAATGAGGATGTTCTCCGCAGAATCCGGCGAGGAAAGGAATGTAGGGAAAACACTGATAATAAGAAGGGACAGGATGGAAGGATATCTGTTAATGTATCAGGGCTATAACTTACATAGTACTAGAGGGAGCTGTGGAGAGCAAAAATTGTAGAGGCAGAGACTGGAATACAACCAGCAAACTTGGTGGACGTAGGTTTCAATTGCTAATCTGGGATGAAAAGTTTGGCACAGGAGAGGAATTAGTGGCACGCCGAATCCAACCATTTAGAAGACCAATGACAATAAAACTGGAAGATCTTGCTAAGATTTTGTCAAATATTGTGTCGAAACAGCTGATAAAGTGATTTGTCCATTAACAGCGAAACATTTCGAGAAATTTCAGTGAAACTGAATGACTGAGCAAAAGAGAATTTAATTGATGGAATGGAGAATTTAATGACTGTAGAAAAAAAGGAGAATTATCTCTGACGCAAGAAATATACGGTTCTTTGTGTGACTTAGTAATTATGATTGACGTTTCTAAAAATTTAATCATGTTAAATACGTCTCGTATGTGCAAATATGAATTAAGTAATCAGCTATATTGTCGTATTTACTTGTGTCAAATGTGATTCAAATCTAAATGAATCGAGGTATTACGTCCTTTTTCTTTACTGCAAGAGAATGTATAAATAGTTGAAAGCTGATATCAAGAGGAACTATGGATTAAAAAGTCTTAAGGTAGTATACTCCTTCGAGATTCATTTGACAGATTTCCACGGCGTGAACCAGTTACTTTATTGACTTTACAACCCTTTTGCCTGAAAATACACCATAGCCGGCACAGCTCGTATTTACCGAAAGCCAAACGACCATATACTATGAAATAAATTCGATGAAGGAAATCTATTGAACTTCTGTGATTTTAACGGTAAAAACAGTTGCAGGTTATCGCTAGATAATAATTTACATTGCTTTATCTTCTTTGGGTCAAGGTGCAAAAAAATGTTTTCCTTAATGAATATTAACAAATCAATAAAGAGGAACTGTCTGACCAATGACAATTTAAAATCGACTTTGAGCTTAAGTAAGACAAAAATCTAGGAAAACATCAAAACAATTGTAACATCTACGATTAAAATAATATTTTGTAAATTGTTATTCTTTAAGAAACATGGGTTCAATTATATTTGTTTTATCGACTGCGTAAAACAAATGAAATGCGGTACAAAATGAAAGACAGGTAGAAATGAAATAATGGCAGCTGATATTTCGTTGCTAAAATAAATTGTGATATTATTACTGTGTATGAAAGCGGAAAAATGCAACAATATTCACCCGCGTGCGCAACTGAAAGGATTAGGATGGTTTCTGATACAACTTCTTATCCCGCAATGAAACGTGAGACCAGTGTTGACTTACAGTCCGTTAAAGCACTACACTGAAGAGAAAGTGCTTCTGGAAAATGAAAACAGTCCACAGTCTACGTATCCCTTTCTTTGCGCACACAATGGGTATTAAGAATTCAGCGCAGACACAATAGCCCCCAGATCGCGCACCGCTCTTTCCGCGCTGCTCCCATGTCTGAACTTTGCATAGTTTCCTCTTCGCTTTTTTCATCTGCGTCGCTTTTGCCGTACCCCGCGAGCTGCAGACGTCGTCAAAGAAGTTGTCTGAGCACAGCAGCGGCGCGCGACGCGCGAACTTTGTCTGAGGCGACGCGGCGCAAGTCGAGGCTCTGGAGCACATCTGGGACACAGTTCCAACTTTGCTCGCCATCTCCCTCTCTGTTACATCTCCAGGCGCCTTGCCCTCTGCTATACCAGTTCCCATGCTGCAAGGAAGACGCATACACTTAGATTCGTATGTAGAAAGGGAACGATATACAGTATGCTGAGTGTAAGGCCAGCAGTGTATAATCATTTCACAGTGTGCGTCACCCTTTATGTGCAAACCGTCAAGTGGTAATCACGGCATCAGATATTCGAATTGTAGCTGCCATGTTACAACGAAGCTACGTCTTATGACATAATCAGTGCTCGGGGTTGTTCAATGGGTCTCACAGGCCGTTCAGTACAGCACTCGTACTCTATGAATCCCACATGTGGATTCCATCAACGTAATATTAAGAATTGTTGGTTTCAGTTGACTTTTCGACCCTGTACACGAAGTTTATTTGTGCTCTCAGATTTTATAGCTATGTGGAAAAAGAATAATTAAAAAAAAAGTGGCGGTTATTTTCTAATCAACGGGTTGAAGATGCCTATGACACCATCGGGCATTTTAAACACTTTTGACAATTTACATTGCCGGATTTCACGGAAATTAAAAGTGTTGTACGTCTACGTGACCCATCATATCAACTCACTCTCAAGTATTTACAGACGACACCCTCACCTACAGTTGAAGTGATGTCACATCACGAAACAAAGTATAAAATGTATATATTGATAGGATAGCTCTTTCTTGTATTGCATTTGAATTTGCAAGAATTTTTCGTTTGCGTGTATAATGTGTTGGAATGTATATTTATGTGGTAACAACCACGCTTGAATCCAGTAGTGTGTCTTGAAACTTGTCTGCCATCTTAGCAAAATAAGATAGTCTAAGTGAAATTATTAGGAAGTTTCGACAAATCGAGGATTTACACTGTCTGATAAAAAGTAATGCATATTTTAGGAGTCTTAGTCGGATATCAACGTAACTTCTTACACTGACACATCGTCCGCGGTTATGCAACGATTCAAGTTACAATTCTCTGTGACAGATACACTGTCCGCAAGAGTGGATTAGTGTCGTTCGTGTGTAATGTTGTGAGCCGGGTTGGCAACACGATCACACTTTCGGAAAAACGCTATCCGCACAATACCGAAAAAAGCAAGACCCGACAAGTGCAAGAACTATTGCACAATCAGCTTAATAGTTCATGCATAAGAGTTGCTCATAAGAATAATATATAGAAGTATGGAAAAGAAAATTGAGGACCTGTAAAGTGACAATCAGCTTGGCTTTAGGAAAGATAAAAGTACCATTGATGCAGTTGTGACGAGGGGCTGATAATGGAAGCAAAACTGAATAAAATTAATTAACATTCATAGTACTCGTATTTGGCGACCCGAAAAAGGCGTACGACAATGTAAAATTTCACAAGATGTACAAATTATAAAAAAATACGGTGAACAATAGAGACAATATAGAAAGGCGAGTGTGTACAACAACCACAGGGAAACAGTAAAACTGGAAGACCAAGAACGAAATGCTCGGATTAAAAGAGTGTAAGACAGGGATGTAGTCTTTCACCCCTAATGTTATCTGTACATCGCAGAAGCAATGAAGGAAACAAAAGAAGAATTCAAAAGTGCGATTAAAACTCAGGATGAAAGCATATCAATGATAAGATTCACTGATGACATTACTGTTCTCAGTGAAAGTGAAAATTTACGAAAGATGAAATGGAATGAACAGTCTAATGAGCATACAATATGGATTGAAACCAAATCTGAAAAAGAGAAAAATAATGACAATTAGAGGAAATGAGAACAACTAGAAATGAATAATTAGAACTGGGACTCCCTAAGTAAACGAAATTAAGATATTCTGATACCTAGGCACCACAACAACTCACGAGGGAAGGAGCAAGGAGGACGTAAAAAGCAGACTAGCACAGGGAAAGATTGCATTCCTCGTCAGGATAAGTCTATTTGTGTCAACCACAGACCTGAATTTGAGGAATAAATTTTTGAGAATATACGTTTGCTGCACAGAATTGTATGGTAGTGAAATATGGACTATAGGAAAACTGAAACAGAAGAGAATCGAAGCATTTCAGACGTTGTACTACAGAAGAATGTTGGAAATTAAGTGGACCGTTGAGATAAGGAATGAGGATGATCTCAGTGGAATCGGTGAGGAAAGGAATATTTGGAAAACACTGACAAGAAGAAGAGACTGGATGATGGGAAATCTGTAAAGACATCAGGAAATAAATTCCATGGTACTAGAGGGAGCTTTAGAAGGTAAAAACTGTAGAGGAAGACAGTGATTGGAATACATCCAGGAAATAAGTGACGATGTCGGTTGCAACTGCCACTCTGAGATGGAGAGATTGGCACAAGCGAGGCATTCGTAGTGGGCCGCATCAAACTAGTGAGTAGATTGAAGAAAAAAAATTACCTAGTTCGGTATGGGCGTGAACAGCGTGATCACTGCGAAGGACCCAGAGATGGGGGGTACTCGTGTGGGGCAGCGTTATCAGCGCGTGATAGTCTTTGAAAGTGGTCAGATAGAGGATCTCCTTTGGGCCGGCTGGTCGAATTGGACAGTAACCAGGCTTATGAAACATCTGGATGTGACTATCGCCCGTTGTTGCCACGCATGTTCCGGTCGACAACGTCTGACCAATACATCCGAGAACAAGTAATGGACACCCCATAACACTCTGTCATTCTGTGCCACTGGCAGGAGACTAAACCAGCAATAGACTAGGGAATTACTGTTCCATGTGCAGACTGCCGTTAGCGCCACAACACTCTTACGACTACGTTTGGAGTGTTGCCAAGATCAGGAAACATGGACTGTTGCTGCATGGTGATGCACTGTGTTCGGTGAGGAATCACCATCCTGCATTATCCAAGATGCCCATCGTCAGCGAGTGTGGCGCCCACCTGGGGAAGGATCTCATTCTTCCTATGTTTTATACAGGCACAGCGGTGTTACTCGCGGCATCAAGGTTTGGGGATCCATCAGGTATGATTTCATGTCATGGATTGTAGTGATTGAGGCCGTTCTGACTGCACAGTGACTCGTCACAGACATTCAACGTCCTCATGTATTACATCTCAGGCGACACTGTGGTGGTGCCATTTTCAAAAGAACGTTGATGTACTCCCGTAGGCAGCTACATTCCTAGATTTGTTCCTGATAAAGCATGTGAGACAGCAGTTCGGTCATGTGTCCAGTGACAGTATCCAGACTATCAAGGACTAATTGCAACAGTTATGGGATAACTTGAGCCAGGGGTGGAAACAACGGCTTTGTTAAGCCCTTCCGAATGGAATCAGAGCAGGCAAGTTTGACGTAGAGAGAGGAATGATGTAGTGGTAAGTGGACACATACCACTAGATTCTTTCTACGCTTACTCGATTTTGTAAACATTGAAAATACATCGCATTCCCTCACGACCCGTGAATTTTCATTTAGTTTCCTCCGTTCATTCAGCGTGCTTCACTTTTTTTTTGTCGGGCAGTCTGTGTATAAAGTGTCTCATCTTAAAGGGAACTTAGTGCTGGTTCCAAATCTACTCCCAGATTATTCGAATGTGTAATGTTTCCTAAGTTATGTAGGTCTCAACTTTAGGTGTATACAGGGTGTCTCCCAAAAAAAGTGGTAGACCTCACGTACCGGTTAGTAATGTCTAGTTGAATAGCTTGTGAAATGGCAGACTGACTCGTAAGTTGGCTACAATGTGTTTTATCGGCACGTTGAGTGCAGATTTGTGTTCGTGCTTCATTTATTGTGAGAAGCTGTTACAGAAAGTGGGCAGTTTACATTAGAACACCGAATTTATATCGGAGATTGTTGCATAAAGACAAGCACCATTAAGGAATGCAAAGAAATATTTCAAGTGAAGTATCCTCATAGGGAACTCCCCGTGACCAGCATTAATAAAGATCTGTGCAAGAAACGGAGGGGTGTAGGATCCGTTCATAACGCGTAGAGAAATTGGCGATAGACAGTGGAAATCCCTTAAATTATAGACAGAATTCGCATCGATATTGCGAGAAGTCCCCGCAAGGCTACCACAAGAGGCTGGTGTATCTCGTACATCGCGTCATCGTGAAGTAAAAGGTATAAAATAAAAAGCCTATCGAGTGCGTGTGATGCAAGAGATGAAATTTGAGGATCAGGGAAAAAGGGTTATTTATTATAACTGGCTGTTAACATCAAATGCTAACGGTTACCTGGACCTGATGCTTTCTTCATGTCAGATGAGGCCTGGTTTCAATTGTCAGGTTACGTGAACTCACAGAATTGCAGATACTGGTCGGAAGACAGAGGAGACAGGTATTTGATGTTTCTTATCCGGCATAGGCTTTATTGGACCCATATTTTTCAATTACACTGTTATATATATCTTCCCATCTTTGACTCTCTCTACCCATAGTTAAAAGATGCAGAGAAGCTATGTGCAGTATTCCAACAAGGTGGCTCAGCCTCTCACACAGGCAATCAAAGTGTGGCCCACATCACCATCGTGTTCCCTGAAGATAGACTTGTCAGTAGCGGCCTCTGAACCCTCAGGGTCCCCGAACTTTATTTATGAGACACACTAAAAAGCAAAGTGCATGCTGACAATCCTGGCACAACAGGCGATCTTAAATGGTAAATTACTAGAGAAATTAAAACACGCCTGCAGAATTACTGTGTGTGTTACTGGCAATGACATCATAAGAAGCTGGCCTCTGTAGCCGAGCGGTTCTAGGTGCTTCAGCCTGGAACCGCACGACCACTACGGTCACAGGTTCGAATCCAGCCTCGGGCATGGATGTGTATAATGTCCTTAGATTAGTTAGGTTTGAGTAGTTCTAAGTTCTAGGGGACTGATGACCTCAGATGTTAAGTCCCATAGTGCTCAGAGTCATTTGAACCATTTTTGATCATCGCAAGAAGTCAGTGATGCCTGAACGCCCATGGTCACCACTTCCAGCATCTCTTATAGACAGGTAACTATATTTTTTTTAACGTTACTATTATGTGTTCTCTTTTAGTTTGTTGATTGTCACTCGAATCTCGGGCGTGAGACGTACCGGTATTATCTGGGACACCCTGTTGATTAGTAATGTTATTTCAGAAGATATGCTTGGATAACAGTTGTACGTGCACAGTATGATTTTTCGTCCTCCAGCATCCCCAGAATAAATGTTAGTTTTTAAAACAGACATTTAATTGTATTTGAACCTGATACTTTGTTCTTCTTTTTTTCTATTCTCAATTCGCAGTTCCAAAATATGAGGTAACTTACCTAAGTGCTTCAAAATTTGTGTTTGCAGTTTTCTTACAGGGAAACCTAAACGGAACTTCGAGAACATCGGGTGGAATCAATGGAATCAACAAATGATCAACAGTTTTGTACTGTTGCTATAAATTTGTCTTTTGAGTATGGTGCGACGGAAAAACTGTCCGATTTAGATAAAGCGAAATACGCGACGGATTTTATTGTACAACAATTTCAATCATAGCAACGAAATCTTTGCATATTGTCATTCTACGAAATGTTGACCTTTTGAAAATGAGTCCTTGTAGGTTACCACCTGTGTTACGCTGACACTCAGAATATCAGCACTGTAAATCGTTCACGGGAGGTTTCGGCGTCAGAGTAGGAATGTTTCTTATTTCTGAACGAATGGTGTCCTTTTGTTCCACAGTTACGTGTACACGTCTACCACACGTCGTTCGTTTCAGGAATGCCCAATGGAAGTAATCACAAAAGTCGGGAAACCTGGTAGGCTACAAAAGGGTACCCATTCCTTGAAATGATGGTTATACCAAACACTCTGGCCACTGCTGCCACTGAAATTTGAGCACAATGGGACGTAGCGTCATCTTACTGAAACCAATGCTCATTTGCAGCAAACTGTTCAAGTTCAGGTCAGAGGAGTGTGTCAACGAAGGGAGCATATCTCTGAGATGTGACTGTGGTTGCTCGTCAATGTTCATCCTCATGAACGAAAGTGCATCACACTGTTACTTTTTGGTTCTGTAGGGAGCTTAAATGGGGTTCATGAGGATTATTCTCGCACCAGTAACCACCGAGTCCAAAATGGCCCTCGTCATTCATCCGCGGAGAATTCAAGAAGCCTTCATTGTCTTTTAGTCAACTGTTCAACAGAGTCATTCACATTTCGTAATCACTTTCATTTAACTGGTACACTAACTGTGTCTTTTACGGTTGCACCTTAAAACCATCCGTAAATTTCTGTGCACGCTACGACTGGAAATTAACACTGCTGCCACAATTAATGTCACATAACGGTCTGAACTGTTGCTTACAACATCTTGCACCTCCCTCATTCGTTTCTGTGGGTGAGAGCTTCTCAGCCTTCCTGGCGATTTCAGTTTACGTGCACATCCTTTCGCTTCAAAGTTTGGCGCCCGTAACTTGACTGCATGTGCCGATGGTGCAGGATCATTCTGTCTACGGCAGAAATTAAAAACGGCATCGTTTCACCTTAAACGGCGAATCCTAACATTGTGTGTCAGCAACCACTCCATGGTGAAGAAATCGGCGTTTGGTGCGGTGTAACAGGAACGTGCATCATTCGACTTTTTTTGATACCGTCTGAGCTGTGATCAGCTCGTGTTAATGCCGCTTTTCCTTTTGGTCATTTTGTCACCTTCGAGTGGTGTCGTATTCCTCCCTCAGTTACTATCTGCACGAGCTACTCACTTGCCTCCGTCAGTGGGAGCAGCAGCGTTTATCGATACTGATACTGCTGTAACTTCTTTGGTGTGACAGTCATATTTCCGTGTCATGGTGTGTGTGTGGCAGTTGGAGCAGCGAGGAAGTCTCTGAGGCGTGTGATCAGGCTGGGGCCGCTGTAGGCGTGCACGCCTGGACAGAGTTGTGTGGCACTAGCTGCGAGAACTGCTAAGTACGTCGCCCACCGCACCTGCATACTGGAGTTGAGTAATCAGTGAACCTGGCTTGAAAGGTCAACCGTTGTGACATCTCTTCGTTAACTGCTGGTAGTTGCATCCTGGGCTGTCCCCTCAAGCAGCAACGTGATGGTGTCCTGGAGTCGGCAAAATATTGCAGCTGTCTCCCTGTATAGTGTTTAACCATTGAAATGATAGTAATTTGTTAGTTAAGTGCACCAGTGGTATCTACTGCCTTGTGGCCGTTAACGTTCCTGTTACCTGCCCTGGTCGTTAGCGCAGTTTTGTGGCAGTGTGTTTTCCTTGCCGTGTTGATGCTGTCCGGCACAGTGTGTAGTTCGACATCTTGGTGTTGCTCTCTTTTTCTCTGTGAATGTTTATTCTGCCTTGAGTGTGTTTATACGCCACATATCAAGACATAATCCTGCTGCAATCCTCGACTTCGCTGGTACCTTTGGTTGTCATGCTGTTGGTCGGTTGGAAGGGAATTGATTAGGCGGTTGGTTGGTTCCTCAGCCGTCCGTAGTTCGTGCTGCATCCCGATTGTTTAGTGTTACGCTTGGCTGGCTGTCTTGCCTAAACTGTGGTTAGAGTTTCCTCCCCAGGCCACCCATTGGAACACTTCTGAGCACAACTGTTTGTTGTTTGTGATTGCCATTTTATTTGGTCGCAGGTACTGTGCCAGGCCTTCAGTCGTGTATTGTCTGTTTTATGTTTAGTATATGGAATTCAGCCGCACTTCATAACTACTTTAAGATTAGGCCTTCAGCCATGTTTCATTTACAATTCTTGTTGCTCTGTATTTAGGTCTTCAGCCGCGTTTGTTTCGGAATCTGTGGCTTTAATTTGTAAATCCTTGTGTGTAAGGTTTCTCTTGAATTATTTTTAATTCTTGAAACGGCCTTCAGCCGTGTTCTGTAAATGTTTATCTTAAAGATGTCTTTAATTATTCTTGAGTAATTGCTTTGGCATTCAGCCGACAAGGTACTTCAAGTTTTTTTATGATTTTTTTCTGTTGTACTGTGTGAAGCCTTATCTTTTTCTCTCTTTTATTATCTAAAGAAAATTTTTTTAATTGGTTTTCAGCCAAAGAATTAACTTGAATTTTTCTTAATATGGCCTTTAGCCTGAATTTGTAAATGCTTGGCTTTTAAAGAATTTCCTTAGCTGATCTGCCATTAGCCGAGAAAATACTGTAATATTACTTAAGTAAGGCCTTCAGCTGTTACTCTAAATCCTGGCGTTTTAAAAGTGATCGTTTAAACTTATTCTGGAAAAGTTATTTGGGCCCTCAACCGTGAATTGATCTTTGTTGTTTCAAAGAGCAAACTGTGCATTGGTTTAAAGAATAAAGTAGTGTGTGTTATTGTCTAACTAACAGTTATTGACCTTGACCCCTTTCCAGAACCTGATCCGCTCTGTCCAGCGAAACGAGATTTCAACCCTCAACATATTTGCATATACATAAATTTTTGATACATTTTCTACTCGACTTACTGAATGGGGCAACATGCCAAACGTCTAATATATCCCTGTAACGAGTCCATGATGTTTTCAGTGAGGGACTAACTGTTGGCAAAAATTATGGCCATCGCATTCACTGGATCTAACAACATTTGATTCTTTTTTGTGGGGACACCTGAAGAAATGGGTCTAAGAAACAAATCTACACACAGTACAGGAACTGGAAGACATCAGCCATGAAATTGCCGCCATAGATATTCAAACTGTACGTCAGGTGTATCTGAACATACTTAGATGTGCACAGCTGTTTATTGATGTTGCTGAGGGTCACTTTTGACACCTTCTGTAAGTGAATTTTTCACTGTATTGTAAATAAATAGTAAGTGCATTTCAGCTCTGAGTTTCTGTTTTTTCACTACATTATTTCCTTTATACTTACATGGGCTATCCTTATCTGCTCCACCCTGTGATATTCCTAATACTGTTTTCAGTACGGAAAAAATTTTCTGAGATTTTTTATCATCAAAAGTTTTGGCTATCTTACTAGAATGATTACGTAATAGGACAGAAAATGAATTTAGTTTTTAATATGGTTTATCCGCCTTCTTTGAACATTTCATTTGTGTCTGATTTTACTTAACGTTTGGTATCCCTCTGTAACCTTCCTTAACTGTTTGTGGTTTGAAGTTATTTATTTAGCCTAAATTCCCTAGTGTTGCTCATTCTCTGTTGACCTCATCTTCTTCAGGCTGAAAATTTGTTCATCTCTATATCATAGAGAAAAAATGCGCCTATTTGTGAGTTTTCTGGGTGGTATGTCTTATTATTGATTACTGTCTCTGTGGTGGTTGGTTTTAGAAAAATTCCAAGTTTGGATGCTGAATGTCGTTTTATTGTGATATCTCACAAGTTAATACTTTCATGGGTGAATTTGGTATTATCATTCAAAGGCCTACTGTTTACCTGTGAATGCGTGGTGACTATCGTATTTTATGGATTATAAGATGCATTCTAATTTTTAACTAGCATTTTGAAAATAAGTTTTTTATCATTTTTATTATTAGGTTGCAAAGCCAAACTAAAAAAATTCTTAGTTTATAAAACCTAAGTGACCTTGAAAATCCCAGAAAATCGTTATCACAACTTAATCTTCTTCGTCGTCATTTTTGTCCTCTTTGTATATAAGATCATCTTCACTGCCATCGAGAGTATTACTTACGCCGCACTTGTTGAAATATTTAACAATAACATCTTCTCTAACTCTAGACAATGACTGTTTTATTCACTGACACGTTTGTTTGATTGTAGGTCATTTTGAAGCTCCCTTGTGCGTGAATTCATGTTGGATTTCATCCATGAGCGAATTTTTCCATCTGTTCCTCATATACAATTTAAACGGTGTATTTGTAGAGACATCAGTAGGTTGCAGTTGCGAAATAAGTCCTCCCGAAATAACAGAAAGCTCTGTATTTCCTTGTCTCAGTTTCTCTTTCACAGAATTTTTCAAATGACTACTAAACTGGTGTAGCAGAAGAAGAGAATTCTTCTTCACTAAAGCACCATCCATTTTTCCCACTCTGTGTTAAGCCATAATTTCATCAGTCTCGTCCTACAAAACCCTTATCACGTACGTGAAAAACAGTACCTGGAAGTGTTTTTCGCTTCAAGATTACCGTTGGATTTAGTTTACTACCGACAGGACAACATGACAGGACAATGCTGCAGAGCATTTTTTCACATCCACTTGTTTTTATTGTTTGTGGTTTTAGCCCCTTTCGTGGCAAAAGTTCTGTTAATCGGCACATCAAACTTCAGAGGAGATTCGTTCATATTCGCTACTTGGCTCAGTTCCACACTGGTTTTCTTTCGAAGTTGAATATTAAAGCGAGGGAATGATAGCAGTTTCTCTTTATACTCTTGTGGTATTTTCCGAGATGTTTTGGTTTTGGTTCGTCTGCTAAGTCCATGACACTTCATAAACACATTAGCACCAATCAACTCCACACGTAGAGTCTGTTTAAGTTCCACTGTGGTGCTAGCATACAAGTGTGTATTTGAATCATTATTATGTTAATTGCAATGATATTTTGTCGGTGTCCATTTCAATGTGTCATCTTCCAGTTTTCGTCATTTTGCATTCAGTCCTCTATTTGCATATGTAGTCTTCCTCTTTTTTTTCAGTTCTTGTTTACTAGCCTAACAATTGCGAATCGTTTTTTCCGGCTGATGGAGGGCCAAAATGCCACTCAGCTGCTCTATTTCCATGTCTTATGCACATGAAATTACTTTCAGTTTATAACGCGCATCATATGAATACCCTCTATTTTTTCCATCACGAAACTAGCTACTAACAAAAATATTGTACTATTACAGATAACATAAATCACTTTCAGTTAAAGTTCACAGGCACCATAGACTGTAATGGTGCACCATAGGCTAGACAGTGTACTGGGTTTGTGACGACGGTGCGAGAGGGAGACAGTGTTAGCAAGCTTGTGAATCTTCGCAACTCATGTTTGTCACATTGGTGCACTACTGCTGCCAGATGAATCCAATGTTGCCAGACAGAGAGAGGTTTTCCGTGGCATCGAATATACGGCCATTTTTGAGACTGGGAGTAATTTTAAATCAAACACTGGACGTTTTTATAATAATTTCGAGTATAAGACGCACTTGAACTTTGGAGGCAATGGTTCGAAGAAAGAAATAATTCTTGTAGTCCGTAAAACACTCACTTCTTCTCTACAATTTAATAGCAGTAATGTATCATCAATGTAACATTTGTAATAAATGACCTTGTGTGCTATCTGTTTAAATTTGACAAAAGTTTTTACTTCATTAGGTTTTATGAATATTTCGGCTAAGTTTCCTAAGGTGCAGTTGCCCAGGACTAAACTATCTGGCTGGGAACAAGTATCATTTTGAAAGCAAATGTAGTTAAACGAAAAAGTGAGTTGTAATAACTGAATGACCACATTTATTTTAGCTGGAATCAGTTTCATGTATTTAATTAAATTATTTTGAATTATGTTTATGTTTTCTTTTCACGGGGATATTTCTGAAAAAATTAGTGATGTCAAAAGAAACCATTTCACTGTTGTCAGTAAAATGACATACGAAGAAGCTGTGACGTTGATGTTATAACTAATTACAAGACATACTTCAAAATACTGAAGATAGTTCACAAATCAAAGCAATTACATTACGAGAAGAAGACAGCCGCATCAGGTAACAAGATAAAGATAATGTAAGATATATGGAAGTAGGAGACTGGTAGAATCAGAAATGAGCACAGAGCATTAAGAGTAAATGATTCACTACTAACAGCTGTGTGCAGTATTGGGGAACGTTATAAAAAGCATATCATAACTGTTATTGGAAACATGGAATTATCAGGTAAACTGAGTGATGTTATTGCACATCTCAGACTACTCATTACAAGTCAGAACCATAAATATGAACCTCACTACGCCAGTAGACGTATAGTCCGCGCAGAAGCCTGAAAATCAAAACATTCTTGTGGTTTTGATAAAAATGACCGAAGGTAATTAAATTGCGTTTTTTCTGATTTCAATAACAATTTATTTGTGCAACCATTAATTTATCAGAGGAATGAACAAAATATGCTGAAGTTAAGCCTTCGTATAAGAACGGAAATTAAGAAATACCGCCAAACTTCCATCAAATTTCATTTTGGTCAGCTGTCTCGAAAATTTGGAAAAGATGGTATACAAACAGGTACGAAAGCTTTCCCGGCGTAATAATTGATAATATTCTTCTCGGGTATGCAGCCAGATCATAACGTCTTCATAACACAATATTTCCGCGGTCCAACTGGCCGCCATCTTCAGGTGAGAGTGCTGGTACACGATCTCGCCGGAACTGACTTCCTAGCACAAGCTGCGGCCCCTATATAGGCCGCAGAACACCCACAACGCGTGCGCAAGAAGGTGCCGTAACTGCCCTCTAGCGCAGTAAACATACCGCGCCGCCAGTGGTGGAAATAGGCGAAATCAAGATATCACTGTCAAAAATTAAAAAATTTTTTATTCCGACGATCGAAACACAGACCGTTGTTTTTTGATGTCAGATAACATTGGGTTCCAAGTCTTACTTAAAAGATAGCCCTTGTCTCTATTAATCAGATCGTCAGATAAACGAATCTCTATGGATTCTTTTAAAACACAGTCCCAATAGCGAGATGCAGGGGCAACCATTTGTGTCATGTCATAGAGCATTCTGTGTCCCTCGGTGACACAGTGCTCCGCCACTGCAGATTTCTCAGGTTGAAGCAGCCGTGTGTGCCGCTGATGCTCAACACATCGGTCCTGAATGGTCCGGATTGTCTGCCCAATATAAGCCTTCCCACAGTGGCAAGGGATCTTGTACACACCGGGCTTCCTCAAACCCAAGTCATCCTTTACAGAGCCAAGGAGCGCTCTAATCTTGGCTGGCGGACGAAAAATACTTTTGATAGGGGCCGCAGCTTGCGCTAGAAAGTCAGTTCCGGCGAGATCGTGCACCAGCACTCTCACCTGAAGATGGCGGCCAGTTGGACCGCGGAAATATTGTGTCATGAAGACGTTATGATCCGGCTGCATACCCGAGAAGAATATTATCATGGTATACAAGCAGCTTCTTAACCATCGGGCTACAAATAATGTATTGTCAAAGTCAAATTTCGGAATCGTAAAGGACTTCCCTGTTGTGAAGGCTGTTTAAACATAGACCGAGAATGTACATTAGACAATAAGCTACCGTCAACTGGTACACTCTGTGATTTGTCAAAGTCATATGATTGCGTATGAAAAATCCTTTTGCATAAATTAGAGTGTTACGGTGTAACAGGAAATGCTCTAAAATGGTTCAAATCTTATCTCTCTGTTAAGAAACGAAGGATATCAAAAGGTAAAGGTTGTATATTAAACTATCAGCCATTATACAACTGAGAATTAAGGTGTCTCACAAGGTACCATTTAAACGCCCTTACATTTCCATGTGTATATCATTGATCTTTCGTCCGTAATACTGGTAGATGCCAAGTTTGTTTCGTTTGCAGGCGATAGAAATATTTTAGTAGCTACTGTGGAAGTTATGCGTCAGTTGTCAAATGTCTGATAATCGGATAACATAGTCCCGAAACATGTTGTGATAAAATTATCATACGTTTGATAACCGGTGAGTAACATTCTCAGTACCGACTCATGAGGCAGTTGTACACTGGCTTAACAACAGATAACAAGAGATAAACGTTGAAGCAAATAGCTAATCGATTGTAGTTTCAGGAATACCGATTAATGAAATTTATGTGCACATTATGATACCATTAATAGGCATTCTTATCAACAAACTTTGAAAAAAAAAAAAGAAACAACTATATGCGGTTCAGATGAGTCTCCCCCCCCCCCCCTACCTCCCAAGAATATCCTAAAAATATGAGGGCAGTCATGCAGAAGAAATTAACGATGTTAAATTCTTCTAGGGACTACAATTTGATGGTGTATTCATGTCGGTAGACCATAATACGGAACTGATGATGCTACTGAACAAACCTTTATTTGTGGATGCAACAGATGTAGGTGATACAATAATAAAAAAGTTAAGATATTTAGCTTACTTTCATTTCAAAATGTCACATGGGATCACTTTTCTGCAGTAACTCATTAAGTGGAGTTAAAATTTTACGAGCCGAGAAGCGTGTAGTAGTAGTAGTAATTGGTGTAAGAACTCGTGAACGTCCTGTTGCTGGTGTCTAACATTTGAGAATTCTAACTACTGTTCTATAATACATTTATTCCTTGATAAAATTTGTCATAGATAGTATATCACTTATTTCAAACCAACATCTCAGATGGTCAGTACTAGAAATAAGAATAACAGTTTGATCCAGCAAGTTCTACATTATTCAGCAACACCAATTTTCTTTAAATTGCCATCAGACATTTGAAGTTTAACTACTAATGAACTTCAGCTTAAGAGGAGCCTAAAGTAGTGATTGGTGGCTAGCTCCATTTATTCCCTTGGCGAATTTCTTAGTAGAACCGAATGGATTCTACAAATTATTAATAGTTTCAAATAATGTGAGCATTACGTAAGAACTGACTTCTAGACATCATCAGTTTCTGATTAACTCTTACATGAAAATGTGTTTAAGAGTTTTTGACATATTACACACCCATGAGAACCATTTCACATCGGATCTGTGGAAGGTAGATTAGCATACTTCTCTTCCTTTGCAAATATGTACAGTGCATTCTTGTTTTATGACAACCTTGAGGATCTCACTCTAGATCGATGGAACAAATAGTGTTTCTAATCTAAGCTACTCACTTGCTGGTAAGGGTAATAATGTCCATTTATGTAAATTTTAAGGGTGTGGTGTTAATGGTATCTACTACAGATCCCGTCCAAGCAGTGCTGATGGCAACTTGATAAATCATTTATGTATACTGGGGTTACTCGGATCCTGCCAGGATAATTGTCAATTTGTACTGGGATTTCATACACAGTCGTGACGAGGATACTGAGTAAAGTAAGGCGAAAATTATTTGTGTCATAGAGCAAGCACTGGGACTATCAACAATTAAAAAGTTTTCTGCGCGCTAAATTTTCTGTAGTATAGTGTAACTCGTTCACGTCAGTTTCTATACAGGGTGTAAACGGTATAAAGCGCCAAAATTATACAGATGGCACATCTCGCAATGCTTGACAAAAAAGTCTAGTAACATGTTTGCGTATTTCCTACGTTGTCCCAGAAAAAAAACAGTATGTCTCAGGATAATGGTTTTGGAAAAGTAGATTCTTGGCCGTGCACGTACGTAAGCAATCGGTTCCTGTTATTGCCCGCTGCGCGTATTGACATCGCGAGCGTAAATCGTAAAAACATAGGCAACTGCGGTCTGGGTGGCTGCGTAATTGTAATACACCGAGCGACGACAGTAGGCGAGTAACCTGTGCAGATGTTATTGCAACTCTGTTAACCGGTAGGATGGAAAGGAGATTTACTATAGCTGAACTATGCGACATGCATTTAATTTATGGCGAGGCAAAAGGTGTTGCGAGGGCAGCTGTACGAATTTATAGAGAACGCTTCCCACAAGGACGACTTCCTGCATGAAAGACATATGCTGCTGTGCACCAAAGGTTTGTGACATTGTAATTCTCTACTTGTATGTGATTATTATGCATTTACATCTTAATAAAGTACAGTAATTTTCTGCACCTTTGTAAATTTTCGACCGTATGTGAAACGTATCTTCTGTTCTGATATGCCTTCCGTTTTTGTTACATCATGACAGAATACAACTAACGAGTACGTATTTAATTTCCTTAGATTGAGAGATACAGGCTCTTTACTGCCCCGCGCAGAAGGCAGAGGCCCACAACGCGCCGATCGTGCTTTGGAAGCTGAGGAAAGAATTCTGGACCACATCCAAGAGGATCCTTCTGAGAGTAGAAGCATCGCCCACCACGTGGGTATATCGCACACTGTCGTTCATCGCACTTTCCACGTAGTGGCAACACATTTTCAGCGACGATTTTCCGTAAATGTATGGGAGGGTATGCTCGATAATTACATTATTGGGCCCTATGTTTTACCTGCACGTTTGACTCGAAACTATTGCCGAACGTTTCTAGAGGAATCATTGTTCCCAACGTTGTTAGAAGACATTCCCTTAGGCATACGTCATAACATGTGGTTCCTCCACGATGGTGCTCCACCCCACATTGGTCACAGAGTACGCAGATTTTTGGATAGTCGTATCCCAGGACGATGGATCGGGCGTTCGGGTCCACGTCGATGGCCAGCACGCAGCCCTGATTTAATTCCACTGGATTTTTTGTTTTGGGGCCATATGAAGGAACTTGTTTATGCTGAGCCAGTAAATAATGTGGAAGAATTGACGCAGAAGATTTTAGATGCTGCCAATACCACAAAGGCCAATGTGCATGTCTGTGAAAGAGTACGACGAAACTGGGTTCGCCGTAATGAAGCATGTGTAGAAGCGAATGGTGGTCATTTCTAACATTTATTGCGGTAATGGTGTAAGAGGAAACGAAGTAATGGGTTTTCTTTTTGTTACGATGTTGTTGTACAGAAGGACAATAATGTGAAATTGGTATTCGTTATGGCATTGCCGTAAAAAGATGAAACAGTTGATTGTAATTAATGCACAACTATCTACTTGGTGATTGATTGAATTTGTACTAATGGAATTACATTGTGTTTGATGTTAGCTTGTCGTTACTACTACGACCTTCGTTATCGACTTGTTGAGAAACAGACTGGTTGTATTCAATTCACGTAAAGCGAATTAAACATTCTTGACAACCCAAAAACCGTTTACATTCCTTTTTTCAGTACCACCTGATTATCACACCACGTCGTTGTACGCGTCTAATGATTTCAATCCTCTGGTCGGCTCGTTGCCTTTCTCTGGGCGCCCCGTCATTGTAGGCAATTATCTCGGTACGCCGTGTACTATCGGTTGACTACGTAAACAGAAATTCATATACTACCTATCCTAAGAAGATTAGGTTTTAATAATACAAAAATAAAGTACATGATACAAGAAATTGTCATTAGACTTTTACGTCAAGCACACCGAGATGTACCATCTGTATAATTTTGGCGCCTTATACCGTTTACACCCTGAATATAAAAGCCAAAGCTGCAACTGACTGTCTCACTCACTGACTCATCATCACCCAGGCCAAATCACTAACGATAGAAAATTAAAATTTGCAAAGGATGTTGAACTTATACTGTAGGCATTGTCAAAGAAGGGATTTTTTGGAATTCAGTCTCTAGGGGGGGGGGGGGAATAGAAGGCGGAGCGTTTTCTGAAAATATGTCATTGTTTATGAAATTTAGGTGCTAGGTGTACGAAAATTGGTATCTGGTTTCTCAGTGAGAAATAAACACGTTTTTCAGAATTTCTGGATATTTAGCCCCTATGAGTGAGAAACAGTAGATGAAAGCTTTTCTTAAAAAATAAACCATTATTAAAGAACTACAGAACTATTTTTAAAGCACTTCCAGTACTTTTGGAAATTCAACCCCTTTGGCTTCTGCCGTTTTTCGCGTGGATATGTAGGGTCGGCATGGTTAAGCGGATGTGGCAATGTTAGTTGAAGGGGTGGCCTGATGCCCTTCCTGCCACCACCCCGTACCCCCCGGGAAGGAATTAGTGTATCCCAACTGTCTGCAACTGGTGTAATCCATGGAAGAATGCGAAAGTGGTCAGATGTCTAGACTAGACTACAAAAGTTGTATTTGGTTTCTGATTCAGAAACAAAAAAACACGTGTTTCAGTATTTTTTAAAATTCAACCCCTAAGGGTATAAGACAGTGGGGAGTTTTTTTAAATAAATCACTATTAAGGGATTACTATAGCATTTACAAAGCTACATATATAAAAATTGGTATCTGATTTCTCGGTTTGAAATAAAAAGTATTCGTACCACACTGTTTTAGGAAATTCTGCACCTATGGACGTGAAATAGGGGATGAAACATTTGAGAAATTAAATTGTTTTATAAAAAGAATTTCAATTTGAATAAACGATAACTGGTGTTTCAATTCTCGATTACATATAAAGAAATATGTGTTACGAGGTGAAAGTTCACAAGAAAGCAAAAGGCCCTTCTACACCAGCTGCAGAAGTACTTTCGGAAAAGACCACGTTTGTGTGGCCTTAAGTAGAGAGAAGAACTTAGATGGCGTTGGCATTTGCGAATAACATAAAAAATCGGCTAAAGAACAACAAAAAGAAAACAAAAAGCAAAACCTAGTAGACCATACAATCTATGACAGTGAAGCAGCGGACGCTAAGGTACTAAAAAACTATATATTAATTTCAGACCATTATCACCTTATCCCAAAATATTCAATCTCATTTACGTCAAAATATTTGCTTTAGGTGCCTCTGCAACCGGCATAATTTTGATTCTAAATGTTTGAGCTCACCCTTTTTTTGTTGTAGTACCTGAAAACTGCGGATGGCTTTACATATTTGCTATAGTACACAAGCTGCGGATGCCTCTACGTATGCCGTTGCCTATTAAATTCGAGACGTATTACCAGCAAACCATCGCTACACTCCCATGATAGATACTGGTGATTTATAACGAAAGCGAAGAGTCCTTGCTGGAACCAAATCTAGAAGTGGAGTCAGTGGAATGGAAGAGCCAGGAGGCTGGTGTTTGAACTGTTAGCTAAACACGTTGCAACGGCTTCTGCGCGAACGGAACACAAAGCCCGCGCATTTTCAGTGCCATTTTTTGTGCCATTATTATCCTGTCACAGCTCTCGGGTTTGGATCAGACGAGCAGTCCGCCATTGAGTGACGTGTGTCTAACTTAAGCCGTGCGTCCGGCGAATCGCGTGAGCTTTGCTGGGAATCATCAGAATGGGCCCCTCAGATGGAGAGAAGCACGGCATACAATGACGCGCTTCACTAGCAGGCCACGCTCCGATTTCCTGCAGCCACGTTGTACATGGGTACACGTACTCGCATGAGAGTTCATAAACTACCCTGTGATTAGCGTTCTTCAGCATCATACGCTCCAGGTCGCTCCCGCGAAACCATAATCTCGTTGAAGGAAATACGTCAAAAATGAAACTATTATGCTGCGTCGAGAGATGTAGCTTCTTTTCTGGAATTTACTTACATTCCTCATTGAGCTCCCTACAACCACTGCCTGCCATGAATCGACATATAAAGGAGTTCAACGTGGAAAATCTGTTTAAAAGGCAGGCTGCACTTTACGTGTCAACAATGTGCACTATTTATTCCGTTTCTATATCTACATCTACATCTATATACATACTCCGCAATCCACCATACGGTGCGTGGCGGAGGGTACCTCGTACGACAACTAGCATCGTTTCTCGCCGTTCCACTCCCAAACAGAACAAGGGAAAAATGACTACCTATATGACTCCGTACGAGCCCTAATGTCTCTTATCTTATATTTGTGGTCTTTCAGCGAAATATAAGTTGGCGGCAGTAAAATTGTTCTGCAGTAAGCCTCAAATACTGGTTCTCTAAATTTCCTCAGTAGCGATTCACGAAATGAACGCGTCCTTTCCGCTAGAGACTCCCACCCGTGTTCCTGAAGCATTTCCGTAACACTCTCGTGATGATCAAACCGACCAGTAACAAATCTAACAGCCCGCCTCTGAATTGCTTCCGTGTCCTCCCTCAATCCGAACTGATAGGGATCCCAAACGCTCGAGCAGTACTATAGAATACATCGTATTAGTGTTTTATAAGCAGTCTCCTTTACAGATGAACCACACTTCCAAAAATTCTACCAATGAACCGAAGACGACTATCCGCCTTCTCAACAACTGCCATTACATGCTTGTCCCACTTCATATCGCTCTACAATGTTACACCCAAATATTTAATCTACTTGACTGTGTCAAGCACTACACTACTAATGGAGTATTTATACATTACGGGATTCTTTTTCCTATTCATTTGCATTAATTTGCATTTATCTATATTTAGAGTTAGCTGCTATTCTTTACACCAGTCACAAATCCTGTCCAAGTCATCTTGTATCGTCCTACAGTCACTCAACGACGACACCTTCCCGTACACCACAGCATCATCAGCAAACAGCCGCACATTGCTATCCACCCTATACAAAATATCATTTATGTAGATAGAAAACATCAGCGGACCTACCACACTTCCCTGGGGCACTCCAGATGATACCCTCACCTCCGATGAACACTTACCATCGACGACAACGTACTGGGTTCTATTACTTAAGAAGTCTTCGAGCCACTCACCTTTAACCAGTCAATAACCAGTTTGAAAATCCACTGTAAGAAAGTTACATTTTTCTCTAAATTCCCAAGACTTCCTGATGTGTTGTTTACTTTGGATCTCATAAATTTCCGAAACACTCAGCTTCTTAGCAAAAGCAAATTAAAACGTATTTTAAAAATTACTAGGGCATCGAAAAATATCTAGTCACACTAATCACACAGAATGACGACTCCATGAGTGGAGGGGAAGCTAATTTCTTACTTATGGAACCGCCGATTGTTCTTATTTCAATGACAGGATTAAAGATTTTGTTTCTGGAATACCTAAAGACTCAATACTTTATACCACAAATACGTTCCTCTAAAATCAGTAAGACGAAGCAGAAAACATGCAACCTCGCTTACAGACGATCTGAAACACCTTCGAGAATCAGAGATCCAGCACAGTGGACATACAAACGACAAGCGACCTCTGATAATCACGTCACGTACAAGCAACTTCGCAACCGACTTCGTCTGTCTAGGAGAAATAACAGAGTACTTTCAGAGATCTGCCACCCTGCGGAAAAATCGACGAAGGCTTGGAATAGGCGGGCCCAAGACTGAAGCTGAACCGACAGTTCCCACTGAGGATCTAAATGAGCTTCACCCTACGCCGATATCTTTACTTGACGAACGCACAAGGACGCACACCATCGACTCCCTTAACGTTTCAACAGTTAGTATAAACGAAGTATTTTTCTTCTGCCGGTAATTCCTAACACATTTCCAAAGTCAGTTGAGCGAAATCGTTCGGCGCCTACAGGGCACGATAACAATACACATCATCAGTTTTCTCGTTGAACCTCTACCGTCCAAAATAACGGTCATTTTAAGCATTCTCTGATCTCCAGCGTCTTTCCAACAGTGTGAAAGCCGGGAAATAAAATTTGTATCCATAAAGGAATCTTCCAGATTGCTTTCCGACTACAGGCCCTTTTGAATTTTACTAGCATTTTACAAATCATGATAACACATAGTTCACGAACAGCTCACTAATAACTGAACATCAAATAACTATTTATATGAATACTAGTCTGATTTGCTGCAAAATCGGACCACGACCGTTCTTTTTGGATTCCAGCAACGCTTTCGACACTGTCGAGTTTGTCATTCTGTTTGCTAAACTCACAAGCCAAAATTCTTCTGTACGTTGGCTTTACCCATGCTTTACATCTCCCCAAGAGTGTGTAATTATTGGAACAAAAATGTCGCAAAGGATAGATGTAATATCAGGGGTCCCACAAGGACCAGTACTGGACCCTTTACTCATCTCATTATATGTTAATGAAGTGTCAATTATTCCCTCCTGCTGAAAATATCGCCTTTTTCTGGAGATATTAACTTACTTCTCAGTGCAAGTTCAACAAACCTGTGCACAGCCATCCAGCACGAAAATGTGAATTTACTTGTACCATCAGGTGGGTGCAAAACATAGCTTTTAAATTTAACCCAACTAACAAGCAAGAAATATTAACTGCTCAAAAAACACTTATTACGACTTAATTCAGAGAATATCATCCACCATTAATTATAAACGGCACATATATAACCTTTTCCTCTCCTGCAAAGAACTTGGGGACAATTCTGGACCATGACCTACACTGGAATGAACACACAACAGCAGTCTATAAGACGGCTTTATTGTCACTTTACTCGCTACGGGGATGTAAAAAAATACTTTCTTTCGAGCTTAAATAAAGCTCGTAGAGACAAAAATGCACCCCATACTCGACTGCGGTGATACCATCCTCCAAGGACCTTCGAACGAAAGCTCAGGCAGCTCCGTACTGGCGATGAATGCTTGTGTACGATACATTTATGACGTACGGTTTTTCGACCATATCACACTAGTCTAAGGAAAGTTATCATGCCTACGTGCCGATATGCGTACAGAATATCATACTCTATGTTAGCTCTTTCGTCTTCTCAATCATTGCATTCCCTATTATTTGTCTTCAACTCTTACTCTACTAACGGAACAGAGCAGCAGAAATATGGTTTCTCAACACTGCCATGTTCTTTGAATCATTTCCTGTATCAGCAACCCGACTTTGGAATAATCTTTCTCAAAATATCAGAAAAATTAGATGTCTTCCAAACTTTAGGAGACAGATATGATCCACCTTCTAACCTTGTATTACAATATCTATCTCTTCTACACTCTCTGCAGTTCATTCTCGTCAGTCCCCCTCTCCCACAAGTTACCCTACCCCTTGTCAGCCGAGTTCTACATTTATATTGTTTCTTTTCTAACAGCCACGTTCTCTTCTTTTAATTATTCCGCTTTTATTATACTAAACATGGCATCAAATGTACTAAAGTAATCTTTGTCATTCTAAATGACTTATTATTAGTATTGTTACTGTTGTTAGTGTCAGTTATTATTCTTATTTTGGGAGTATTTTGAAATATTTTTGGTATTTGTTGTTCCTACTAAGAGAGGGCATTAAGGCTCTAATTTTTCAGACTTCATAAGCAATAAATAAATAATGAGCAAATAGTCCCCTTACTTTGCAATATGTACCTCGTGCCATGAATGTGTCTCACCGCACTATGACCCTTCATTATTCCTAAGAAGGTTCATCATCAGTTGTTAATAAACTGCATGATTCATACGTCATGCACATGCTGCATTCATTTACTCACTCAGTTTGTTAGCATAATAAATTAAAACAATAACGAACTGCAAACAGTAATTACTGCTTGAAGCTGGATCGTTAATAACGTATTTGTACACAAGAGATTAGTTAACTAGTTGTTTATCAGTAAAGTGTTGAGGGTTTAACCCGTCCTCTGATGTATTCAGATAAACATATTAACAGTAAGGAGGTTGCTTGCAGTAGGAAGTTATAAAATCTAGGCTATAGGTACTTTTCTCTATCTTAGAAATGGTTTTAGGTACAGAACTGAAATTCGTACAGCAATTAGCTAATATTATTATTAAAAAATTACATGAAATATCTTGGTGACTGATGTACGGAAAATGACTCTATTAATTCACACATTTGTTCGGTCGTTTATACGTCTGCAAAGCATACACACGCTTGGCTGTGCCTGCAGCAAGTGATCACACGGACGGGCAGGCAACCTCCCAGTTGGGAATGTGTTTGTGTATACCACTGGGCCTCTGACAGCAGCAAGAAGGCTCTATCTTCATAATCTTCAATAGACTTCATTACGCTGCCTTCGTATCTGATTATGTTAGTGCCGCATCATTCTGGGTGTTTGTATGTATGTGTGTATGTGTGTGTGTGTGTGTGTGTGTGTGTGTGTGTGTGTGTGTGTGTGTGTGTGTGAATATCTATGTCATCAGTAAACGAGACGTAACGTGAAAATGGGGCAGTATAAAATCATTCCTGTCATCATTGTTCCAAATCCCACGACCCTGTCATTTACTCTCTCTCACTGCACGTGCCAATATAGCAACCCATCAGCTCCACACACAACCCGTTCCTCAAAGCACCGCGTAATCCGCCTATTCTAAATGCGTTTCTTCCAGGTGCAGGTAGAAAAAGTTTCATGCAGTATAGTAAAGTGCTTTGGTCTCATTACAAGATTGTGCTTTAAAAACCGACAAATGGTTATCTAATAGCGTCAATCCTTTTAATATTAAAACATGTTTCACCTTTTTAATATTACAGACCTACCTATGCATGTTTCAATAAATGATCTTGGATAAAGAGGGACAAATGTACCGCTCTCAGGACTTCGGCACCCTGACTAGCAAGGAAATAAAATTACAACAAAGAAAATAACATACAAAAAGAATACTGGGTGAAAGGCAAAATGTATGTACCAAAACAGGGTGTGAATGTACGAAGTAATTGGGTACCGTACACGACAAGACACAATAAAAACAATTAGCAATCACACAACACTATTATAGCAAAGCTGGAACAAAACTGGATTAAACAACGTAGATTAACCATCTTTTGTGCGCACCAGAGGCGAAGAAACGCATTTCCTCAGTCATTTGTGTCAACATGCATCGCATACATATAAAATCTAAGAAATGACTTATTGGCAACTTTTCAGCGAGATCTCTTAAATTATTTTTTTCCTGTTTGGCCATAAGTTTAGTAATCAGCTAACCATCAATTTCTTAATGACCAACTAGAGGATCAGTTTTTTTTCTAATGGAGCATGCTGCTACATCACCATCCCAATACTACTATCTTCCAAGTCCTTTTCCAAAATCAGACCGATCTTCGTCCAATGCGTCCTCCATTTTCCTTTTTATTCTTCTGTACTTTAATTTGCTATGAAGTTTACAAACGCCAAATTCCAGAGTTATAACCTGATAGTCCTCTAAGTTATTCACGTGTCTTTCTTTGGAAATGCGGTGGCAATTTGTATACCACGTATAATTCGCCAAAGAGTCAATACTCAGACGGTTGCGTTATTTTGCGGACCGAGGCTCATATTTCGAATTAGATCATATAACAATATCGAGCACAATTGCAGAGAGAAACGTTCGTGACATTCTGTAACGCTGTGTGCCATTACACTCAGGGAGCTTTTACGCAGATTAATACTGACCGCGATAATCTCTTTACTGTATTCGACAAAGTAACTGTGGCGTTGTCATCCACTTATTAGCCACAGCTTAGTGGTTACCGACTATTAGCAAGGCCATAAAATCTGTTACTGGTCACTTCCCCACGAAATGTTTATTATGTATTAATCCTTCATTCAAAATGAACGCAAATACGTAACAAGTGTATGTTATTCGACTTAAGTGGTACATTTATGACAGCAGTGATAAATGAATAGTGAAGGAGAATCGTCCAATTGGAAACTGACCAAAGATGAAGCAGATTCCTGTTTTAAGCAGCACTTAAAGGGCACAAAAGCAGCTTTACATCTATGATAAACAGTTTCTAAAATTTATGCTTGTATGTGAATTTGAGAAATTACCTCTTCATACCCCAGGAAATATATGCCTTGAGAAACATAATTAATCGGAATGGAGTCTGCTTGAGGCAGGAAAATTAACCCTCCTAGTACAGTGGGGTCTTTAGTGATCCCAGAGTGTATTTTCTCTAAAATAAACCTATATTTCACAAAATTATGAAAAAATGAACTTTACCTGAAGTTAGTAACAGTTGCCTAATACATTAATAAAACTTTTTGAGTTTATTTGGTTTTGCAGAAGATCATGATAGAACCACAGAATACCACTGGCATGATATTTAACCCCACATCTCCCTTGGGGTTTTATAATATATTAATATGGTTTTGCAATCAGTAATTGTTGCTGTGTTTGATTTTGTTGCATCCTTGTAAGTTTTGTTGATAGTGCGGTTGTTGGCAGGACTCCGCATGACGTCAGTTATTTGCTGCATGCTTGTGGCGACTAGTTCTTTGTGAGCTGGATTTAGCTGAAAATAGCTAGTCACCATTTCGAAAAGAAAGTGCTTGAATTAGTATTGGAGGATAATCGTCTATCTGGAGAATGAAATAGTGATATCAGTGATACAGAGTCTGATGTCTCATGTAGCGACGGAGAAACAGACACCTTAGAAGAGAATATTCCTGAATCAGACGGTAGTTCGGAAGAAAATTTGGGCAGTGCGAACATGTAGCCTGTAAAGGGGACTAACACATAATTCTGACTTTTGTAAGTACTTATTGTATTTTAAGTTACCATACACTTGCGGTAGCGTGAAATGCCACGATATGCACTTTTCATCTCTTTGGGCTGGGTCACAAAACAGAGAAATGTGGCACAAACACGAGATGAGAACAACTAGTGGAAGATAGATGCAGCATAATGCGAGTGAAGTCAGGCACAAAAAAAAAAAAAATACAAAAAAATATCACTGTAAAAAATGAGGACGCTGTGGGATCAGTCTTTCAACTGAAACTTCCTGGCAGATGAAAACTGTGTGCCGGACCGAGACTCAAGTTCGGAACCTTTGCCTTTAGCGGGCAAGTGCTTTACCATCTCAGCTACCCAAGCACAACTCACGCCCTGTCCTCACAGCTTTACTTCCGCCAGTACCTCGTCTCATAATTTCCAAACTTCACAGAAGCTCTCCTGCGATCCTTGCAGAACTAGCACTCAAGGAAGAAAGCCATTCAACTGTTTCTCAGGACGAAAATAGTTGATGAAATACTAAAATGGACTAAGAAAGCGGGAAGTCTTGAGTATGGTAGCAGATGGACACCAATAGATGCCTTTCAACAGAAGTGCTTTATCAGTGTCTTGATTCTAGCAGGTAATTACAGGGCCCATAATGAAGCAATTATACATCTGTGAAATGAAGGGGATGGTAGACCCATTCTTAGTTGAGCAGTGATTGGAAATCATTTTACCCAATTCAAGATTGGTAACTATTGTTTCATATTCTCCAAGAAAAGTAGAATGTAACTTTACTCTGTACAATGTATTCAAGGAAGGAAGTGGAAGATCTTGAAGAATCCAAGCCAGTAATGATTCTGGATTACAACAAAATAAAGTCAGGAGTAGATATAATGGACAAGCATGTTAGAACGTACACTACAAAGAGTATGAGAAGAAGGTGGCCAATGATATTATCTTATGACATGACTGATATTAGTGCACTGAATGCATTTTTAATACGGCTACAAGAGGCAGACATTGCTCTTAGAACTCGGAAAGCAGCCCATTCGCAGGAAACTAGACAATATTAGTTTCTTCAGCACTTTCACCACCGGGATAGACGAAACAGCGAGGACGGTGTCCATTCTATGAAAGATGTGTGGATAGAAAATACACTGAAAAGGGTTCAAAATATGGATATTCTGTGTGTAAAAAGCACTCTCGAATTTCTTGCCTTAAATGAAATACTTAATAATTTTCAAGTTTGAATTTGGTCAGATATTTATGTAGTTTTTTCATAATCGTTTGTACAGAAATGAATAGTTAAAATAATTTTCCATATTGATAAATATTCATTCCACAACATAAGGAATCTGATTATATCTGTCACTTATTAAGATTATTCTTAATACAAAATAGAGCTTAGTGGGGTGACTATAGGCCCCAGTGGTACTCATTTTAGCACAGATTATTCGGTATTAGGAGGGTTATGTCATTACAGATCTTCCAGCTGATCGGCACTTTCGTAATATGACAGGCTTCCTCAGGATATACTCCTTCTCAAGATGCTTCATAAAGAATTTCAGTTGTAACTAATGGAACGAGGAGACTAATTTTGTTGAAGTGTAAATAAAAAGTTATTTCTGTATTCTTCGTCTGCTTAGCCAATCCTGCCAATTTTGAAGAGAATGTTCACCTGTGATGGTGGTAAGGGGATAGGTACAGTTCAGGCACAGATTGTGAAAGGCTTTGAAAGAGTGTTTATACCCATAGAAACCTCTTCAAGTTTGACAAAATTTGCTCTATGACTTACAGAGAGAGACCTGCAGTTGTCTGGGCAATGAGTGCGTTTCCACCCTATATAAACTGCTGTCCAATCATCAGTGTGTCTGATTACCACTGTTACCACTTACTCCCAAACCCGAAAGATTCATCAGGACGATTAGTAGAATAGACAGTAAGATTAGGGAATATGACGTGACACTAATAAAAAATAGTGGACCCAAATGGAAGGCTGTCGTCTGCCTTTCGCAGACTCCCTTAACGGAACATTACTACACTACTGGTATCACTGTGCTCGCTGCATTAACGAAGATTTCTGTTGTACAGAAGGTAGATAAGGCTTTAACGAAAATTATAGAACCTTAACAAAGGAAGACTGAGTACAAGGGCAATTCAGACTAATAGATGAGAAAATAGAACGGAACATGTTGCTTGTCATGCTGGTTCATTTAGTGTCAGGCATGGTGAAGTATTTTCACAATGATCTGACATTAATTTGGTCATCAGGGCATGAACGTCCATTTACAGAAGGTGTTCGAAGTGATGACCATTGGTATCAATGTAGAGCTGCAACCTTCTTATCATGGACTGAGTGGTATTCCTTATCACTTCGGCACTTATGGAAGCACATGCTCTGACAATTCTCTCTCGTATATCGTGCATATACTAAATATTCGCCGAATACTGCCTTATGCATCTAACGTGCCATTGACATGTAAACACCTTTCGACGGTTTCGCTATACAACTCAGATAGTAACGGTAAGACAGGTTTCGTCGAATCAAGTGAATGTGAATGATGTATTCCTTCGAAGAACTAGTCGATATGCTTCTCATTTACGGAAAATGCCAACAAAATGGAGTGAGAGCTAGACACTTGTAAGCTGACAGATATCCTCAACGTACTCACCCGACACGTCGTACATTTAAATATGAGTATGATAAACTGAGAACAACTGGATCTTTAACGCATCGGAAACATATCCGGCAAAGGAAAGTTACTAACGAGGAAACGGAAATTGCCACTGAGGTTAAATATCTTTGTGTTAGCTCGGGTCAAATCGCAAGGGAATCTAGCATGAGCCAGAGTAATGGTTTTCGTGTTCCTCATCGCCATAAATATCATCTTTACCATATCATTCTCCACCAAGGATTAACTGATACGGATTGCATGCGTCGCACTTAATTCTGCCGATGAGCTCAACTTCAGATTCAGAGGGATGACATATTTACTGTCGAGGCTACATTCATGAATCATGCAAATGTTAATTTGCGTAACATGAATTATCGGGCAACTTAAAATCCACGTTGGCTGCGGCAAGTTGCACACCAAAAACCATGGTCGGAGAATGTATGGTATGGGATTCTTGAGGACAGAGTTATAGGCCCCTATTTCATCGAAGGAAATCTATATATTAGGAAGTACACAACATTCCGGCAAGAAACATCAGATCTGTTACTGGAAGAAATACCTTTAGGAACAAGGAACAGAATGCGGTATCAACACAATGGGTGTACTGCAAATTTTTCGCTAATCGCTAGAAATGATTTGCAGAGACAGTTCCCAGATCGTTGGACTGGACGCGGAAGAGGTGTGTCGTGGCCGGCTCGTTCGCCAGACTTGACGCCTCTGGATTTTTTCTTGTGGAGATTCGTAAAAGGCATTGTTTTATAAAGACGTTCTAACTGCACCTGAAGACATGTGAGAGAGAATTATCACAGCATGTGTTTCGATAAGTGCCGATAAGATCAGGAAAACCACTCAATCCAAGATAAGAAGATTACAGCACTGCATTGATACCAATGGTCATCACTTTGAACACCTTCTGTCAATGGATATTCATGCCACCTCTGTGACCTTCGTTGACGTTCAAAGACCTTACTGTTGCGCATCATAGGCTTCGTCTCGATAGCCGCTATCAGAAAATAACTATCAAACTATAGCATTCCCTTTCAAAAACAAAGTTGACCATATCTCTGAAGCGATCCCACCTAGCAACAAAAAACCAACGTCTTATTTTGGCCCCCGATCTCACATGCAACTTTTTTCCCGCAAACTTTTCAGCTCCTACCTTCCTTTCGGAGTTATTCTTCGTGGCAATAGTTAGTGTCTCACCCTGTATAAGACACACTGTAGGGAATGCCGATTGAAGTATGTGTCTCACTTACTCCAGAATAACTGGCACCATTTCATTCCGCTGTTGCTCTGTTTCATCGGATTGAATCTCACCTTTTCCGGAGGCGAGAGGGTTTTGCAAGGGTGGGGCGGGGACGATGCGGTGAGGCAAGGTGCAGGGGTTGGCGGTGGCTACTTCGTAAGTCGAAAAATGAGCATAAATTGATAACCGTGTCACTGTCTGCCTCATACGCTACACTATAAGGCTCTGCTGACGGCTGAAGCTCTGGAAATCGCCAGACATAATTTTGAAGTAATCAGCACCACGACAGTGGAAAAATATTTTAGTAAAGACCAGAAGTAATTACACGATAACAGCCTGCCACCTCCAGACGAATGGCTTCGCGGAACTTTTTAACAAGACGTTGGCGGATATGTTTTCGATGTACACTGACGTCAAGCAGATAGACTGACGTACGGTACTGCTTGTAGTGATATTTGCGTACAACATTACAAAGCAAGATGATACAGATTTCACGCCGATTTCCCTCATCAACTGTAGAGGGGTTCAAACAATACCTTGTATCAGTTTAAATCTGATCGTTCTGACGATGTTTAAATAAAGCAACTCGTCACCAGGACTGAAGAAGCAAGAGAGCTAGCATGCAAACGGACTTTGAGTGCGGAATATGGGAACGATGACTGTTACTCGCCGAGATTAAATCAGTAGGCTTCAACCCAGGCGACCCGTCATGGATTTTTATACATAGGCATGAGACTGGGATACCGGGAAATGTATTAAAGCCCTACATTGTTCCATACTGCGTCTTATGTCGCTTGTCTGATGTCTTCTATGAAACTGAGCCGGTGTATATACAGACGTACATGGCCTTCACATAGTCCCGAGTCGCAGAGCAAGGAACATGGAGACTTGCCGACGATTGGTTTGTCCGAACGGAAATAATTCCATTCGAACATCCCGGTAAACATGAAGATGTGACAACGCGACCAAAGGCGAGGGTCCACTTCTGCAGGACGGATGACTTCTTAGGTCAAGAGCCAGGAAGCCACAGTTGACTCGAAACCAGCGATCTGATGTTATACCAGCAAGGAAAGAAACGCCGTGCGCTGTACGTCGTCCACTGTGCCATGGAATTGGTTGTCTGGATCGGGCGGCAGAGTTGCGTGTGGGGGAAGCTGTGTAATGGTTCAAATGGTTCACATGGCTCTGAGCACTATGCGACTTAACTTCTGAGGTCATCAGTCGTATAGAACTTAGAACTAACTAAACCTAGCTCGCCTAAGGACCTCACACACATACGTGCCCGAGGCAGGATTCGAACCGGCGACCGTAGCGGCGCTCGGTTCCAGACTGTAGCGCCTAGAACCGTACGTCCACTCAGGCCGGCTGTGGAATGGTTCTCCAGGAGGAGCGTGGAGTAAAGAATGTTCACCCACCAACAACATTCTTTATTACTTGACGCCTGCTGTTGAGTAATTTTATGTCAGCTGTCCAGCTGCCGGTCGTGGCTAGCAGTCATCTCGCGGTGTTCCTGGCGCTACGCTGAGACAATGCCAACTGGCACTGTCACCGCCCTTGCTGGCACGTGTCGTCTTCTCACCTTGGTGCCGTCGGGTATGTAAGCTGGCGAGAAGCGCGCAGGTCCAAGTCGAACCCAGGGTCCTTACAGACCAGCTGGCGTGACAGGCAGTGGTACCCACTAGGTGGCCTCGATTATTCGGATCCATTTCGAATCCTGGAACAATTAGGGCTATCTGAGCGCTCATAGGTCAGCGACTTCAGCTAGTAGTTTGATTAGGCAGGACTATCTGAGCTGACTGACAACTAGTACAGAGAATTCGATAGTGGAATTCACGTTGCTTGTGAAATGCTGCTACCAGATGAGCTGGGAACGTTTATACTCCCACTGGCCGGGTGTGTTATGAGAAGGGGTACTACATCTTTGTGTAGTCAACTGTTGAAACGGCAGGTAGCAAACCACCGCGCAGCAACACTGTCAACCACTGATAGAAGAACGTTGCTTTAAAGGTTATCACAACTGTAGCAGCCAGATACGGATTGCATTGGTGGCTGATTGATAAGGATTGCATGTAGCTCACATCATATAATGGTTATAGGCTCGATATCTGACTCTTACAATTATTTGTGTGTGTTCGACAGGTGATCGAGTGGGCACCCGGTTATTTTCAACACCGATAACTTCTAGCATCGTCCATCTTTGGTTTCAGAGGGCCCTCGTGTTTACAGAGTGTGTGTGTGCGCTGGAGTTTTCGTGTCAAAATTACAGGGTAGTCACCTGTCGAAATATTAGTGGTTATCGACAATGTCACCCTGCTGCATTCCCGAAAGATATTCGAATTATTTGTGATTTAGCGTTTCTGATTTCTGAATATTTGAAGTCCTATATAATTAAGAAATACTGTAATTTGCAAGAGCATTTCAAATACATGTAAGAAGCAGCACTCTTTCTTTAGGTAGGCATAGCAGCTCTGTATGTTCTCAGTAAACTTGCTTTGTGTAAAGTGACTGTTCTCTGTTGGCGATCCTATTATCATGACTGGTACTTTATTGTGGAATCTACGAGTCACTGTTATCAATTATTTATGTGCCAGCGGCAGATGACACTGTCAGATCCTTAACGACAAACTAGCTCGGTACTCCTCTAAAGGTCGCTTATATGCTTCGTGTCAGGCAGTTACGGCTTCTGCAACTCATAAAAGGGACGGAACGCACACTAAACCCAGAACAGAGGCTGTTGCCACAGTTATGGTTGGGAGAATCGAAACATGCTAGACTGAATCACAATAAAACTTTTGTTGGCGTCTCTGTAGGCCTTTCTCTAGAATTTATTATTACCCCTCCAGTTAATGTAACAAAATTCTTTTTATTCAACTCGACATCCAAACTCTTAAGAACGTGTCTGTTGTCTAACGTCACAATAGTTATTGTGTCAGAGTTACTACTGGCGCGACACTTAGATATACTCGAACGTGAAAGGTGAACACTTAATTCATCTTGTCAGGAAACTGCAGATGTCACATATGTCTCATACATTGTTGCACACAGCTTCTCTGTATTTCTGAATTCCCACCTTTCATTTGCACTGATTCTGTCAACGTTTCTTTGCTACCACGAAAACTAAGCAGAAGATTAAGAAGAAGAAAATCAAGTCCGCAACTTTTGAAAGACAAGCCTGATAAATGTTGCCTGCTTGTATTTCAATTTGTAATCACTTTTGAGGAAAAGAGGACAGATCGCTTTTCTTTGGTACGATATCTCATTCCGTTCTCCAAATCTGTGCAGTGCCTCAGTTCTGTATGCTCAGCTCTGTGTTGAATCTGTGTTCCATGCGTGTGTTTTATAACAGGTAATTGTGTATAGTAACAATCTAGTTTCATAAATTCAGAAAATAATTTTCAGTAGCATGTAACAATCTTTACGATTCTCACTGAACGAAATTCCTCCACCGATTTCTTTTGTCCTGCGTTGTGTGCCTTACCTTTCGGTTTATAACCTTCCTTTGTAAGGACTGCTAATCTGACAACTCATTAACCAAAATATTTGAATGATTTTATAGGATACTTCCTTCCAGTGGTACCGAGGAAAAAGCAGGAGATAGTGGTTAGCGTTTGCGTTTATTGCTACAGCTACATTCGTTCAGGTGTACAGAGGGTATGTGATAGTATTATAATGAGTACAAACGCTAGTCCAGTTTCAAAGAACTTGGCAGTCTGAGCACACTTATCAGTATGACTTTGCACACCATCTGCTCTTCACGCATGTACTGATTCTGTTGGAATGGATGTCACAAAGCCGTTGTATCCTCTCGACAGGCAACAGGCCCACAACCTGTATCGTGGATTCTGGCCCATGGGGTGGAGCTTACGTCCGAGTTGGTCAGTGAACTGCACTTAGTTTTTGAGTCATCAGTCTTGAGACTGGTTTGATGCAGCCCGACATGAATTAATCTCCTGCGACAGCATCTTCATCTCAGAGTAGCATCTGCAGCCTACGTCCTCAATTACTTGCTGAACGCATTCCAATATCTGTCTTCCTCTACCGATTTTAGCCTCGACAGCTCCCTCTCTTACCATGGAAGTCATTCCATGATGAGTTAACAGATGTCCTATCATCGTGTTCCTTCTTCTTGTCAGTATTTTCCAAATAATTCTTTCCTCTCCGGTTCTGCAAAGAACGTCCGCAATTCCATACCTTAAGAGTCCAACTAATTCTCGACATTCGTCTATAGCACCACATCGCAAATTCTTCGATTCTCTTTTGTTCCGGGTTTCCGTGCTCCAAACGTACATTCTCAGAAATTTCTTCCTCAAATTACGGCCCACGTTTGATACTACTAGACTTCTCTTGGTGAGGAATGCTCTCTTTGCCAGTGGTAGTATACTTTTGATGTCATCCTAGCTCCATCCAGCCGGCGGTGTGGCCGAGCGGCTCTAGGCGCTATAGTCTGGAACCGAGCGACGGCTACGGTCGCAGGTTCGAATCCTGCCTCGGACATGGATGTGTGTGATGTCCTTAGGTTAGTTAGGTTTAAGTAGTTCTAAGTACTCGGGGACTGATGACCTCAGAAGTTAAGTCCCATAGTGCTCAGAGCCATTTTTTTCAGCTCCATCCATCGTCGGTTATTTTGCTGCCTAGGTAGCAGAATTCATTAACTCCATCTACTTCGTGACTATCAATTCTGATGTCAAATTTCTCTACATCTCATTACTTTAGTCTTTCTTCGATTTACTCTCAATCCGTATTCTGTACTCATTATAATGTTGATTCCATTCAGCCGATAACTTTCACTGATGATAGCAACGTCATGACCGAATCGTATCATTGACATCCTTTCATCTTGAATTTTAATTCCATTCCTGAACCTTTCTTTTATTTCCATCATTGCTTTCTCGGTGCATAGATTGAACATTGGAGGGAGGGAGCCAAAGACTACTACCCTGTCTTACGTCCTTTCTTTAATCTCAGCTCTCCGTTCTTGGTTTCAACTCCAATTATTTCATCTTGGATTTTGTATAAATTATGTATTACCCGCCTCTCCGTATAGTTTACCACCAATTTCATCGGTATTTCGAACACCTTGCACAATTTTTTGTTGAAAGCTTTTTCTAGATCGACTTCCTGTGAACTAGTCGTGATTTTTCTTTAGTCTTGCTTCCATTCTCAACCGCAGAGTCAGAATTGTCTCTCTGATGCCTTTACCTTTCCTAAGACTTAGAGATTCTACATTTTCTTTTTCAGTCGTCTGCGAATTATTCTTGTCAGCAACTTGGATGCATGAGCTGTTAAGCTGATTGTGAGATAATTCTCGCTTTTATCAGCTCTTGCAATCTTCGGAATTGTGTGGATGATATTTTTCCGAAAGTCAGATGGTATGTCGCCAGACTCGTACTTTCTCTACACACCAACGTGAATAGTTGTTTTCTTCCCACTTCCCCCAATGATTTTAGAAATTCTGATGGAACGTTTTCTATCCCTTGTGCCTAATTTGATCTTGAGTCCTCCAAAGCTATCTGAAATTACGATTCTAATAGTGGATCCCCTATTTCTTTTAAATCGACTCCTGTTTCTCCTTCCATCACATCACACAAATGTTCCCCCCTCATAGAGGCCTTCAATGCAATCTTTCCACTTGTGCGCTCTTTCTTCTGTATTTAACAGTACTCTTAATGTTAACATCCCTTATTTTCATTTCTCCGAAGCCTGTTTCACTTTCCTATATGCATACTAAGTCCTACCTACAATCATTTATTTTTCGATTTCTTCAATTCTTTTTCATGCAACCATTTCATATTAGCTTCCCTGTACTTCCAATTTATTTATTTCTTCAGTGACCCGTATTTCTGTATTCCTGATTCCCTCTGAACATTTTTGTGCTTCCTTCTTTCATCGATCAACTGAAGTATTACTTGTGTTACCCATGCTTTCTTCTCAGTTATTTTCTTTGTACCTATGTTTTTCTTTGCATCGTCTGTGACTACCCGTTTTTGGAAATGTCCATTCCTCTTCAAGTGTACTGCCTGCTGAGATATTCCGTATTGCAATATCTATGGCCTTGTAGAACTTCAAGCCTATCACCTCATTTCTTAGTACCTCCGTATCCCACTTCTTTGCCCACTGATTTCTCGTGACTAATCTCTTAAACTCCAGACTACATTTCATCACCACCAAATTGTGATCTGAGGCAATACCTGCTCCTTGGTACGCCTTGCACTTCAGTATCTGAATTCTGAATCTTTGCCGATGATGCAATCCAACGGAAATGTTCCCGTATCTCTCGGCCTTTTCCAAATATACCGTCCTCTTGTGATTCTTGAACAGAGTAGTCGCTATTACTAGCTGAAATTTATTACGTAACACAAGTAGTCTTTCTCCTATCTCATTCCATGTCCCAAAGCCATATTTTGCTGTAATCTTTTCTTCTACTCCCTCGCCTACAATTGCATTAGATTTTCACCTCCCTTTACATACTGCAATACTCCTTCAATATCCTCATATACTTTCTCTACCACTTCATTTTCAGCTTCCGAGTCCGTATGTATATCTGTACTATGCCTGCTATCAGTGTTGGTTTGCTGTCGATTGGGATGAGATCAATCCTATCACTGAAATGTGGGGTCCGTAAAGTGAAATGGAAAGGAGGCAAGAATTTCTGGTCAGATGAATACAGGGTAATATCAGCCGTTGCAGAAACTAGTATAATGAGAGTAGGATTCGTTATTCATAAGAAGGTAAGAATCTGGGTATCTTCTTGATCATGAGAGTACCTCTACATCACAAAGACAGTTCATAGAGGTTCAAATGGCTCTAAGAACTATGGGACTATTCATAGAGGCACTTGCCACGTGTGTACGAGCATTGTACCTTTGATACGTGGTTCCCTAACCGCGGCCTGAACTCATATCCGATGCCTCACCACACCAGATCTCCAGTAAAAACACAGCCGAGCTTCGCTGACACTGGAAGAGTGGGACATCTCCCAGGTCACTTCCACGTTTGTCTGGCGTTTTGCAGAGCTACGATTGGTCGCTGAACACAATTAGACGCCATTAATTCTTCCTAGTCACACTACCAATCGGAACTTAGCCGTTTGTCCTGTTGTATTAAAAGCAGACTGCAGGTGTAACAGTGAGCTCTTAGTCTGGCTACTGATAGTATCTGACTAAATGGTGCGGATTGACAAAGTACACTACTGGCCATTAAAATTCCTACACCAAGAAGAAATGCAGATGATAAGCGGGTATTCATTGGACAAATATATTACACTAGAACTGACACGTGATTGCATTTCCACACAATTTGGCTGCAAAGGTCCTGAGAAATCAGTAGCCAGGACAACCACCTCTGGCCGTAATAACGGCCTTGATACGACTGGGCATTGAGTCAAATAGAGATTGGATGGTGTGTACAGCTACAGCTGCCCAGGCAGTTTCAACACGATACCACAGCTCATCAAGAGTAGTGACTGGCGTATAGTGACGAGCCAGTTGCTCAGCCAGACCTTTTCCATTGGTGAGAGATCTGGAGAATGTACTGGCCAGGACAGCAGTCGAACATTTTCTGTATACAGAAAAGCCCGTAAAAGTACCTGCAACATGCGGTCGTGCATTATCCTGCTGAAATGTAGGGTTTCGCAGGGATCGAATGAAGGGTAGAGCCACGGGCCATAACACACCTGAAATGTAACGTCCACTGTTCGAAGTGCCGTCAGTGCGAACAAGAGGTGACCGACACGTGTAGCCAATAGCACCCCATACCATCACGCCGGGTGATACGCCAGTATGGCGATGACGAATACACGCTTCCAATGTACGTTCACCACGATGTCGCAAAAAACGGATGCGACTATCATGATGCTGTAAACAGAACCTGGATTCATCCGAAAAAATTACGTTTTCCAATTGGTGCACCCAGCTTCGTCGTTGAGTACACCATCGCAGGCGCTCCTGTCTGTGATGCAGCGTCAATGGTAACCGCAGCCATGGTCTCCGAGTTGACAGTCCATGCTGCTGCAAACGTCGTCGAAGTGTTCGTGCAGATGGTTGTTGTCTTGCAAACGTCCCCATCTGTTGACTCAGGGATCGAGACGTGACTGCACGATCCGTTACAGCCATGCGGATAAGATGCCTGTCATCTCGCCTGCTAGAGATACGAGGCCGTTAATATCCATTACGGCGTTCCGTATTGCCGTCCTGAACCCACCGATTCCATATTATGCTAACAGTCATTGGATCTCGACCATGGCGAGGAGAAATGTCGCGATACGAGAAACCGCAATCAAAGTCGGAAACGTGATGGTACGCATTTCTCCTCCTTACACGAGGCATCACAACAACGTTTCACCAGGCAACGCCGGTCAACTGCTGTTTGTGTATGAGAAATCGGTTGAAAACTTTCCTCATGTCAGCATGTTGTAGGTGACGCCCCCGCGCCAACCTTGTATGAATGCTCTGAATAGCTAATCATTTGCATATCACAGCATTTTCTTCCTGTCGGTTAATTTTCGCATCTGTAGGACGTCATCTTCGTGGTGTAGCAATTTTAATGGCCAGTAGTGTATATTTGAGAGAGTCAATTACTTCTTCTCGGATGGCAGATATGATAGGGTTGCTGTGTGTTTGGTGAACGTTGGGGCGATACTCACTTGCGTGTGTTTGGCCAGAACTCTGAATAGTGTGCCAGCTCTCACGTTCATGATAAGTCACATGCGAATGGTGTAGAACTCTCTATACTGCCCGATTCGATCAACCGGCCAAATGCAAACCCACAGTGAGACCTCTTTCAAGGATTGTCATGTGCTGAAAGCGTTGTCCCCCAACAAATATGAGGCATCTCCACGTCCTTCACAGTTATCACTCAACATCTGAAGCAGTTCATGGCCCTCATATAGCCTACCATGTCCTACGCTAATGCACTCTGATGGTCGTTCTACTTGCAAAGGGAAACGTAGTTCTAATCGTTTACATACACGCCGGTTGGGTGTACGTTTACGAAGCTACTTTGCCATTTTACTATGTCTTGGGATGATTCACTCTATGGTCTCACAACGTATTTGTATTGCCGTGATTTATACAGGGTGGTCAGAAACAATCAGAAAAGCTTGTAAGGGTGTTGCAGGGTAGGCTACGTTGAGAAATAACTCTTCAGAAAAAATTCCATGCGTAGCGCCGTTTCCGAATTAATTAGCATTCAAATTAGCCAATCAGGCTCTTGCTCGCGTAAATTCAAGTGGCCTAGCAGATACAATGCCGTTAAACATGTGCTTCGTTTCGCTTCCTCAAACCGAGTAAGAGAGCAATACGAAAACGGGACATGGGACATAGACAGGTTCGAATACGAGCTAAAGTCTGAGCAGTCTCGTGCGCTGTCATCTACGCTATGAGAGCAACAGGCACTAATTAGATCTGGTGGACCGCTGGGATTTACTCGAGCAACTGTGTGATTGGGTAATTTCAATGCTAATTACCTCGGAAACGACGCAGTGTATGGAATTTTTTTCTTGGCAATAATTTCATAGCACGACCTACCCTGCAACACCCTTACAAGCTTTATACACTGTTTCTAACCATGCTGTATAACTACATCGGCATCTGATAGTGCCACATAGTTAATAGTTTGTCGTGTACGCTATGACTCAGCGCATATTCGTAAGGCTTAGTGAGGTGCGACGTATTTTATTTCTCTTACTTAAATGTTTACTGATTATCACAAATTTTCGATTGCACATTTGTTTTTATTGTTTCCGTCTACGCTTTTCTTGAAATGGAGTTCAGTTTGTCACTAATATCGACGCCTCAACGTCCATCTCTTTATAGAATGCTATTGTATGCCTGAGACTTGCACAATTTCAGTTGCAACAAATGATTATGCTGATGACGAGTATATTTAGTCTAAGTAGCTGCCTTAAACATTTTGTTGTAGTATTACTATTAGTCGTCAACATTTCTGGTGAAATCACACTGTGGCTATTATTACTACATTTTGGCCCTACTAGATTACGTGATGTACAGTTTTATTTAGCTTTTTTTTGAGCCCACATTAGTTTCACTTCCACCCGGACTGATTTGTTTCAGTTTTCTTTGGGTTTCTGAGGGATTCTTTGTGCAGCTGTGCATTTCCTGCTTAAAATACTTGCTGTTGTTGTTGTTTTGGGGGAAGAGACCAGTCATCGAGGTCATCGGTTTCATCGGATTAGGGACGGAAGTCGGTCGTGTCCTTTGAAAGGAACCATCCCAGCATTTGCCTGGAGCGATTTAGGGAAATCACGGAAAACCCAAATCAGGATGGCCGTACGCAGCATTGAACCGTCGTCCTCCCGAATGTGAGTCCAAAATACTTGCTGTCAGATATAACAAGTTATTATAGTCTGTCTTCCTTCAGGTATGCTTTCACAGCACCTGTTTATTCCATTGTTTCTATTTTAGCTCTACTGAGACTTTTGCAGAATTCCGAAACCTCTTTGGATGGACTGGTTGGCTACGTTTCTGTAACTTGCCCACAAATATTTGGCTCCCGTTTCTTAATGCCCGAATAAATATTATTATTCTTTTGTTTGTATTTGCTTTATCATGTATGTTCCGTTGTCAGTGTAATATGGATGTAATATTTCCTCATCATATTTCGTTCTCCTTTTTGGATTTGAATGTTTGTGTTTAAACTGATTGTCTCTGCTCCGTAAGGGAACGCTCATATCATTATCATGACTAGACTCTCGCTAATCCGGCCGTCAGTGGTCCGCCCTCTCAGTAACACGGTGCACATCCAAAACCACGTGCACAATGAATTATCGTGCTCAACAGTGCTTAGTTAAACATTGCTTTGTATACTGTATTTGAAATTGTAGCTTTGCTTACAGTTCGGAATCATGTCTTCTAAAAAGAAACACGTTACGCAAGACCTCAACAAGAAACTCGAAATTTTATATAAGTTAAATCGAGGTTCTTCGCAGAAAGTCACTGCCACTGGTTCAGTGTAGGACGAGAATCTATTTATGACACCAAAGAGAAAGAAGGTGTTATTCGACAGTTTTCAAGGCAAGTAGATGGTGAGCTGGGAAAACGGAAGGTTATATGAAAGAGTGAGAATGAAGAATTGGATGTAGCTGTTTATAGATGGTTCATATAACAATGCAGTAAAGGACTTTCAGTCAATGGCCCGATTATAAAGGAAAAAGCAGCTGCATTGAACAAACAGCTTGGCAGCAGTAACTTCTTTGTAGCGAGTGAAGGTTGGCTATCAAACTGGCGAAAACAACATGGCACTCGGCAGCTGACAGTCACCGGTGAAAGTCGCTCAGCTAACGATAAGGATGTTGATGAGTTTGTAAGCAAGATACGGAAGATAACAGAAGAAGAAGATTTAACTGTTGAAGCCTTGTATAACGCTGATGAAACAGCACTCTTTTACAAGATGCCTCTTTCAAAAACATTAGCTGCCAAGAACTAGAAGGAAGCTCGTGGTTACAAGCAGCAGATAGAGTGCGTAACACTAATGGCATGTTGTTATGCAAATGGGAGTCATAAACTACCGCTTATGGTGATTGGAGAATCCCAACATCCAAGTTGTTTTCAACACACTGACATAAACACTCTACCAGTGCAGTATTGCGCTCAGAAGAAAACGCGGATGGACAGACAAATATTCTCTCGGTGGTTCCATGAAAAGTTTGTACCAGCAGTGGAAAAGACTTAAAGAATAAACAGTTTCCACTGAAAGCTATCTGTGAAATTGACAATGCTCCCAGTCATCCTTCAGACGTTTCTCTAAAGTCCGATGGTATACAAGTACTCTTTCTCCCACCCAATGTGACATCCCTAATTCAGCCCATTTAGCAGGGAAATTTGGAATCAATTAAACGTCATTACCGACATTCACTTCTCGTCTCCTTGCTGAACGAAAGTGAAAACGACTCAATCGAGATTAAGCTGAAGTCGTGGAAAACAGTTAACGTACGTGACGTTGTTTGCCAAGCAACCAAAGCGTGGGATAGAGTAGAGAGCGCTACCCTAAGGCAGAGCTGGAGAAAATTGTGTCCATCTATTCATGCCGATTTAGATCCAGTAGTGGCTGACAGCGATAAGCCAGTAAATTCGGAATTATCAATTACTTTGGACACTGACATGTTCCACAACCCTCCAGGAGGAGAAGAAATCGATGATGAAGATGTTAGTGAGTGGCTGAATGAGGAAAACTGTGATATGGACCAAACTTTAACAGATGACGAAATAATCAGAACCGTGCAAGAAAGTAATGATGAAAGTGATGAAGAAGAAGGGGATACAGGAGGAGAGAGCATGAAGATTTCTCACAGTGCTGGTACTGAAGCTGCCAAGATCTTCCTGGAGTACATTACGCAACAACCAGATACATGCAGTACCAATGTAATGCTTGTAAAGAGGTTGCTCGATAAAGCTTGCCACCGTCGCGTATCACCATTTCCACAGTTAAAAATTAGTGACATCTTTCATAGTGAGTGATTCGACTGTGTAATTATGTACAGTATACACTCAAGGACTAAGTTGTCTTTGAAATTTAATGTATTTTTGGATTTAATAAAGTATATCTTCTATGTTTTAAAATTGTGTCCTACGGTTTAATAAAGTACAGTACACCATATCCCCTATGATTTCAAAACAAATAAAAAACATAATAAATGAATAAAATAAATTTCAGCCACTCAATAATCCAGCACTTCCGCTGATACGGCACCCATATGTGCCAGGAATGGCCGGATTTGCGAGAGTCTAGTGTAGTTATGTTTCACAGTGCTCATTTCCTAGTGCAGTGTTTGATTTTATTGATTCGACATGTTTTGGATCATTCTATAGAGCGTTCATGCAAGAATTACTCACATCAAGTGACATTAACTGTAAATACACTTCTTAATTCTTGACAACCTACATGTATTAACGTCTGAAAATTTGTCAACTAAATTCCGCTTTCGTTCACTGTAACAGATAATCTACTAAAGCAAGATAAATACATCACCATCGAGACCATATCGCATGGAGTAGAAAAATAAGGAAATTAAGTACATTTCCACTTTTATCTAGTTTCATTAACTATCAAACTTCATTAAAAAATACCTTATACTACAATGACGGTCCGATTTTAATTACTTCTGTTGTTATCTTGATTATAGCTCACTACTGCTCTATACAGCTTTGTGTGTGTCATTTGCTAATTGACAGGGATGTATTCTCCTCCCCATATCAGGCAGAAGTCAGTATGTGAGCGCAACATTTATCTAAAGACACGAAATGCGAGGTCACGAAAATTGGCCGTTACTTCTCCTTAAGTAGGTCTTCCATTGTTCTCACGAGACAGATAGTCCCCATCCCGGTCCTCGCGCTTCTCTGAGATTAAACTCGGAGTGTCTACTCGGTCACCAGTAACTGTGACTTCTAACACAGAGACGTGAACTGTTGTGGAGCGAACTTCATAACTGTACATACCACCACTGCTTGTTGACATGTATTGCTGCCAAGCTAAAATTGTGTTAACTCGACGTGCAATGTAGCTATAGCGTACTTATTAACAAACAGATGAATCGGTAACGACAGAGAAATCTCATAAGCTGTTAAAGAATGTTCACAGTCCTTTTCAAGTGATACCGTGATGTATAGGAGTGTAACCTGTAAACATCTACTTGGCAACAGGAGGTGTTAATTTTTAGCACAGCTGCTCACCGCAGTTGTTCTAAATGCTTTGACTTCAGTGGAAATATAAGAGTCGTTTCCTAAGAGACCAGATACAAAACTGGTTGTCAGATGTTTTCTTGATTCCACACGCCTGATAGACATGAGTGTCCACTATCTGAAAACAATGATTCACAATAATTGATTACCTGGACAAAGTCAATGTCTTACAGGATCTGGTGGATGGAATGTCTTTGTCTCTGAATATAACATAATTTCTTAATTAAATTCCTCTTGCACACAATACTCATTCGGACATCCTAATAGTGATGAGAATTTTCTGTTATCAAGCACTGTCAATGTATTGAAACGTATCTGCCTATCACCTCGTGTCCTCATCTTATTGACATGGCGCTGCACGTCAGATCCCAAGAGGCATAAATGTATTTATACACTAGTATCAACGTTGCAGTGTCTTGCCAAACTTTTTGGACTCGCATGTAGCCGGGCGGGTGATATGTCCCACAAGAGACGCCTTGCCACAGGAGTTTCGTACACTGCAGTTAAGCTTAAACTTTTGTGGAACTTTTTATCTTACTTCTGTCTTGGCTCTGGTAAGCCATGCTGATGGCGTTTGCCAGTCGCTGTATTGTTTTCACTTTATGATACAGCAAATGTTGGTGAGATCATTACATGATTTAGCTTAAGTAACACATTGTAACTACAATCGTATACATTTGTTAAGGACGACTTATTTATCCGACTTCATATTTTCTTTCAGTACATTTTTCACTTGTTTTTGGCATCCTGACCGAAACTGGACCCAAGTTTTCGTAATTTAGTTTAGTTGTGCATCCACGTTGACTGGGATATCCATGCATTCTGTTGGCAACCACGGTCATGATAGATACAAAACACTGGTAATGATTCAGTTCAGTCCCTTTGACACCATTCTTTCATTAATAGTGTACAGTGACCTACTTTTTGTTCTTTGTTTGTATTTAGATCTTAATTAATGAACTAAGTGTACATATCTTTCCTCTGTGAGAAGGACTGTTACTTAAAATAGAGCAAGTTACTAGCTTTTATTAGCTTTCTGATGGCCATCTAACACTTTTTCCGAAACTTTTTTTTGTTTTCCCCTCAACAATGTGCTTATCTAAGGCAACAGACCATATATAGTCCAATGCACTCACTGAGCGTACTATTCCCTACAAATACTTTACACATTCCGAAGTGTTACGAGTATTATTAAATATATCGTAATATCCAGCATTATCAGGTGAGTAACCAAGCAGAAGATTGACAGTAAAAGTTCGTTTTGTGTTTAGGGATTGCTATTTGTGTGAGAGAGTAATGCTCAGGGTTCTTACAGCTCATAGAAACTGCCCACACAACTGTTTGACACGGACAATTTCATATAAGGAGATCCCCATTACGCAAAGATTTCATAAGCTTTGCACTCTGTAATTAACATTCTTTTTTTATTACAGGGCAGAATAGCCATTCTCATGGTCTGTCATTTTGTTCAGATACACAAGAGTGTGTTTTCCATTGCATTTGTCAAGGTTAGCTGTTCTCACCACATGAATTTCTGTCATACACGCATTTATGGGGACCTGCAGGAAAAAAAGCTCCAAACGACTGGAAAATAATAGCAACTTAGTTACGAAAAGGACAACAGTTGTATTTCAGTTCGCTTACTCTGCCAGAATTACCTTTAAAATGGCTCACACTGCCCAAATTAATGATTCCATATCTTGATGTAGCTAGCTTTCAAATAGGGTATTCTATCTGGATTTGTTTCACTAGAATTTTCATATAATCTGAATTTTACTCATAATGGATGCATTTGAAAACGGTGACTGTTCTTTATAGCATGTAGAATAGCAACCACTACCAGTTGCTATTCAAGCAGATTTTATTTAATGTACAACTAGTTTCCGGCTTCTGCCCCTCTTTAGATGGCTTACAATCAAATTCATATACATGCTTGCATGCTCTATGTTGAAGAATGCTGTTTAAATAAAAACAATGAAGAAGCAGACCTGGCAAACAAGTCATTTCTAGTAGTCATCATTAAGGAAATTTTTAAAAACGAAAATTGTAATTTATTGCCGTCTCACAACTTTAAATGGCTGATGGAAAATTATACTAGATTAAACGACAATGACTGTGTGGTTTCACAATCATGCAAAAATATCATTTCATTAACTGTATTATATGTTTTGTATCCATATGTGTAACATCTCTGTACTTGTCGGATCCAAACTCATTGACTATAACCTCTGGTTTTTCATGTAACCACGTTGGCTGTTGTTAGTGCATGTGCTTCTGAAGTTACTAACATCTGCTGTATGAAAGGTGTAACGTGGAAGTACCAAAAATTGAAGTGATGACTAACATACAGTTAACGCGTGGAAAGGCGAGATACCTGATGTAATTACAACATGGATACTCCAGCTACATGTAAGGACTATAACAAGGGTGTAACACATGTCACTTAGCAACTTCCAACTGTATCAGTTGTGTCTATTTAGTCATCATCACATTATTTACTTTTTACTTAAAAAATGATCTCCAACACTGTGTATGGAAATGTGTATATGAATGTAAACAACCTGAAAATGGGAACAAGCCCGAAACCGTTAGTAAATTTAGTAGTCATATTCTACTGTGATTGGTAGTGGTTATTATTTCTTATTATTTATTTGTATATTATCCAGGTCCAGTTGTTTCAAGTGATGATCAATGAGCATGTTATTCCACATAAATGAAGACGCTGGTTTTAAATTGAGTTGCACAGTGACACAGTTGCTGCATAAGCTCCATTGTATTGTTGCCCATTATGCCACTTAACTTAACAAGTAATTTTTACATAATTTGTGTGTATTTTCTTCTTCTTACCTGGAGAAGATCAACAGATATGAGGTAAATTTTTTTGTAGATTTTACTGATCAGTTTCTATTGATTTTAAAATTCTTTGGGATTTTATGTATTAAAAAGCTTCATACAAATGCTTCATAGATGCTTTACTACTGCATGAATGGAAGCAGCCAGTACTGGAAGGTAATGATGTGGGATATGCCATGGCAGCCCCACAGTAAAGAATTTTCACCAGAAGCTGAATAAAAAGTGAGAACTAATGTAAGCAACAACAAATATGTGTCTTAATGTGAACAGTCATCTGATGATGAACATGTCAGTTAGAAATCAGTAATGGCACTACTTATCTGAACAGCCTTATTGAAACTGGCAAGCAGCTGTTATCTTCTCTGGAAGAATCAACTGGTATATTACACACAGCCACAGGTTCAAAAGGTAATTTTTCAAAAAATAGTAATGGGGTATTCATTTAAAATTTTTGGACACCTGTAAATTTTCAATTTCCTGCTTGATGTCAGCAGCTCCTTTGTTATAGACTTTTGCAAAAGAATATTAAACTACATTCTGAATCATATAGTGTGTTGCTTATTCTTCACTGAAATTATTTTTGAGTCTGTGGTTGTCAGTTGCACAGTTATTCATAAATTCTTTTCTGTCATTAACCACAAATTCCGTTGTTGGCATCTAAGAGTCAGGTTTCCTTTATACCTGAAGAGACTATTGCAAGATGTATCTTTATCAACTTTACACAATATTCTTAGCAGTCACATCAGTCGAACTAATACTTTCTTGACGTTTGCTGTGTTTCCATCAAAGGTGATGGCCTGTCAAAGTATTCAAAGTATGGTTGTCATCCCAAGTGACAGAAATATCTAAAGGCAAACTACTCCAAACATAACTTTTATCCTTAATGCATCCTCTTATTGGTGCCACATCAGTTTATTATCCATAATAGTTACTATGCAAAGTGACTTCTTATATGTTGCTTCATCCAGTGTGTTCCCATTGATATCTGTTCCTAGGTAGGAGTGTCATATAAAAACATTTGCCGAGTATGAGGAACATCAAAGGGTAAATTAAAAACCGCAATGAAGGAATCCACAAGTTTATCTCAAAATAACCAATGTGAGTAGATTAAAACATCAGTCATTAACTGATGCTGGTGTACTGTACAGAAGCACTCTGCGGCGACTGCTACTGCGATGTAATGTACAAAACGGATAGTTTCATATTCCAGCAGGCAGCCATTCATGAATGAAACTGTCGAAATGTAAAGGGGCATATTGAGAAACAAGAAAATCAGTGCAAAATGCTAAAACCCAAATTTTTGGCGCTCGAGTCCGAGAAAAACTTTCGAGTGGCTTGAAAGATAATACATCTGCAGAGAAATTGTTCTTCCTGAAAGAGACATTAGTTGAAGTCGCTAAGGAAGCTGTCATGGAATACAAATCAGTGAAGAATAAATATAACTGACTTATTGATGAGACTATGCAAATCACTGAGCAGGAAAAGCGCTGAAGATGAAAGGACAGCTAGAAATTCAACAGTGCCCCAAGTTACCTGTGTTGATACAGAGATGTGGACTAAGAGACAAAAACAATTATTTAATTGAAACACCTTAGAGAACTGAGAACTTTCGTGACTACAACAAGGCAAGACACATGTTCAGTGATATAAAGAAACCAACTAGAGCCTTCAAATCAAGAACATGGGCTGTAGAAGATGCAGATTACGCACTTATGAAGAGTATGGAATTAGCTCCTGGTCGATGGAGAACATATTCCAACGTGTTTTACATGAATAATGATAGAAAACTTGTTCGTGCAGACATTCATTCCAGTGGAGAAGGAATGAAACTTTTTAATGAAAGTGGTTCAGTACGCTATAGCTAAATTGAAGAATAACAAAGCACCATGACAGGACTGACAATATGTTCAAAGCATTGGCTGATATCGGTTTGGATATCAAGCATGAAATATCTGACAGTGTATGGAATAACAGAATGTGGATAGTTTTCTGGACCATGTAGGTAATGATTCCTTTCCATTAGAAACGTCAGACATAGCGTTGTGAGAATTACAGATTTCTTTCATTTCACATGCCACTGAGTTATTCTACATGTCATCCATCAATGCCTGTGACCCTTCTTACATAAAGATATACCACCAGAGTAAGGTGTGTTTGGGCATAATAAACGAACATGAGACCTGATCCCAATGCCAGTTAGCTCATTGAGAAATATAGTGAATTCAGTATCCATTCAATTCTTTGTTTCTCCGACAGTAACATGGTTCTTGACTGACTTATACAAAAAAAAAAAAAAACAAGAACTGGGAAATGTACTAGCAGTAATGGGTGTTCGTGATCACCTTACTATACCTGTCAAAAAACTCTATTCTGATGGCAAGTCAGTAATGGGACTACAAAAAACAATTACATTTCCCTTTGCAGCATGTAAAGCAGTTAGCAGGTGGGCATTCTATCACCAGTTTTAATAAATATCTATGGCGAATTTTATGTCAAAATATCTTCCTGGCTAGACTGGTAGTATCCGAAATGGAGGATCAAGTATCAGCAATTTCAGATTCGCTGATGACACCACGTTGTGTGCAGAATCACAAATGAAAATGGTGGAACTGCTTAGCAGAGTTAAGAGATGTAGTGAGGAAAAGCGATCGTCAGTGAATAAGAAAGAGACCAATATCATGGTAATTAGTAGAAGTAAGTCAATAGCTGCTACTTGTGTACTATCTGAATAGGAAGTTAATCACTTAGTCCACCTGGGCACAGAGATCTAGATAAGGTGTTGTACATGGGGGAAAATATGTAGAATTGTTTTCTGGATAGAGATTCTGCATCGAAGCAGATAATAACTGGAAGCACCGCACCCTAAACAGACTTAATAAATTGAGAGGGCTGAAACCTCTGGTGTTCCTGTTTTTCGTTTGTAGACTGAAGACTGGAGAATAAGTGAAGGGGACCGCTAAAGAACAGATACTTTTTGAGATATAGATATATGGAAAGTTGTTGACAACAGAGGGTATCACGATCAGGCAAATGAAGGTAGAAATTAATCCTTAAGGAACTTAGGATGGAGGAGAGGTTGTCTGATATTTGTTTCCAGGGAACATCGCTATTCTTTAGTCACATAGCTCGACGAGAGGATGATTACTTGGAAAAGATGAACATCTAAGGCAAATTTTAAGAGAAAAGACATCGGGAAGCGAAGTAGACGATTTATGGATCTAGTATAGGAGAGCACAACATCGCACCAATTACTCAGAGATGTGGAATACCAGTAGCAATGGAGACCTATTGTTAAGAGGATTGTGTGAAGTATTAATTATAATGAATCTTCATGATGGCAGTTATGGAACGCAATGCACAAAACAATGAATTAAGTTTATCATTCTCGTTGTCTTTCACGATGGGTTAAATTAATATAAACCTTCTCACTAGATGATCAAGTTAGTGAGACCCATCTAAACCTCACGCCATTTCAATGAACTCTCTCAGCTTCAAACGTGAGAGCACCACGATAAATGTGGTTTATATGAAGAGACTAACAAATGTTTCAGAAAAATTGAATGATTTGCTAAAGTGAAAGAGCTTCACAAAATGAGCAAATGGATAATGTGTTGGTCCACATCTGGCCGTTATGCAAGCAGTTAGTCAGCTTGGCATTGATTCATAGCTTTGGTGGCATAACACGCCAGTTTTCTGCCCAATTGTTGTGGTAGAGCATTAAAATCCCGAGATGGTTGGAAAGCCATCCCCCATAATGATCTAAACATTCTGAATTGGGGAGAGGTTAGGCAACCTTTATGGCCAAGGTATGGTTTGGCTACCATGAAGACTAGCAGTAGAAACTCTCGCCATTGGTAGATTGGCACCATCTTACTGAAATGTAAGCCTGCCATGGCTTTCCATGCTTAAGGGTCCTGCTGCAAAGAGAAATGGCATCCCAAACTAACACTTCAGGTTGTTGGGCATATGGCAGGCGACAGTGATGTAGTAACCAACTGCTGTCTGGTGGATCTTCAGACACATCACTGACCTGGAATCTTCTTCACTATAGTAGAATGTTTTAATGTTTTATGTAATGTTGATGCATCATGCATTGTATGTTAATCAATTGTCTATGACACTGATGTTTGGGTTTTCATGCATGATTGTATCCAACACTTGCTGGTTAGATGCCTTTATCATGGGCTATGTGACCCTGTGTATTACATTTGCTAGGTTATTTATTGGAGTAATTTTCATCTTCTCATAAGGTATCTTCATCAACCTAACATGATAAATGGAACTATTTCTATAGTATCAGCCTCCAGCCAGCAATCATCTCTTATACTGCAAATAACTTGATTAGCTTTCTAGTCTTTAGTGCTGCTGGTGTTTTTGATCAGTTACCTTTGCCAATTAATTATCAATAATCATGAATTCCTCTTTAATTTCATTAAACTAATATCCTCTTTTCTGTATTCATTGCCAATAGCTTTATACAATACATGCCGCTATGCTTCATTTCTTGGGGCTACCCATTAGTTCATTTTCCTTACATATATCTCGTTTCCATATATCTGGATCATAGAGGGGTGATTTGCACATTGAGAGGGGATACTTGGTGCATACCTTGGGGCTGTTCCACGAAGGAGTGGTATGTTCATAAGGAGTTCTGGGACAAAGCACATTTTCAAGTAAAAGTTCCAGAATGCAAACAAAGATTCTAATTTCACTTTTTTCCACAGCCAACAAATCTCATTTGTCTATATTGAAAACAACAAACTCTCAGTTAAAAATTTTCAAATCTAAAAAAATATCCCCTATAAATAAGAACCAAAAATCTCAGATGTGCAGATTAACAGAAAAGTTTCAATAAAAAAATCAAATTTTGTTCTATATAAATACAATGGAAACAAAGATAATAACAGATTTCAACTCTTATGATCTTAGAAAATTATGTTCAAGGAGAGCATGGATTGAGTATCCAAGGATTTAGAAAATCATTGGAAAGAAGATAGTTACTCGAATATAACTAGAGAAGATTTCTTTGAATTTATTCATTATTTTCATTGGAAAGAAATGAATGAAGAGATAAAGAAGAGAGAACTATATTACAAAACAAAACAAAATATTTAAAGAACTATTCCAGACTTAATGAACAAAATTTTTAACATACTGATTGAAAATTCTGTTGTATTAATAATAATGATACAAATGTTTGAAAGAACTTCAAATCTGTAAAAAGAAAAAGAAAAAAGAATTATTCTAAACTTGAAAATAATCAATTAATGTTAACAAATCAGACAGTAAAATTAATAAAGGTAATGACTTAAGAAAAAAATCTTTACGTGATCTTCGTAAAATCTTTAAAGCGAAGAACATCATTTTTTTCAGGGCTTATAAACAACAATTAATCAATTGTATCAATAGATCGGAGATCTAAATAAGTAGTAACAACAATGAGAAAAAATTAATAGTAATTGTAACATAAATTATATACAAAAACTCCTAGTAGAAAAATATCAAGATATTAAAGAAGAAGTTATGAGAATATTCACTATGTTTCAATTTTCTAAATGCTGAAGACTTTATAAAATCAACTCAACGAATTTATAGGTAATTTCTTCTACCAAATCCAGAATAAAAAATTTATGAATTAAATATAACGATAATATTGTTGAACAACAAGAATATTTCAACAAATTAAGAAGAAATACTCACAAATCAAAGAATATCTTAGAACAAAGAAGGTAAATTAAAATTAATATTAAATTTTATTGCAATTTTAAAAGACAAGATGAAGTACAAGAATTTAATATTGAAACAACAAACCAAGTTTTATTAACAACAGATTCAGATGATTATTATCAAATATGAATGAATAAACTATTAACTGAAATGGAAGACATAGTAAAGAAAAAATTTGGTTGGTCTTTATTTCATGTAGATAGTTTAGAATTAAATATTAATAAACACAGTCCAATTTTTAATTCTTTTAAATTGATTCACCAAAAGTAACAAAAAAAAAAGTAATAACTAACCTAAAAAATACAGATCAAAGATTCTTTGTTTATTCAATAAGAACAGCTTTACATCCAGCAAATGTTCATTCAGAAAAAGTTAATAATTATAAAAATATTGGATTAAAATTAGATGAACTTTTTAAAAGATAAAATTAATTTTCAAATTCGGTTCACAGATATACCAAAGGTTGAAAATAAATAAAATAATTCAATAAATGGTAATGCATTCAAAAGCAATGAAGATGAATAAATTATATTATATCCTCTTTACCATACATAAAATAAACAGGAAAAACATGTTATCCTCCTATTAATTCAAAATGAAAGTTATTCACATCTTTGCTGGATAAAATCTTTATATAGATAAATCAGTTCATATACAAGTAAATGCAAGGGGTAAATTTAACATTGTGATAGATGTTTAAAATATTTTGATACACAAGAGAAATTAATCGTTCTTGGAAACGACTGTAGAGAACATCAAGAGGTGAAACTGATAAACCTTTCAAAGGATCAAAAAATTTTATTTACAATCTATAGTAATTCATTGTATGCTCATTTTGTAATTTATACATATTTCGAATGTTTATTACAAGATTTCAAACTTACCAACCAAACACTGAAAAATCGTTTATTAACAAATATCAAAAGCATTTTACGAAGTCACTTCAGTTATTATGTTCAATATTCTAATAACGATTATAAAAAAACATGTTACCTGTATAGGTAAATATGCAACAAATAATTCATTGAAATGTTAAAAGAAATAATTAGAGAAATTGATAGAATATAAAGCAAAATATTCCACTGAAACTGAGGATTAGAATATATAATCAATTATAGAAATTTAGAATCCGTCATATTTATGAAAAAGAATTGACTGTTGATGGAAAGAGAGTAAAAAATTATTGGCAGTTAACAGGAAAATTTTGAGGACTTACAGATAAAGACTGTAATCTTAATTACTAAAATCCTAAATTTATTTCTGTTTATGTTCATAATTTAACAAATTCCAATGTTTGTTTATTAAAGAATTAGCAATTGGTAAAGATATTGATACAAAGTACATTTTGTTTTTATAATTACATTGGTGATGGATTAACTTTAAAATTTTTAGATAGATTTATTTATGACTTCAAGTAATGATAAATTACCTCCAAACCCTACAAAAGAACTATTGAGGGAAGAAACTACATATTTTGAGGATGAACAATTAGATTTAATAACAAAAAGTATCTAATCCTTAGGTATTTATGAATTGTGAAGTAAAATTACAATTTGTGGATTGTGCAGAAAAGTAACAGAAAAGATGTAGACACACATAATGCAAATAACTTACATAGTTTGCAATGTCAATTTTTACCATTTAAAAATTTCTGTTGGGTAGAACCAAAATGTTTTACTGCTGAAAAAATACTTAAAATGTCATGAATATATATCTGATTTATTTTAGAAGTTCATTTAGATTATCAAACAAAATTACAGGATTTGCATAAAGATTAACCCTTAACACCTAAAGGACACAATAAATAGTAAATAACTCTAAATAATGAATTAAAATATGTTTCGCATTCTAGAACACTTAAACAACATTAAAATATGGATAAACATTAAAGAAGTTTCATAGAACCTAATCATTTAAAGTGTTAGATTCGCTAAAGATGTATATTGATTTTAAAACAGAAATGAGAAAATAGACAGCTAACGATTTTGAGTAAAAGTTCTAAAAAAATAAGGAAAAAATCAGTGATTGGAAAAATGGAATATATTGGGTCTAGAAAATATTAAAATAGTAACAGACTCAAGGAAACACACAAACCACGTTTCAAAACAAAGTCAATAACATACTACTATATTTTGAGATATTTTTGTTGGAATTTATATTGGAATGAGTGTTCTAGAAATTCTGAAAATAAAAATGTTTGATTCTCATTATAATGTCATGAAACCAAAATATGGTAAAAAATATTCATTTATGTTATATTTATACTCATTCTCTCTTTTTATCATGTACGAACTTTAGATTTCTACAAAGTGAATTAGAAACGAATGTGATGCAAGTTATATACCAAAAGTCAATATTTATGGATAACTGCAAGTAAGTAAGAAGGCCTTAGGAACTTGATAGTTTAAGATAAAAAATCTATACGTATAAAATTGGAGAAAAATAAGAGAAAGAATCTAATGGAGGCAAGAAGTCTTTTGTGAAAAATGAAATTAGTTTCGATGTTTATAAAAGATGTATAACAGACAATATAAAACAGTAATGGAAAATGAATTTGATTCAATATTTTAAAGATGAATCATATGCAGTTGAATGATGTAACCTCCCAACCAATAAATTTCTAAACCACCCAACAGTAAAAAATATAATTAGTTATATCAATCACATTCAGTGTAACCTCCCAGCAAAATAATTTCCCTAACCTAGCAATAATAAAACGTGACTAATCTCTCAATAAAAAGTTGTAGCTCACTTATAACGTTTCAATAATGACTGTGACTTTAAACTGGTAAATTTTGGACATCAGCAGTGCTGCGTCATGGCCCTGAAAATTCATTCTGAATAAATTGAAAAATCTTACCTCAATTAGGTCGCCAGATAATGCATATGTATCTGCTGCTATAAGAAAATTTTGTGGCGCAGCTCAGTGCAATGCTGGCCGATAGATTTGTCTTATATAAAAGGAAACAACTGATTCAACTTTTCAATAATCGGGATGACCATGGATTGGAGAAATTAGTACATTCTTTAAATTGAAATGAATGATTGTCAAAAGTAACTTTTTATGAGAAAGATTATTACTAAGAGTTTTTCTTAAAAACATTTACATGGGACTTGATATAACAATACTACATATGCACGAGCCTGATTGTACCTTATACTACAACGCTCAGGCTCCGCCATTGCTCCACCACGACCGGCCCAGCCTACATGATAGACCACACTGCTAGCTACTACTTACTCCTACAACTGCTACACAGTTCCTACTGCAGTCAACACTGCTCTTTGGTCTCAGATTCTCTTATAGCTTACATATCACAGGCAGCACATGAGCAATCCATCGAAATTCCATCAGCTCGAGTGCGCTAGCAACAAATTCCTTAATCATGGTCCTCTTACATAACCCTTCCCTGGGGGGACAAAAATTTGGCAGCGATGGTGAGTCAATTGGACTTGCCATGAGCAACAATTTTTCTGTAATCTAGTTAGTTTACTAAGTCTACAGTCAGAGAGTGTATACATATATATATGTAACATAACTGATAAATAATATAAGTACAGAACATATTAAGAAATGAAATGAAGTGCACACGCACTGTAAAAGTCTTTAACATTTTGCAAAAACTGAATACATTAACAAATGAAATAAAGTTCACATGCACTGTTAAAGCCTTTAACATTTTGCAAAAACTGAATACATTAAGAAATGAAATAAAGTGCACACGCACTGTAAAAGTTTTTATCATTTTGTACAAGAACTGAAACTGATTGCAAAATGAAATAAAGTGCACCCGCACTGCAAAGGTCTACCATTTTACAAGAATTTAAACAAGTCGAGAAATGAAATAAAGTGCTCACACACTGCATAAATCTTTACCATTTTACAAGAATTTAAACGCACTGTGTAAGTCTTTACCATTTCACAAGAATTTAAACACACTGTATAAGTGTTTACCATTTTACAAGAACTGGGAAAGGAATGGGAAGCATAGCATCATGGTTGTAGCACAGTAGGTTGCACTTAGCTGCACTGAAAGTCCATATCTTTCTACAGAAGCACGACACCAAGTGACACAATCTGAAGCTCCCTTCCCTGAAGTATTTATCAGTGTAGCCAGACACTGAATGTTGCATTAATATTGTACGTTATTATTTTGGTAGTACATTAGGTATACCAAACAGTAGGACCATAATAACATCTCTACCATTTAAGGTGGTGGAAAGCTTGATATGTCAACACCACATTCTTGTAGAATCCATTCTCTTACATCAACGTAGAATTAGTGCAAAGACCAAATACAGTGCTCCATGATCATGAGGATCGACAGCACATACGGATATTGCAGTAATTGCTGGTAATTAGATCAGAAGGTGAAGCACATTAGGTCTTATGCTAGTCATCATTCAGAATTACATTACTGTATCAACCGATTTGAATAATTATTGGCACACATTGGTTAGTTATTAAACATTTCTGTACTTTGTATGGAGTATTACAGAACATTATTCAATAGTCGTTACAGTAACTATTACAGAATATTATTCATAAGTCATCTAATTACAGTAAATAGTGGCATCATAAGTCTTCTCATTACAGTAATCATTGGCATAACATTTATAGAGTACAACAAAATATTATGTTCAGAAATGATTGGCATAACATTTATCCATAAGTCATCTCATTATAATAATCATTGGCATCATAAGTCATCTCATTACACTAATTATTGGCACTCATTGGCCAGTTACAAAGCATTTTTTATGCATTATTCAGAAGTCATCATTCAAAGCAAGAGTTAATTATTGGCATAGCATTTATGCATAAGTCATCGTATTACAGTAATCATTGGAATCATAAGTCGTGTCATTAAAGTAATTACTGGCACTCATTGGCCATTTACAAAGCATTTTTTATGCATTATTCAGAAGTCATCATACAAAGCAAGAGTTAATTATTGGCATAGCATTTATGCATAAGTAATCATATTACAGTAATCATTGGCATCATAAGTCATGTCATTACAGTAATTACTGGCACTCATTGGCCAGTTACAAAGCATTTTTTATGCATTATTCAGAAGTCATCGTTCAAAGCAAGAGTTAATTATTGGCATAGGATATATGCATAAGTAGTCATATTACAGTAATCATTGGCATCATAAGTCATCTCATTACAGTAATTTTTGGCACTCATTGACCAGTTACAAAGCAATTTTATGCATTATTCAGAAGTCATCATTCAAAGCAAAAGTTATTGGGTGTAGCATCGAGCTGCTAATGTTTATATATGAAATCATGCAAGTGACATAACACTTATTTAAATGTAAGACATTGTAACTATTACTCAATGTCTGTAGTCCAATAATACATAGACATAATGGAATCAATACATCAGAAAAATTTGCATTACATTTAGGACGGGAAATATATCTTAAACTGGAAGCATTAGTTAGTTGCATACTGGTAATAGTTGGGAGTGGTAATAATTTTTTTTGTGTGCTACCAATGCACTGCATTGGGATCGATAGTCAATTTCTGGGGCATGATAATATTTTCTTTTGAAGTATTGCTAGAAATAAGGATTAATAATGTCATTTGTCATGAGTCATCTGTAGCTAGGTTATGAAACAAGTAGTGTATATGTGATCATATTCATGAATCATACACACAACTGGGTAAAACAAAATGCAAGTATTAGAACAGGTTTCATAACTAGGTACTTATAGCATATTACTATCATGAAAAGCTTCTCCTGGAAAAAGTACAAAATGGATTATTGACCTGAAAGAAAAATGTATGTTACGCTGAAAGATACTAAACTTCAAATTAACAGGCAATGAAGCGTGTACTAGCTGTCTTCCCCAAAAGTTCAGTCATTATACTATGTGACATAGGACATACTGTCAAAAGGAAGTGCAACAAATACTTAAACAACTACATAGCATCTCTTAACTAATAGAAAATATATAAACTTCATCGTTATCCCCATCTGCAAAGGAAAACTTCATTATTCATATTACCGTAACTTCATTATTATCATAATCTGCAAAGAAAAACTTCATTACTCATATTACCATATTCTTCATACAACTATACATCATCATTTATCATCATCTACAAAAAATAGACACTTCATTATTCATATTCATATTACCATTTACTTCATACAACTATTCATAATCATACATTACTTCATATAGTATAGAGTTTCTTACTTCTAGCATATTTCAAGTCTAAAACTAAGATGTGTAGTTCTGTCTGACAGCTTGCTCAATCGCCTCGTATTCGGAAAGAAAAATAATTCGTTAAGACTGCTATTATAAAGTGTGTATGGTTTATTCTTGTTAGTGCTTGTTAATTCTGATCCATTTACTCTTCATGAAGAGGTATTGCATTTTCATTCATTTATTCTGAAGGTGAAATTTCCATTTCATAGAAAACCACTGTGGTTATTTAATTTATTTCTTTTACACATTATTGCTTTCTGAAAATAATGAATATGAATTAATACCTTGTATTTAAATCGTATACCCATTAAATAAAAACTTCTTTCTAGTGATATAACTAAGCACACAGCATAGTATGACAGAAAACGTATTAAGTCAAAAATATTGATAGTTTTCAAGTGCAGAAAATGTACACACAGTATCATAATGTAGTTGCAATAAATGTAAAATAGTCGAGATGTTGAGATATCATAAGGCAAAATGTCCAAGTCAACTTGTGTTTGTTATATCTTAAAGGTTACATAGTGCATACAGACATAAATTCTACTTTCGATGGGAAGACAATCATACATATACAAAAAATGAAAAATGTGCATGGTCTGATGTCTAACGACAAGAAAAGCGACCTGCTAACCTTACCTTGCTGTGCACTTGCCACGAAAAAAGTATAATCATCATCAGTAAGTGGTTATATAAACATGTGGGCATGGCATTACAGTGCGACAAAGTATAAAGTACGTTTTTTCAATAAAGGGTTTAATATTAGAAATATGGTGATTGCCCTTGCTTTTTCTGGTTCTCAAAGTTTCAACGTGTGCTACATTAGGGTGAGGAATACTGTGAATTCTATATGGACCTGTGTATAGAAGCTCAAATTTACTGCATCTACTCTTTCTTCTGTTGGATAAATAGTGTGTGCATACTATTATCTTGTGTCCAATGTGAATGTCACGGCGTGTAAAAACCTGTTTTTGCTGTCTTCCCCGGCGCTCTCTGGCACGTTTGATGTTGTTGAGTGCAATGTCAATTATTTCATGGTGGCGTAATCGACGAGATGTAGGATAAGATACAACTTCTTTAATTTTATTAGGTGGTTCAACATTTTTCAATATAACAGTCGGAGACAGCATAGTAGATTCATTTGGTATACAGTTAATTATATCCTGGAATGAGAGTATGTGTGTATCCCAATCAATATTTTTTATGGCAGAATATTCTACATGGCTTACCAATTTCTTTCATTAGTCGTTCACAAGGGTTCGAAGAAGCATGATACTTGGATATATATATTGGAGAAATGTTTCTAGTTTGTAACATATGTGTCCTTATTGCAGAATGAAATTGTGGTCTATTGTCGGAAATTACTTTCAATACATGCCCTACATCAAATAGAAAATGCTTTACAAATGCATTCGAAACAGATTTAGCAGTAGCTTTGTGTAACGGAGTGAAGGTAACAAATTTCGAAGTGAGTTCTACAGCAACAAAGATGTAGCAAAAACCTCTATTAGTTCTGGGAATCGGCCCAAAAATGTCTACAGCAGACATGTGTCTCAATTTAACAGGTACAACGGGATGTAATGGAGGAATATGTGAAGTCGTATCTGATTTAGCTTTCTGGCAGATTTTACATTATGCTAAAACTCGTCGAATACGTTATTCCATGTTGGCAAAATAACAGTTCTGTCTCAGTATAAAAAAACACTTCCTGGCTCCATAATGTGCATTACTTCAATGAGTATACCAAATTAATTTGTTAACAAGCTCGTCAGGAATACGTAATAACTAGTTGTTGCTGTCAGGGTGAGAGTGGCGAAGCACAATGTTATTGCGTACAGTGTAATGGTTTCTAATGGTAACGTTATTTCTATCTTGCCAAAGGTGATTAATTTATTTACACACGTTGTCTTTATTCTGTTCTTGTGCTGTCTCGTTATGATGAGAAAATGAAATTTTCAGATGCAACTTGTTGAATATACATTACGCTAGAATTTGCTTGGCAGAAATTGGTTGTGATGTCTTGCTGATTGTTGCTGAGAGAGAGGGATACTGCATCTGCTACAATATTTTGTGTACCGGGAATGTGAACAATTGTAACACTAAATTCCTGTAAATAAAGTTTCCACCTGCTTAATCTGTCATGTGTAAATTTAGCGGAGAGAAAAAACTGTATAGCTCTATGATCTGTGTAAACGGTAGTATGTCTTCCATAAAGAAAATGCCTAAATCTGGTAAATGCTCATACAACACATAATGTTTCAAGCACTGTAACAGAATAATTGCGTTCAGCTGGTGACAGAATGCGACTTGCGAAAGCTATGTTTTTAATTACTGTAGTACCGTCTTCTTCAATTTCCTGAAAAATGTGTACGCCTAAAACAGTGTTAGAACTGCCGGTGGCAATGGAAACATTTCTGGTAGGATCTGGGTGCGATAAAATTGTTGTGTACAACAAAGCTTGTTTCAGATTGACAAATTCAGTCTGTGCTCGGCTATCCCAGGGCCAAATAACGTTTTTACCCGTCAAATGGCATTATCTAGGGGTGTCCAAAGCAGAGTAATGAATACATTTATGGAAAAAGATAATCCCAAAAAGCTACGTAGTTGATTCTTCTTCGTTGGAACAGTAATGTTACGTAAAGCTTGAAGTTTTTCCCTGTCAGGCACAATACCTTCTGCTGAAATTACATGTCCAAGAAATTTTATGGAAGTTTGGCCAAAGTGCGATTTGCTAAGATTAACAGTCAGTCCTCATGCACGAAAAGTTTGCAACAGTTGTTCCAGAATCAAATTGTGTTCAGACCAGTTAGCTTCTGCAATAAGGAAGTCGTCTACATATGTTGTGATTCTGTCTTTAAGTTCTCTCGGAAGTATACTATTCAAACCACGAATAAATGCTGCTGAAGAAATTGTGAAACCGAATGGTAATTTACAAAATTGATAACAATCACCAAAACAGAGATATACTGTGTACTTTCTGCAGTTTGGATGGAGCTGAATTTGCCAAAATCCCGATTTTAAAACTAATGTGGAATAAACAGCAGTACCATGAAATTTCTGTAGAAGTTCTTCTGGTGTCTGTGGGCGATCTGTTTCATTAATAATAATGTCGTTGATGTGACGCGAATCAAGTACAAGGCGAAGTGAGCCATCCTTTTTCTTAACAATATCGAGTGGGTTTATGTATGGAGTAACTGCCGGTTCAATAATTCCTTGGTCTAGCATAGCTTGTAATTCTTTCTTAACTTGTTCTCTGTAGATATACGGAAAAGGATAATGTTTGGCTTTAAATGTGTCATGCTGTTTGACTTGAAATTCATACGTAAAACCAGACATAGTACCAGAGATGTTGTCAAAAACTGGAGCTTCCTGTAAAACAATTTTGCTTAGTTGCGTACCTTCGTCGTCTGTATTTGCGCTGCTTTGTTTTGCTTTATCAGAAATTATTTGCATAACGTCACAGTCAGCTTCGTCTGGTGTCTTATAGTTGTGTACGTATGTATCTGTGAACAATGTGGAATGACAGTCCGTGTTACGCGATGTAGAAAAGATCTCTGATCGATTAATTGCCTGTTCATCTGCAGATAAATGTACGGAAATTCTAATGCCAGTTGTACATTCTCATTCTTTAACATTAAATAGGAATTCTGAAAGTCAATAATTGCGTCATGTTGTACCAGAAAATTCGTACCTAAAATAACGTCTGCTGTCAATAAGGGAACAATCCAAAAATTTGAGTTGAACGTATGACCTGGAATACAAAATGATAAGTGTGTCTGTAATTTTACATCTACTCCTTTACCAGATACTGCACCTTTTACTTTAGTTTTGCCTAATGGTAATGCAGGATAAATATTCTCTTTGTTACATTCGTTGAAGGTTTCTCCATTTACAACTGACATAGGTGATCCAGAATCGATTACTGCTGAAAGTGTGGATGATCCAATCTTTATTTCAATGACAGGGTGGGAAATGGTTATTTGAATAACTGGTTTTTCATGCAAAAGAGTGTCTCAGATGTCGTCAAAAGTAATAACATTTTCGTGAACGAGAGTCTGTGTTTCAAAAGTAATGTTTTGGTGGCTGGAAGATTCAATCTGTACTGTATCTAGTCAATTCTTTCTGACGTGCTGTTATTTGCGGGAGGATGCTGTGGCATCTCGACTATTTGTACTGTTCTGTTATTTCTTCCTGATGTATTAGGTTTGGAATGACACCGACTGTGTGGTTCATTCATAATATTCTGTTGTTGTGGATGATTCTGCTGCTGGTAAGACCGACTGTTACGCTGAAAATGTTGCCCATTACTTATACGTCTGTCATAATAATCATTGCTATATGGCATGTAGCGATAGGAATTGAAATGATGGGTTTTCTGTATGTACTAATTTCCTTGTTGGTGTGTGTTAGTATTTGGTGGAGCTGACGCTATACATGTAGGTGGAGAAACATTAAAGCTTGGTTGACCTTGCAAACCACATTGTTGGTTAGGTATGCTAACCAGCTGATTTTGTTGCTGTTGTGGGGAAAAGCCTCTATTATTAAAAAATGCGTTTGCTGTTGCCGATAATTTTGACAGTACTGATAATTAAAATTTTGCCTGTTATTAAAACTCTGGTGGTTGTCATTCCTAGGTCGTCTATCACCTTTGCTATTAAAATAGCGTGGCTGGTCGTAATTACTTTATGCTTGTTGGCCTTGATTAAATTGTGAAAAATTTTTGTTTATGAAAGAATAGTCTGATTGCTGAACTTCGAAAAGCTGTAGCAGATCTCTAAATGCCGAAATATTTTCTTTCTGCTGTCCTGTTAAAAGTGATATGCTTAACGATCGTGGTAGTTTAGAAATACATAATGGGATAAGTGCTGATTCACTGTATGGCTCACTTAAGTATTGGTTTCGTTGGGCCATGTGTTAAAAAAATTGCGTGACAGTGGGAAAATTTGAGTTCTCGTAATTCGGTAAGTTAATTAATTGATTCTTGATTCCGCGCTGTGTCTTCTTCGATCAATATGCTGACAGAAAAGCATTCTGAAATTCTTCAACTGAATAACATTGTCTCGTGATCGGTCTCATACGAGTTGCCAGTTCGCCTTCCAGAAAACAGCAAATAAATTCAAGTTTGTGTGTTACGGGCCAAGTTGGTGGAAAATCAAAGCTAAATTGTTGTATCCAATCCAAGGGGTAAATCTGCGTTTTGTCATTCTTAAATACCTTAAATTTTCTCAAGGATAGAAAGTGCATATAATCATAATTATCGTCCCTGTATGTCTGAGCAGGTTCAGGATTGTATGATAATCCGTTTGTCTGTGACTGCACGGGATCTAAGTCACGTACACTCTTTAAATTACCTAAATTAGACTGTGTGAATGTGACAAATGTTCACAATGTGGCGTATGCTGTGACATGTTAAAGGATGAAACATTTTTCATTACTGTCACTTCTTGCTGTAAAGACGACACTTTTCTACGCAATGTATTATTGGACGAACTTATGTCACTGGTTGGCTGCTGTAAATTGTGGAATTCGGATGTTTGATTGAAAGAAATTGGTGATGTATTGTCTGATTTGGTGTCATTGTTATTTTCGGTAACGTCAATAGGACTGTCCAATTCATCAACTTTTTCAGTCAATGCTTTTACGTGGTCGTCGTTTTTAGAGTCACAAGCATTAATATGTTTTTGTATTTCACGTGTGGTTTTGTTCAATTTCTTAACATCAGCTTTGATGGCATCAGGATCGTGTATTAATTCAAATTGTTCAATTCTGTTGGTCACTGTCTGAAAGGCTACTGTGTGTGTGTCTGTTTTTGTTTTAAGATTGGAGATTTCATCATGCAATTCGGTGTTCAACTGTTTGATTTCGCCTGATACTGTAGCAATATTGTTGTGTACATATGTTTTTGCCTTCGTAAACATTTTACGCTTATCTTCCTGTCTTTGTGCAGTAATTGTTTCCATGACTTGTTTCTTTACTTTGTTCTGTTGCTGTATGAATGAACAGTAATGCGTTTCTCTGTTTTGTAGGTGGTGATTAAAACGTTCGTCAATTAGGCTGTTCTGTTGTTCGGATTTCTTGTCTACTTTCGCATCCAGTGTGTGTGAAAGTTCTGCTGACATTAATTTAAACTCATCCCATAACTGTGTTGCATTTTCTGAACATTGTTTAGCAACTGCACTAATTTCATCTCTAAGTAATTTTGTTGTGGCTGCATGTGTATTACATATCTCTTGTGCAACGGATCTAATTTGTTCACTACTATCTGTAGCACTAGCCTTAATATCCTCACATAACTGTTTTATAGTTTCGTTACATTGCTCGGCAATGGCTGTAATCTGTTCAGTAAGCTGTTCAGTAGAGGTGTCAAGTTTTTCATTAATCTGTTTGAGATTTTCATTAAGTTGTTTGTAATTGTTGACTTGTTTTTCATTCGACTGTTTGAGATTTTCATTAAGTTGTTGTTTGAGATTTTCATTAAGTTGTTGTTTGCGATTTTCATTATTTTCATTAATTTGATGTTTCAGATTTTCATAAAGTTGTAGCAATAATGCCATAGCTCGATCCATGCCAAAATTAGATGTTGTATTCTCTGTTCTGTGTGATGGTGTATGTGCATGTGTCACGTTTTGTGTACCGGTATTCATTTGGTCATTGTCTGATACACAAAAAGGTTTGTCAATCGGATGTGCACTTTTAGTCACTACATTGGAATCAAATAAACTTGACGTGTTTTGTGTATATTGTTCACCATCGTTAGAAACAATTATCTGTTCGCTATGTATATTTTGCAAATCAGACATGTCAAACTGGAAAACATTCATTCTAATGGAATGTGCCACGTTATCAATTGTTACATTTACAGTGGACATAATTGAATTTGTTTGCTCATCGTTAGCATCAATATCATTACTAGTGATCAGCACCCACTGATTATCTGTAATTAGGGGATTATCACTATTACACTGAGTGTCACTAGTATTATCGGTCAAATTATTCGAGTCGGCTTTTTCACTCATTGCACATCATGATGTACTGTTAGCAGTTTTTTGCGGCATTTTCACAAATCGAAGTTAAGCACAAAATCAAACAAAGGTAAAGCAAAATTGGAACAAATACAATTACAACAAAGAGCAATAAATTGCCGATGATCTGTGAAAGAAATAGTGACAAGTTAGTAAATGCGTTGCGCCAGATGCAAACTACATTTCAAATTAAGTAAATAAGAGCAGAAATATAACTGACTACTTATCAGAAATTCACAAAGAAAATACGATCCATTCCGGTTGTCGCCAAGTGTAACCGCCCAACAAATAAATTCCTAAACCTCCCAACAGTAAAAAATGTAATTAGTTATATCATTCACATTCAGTGTAACCTCCCAACAAAATAATTTCTGTAACCTAGCAATAATACAATGTGACTAATCTCTCAATAAAAAATTGTTGCTCACTTATAATGTTTCAATAATGACTCTGAATTTAAACTGGTAAATTTTGGTCCTCAGCAGTGCTGCGTCATAGCCCTAAAAATTCATTCTGAATAAATTAAAAAATCTTACCTCAATTAGGTCGCCGGATAACGCGTATATATCCGCTCCTATAATAAAATTTTCTGGCGCAGCACAGAGCAATGCTGGCTCATAGATTCATGGCCCTGAAAATTAATTCTGAATAAATTGATAAATCTTACCTCAATTAGGTCACCGGATAACGCGTATATATCCGCTCCTATAAGAAAATTTTCTGGCGCAGCTCAGTGCAATGCTGGCCGATAGATTAGTCTTGTATAAAAGAAAACAACTAACTTTTCTTTTCAATAATCGGGATGACCATGGATTGGAGAAATTAGTAAATTCTTTGAATTGAAATGAATGATTGTAAAAAGTAACTTTTTATGAGAAAGACTATTACTAAGAGATTTTTTTAAAAGCATTTACATGGGACTTGATATAACAATACTACATATGCACAAGGCTGCTTTTACCTTATACTACAATGCTCAGGCTCCACCATCGCTCCACCATGAACGGCCCAGCCAACACGATACACCAGAGTGATAGCTACTACTTACTCCTAAAACTGCTACACAGTTCCTACTGCAGTCAACACTGCTCCTTGGTCTCAGATTCTCTTATAGCTTACATATTGCAGGCAGCACGTGAGCAATCCATCGAAATTCCATCTGCTTGAGTGCGCTAGCAACAAATTCCTTAATCATGGACCTCTTCCAATGTAATAAATTGTTTTCAGTTCTGATGATAAATGGGTTGTATTATAAAATTGAAGTAATACTTTTCATATGATCATAATTACATATAATTAAATAATATAATACATAATACATAACAAAAATGATTTATTAATAAAATTATACACATGCACATAAATCTAAATAAAAATTATTTAGATTTAACATTTGTTCATGATATGCAAATTCTTGATGCCTTTCCAAATAATAATTACAAAGAAATTTTCCACAAAACATTCAATTTTTGCATAATAGCTGGATTTTCTTTATTTTAGATATGTTAATGTAATATTTCATCTTTTACACTGTCTGACTTTTGAATATATTTATCACTATATTTGTACTATCTTCCTACATTTTATACACACAAATGTTTTAAAATAGTAATAATGAAGAACATATTTTTGTTTCTTCCTCTTAAATTCTTAACAACCTGATTGAAAGTAAATTTTTTTTAAATTTCAATTTCATTCTGACTTTGTTTTTCTACATACCTTATTTTATTTTTCCTTTATAACTTATTAGAAAAAAATTCACTGAAAACAAACATATAAAGGTACATTGAATTTTTTATATTACAATGACATCACTTGCAGGTCTAACAGAATAATACACTTATATTTAATAACAAAAATATTCAGTAATTGTTTATGAAAAAAGGAAACTTAGTTTTTTGCGAAAGAAGCTATTGATAATTAAAACTTCCGGGCTAAGAGGCCGTGGTCCAATAGTAGAAATACTTCTCCCTGACGTTTCGTTGCCAGCTGCGGGCAACATCATCTCAGGTGAGTCTACGACTGACTGCTAGGCCGAGGAGGTCCTGTTTATATAGAGCACGTAGAGGGCGCCATCACTCGTCACGTGTTGTCAACAGTAAAACTATCTCTGGCTGGCGTCATTACTCTCGATCGAAGGTAATCGATTGTCACATCTTTGGTACAGAGTCGATCGCCATATCTTATCTAGCTTCAAGCCTTCTTCTTTCCTGTTAAAATTATTGTGGTGTTTAAAAATCTCTACAGCCTCTCTATACATACGTGCATAATAATTCGATGTGTTAGCTAGCACGCTCGTCTCACTAAATTTAATTTCATGGTCACCTGTTTCAAAAACGTGTTCCGCTACAGCCGATTTGTCCGTGTGTCCCAGTCGACAGTTCCTTTTATGTTCAGTTAGGCGAGTGTTGATACTTCTTTTCGTGGTTCCAATGTAAACCTTCCCACAAGTACAGGGAATCTTATAGACACCAGGAGTAGCTAAAGGGTGTCGTGCATCTTTCGCCGATCTTAAGCATTCACTAATTTTCTTGGTGGGTCTGAAGATTGTATCAACTCTGAACTTGGCCAGCACTTTCCCGATACGGTCCGTAATATTGTGGATGAATGGAAGAAAAACTTTCCCCACCGATGGTTGTTGTTGTTGCACGTTTCCGGACATTTTTCTTCTGGGATGGAGTGCTCTATCTATCTCCTTGTCAGCGTACCCATTTTTCTGGAAAGCGGTTTGCAAGTGGTTTAGTTCCTCTTGCAAATAAGCTGGCTCACAGATTTTATTAGCCCTGTCCACCAATGTCTTGATGATGCCTCTCTTCTGCCTGGGATGATGGTTTGAATGCTTATGAAGATAACGATCGGTATGCGTATCTTTTCTGTTGACTTTGTGACCCAGAGTCCCATCTGCTCGTTTAATTACTGAGACGTCCAAAAAATTTATCTGTCCATTACTTTCTGTCTCCATAGTAAATTGTATTTTTGAATTGATGCTATACAAATGCTTCAAAAAACGGTTCAATTCTTCTTCACCATGATTCCATACGACAAAAGTGTCGTCCACATACCGATTCCACTTCAAAGGCCTTTTTCTGGCTGACTGCAGTGCTTGCTGTTCAAAAAACTCCATAAAAATATTAGCAACAGCTGGACTTAGAGGGCTACCCATTGCCACTCCATTAATTTGTTCATAGAACTCATTATTATACTGAAAATAAGTCGTGGAAAGGCAATGTCTAAACAAAGCTACTATATCAGATCTTTGTAAAACGGAAGCTTATCATCCTAGATTATATGGGCTACCTAAGGTGCATAAACCTAATGTCCCACTTAGACCGATAGTAAGTGCTATTGGATCCCCTACTCAAGAGCTGGCTAGACATCTTGCCACCTTGTTACAACCGTTCATTGGATAAACTGATCATCATATTAAAAACTCTATGCACTTCATCGAAAAATTGAAGGAGATTACCGTCAGCCCCAGTGATATTCTTGACAGCTTTGATGTCGTGTCTCTGTTCACCATGGTTACTGTCAACGAAGCTCTTGCTTGCATATCTGACATATTTCCGACTGATATAGTAGCTTTTTTAGACATTGCCTTTCCACGACTTATTTTCAGTATAATAATGAGTTCTATGAACAAATTAATGGAGTGGCAATGGGTAGCCCTCTAAGTCCAGCCGTTGCTAATATTTTTATGGAATTTTTTGAACAGCAAGCACTGCAGTCAGCCAGAAAAAGGCCTTTGAAGTGGTATCGGTATGTGGACGACACTTTTGTCGTATGGAATCATGGTGAAGAAGAACTGAACCGTTTTTTGAAGCATTTGAATAGCATCAATTCAAAAATACAATTTACTATGGAGACAGAAAGTAATGGACAGATAAATTTTTTGGACGTCTCAGTAATTAAACGAGCAGATGGGACTCTGGGTCACAAAGTCTACAGAAAAGATACGCATACCGATCGTTATCTTCATAAGCATTCAAACCATCATCCCAGGCAGAAGAGAGGCATCATCAAGACATTGGTGGACAGGGCTAATAAAATCTGTGAGCCAGCTTATTTGCAAGAGGAACTAAACCACTTGCGAACCGCTTTCCAGAAAAATGGGTACGCTGACAAGGAGATAGATAGAGCACTCCATCCCAGAAGAAAAATGTCCGGAAACGTGTAACAACAACAACCATCGGTGGGGAAAGTTTTTCTTCCATTCATCCACAATATTACGGACCGTATCGGGAAAGTGCTGGCCAAGTTCAGAGTTGATACAATCTTCAGACCCACCAAGAAAATTAGTGAATGCTTAAGATCGGCGAAAGATGCACGACACCCTTTAGCTACTCCTGGTGTCTATAAGATTCCCTGTACTTGTGGGAAGGTTTACATTGGAACCACGAAAAGAAGTATCAACACTCGCCTAACTGAACATAAAAGGAACTGTCGACTGGGACACACGGACAAATCGGCTGTAGCGGAACACGTTTTTGAAACAGGTGACCATGAAATTAAATTTAGTGAGACGAGCGTGCTAGCTAAGACATCGCATTATTATGCACGTATGTATAGAGAGGCTGTAGAGATTTTTAAACACCACAATAATTTTAACAGGAAAGAAGAAGGCTTGAAGCTAGATAAGATATGGCGATCGACTCTGTACCAAAGATGTGACAATCGATTACCTTCGATCGAGAGTAATGACGACAGCCAGAGATAGTTTTACTGTTGACTTCACGTGACGAGTGGTGGCGCCCTCTACGTGCTCTATATAAACAGGACCTCCTCGGCCTAGCAGTCAGTCGTAGACTCACCTCAGATGATGTTGCCCGCAGCTGGCAACGAAACGTCAGGGAGAAGTATTTCTACTATTGGACCACGGCCTCTTAGCCCGGAAGTTTTAATTACTGAAGACGCCGGCCGTGAAAGCCTACACGCTATGAGAAGCAATTGATATATTAGAGGCAGAAGACAATGAATCTGTAAATGAAGAACATGTTAATGTGAAATATATTAATACAGGAAAAATTGCAATAGAAATGCAATCATGTTGTTTAAAAAAATTTTTAGCACATGTTGTTCCTCAGTTAAGTGATCGAAATTAAAGACAATCTTTTATTACTTTAAGATCACAAGGTCTTATATTGAATCTTATGTCATACAACCACAATTCCAAAATTTGAAAATTCAAATAAATAGTGTCAGAAATAGACATGAAAATATCAAAGAATTTAAAAGATTAAGTTATATAATAAATTCAGTAAATTTTTTCAGTGAATGAAATATTTTGAGGAATTGATTGCTACTGAAAGTGTTTTCATACTTTTGCTGAGTGTTAACCAGAACAACTGCATAAGATATGAATAAATTAACAAATGTTTCTTAGCAAATATAACTTAGTTTTCAAGTAAATTTTTCATAGTTAAATTTAAAAATTAATAATATGAATTTTTACATGCATCTAATTCACAAAATTTAAAAAAGTCTTATGATTCCATCAACTCAATTTTAAAATTTTGAAATGATTTTGACATTTTATGTTAACCTTCACTTTTATGTAGAAATAAACTTTTTTCTTTAATAAGACAGTAAGCATAATTTATATTTTGATCAGTAACAAACACATTTAAATTCTCAAATACACTATCCATTTATACATAAAAGTTTTTATAAACATTTTAATAATTTACTTAATATTATTTATAACAGTTTTGTGTGAATTACTGAATCCCAACCATTCAACATAAGCTCTGTTATCTTTCTTATTTAAAACTTAGTTCCATGAAGTATACATCAGTAAAATTCGTTTTCAGTTGTATTCATAAAAATTTCACTTTATTTGTTCACCATGTAAATCTTAAAATTGATATGCAATTTGATTAACATCTTCAGCTAATAAATTTCTTTTGACCAATTTGCTATATATCTCTTTTAAAAATTCCTTTTAATTTTCTAATTTTTACTTTATCACGAGTTTTGTATTTAGGTTCAGTACCTAAAAAAATTTTAACATAAACAGTTTCAGTAACAGTTTGCCAGATTTTTATTTACATCTCACAGCACCATTATTATTTTTAAACAAATGTTATTATATTCTGAACCTAATTTAGAAACTAACTCATTTCAATTATGATATCCATGAAGAGCAAATTTATTCCACAATTTTCTTTCAATGTTCTATTAAATCGAGCAGCATCAGTTGCTTTTAACTAACTAAATGATGAAAAATGATTAAGTCTAAATTTTGTATTAACTCTGGAAATTCTGTCTAACAAAAACTTCTTACTAATGCGAGTGGAAAATATTTTAGGTTCCATTGACTCTAATATTACTCAAAAGAATCAATTAAAATTTTACTTGTGACATCTTTCACTGGAAGTACCACAGTAAATTAAAAAAGTATGACAGTTAGTAAATATTTATATCTTTCATTTATTTTGAAATTGCTTACAACATTCGAAAATCCATTTCAACTAACTCAGGTTACCATAAAATATCCATTGCAAAGGAAATTACACATTTCCTTTAAAATCCTTTTTAATAGTCTATGTAATACATTAATAATTTGTTTAGGAATATTTAGAACTTCGATTATGAAATGTTGTTAATGACTTTACTGTTTTTAGTCTTAGAAATAGAACAAAGACCTTCAATTCTTTGTCTTCCATTTTGAGTTTCAATTTATGAGGATGAAATGTTTCAGCAAACTTTTAGCACTTCAATCAGTTAATGTTAATATAATTCTTCATTTATAAAAAAATTAAAAAAGGTAAATTATTTCACGAAAAACAATTATCTTTACATGAACTGGAACAGCTATTTCCCAAGTCTTTTAATGAAACAGTTATAAAATTTGATGTCTGAACAAATTTGTTTGATTGGCTTTCGAGTGTTATTAAACGAAGCTTGTGAAAAATAGTCATTGAAATATTAAAAATCTGTAAATCTAAGATTGCTCTTTTTGTTTTCATCAACAACTAGAACTTATTAAGAGTAAAGTCAGATTCATTGACATTGTGCAGTTTTTGATCACCTCCAGTCATAAAGGTAAATTCAGTTACTTGATTATCACCTACTATTTCTTCAAGATTTAAGTATCGATTTTACTGTCATAACTATTCAACTGTAGTAAAATACAGTATTGTACATATTCAGGTTATGTAAGATGATTTGATGATTCATTCTGTACATAAAGTTCGTTAACTACATCTCTTGCATTAAGTTGTACCTTTTACTTTAGCAATTCTTCTGCCCTTGAAACAAATGTAACTTCTAGTTTCTTTAAAAATTGCACTTAATTCTTTTCTGAACCTGTATAATAAATCATTCATTTTTGTTAACATTGAAAATTGTAAATCTTGTTTTATATTATTCATGAATTTTTGCATTTATTAGAGAATTCAAAGGTCGGATTTTGTATATAGAAAATCTAGACTTTTTAAATTAATTTGTTATTAACTTTTGGATCTCATTTCTAAAATAATTAATTTTTGCAAAATAGTTACTGAGTTTATTTCAAAAATGTGTCCATTTAATAAATTTTAAATAGCATTAAACTTAAAATTCATTCACATTGATTTGAAAACAATCATACATGACCACAAAATTCTTCATTGAAGTTTTGTATTATGTTAATTTTGTAGTAAAGATGTCTTTTCCAAATGGATAAAAAGTAGTTTGGATGTCCTTCCTGCATATGAATCAAAAACTAATATTATACTTTTGTTTTTATAATTACAAATACAAGGATTACCATCATTATCACAAGTATCTTCATTTACCATTCCACATTCTGAACTTTGTGATTCATATGTTAATTCATCAATCATTATATTGCCACAGAAATTATTAATTGTTAATTGTTTAACTAATTCTTCAATGTCAAAATTAGAAAAAAAGGATTATTAAATGTTTAGATTATTTATTTCAACTCATTACATGCCTTTTCCTTTCTATTTGATATCCAAATTATGTCTCTTTTGTTCTTCTAATTCTTTTTTACCTTTCTTCTTATTTGTAACTGCATTTGCTATTGCTGCAGTTCCACTAGCAAGTGAGTTAATAGTTGCTAAATAAGGTAATGCAGGTGATACTAATGTTAAAAATGCACACTTATATTTTGTTCTGTGTTTGTTTATTAAATATTCAACAATATTCATCACAACAGGATTAGTTCATGAAAAAGTGAATTTTCACCTGTCTTTTCGTCTTTCTTCCTTTTCTGAATGTCAAATACACGTCTCTCAATAATGTATTTTTTCATTATTTAGTCAAAATGTAATTGTTTATGTTTTGATTTTCCCCTAGGTAGCAAAGCAAAATGGTTTAAAAAGTTATTTTTAAATTAGAAAAAAATGTTTTTTACAAATGATATCTGTTTTTATCAACTTCTTAACACATTCCTAAATTTCGTTTATCATAGATAATACCTCTTAACTTCAGCTGCAGTAATATTTTCTTCTAATGAAGAATCATTTACATATGTTCCTTCTTTTGCAAATAATTGTAATTACTTATCTGCTTGAAGTCTATGTTATTACCCAGGCCAAAAGATCAATAGCCTGGAATATGCTTATCAAATTGTAATTTTTTTATTACTAACGAAACCTGTTCCACATTTTTCAAGTTTCCAAAATCTGTGTCTATAATATTGAAAAATTTATTTAAATATGGAATTCATTTTACATCATTTATAATATACATATAGATTTTATTAGTTAACATTTGACTTATTTTAACTGTTTCAACGTGATAAATTTTATTTCCAGCTAATTCTCCACCATGAATCACTATTAATCTATCATCAAAGTCGTCAGCATTATTCATCCAAATATATTCAACTGATTTTTCTGATACTTTCTTAACTAAAATTCATCAGTCTTCTCTTCCTCACTTTAAATTGAATCATTTAAATTTTGTCTCAATGTTGGAAAAAGGTCACCAAATGTTTTCTTTTATCTGACATTATTTATTAACCACTCCTTGATTTAAGTTGTGATCGATATCTATCAGAATATAATGCAAATGAATTGCATAATATGTCTGTATAATTTGATAAATCAGGAACTGTGTGTATATTACTGTCTGCAGCTCGTGGTTGTGCGGTAGCATTCTCACTTCCCACACCCGGGTTGCCGGGTTGAATTCCTGGTGGGGTCAGGGATTTTCTCTGCCTTGTGATGACTGGGTGTTGTGTGATGTCCATAGGTTAGTTAGGTTTAAGTAGTTCTAAGTTCTAGGGGACTCATGATCATAGATGTTAAGTCCCATAGTGCTCAGAGCCATTTGAACCATTTTGTATTTTATTAATATCTTTCATAGTTATCATTTTTTTATTTAGAATATTGATTAATCCATCTCTACCTACATATGATATATCACGAACTGTTATTTATCTCCATCAAATTTTACTGGTAACTCCTCAAAAAATTTACATATGGCTACATATTTTAATCCAAAAAACATCAGCATCATTATGATTGATAAATTCGAACATTCCTCCACTTATATTTGTCTTTCAACATCACCTGGTACTTGTTTTCTATCTTTTTTATAAATCTGTAACTAATTATTTGTTTCTGATTCTTTAAAATGTGATATAATTTATTATTTACATAATTTTTAATTGTTGAAAATAAATAAATTTCCTCTGAATAATGTTGATTGTAAGGGACTATTTGTTTTTAAGCTTCTCTGTTATCTTCAATTGGATTTTAAACTTTTTTTTCTAATGATTCAATTCCTTGCTTAACTTTCTCTGTTGTATTGATAACTGATTGATCATTCTTAAATTTTTCATGTTCTGCTCTAGGTTCCTTTTTCTATTTCTTACACTCTTGTTTTAACTGTTCTTTCACATTTTTATTTCGTTTTTCTTGTGGTGTTTTGCAAACATTTATTAAGCAATAAATATAATAATCATTCATTATTATATGTTTAATGTATATGTACAATGTCTATGTTCAATGTTTGCATTCTACGTTATTCTGTTAAGAGTTTTTATGTTTAACTTTTGAAGATTCGTATTTGAATGTAAGGTTACACTTCAGTTCTTAATTTCGTATGATCAGGGTTTTAAAAAACCTCTTTATCTCTTCTCTATATTATCTTCATTAATTTATTTTCTCATATCTATTGATATAAAACAAAATTATTTTTATTCCAACATTTACTAAGTAATTCTTTAAATTCATCAAACTTTGAACTACCACCAACAAATTCGTGATAGATACGATTTAAATTTGTATCACATTGTCCAAAAATGTATAAAAAATCAAGTTATTTCTAAAGTAATTGTTTTGAAATTTTCGAGTACATTTGACTCAAATAAAAACAATCTACTCTTATGTCTTACTGTAGCAAAATACTGTGCAACTATATTATCATTTTCGAGATTGAAATCATCAAAAAATGCAACTGAATGACCTTCTCATTCATATAAGGGAATATTAAATCATTATTTGCAATAAAAATATAAATGTCATTGGTTAATTTTATCTTCTACTTTTCTGCATCTTTCTATGAATCTGAGCCATTGTGTGCTCTAAGCTTTTTCAATAAAAATACAAAAGATTAATTTTTTCCAATTTAATCATACAGGTGCTGAAATATAATTATCAGTCAGTAATGTTGATTGTTCACAAACATTTCGTCTAATGACTGTACACAAATGGAATGTGGTAAAAGTTTATCTTGTGTAATTTTTTGGTTTATTTCCTGGTATTCTTATTTTTAGTTCCCAATCTGTAATTTATTTACAGAGTTTCTACTGATATAAATGAGTTGATTATTTCAATTGCATGATAATTTTTCTTCTCTGCAACAACTATTATCTGTTACCATAAGAGAAAGTTATAACAGCATTTTACTTGTTGATTTTTAACTCCACATATTACATCAAAAGTAATAAACTTTACTGTGATGGAGATACAATATAAATTCCTTTTTTCAATACAGATTGCAAAATTTAGATAAAATAATTTAGAATGAAACAAAATATAAATTTTAAAGCAAGTGAAATTTTAAATCTAACAGTTATTGAAAGTGATAAATATTATATGTGCGTATAAAAAAAAATGATATTGCAAGCTTTTTAAGAATTTAGTAGTGAAATTATTGAGCCTCGTGAAAGTCTGCTAGTAAAGATGTACATAAAATCAATCCACTTTTACTAATTAATGACAAATGTAATTTGGCTAATGGAATGTGTGTTATACATAATGATCATTTTCCTCGTGTAACTAATCTGATTGCTTCATTGAATCCTATTTCTGAATTTGTTAGGCCAATAATTTATGAATCAAATAGTTGTATAAAATTTCCAATTTTTGAGACAATTCAAAATTTAGAAATAACTATAGCTGATGAAAATGATAATTAAACTGTCTCCAATCGTGCATCTATAAATCTTGTTTTAAAAATGAATTTATAATTTTTTTCCTTCATGAATGATGAACCAAATGGTAAGTTATCGATTTCACTCATTTCCTGTTAGTTAGAAAGCAATGGATAAGTTGAATCATCCTATTAAGAGAACAGAGATTAATATTAATGTTGTTAATGTTTGGATTCCTCCTAATTTTCACAGCTTTAAATGAATTTTGATGTTATTCGCACAGATGGAACTGATTTTCCTGTATACGAGGGTAAATCAAATATTAAACTAATTGATGATTAAATTGTAAAATTTTACCTAGAAATGAATCTACTTTTATTGCTTTTTCAAGTGTTATTTGGTGAATTCCTTTCCTTTCAAATGAGTTAAACATGGATGGGACTATTCTTAACAGTGGAAAAATAAAACTAAACAAAATGATGATCTATATCCTTTAGAATTATTTGGTGTTTTTTTACAGATTATAAAGAAGTTATGTGCAAAGGTGATTTAACTGTAATTTTTACTTGGGCTTTGAGAAAAGATAAAGATTTTCTAATCCTCGTTGGACTACTGAAAATAATAATGACACTTTTCTAAAAGAAGGGAAAATTGTTGTTAAATATGAACAAGAATATTCACTTGTTTTAACTAAGATAGACTTGAAAATCCAGGAATTCCAATTCATTATTTGAACTCCAAACAACTGAATTTGCTGGATTACAACAAAAAGAAATTGGGAACTAGATACTTCTAATTATTATAATGCTACAGAATATGATATGCTGTACCTCACATTTGTTGTTTACCAAAGTAATCATACAAATTTTGTATTACTTGATTTTTCTTTATTTAATCATGTTAAATTACCAAATAGCTGTGTTAAAAATGGAGGAAAGTTAGTTTTTAAACAAGAATTCTGAATCTTGATCAACCAAATAACTTCTTAAAAGCTTATGAGTTAGTTTATATTGCACAACACAGAATGCTAATTCAAAATTTGTAATTAAGTAAATGAATTTAAAATTGGACAAATTTAAGAAATTTTAACTTGTTGCTTTCAGTTCCTTTTGAAATATTTTATGAAAACTAGAGATGATGCAAACTGAAAACTTTAGATTTTTGAAGACAAAAGATTTTTCCAAACGTTTCCCAAAATTTTGGGAACATTTTAGTATTTAATTTCTTAAATTTTTTTATGTAAATAAATTTAAAACCAAATTCTCATGAATGGTAGCACTGAGAATCTATTAAGTGAACTTAGCAGTTATAGTAATGGTAATCAGAACTTAAAAAACATAAATCTTTCATCATTTCAAAAGCTGAAACCCTACCAACTAAATTTGGAGATAGAATTTTATAGTTTTCGATGAGAAATATAAAATTACTCGTTCGGATCGATATATTAATATCTTTACAAATGATGATGCTAAACAATATTTTAGGATTTCAATTTATTTGTCTTGTTAAAAAAACAAATAAAGATCGAATCTGTTCATGTTAATGAATTTCAACCAATTTATTCATTTTTACTTTTAATTAAATTATCCCTACCGGAATCTGATCATTTGTTAGTAAGATCTGGCTTTCAAACATGACTTCCTTTGTAAAGGTGATGACCATGTTGAGATTAATTGTGATTGTGGGAGGTATGTGTCAGTGAACTTATCAAAATAGATGAAAAAGATATCTTTGACCTAGTAGTCATTGGATCTGGAACCAGTGTATCCAAGTGGAAGTGTACCTGCAAAGGCCCATAAAACGATTCATCAGCTAGTGAAATACGAAGGACAGCATTTGACCATCTGGACTTGACTGTTTTTTATCCAATTGATGCTGTAGTTAGAAGACAGAATGAAGGAGAGGAGAGTTGTGGAGTGACAACTAACTCATTGACACATAATGATCATTTGAGTTTTCCTACACACCCTTGCCACACTGATAAAACAAATTGCTGTACTGTCAGGTTTCTTGCGAAACTTTGGGAGAATATTAAGATAATGAAGGAAACGGATTCTAAAACTGAGGCTGGAAATGTTGTTGCTGTTGTCTTCAATCCAGAGACTGGTTAGATACAGCTCTCCATGCTACTCTATCCTGTGCAAGCTTCTTCATCTCCCAGTACCTACTGCAACCTACATCCTTCAAAATCAGTTTAATGTATTCATGTCTTCATCTCCCTCTACGATTTTTACCCTCGATACTGAACTCCAATACTAAACTGGTGATCCCTTGATGCCTCAGAATATGCCCTACCAACCGATCCCTTCTTCTAGTCAAGATGTGCCACAAATTTCTCTTCTCTCCAGTTCTATTCAATACCTTCTCATTAGTTATGTGATCTACCCATCTAACCGGCAGCATTCTTCTGTAGCACCACATTTCGAAAGCTTCTATTCTCATCTTGTCCGAACTATTTATTGTCCGCAATTCACTTCCATACATGGCTACACTCCACACAAATACTTTAAAAAACAACTTCCTGACACTTAAATCTATGCTCTATGTTAACAAATTTCTCTTCTTCAGAAACGCTTTCCTTGCCATTGCCAGTCAACATTTTATATCCTCTCTACTTCGACCATCATCAGTTATATTGCTCCTGAAATAGCAAAACTCCTTTACTACTTAAAGTGTCTCATTTCCTAATCTAGTTCCCGAAGCATCACCCAATTAAATATAGCCACAAAAGAAACACCAGACTAGCTAAGGACGATGGATTCTGATGCAAAAGAGAACTGTAGAACAGTGAATGAAATTCAGGAGATGATTCAGAAGGATAGGGGGAGTTCTAGAGTCTTATACTGTGGTAAATTAAATCTCAGAAAAGTCAGAACCAGTTCCAGAATTGAAGCAGCAGACTGACGACACGAAGCACAGGCAAGACATGCATGAAAATCACATGAGGGAGACTGTCAAATGGGTGATCATATGGGAGAACATGGTTCTGTACACAGATCAGCTGAATATCCTTGATTGGATGCTCATTAGAGAAGAGATTCAGAGCACTTGTAGAGCTAGCTAGTCCAATACCAGTCAGCAAAGCTCCTGGCGTTCAAGGAGAAGTAAGAAGTTGGGAATGATTAGCAGCAAGATAAAGTACCTCAACTAGATGAGGCCCTTATTGGTGTCAAGGCGAGAGTAGGCAAAATACTAGGTTGTAGTGGTGCCTCTGCATGCCTGATTAACTGTGTATTACTTACTGCATTGAAGGAGTGTGGGTTAATGTATGATACATAAGCACCTGATTACGGAAGCTCAGATTTGTCAGCAGAATCAATGTTGGACCATGCTCAGATGGTAGCAGAGAGGAAATATCGTTGGTTATGAAACATTTTGATTGCACGTACGATATTTTCCTTGAAATATTCCAAACACCCAGGGACAGCATGAATTCTATGCACCCAAAGGCCTTGCCTGAACAATTTGAGCGGTGTTTCCCACCATCTTGGTCATTATTTTTAACTGTGGACTCCAGGTGGAGAGGCAGCTATTTGAATGTGACCCATCACACAACAGTGCCTGAGTATAAGGAATTCTGAGACCCATTCTTAAGCAACCACTGATAAAGCTGTATGAGAGAGGGTTAAGGTAGAAATTATTATGGGGAGTAACTTCGAGGGTTCTGGAGCCCTGAAACGTCCCCTTAGAACAATTATACACGACTGTCCTTAAACTGACACACAACATTTTGTTTGAAACGTCCCCTTTTGAACAATTACAAATGACTGTGCTTAAACTGACACACAATATTTTGTTAGCGCAACGCAATCTGACTTTCAATAATCCCTACAAAACAAAGGGCCCTGACTATCAGTAAACTATACCTTTCACAAATCACTTACCTCACAAAAATCTTCGCTACTCAAGCTACTGCAATACAGCGAGCGCCACTACTGCCAGCTAAATAAAAGATTCAAACTACTGAAGGCACTAACTACTGATAGGGATAACATTACAACTAATATGAGGCAATGCACAGCAAACCAAAAACATAAATCTGGCTTAGCAGAGTAACACAAATTAAAGTTCAGTAGCACTATGCCTGGCAAACAGCAGCTTATATCTAAACATGACATAGCTCAAGCAGAAAAAATAGTACACTAAAGATAACAATGCAGATAAGGGAAATGTATAATCACATCTTAATGTCTAAGTAATTAAAGTGGTGCACCACAAATTATTCTAAAAAAGAAATTACCAAGTACTTAAAAAGAAAATTATAGATGCAGTTACTGTTATTAGTCCCTTCTCATTGTTCTCTCCATTCCAAGAGCTCCTTTTTCGAAGAATGTGGATCAGAAAATAATTATTTAATAAATCTGTTGACAGAAAGAGTTCAGATTAGCAGATGCATTTAAGTTTATTTTATAAAACCAATGCTGCAACACAGCTGGAAACCAGATATTAAACAAAATGAGCAATCTCTTAACTACAAAGACAATAGATGTAAAATGTTTCTAATCATTTCATTAGGCATTTTAGTAAATATCATAAATTACGAGCTCCACAGTATGCTTTCAACAAGGAAATGTCAATAGCGAGGACAATGGCCTCCCCTTTCTTTTTTTCTACCTGTGCTTCTGATAAGGCACTCACTAATGACTTGTTCTCCCGGCGTCTGACACAGCTGCGTGCCCACGAGGCATTACGTGCAAGTGGTCACTTAACTTTCTTACGGAAATATTTACGACAGCAGTTTCCGCTACTGCGACAGTCTCATATACAAAATTTCACGGGTCGAGAATTTGCGTTGCAAATGTGTAGAAACAAAACCCTATAAATGTAAGTGTCCAAATAAAATATTCGTCAGCATTGTGATACAGTCACGCATTTACGCACATTTCATAACTCTTAAAGTATGCTTCCCGGTTTCCAACATACTTCTTATTCCTCATATACGGTAGCATCATCTTATTGATCATAAACATATCTCAACAGCATAGTACACATCGTCGTCGTAATAATATCATAACATCTCAGTCAATTCTCAAAATCGTCGTAGCTTCCCCCAATAATTTCAAAACCTAAAAAGAATTCTCTGCTCATTTAAATAGTGTCACCTACCTCAAACATACTTTAAAAATCATGATCTCATACCAAATACATCATTCAAAGCTCTCATAGTATCACAATGATTCCGAAAAAATATGAACAGTTTACAAAGTACAGACAAAATACAGTTTTATAAGTGTGAAGTTATCCAACTGTGTAATTACGTAAACATCTGTCACTGATATAGTAAAATAAATGTTTGTCTCTCTCAGTTACATGATCAGATAGCTGTGTAATTCGTGTGTTAGAGAAATATGGTACCGATGTGTAAAGTTGTATAAGCAAATACCATATTAGCTAGGGTTCCTTGTGGTTGCCACACACATGGTACACAAAGTAAGCGTGTACCCCCCTGAGGATTAATGTAATTATACCCTCAGGTGTTACAGATTACAACAATGGAATGAAATGTATTACGGAAAACCTTTTTATCATTGTCCTTCAAATATCTTTAAAAATAAATGATTTAAGTACAAAATTAATCACTCAATGACATGTACTGTAGCGCTAAATGTGCGTCTTGCTGTAAGATAATCTCTGTGAAAGTGTCGTAGTTATTGTCCTCTGAAAGCTAAGTTCTGCAGAAGTCAATGTACTTACCTCATGATAAACAAAAGTGAAATGCTTTGCGTATAGATATCTTAGTTATTACGCTTATTGCCGTGATGAAGAAATTACTGTGCTGTAACGTATTGTTGTGCTACGGAAAAGGCAGTCTCATTGTAGCTATACCACAAAAGTTACTACTAAAACATGTTTTACTTTCCAGAATAAAACAGAGAAACTGTGCATATATAAAACAGAAACACCGCAAAAGCAACGTTGTATATTGTCACTCATTAGTAGCGTATTGATAAAATCGTGTAGCTGTCACATAAACTAACCACTGCGCCATCTGGTATCTCACTGAGAGTACTTTAAATCCAGAATATATTTTCAAGTAAACCAAAATGTTGCATTAAAATCTCATTAGCAGTACTGGTAAATGTTCTAAGTATGTGAGCCTTATAGTCGTTACGTAATCGTGCAACTAACAAGCAAGAATGTACAAATACAACACTGTGTCATCTGTTCACTATAACAATGCATTCGTAATTTCTGTTTAAAAATGTTCCCTAGGTTCTAGACTGGATCTTTAACTTCAAACATTGTTGTATGTTAACAGTTTCTTAAGTCTGACACAGCATACTAGTAATGTAAAGTGAAAAGTTTTATGGCAAAGACAAAGTTAAACAGCAGATTATCATTTAATAAACGGTTTTACATGTGAAATGTGGTGTAAACCTTTACTCTTCCTAGTACACAGAGTTTCAGCTTCAACGCAATTATCGTGTGGTATACGTCGTTAAACAATACTGGAATTTTTCTTAAGGTTAGCGCCTATGTCATTATTCTCTGAGCCAGCCGGCGCAAGCGGCTGCCTGCGGTGCGAGTCATTGTCGGTCCCTTTGTTGGCGCGCGTCATTATTGGGATTAGGAGACCTAACTTCTACAAATTCGCCTTGCCGAGAGGGCCCAGCCGTGTTAGAATCCCGCCAGTTCTGATGAAATTGACGTCTGTCGTTATGATTATATCGTCTGTCGTCATGTCGGTAGATTCCATAGTTTCTTCCTTGTCGGTAACGTGGTGGAGAATTTCTTCCTGAATCGTAACTGCGCGCTGAACTCTTGCGTCTGAAAGTATTCTGTCTCCCTTGATAATAATTGTTTTGGTTCCCATATTGTCTGTTTCTCTGATTGTCTCTGTGATAGTCATTACTACGGAAATGCGATCTTTCTCTGTAACTATTATTACCCTGCCAGCGGTTGTCATATGGTTGGTGTCTGTTTTGGTCACGATTTGCGTTGTAAGAATAGCCTTTTCGTGTCCAGTTATTGTTTCTGTCATCACAGAATTGTGACGTATGTGACCTGTAGTGATTGTTTTCCTGTTTTCGCATCCGGCGACTGTCTGTGTCAATTTCCAGTTCTTGTAACAGTCCCTGAAAAGCTTCAATGTCGTCTTTGCAACGTCCTGCCAAAATAATATATCGTAAATGTTCAGGCAGTTTGATTAAGCAAATGCGGATGAGTTCTGAGGGGCTGTATGGGTTTGAAAGATACTGATTCTTATGCAACATGTCTTCAAAATATTTCATAAGACTGGAAAATTCAGATTGTTCGAAATGTTTCATCATTATGATGCCATGTTTTACTCGGTCTTGTGTAGCTTGAGACCAATATGCTGAGGGGAAGGCATGGTAAAACTCTCCTTCACTGTGACAATTGTGAATGACCGATCGCATTCTTACAGCTGGTTCATTCTCTAAATAGCCACACATAAATTCTAACCTGTGCTCCAATGACCAGTTGGGAGGAAAACAATTAGAGATTTGATGGAGCCACGCTTGTGGGTGAATGTCGTTGCCGGAATTCTTAAATGTTTTGAATTTACGTGTAGTAGTGAACAGCTTATAGTCAAAATCGTCATGTCGGCGAGTCGCATGTCGGTCATTGTTACTTCGTTTCGGCGGTTCCATCTCAAAATCCAATGCGCCTTACGAATTTCTTTCATAATTTCCGAAGTGTCTTGTGTTATTATTTTGTGTTTGTTCCGTATTTCTATGTCCCTCTTCCCGTATTGGAGTGCGAGTGTCCTCTGAAATACGTAATTCTTGTATTACCTGCGTCAACTGATCTTGTACTTCCCGGATTTCTCTTTTGTACTGTGTATTGATTTGATTTTGATTTTATTTGAATTTTCTTATTTGTTCATACTCTTCTGTGTCAGTGAAGGCTACTGGTCTTGTGTCATTCAGATCATCATCTACCTTTGTAGATAAGTTAGTGACCTGATCCGAAAGTTCGGCTACTTTCTTCGATAGTGTACTTATTTCCTCCCTGTGTCTTTCTGAACCAATTTTCAGGGTATCTACTGTGTCCTTTAAGTTTTCCTGAGTTCTTGCAAGTTGCGTAACCGAATTGGTAGATGCAACTGAGTCAATTTTAGCTTGCAAGGTCTCATGATTTTCATGAACAATAGTTTGCAGTTCTTTTATGGCTGCTTCGTGATTCTGTAATACATTTTCATGACGCGAAAAAATAGGTTGGAAATGCTCACAAATTTGTGTTTTTACGTCATTACAGACCTTTTGACATTTCGATTCGATGTTATGTAACTCAGTGGTTAAATCTTCACGTGTTTGTTCAAGTGTAGTGTCTAACTTTTGAAGATTTTGTTCCATTGTGTCTAACTTTTTGAGATTTTGTTCCACTGTGTCTAACTTTTTGAGATTTTGTTCCACTGTGTCTAACTGTTGTTGTGTTTGTCTCTGGTGTTGTTCCATTGTGTCTAACTTTTCAAGCTTTTGTCCCATTTGTTGCATTAATTGTAATAACAATGCACTGGTGTCTGAAACATGTTCCTCAGTGCTTTTCGGCAGTGAAGTTGCACCGGCAACATTCACATTTTGACAAGCAGAAAATGTTTCTTGACTCATTTCAGAAAACGGTGAGAACCCAAAACCTGAGTCTACAGTATTTGCAATATTGTGTTCTGCCATTCCTGATTCCTGAGGCGAGCTTTTGCCGATCGATCGATCGATAATGCTTCCCTGTTCACTAATTGTTTCACTGCCTACACCATTGTTTGCCGCCCACTCAATTTCCCTATGCGCAATTACCAAATTACTACTTTGAACGTTAGTTAATTCATTACTCTGCGGCGCTAACACACTGCTTTCGTCTTCACTGTCATTTCTCAGTTTACTTTGGAGCCTAGTATTACATTTTTCACACGCCATAATTGTCACAATATTTCACATGATAACACAGAAAAGCACAATTTGAAGAGCAAAAATAGGGGAACACATTAACATAGCACTGAAAATAATGTTTAGTTAATTGCAAGTGCAGCTGCGAAAAACTTGCTGCAAATCTACATGCATGCCACAACTGTTTTACTGTACAACAATGAAAAACTACAACTACAATGGAAATTCTCTCCATAATTACATGCTGGCAATAAACAAAATCTACACTAATTACACAAACTACAAGAAAAAATCAGAAGATTCCAGTAAGGTATCCTGGCAGGGTCGCCATATGAAACGTCCCCTTAGAACAATTATACACGACTGTTCCTAAACTGACACACAATATTTTGTTTGAAATGTCCCCTTTTGAACAATTACAAATGACTGTGCTTAAACTGACACACAATATTTTGTTAGCGCAACGCAATCTGACTTTCAATAATCCCTACAAAAGAAAGGGCCCTGACTAACAGTAAACTATACCTTTCACAAATCACTTACCTGACAAAAATCTTCGCTACTCAAGCTACTGCAATACAGCGAGCGCCACTACTGCCAGCTAAATAAAAGATTCAAACTACTGAAGGCACCAACTACTGATAGGGATAGTTAGCAAATGAAAGATATTAATAGAGAACAAACAATGTATTTACCTTGATATCATCATATATAAATATAAATTTCAAAACTCCGCCATCTCTCTCCCCACATCCACCACTGCTGGTGGCTCACCTCCAACTGCACAACGCTACGCACTGTTCACATCCAGCTGCCTAACACTACAATGGCGAGTATTACAACAATGCAAAGCAGCAGCAGACTGCACACAGCACAGCCAGTGATTTTCATACAGAGGTGGCGTTACCAATAAAAAAACCTAAACAGCCTACTTACAGCCCATAGGGTTGCAAAATTCCTTAAAACACTATTGAAGACAACGTGTGCTGTTAGAGTTCTGCAATATTGACTTAACGTTTCTACCAGAAGCTGCCACCATACTTTCAGCACTTTTTTGCGAGATGCACAGGACATGATATTCATCCCTTTAAGAAGTTTCTGCAAAAGCTTGAATTCATGCAACAGGGCGACTATAGTTGGCAATGGTCTTATGATTCATGATGCAGTTTTACAGCCTGGCAGTGACATTATAACAGCTATAGGAACGAGCTGGCTCAAATGAACAGTAGTGGAAATTTGCATTCACCTCTACCAAACCAGAGTTAATGGAATGGTTTCCAACGTTGTAACAATAACAATAATCGATTTAGACTGGCAGAAATCAATCGGGAACGCCCATACTATCAGTGGAGATTGCAGAAGTTCATTTAGGTAGCTCAGGTCACACCCTGATGCTGGGGCGTCTTCACAACAACGACAAGGAGGTGCATGGGGCCAGCAAAAGAAGTGCCGACACCTGTTCTCAGAGTGAATGATATGGATGCCCTAGCATATGACAATGTATATGAGACTTTTCTGGAAGAGAATGCAGTTACATTTGTGCAAAGTATACACCCAGGGATACTGGTATAGTTAGTCAACGTGGGACTCCCAGGTAATATGGACAGTGGAAGCAAACTGTCAGCGTTTTAAATCAGTGTTTGCAGGATCATTATTGCTCAATGCTAAGTTTTCACAAAACTAAACCTGTGCAGCGCTAGATGGGAGGAACATGACAGTACAATAACAAGTTCTGCTCGAGTTTTTGTGAGAAGGAATTAGACCAAATGAAATTTCTTGGTCATCCTTAAACTAGCAATTTCAATGATCCTGGGCATAGATTTCTAGGATGAACATGAGGCACTGACGGACATAAGGCGTCAAAAACGTGTAGTAACAAAATGCGGTCCAGTTATGTAATCGTTCTGAGTAGTAAGTACCCTGGGAACATCTTGCAACTGACTGCTATTGTTGTAGCGTATTGACAAGCGCCGCCACGAAGATGAAGAACACAAGACCAGAGAAGGCGGTGAGACGATGTCGGCCAAAAGCCCAATGACAAGGACTGCGCCATGACAGGAGTGATTTCTAACTGAAGAGAATATAGGCGCCACTACTGCCAGCCTTGACTGCACAGTGTTAGCACAGTACCAGACCAGGACTCACAGATCAGGACAGTATTCGCACAGTACTAGGATAGCACTATGATGGCAGTGACGTGTGATCCATAGCAACTGATTACTTGGACACTGTCTATTGTGAAGAACACTACTTGTTCGTATGTTGCCCATTGCTTGTGGCAATTGTAAATTCAAAGTTAAGTTTTGTCTATCTTCTTTATTGTAATAAAATCTGATTTTCCTGAATTTCGAGAATGCAGCATCCTATAGGCACCTAATAACAGACAAGAAGGCAGGCCGTCAGAGTTATAAACTGTGATTTTCACTGGAAACTTAAGAGTTGGGACATGCAACCCTTATGATGATTTATGTAGAGGGGTCTCACAGATCACGAAAAAAGAGAATTTAGGAAAAGATGGGTGCAATACAAGATGCGTGTCACAGAAATGTAGAAGAATCATAATCGATTATAAATTAGTTTGTATCAGTATTTTGGCCAAAGCTTGCAGCTGTTAAGTATTTCCAGCACAAATATTGAGTCATGGAACATAAAATGTTATTCATTCGTCCCAGAAGGTTCGTGATGAGGTGTGATGAGGTACAAGTAATGCAAACCACCTATTGAGCCTGCTGTTGCCTTATACAGTAATCTGCTAAATGTTGTTGAGAAAAGAAATTGCACTATCCAGTTAGTGTTTGAATTGCGGCAAATTAAGATAATAATAAGACCAGTAGCTGAGTGGCTGGGAAACAGCAGGAACTACTCCTAAATATCCACTGAGTAGACATATTTTCCTCACTGGACTTCCAGTACCTACTGCCAGACCGAATTGGAGCCATTGTGCCACCAATATGTGCCTCTCCTAGCTTTTAGACACAGCTATTAGTTCAAACATTAGCCTTTGTTTTAGAATGATTGTCCTCTGTGATTATTCAGGGCCTTGACAGCCTGCTAAAAGAAGCGTTGCATGACTATGATACATGTGGATGACCTACAAGCTGCAGAAAGCCCAAGGACCAAGTATAATAAAGTATTTAGGGTGTTGCTCAGTACCTTCGTCTGGTATGGCTTCACTGCAAACAACAAGAAATCAAACTTTTGGGTGGCCCAAATTAAGTTTTTAGAACAATATAATGTGAGACGGTATGCAGCAGACACATGAAATTGGAAGGCCATAAACCAATATCCAATGGTAAGGACAAAGAATCAGTTGCATAGTTTTCTTCAGCTGATGAACCCATGTAAACGGTTTATCAGCACCATATGATTCTGTGGTTTGTCTGGAAAGAAATCACTATGTGTCTGGGATGACGCCATGGAGGATGAATTTTGAGCACTGAAGAGAGCTTTAGTAGAAACACTGAACCGTGCATATTCCAATTTATCATCGGAGTTTTGTGTGATTATAGATAGTACAATAAGAGGATTAGGTGTAGGATTATTCCAGCAGTTCCGGAGAAAGGATAGCTTGTGAGGAAGGCTACTGTATAAGTAGAATCCTGTTAAAGGTTGAGGAAGGGTACTCAAATACAAAGCTTTAAGCACTTCCCAATGGCATGCAAGGCAAACCATGCCATTACTGATCATAAGATGTTACAATTTTTGTTAACCACCAAGCTGTCTCATGGACTATTACTTCATTGGATATCGTACCCGGAAAGAAGTTTCGTTCACAATCGCGCGTGTGCTTACGTTGGTGGACAGTCAGGCTGGTGCACTTTTGTGATCTCGAGTTCGTGTGAAGGAGACAAGAAAAGACGAAGGTTAACCACTACAGCCTTTTCTGAATGAATTACATAGCATTTGAGAATTATGTACCCATGACACTGGGTGACACAGCAAGAGAACAGTATGGAGATTTGGCCCATAGGGAATTGAAGATTGAGACAAGGAGCAGGGATCAGACAGTTATTTGAGACTGGCTCTGTGCACTATGGGACTTAACATCCGAGGTCATTAGTCCACTAGAACTTAGAACTACTTTAAACTAACTAACCTAAGCACGTCACACACATCCATGCCCGAGGCAGGATTCGAACACGCGACGGTAGCGGTCGCGTGGTTCCAGAATGAAGCGCCTAGAACCTCTCGACCACACCGGCCGGCGGTTATTCGAGAATTTTATGTTTTGCAAAAGTGTTTCGTTGTGTTGGTGAAATCTTGAGGAATGGATGAAGCAACTTTGTGCAACTGAAATTTATTAAAAAACTAATTTGATGTAATAATTTGAATAATGTCACTATAGTTTGTAAAAGAGTTACCTGAAGATATGTTCCACATGATATTTTAATAACATGGAATGGAGGTACCAGAAGATTATTAGTATACAGACCATTATTAGTATACAGACCATGACAGAAGGGAAAACCATCTAGTATTTCGCATAAGGTGCTGCAGTTCCGATTACACTGGAGCAGTGGTGTCATATAGGGATGGGCTATGATCTTACTCGAGAAACGCGAGACGCGAAGGCAATTTCTCGAAAATGTCTCGGGTACGCTCGAGAAATGTCTCTGAGCACTATGGGTCTTAACATCTGAGGTCATCAGTCCCCTAGAACTTAGAACTAGTTACACCTAACTAACCTAAGGACATCACACACATCCATGCCCGAGGCAGGATTCGAACCTGCGGCGGTAGCGGTCGCGCAGTTCCCGACTGAAGGGCCTAGAACTGCTCGGCCCAAGTGGTTGGCACGCTCGAGAAGTTGACAGTCGTGCGCTCTCTGAGAAATGGCGCAAACCTTCAGTACACGAAGCACTGAGCCGCAGTGATCGTACTAGTCGTACGTATGTGCTCGGAAATCTTTGAAATTCCATAATTGATATAAATTGTACTACCGTTATTAATGTGTATTAGTATATATATCACAAGAAAAATATCATGTAAGTGTTGTTGAAAACAAAGCTCAGAATTCGCATGAAATAGAAGCTTTATTCTTACAAAATAAATTACTTTGTACATTCTGCATGTATGCATGCATGCTTAAACGTAAAAGAGAAGTGCTGTAGCCTTATATATACAGAAACTGCGTACTTGCGTTTACTTACTGAAGAAAAAAAGGAAACAAAAGTTGTTCTGCAGAAGGCATTTTTACATCCCATTGCTGCACTGCCGTCGATTTTTGTTTAGAAATATGATTTTCTTAACCAATTGGCCTTTTAATCTGCTTATTTCTTTGTTTATAAGTAGTCCCGTTCTCGAAAATATTCTTTCACTGGGAACAGAGGTTGCAGGTATTGCAGGACATGTTTTTGTCATTACCGCTAGACCCGGGTAACTGTTTTCGTTTTTTTTCCAGTAGTGTAAAGGATCATCCGTGCATTGTCGGTACGGTTCTTCCAAATATCGTTGTACCTCCAGGTCTATGCTATCACAACCGCTTTTCATTAGATTTTTATTGGAAACCTCTTAACTGAAAGAATCCCATAAGGAACTACTGGCGTTTTGTACGAAATGGTACTCGTGGCTAGTGCCGTTAGCAGCCGAATGGGTAGATCGTGTGGCCTCTACCACGTTTGTGCACTCTGCAACTAGGCTTGCAACGCAGATTTTGAATGAATGGGATTCGTAAATGATAACGTTTTGAATCTTGGGTCGAGAACTGTGGCAACGGCATGTACTTCGTTTCTTTCTATTAATCATAGCCCACTTTCCATTGCATACGGTTAGGATTAGCTGTCTGATTATTGGAATAGCATTCGAAAGAGAGGTATAGTTTTCAGTTGAGATTTCACCTGTTACCACTTCAAATGGCTTCAGTACACATAAACATTCGCTCAAAATTCGCCAGTCATCAGCTGTGAGTTTCTCTACACCTGAATACCCAGACGATAAACAGGCTGCGATGCATTGCTTTTGCTGCACTAGACGTTGTAGCATATAAAACGTACCGTTCCATCGGGTTTCGGTTTCCTGAATCAATTTATGAACAGGTTTTTTCATTAGATACTGGATCTCATGGTGTTTTTCATTAGCATTGCAACTTGTTTTAAAATAGCTAACAATTTTTCTGCCCTTCTCCCGCATTATGCAGATCTCACTGTTGCTGTTCAAAGGACTTTTCACCACTAAATTATGGTGTGTGCTAAACAAGGCACATGTTGCATATATATGTTGCCACTGTGAATAAGTTGTACGGCTACCGTCATGTTACTGGCGTTGTCAGTTGTGATGCTTACAACTTTGTTTTCAATGTTCCATTTTGAAATCGCGTTACTTAACCCCTCACTAATATTTAGCGCTGTATGCTTTTCCGGGAAACGGGATGTCTCGAGAGCTAAGCTTTCAGGCACCAATTAGTGTTAATGAAATGACCAGTTACAGCAATATATGCCTCACTATTGAGTGAGGTCCAAATATCGGTCGTTAAAGAAACACAAGTAGAGTCTTCCACGGCCAAGTTTACAGCTTCTTTCTGTTTAAGGTAATCGTCCTCAATCATGAGGTGCAACTTTTTTCTATTTGGTATCGAGTATTGTGGGTCCATCAGTGAAACAAAACGTCGAAAACCAGTGTCCTCGACGATCGAAAGCGGATGAAAATCGTCTGTTATCATGGTCACTAGCGCTTCATCTAGCTGTTGTTGCCGTTTACTTCCATCTATGAGGAGAAACGTAAGATTTAAATCAGTGCTCCTGCAAGGGGACACGTTATGCTCGACAACTAGTCCAATAAAACTACACATCGTATCGTGCAAAAGCTAGGATAGTATAGATTAGATTTTGAGGTATGTTGTATGTTATCTGAGTACGATTAAAAATTCAATGGCTTTTAAGCGTGGCGGACCGCTTCGGACACTATCTGAACTTTTGCATGGAATTCTTTTGTGCCATACGTACCTGGATATTTTGTCTGCCTCGGACTATTGGAAGAGTGAGCCTCTGTATCCACCGACGTCGCTGTTTTATTGCTCGCTAACCTATGCAGTTTAAGATGTCTAATCATGCCCGTTGTATTTTTTGATGCATTACGGAGATTTTTACGACAAATGCAAGTAACGTTATCTCCATCCTCCGTAAAGTATTGAAAGCACCATGATGTTCGTTTTCGAGTGTCCATTTTGATTCGAATAACAACTTTACTCGAATGAAACCTGATACATAATAGTTACGAGCAAAGCGAACAGCGAGCGTGTTAGTCTAGCGGCGGCATTCAGTTCGTAAAACAACAGCGGCGCGGCGTATGTTGTCGCAGCCAAGTGGTGCGCTGCGGCACACGCCGCCGAGCCGTTTCTCGTGAGCTTCTCGAGAATTGCTTGAGAATTAGAGGCTTGGGGAATTCTCGGTGCACTCGAGTCGCCGCGTCTCGCCATCCCATCACTGGTGTCAAATAGAGCAACTAACCTCCTAGGACCAGACCTGCGAGTGAAAAGTTGATACTGCTAATTGTTGGCCATGATAGAGCAGACGTCCAAGTTCGTGATACAGATGCCATTATACAGAGTTACTGGGAAACTTATATCAGAGGGGTTACAAAAAGGCTTAGTTCTACAAGTGATAACTGAGCTCTGAGAACGGTCCGAAATTTTGATCCCAGTAATGGAGTGGTGACTCCGAGGAAGTTCAAGATAAAGCCAGTCAATTCACCACAATTCGAATCCCGTGGGTAGTCTTTTTCTGGTTGTATTGTAGGGAGGATCATGTATTATGGGATATATTCTTACATAACTTCAAGGACATAACCGACAGCCTCCCACATTGTGCCATTGGTCTCCCGCAAATCACGGTGTTTAAGAATAAAGTGGTAGAAAACAGTATCCGAGAATTGGTGAAATTCCAACCCACATATCATCAATGGTACAAAGAAGTGAATCCCACGGCCATACAGTGAATACGAGAAGCAGGAAAGAAGAGGAAGAAACGAAATGATGTTGTTGTTGTTGTGGTCTTCAGTCCTGAGACTGGTTTGATGCAGCTCTCCATGGTACTCTATCCTGTGCAAGCTTCTTCATCTCCCAGTACCTACTGCAACCTACATCCTTCTGAATCTGCTTAGTGTATTCATCTCTTGGTCTCCCTCTACGATTTTTACCCTCCACGCTGCCCTCCAATGCTAAATTTGTGATGCCTTGATGCCTCAAACATGTCCTACCAACCGATCCCTTCTTCTAGTCAAGTTGTGCCACAAACTTCTCTTCTCCCCAATCCTATTCAACACCTCCTCATTAGTTATGTGATCTACCCATCTAATCTTCAGAATTCTTCTGTAGCACCACATTTCGAAAGCTTCTATTCTCTTCTTGTCCAAACTAATTATCGTCCATGATTCACTTCAACACATGGCTCCACTCCATACGAATACTTTCAGAAACGTCTTCCTGACACTTAAGTCTATACCCGACGTTAACAAATTTCTCTTCTGCAGAAACGATTTCCTTGCCATTGCCAGTCTACATTTTATATCCTCTCTACTTCGACCATCATCAGTTATTTTACTCCCTAAATAGGAAAACTCCTTTACTACTTTAAGTGTCTCATTTCCTAATCTAATTCCCTCAGCATCACCCGACTTAATTTGACTACATTCCATTATCCTCGTTTTGCTTTTGTTGATGTTCATCTTATATCCTCCTTTCAAGACACTGTCCATTCCGTTCAACTGCTCTTCCTAGTCCTTTGCTGTCTCTGACAGAATTACAATGTAATCGGCGAACCTCAAAGTTTTTACTGCTTCTCCATGAATTTTAATACCTACTCCGAATTTTTCCTTTGATTCCTTTACTGCTTGCTCAATATACAGATTGAATAACATCGGGGAGAGGCTACAACCCTGTCTTACTCCCTTCCCAACCACTGCTTACCTTTTATGCCCCTCGACTCTTATAACTGCCATCTGGTTTCTGTACAAATTGTGAGCCGGCCGAAGTGGCCGTGCGGTTAAAGGCGTTGCAGTCTGGAACCGCAAGACCGCTACGGTCGCAGGTTCGAATCCAGCCTCGGGCATGGATGTTTGTGATGTCCTTAGGTTAGTTAGGTTTAACTAGTTCTAAGTTCTAGGGGACTAATAACCTCAGCAGTTGAGTCCCATAGTGCTCAGAGCCATTTGAACCATTTTTTGTACAAATTGTAAATAGCCTTTCGCTCCCTGTATTTTACCCCTACCACCTTCAGAATTTGAAAGAGAGTATTCCAGTTAACATTGTCAAAAGCTTTCTCTAAGTCTACAAATGCTAGAAACGTAGTTTTGCCTTTCCTTAATCTTTCTTCTAAGATAAGTCTTAAGGTTAGTATTGCCTCACGTGTTCCAACATTTCTGCGGAATCGAAACTGATCTTCCCCGAGGTCCGCTTCTACCAGTTTTTCCATTCGTCTGTAAAGAATTCGCTTTAGTATTTTGCAACTGTGACTTATTGAACTGATAGTTCGGTAATTTTCACATCTGTCAACACCTGCTTTCTTTGGGATTGGAATTATTATATTAAGGAAATGATAGATATAGGAAACTTGGGGTGTATCTCATGAACAAAAATGTGTTTATTTAGTCATAAAAGAGATCCATTATACGATGGGCCATTTTGTAGTTGATGGTTCATGCATACAAACGTCACTGAAGTTCTATCTCTTAAGTCACATCGCTTCAGCAATGGGAAACGCTTCATGGAATAAGTATGTTAGAATTAAGCAACAAGCATTCAAAAGGTTATGATAAAATGTATTTAGGGTAGTTGGAGTTAATTAGTTGGAAAAGATATGTCGGTTCTGTTCGTTAGTTTTACTAAAAATCAGCAGATTGTGGATGTGAATGTAAAGGCATACATTCTTCTGGCCGAATAAGGTTACATATTGTTACAAGAATCAGCTGGTTTCATGTTTTTGTGTAAACGTGTATGTCCCTGAGGTCCAGCCTCCGCTGACGTTGATTGACTGTTGTGGTATCGTACACAATGTGAGGCAATGTACGTTGTTCGAGATGCACAAAGTGTAGTCTTCAGATTTAGAATGCCATGTAGTTGTGGTCACTCATTCTAAGAATCGATAAGAAGGTGTTCATCAAAAGGTGACTGGAATGAGAATTTAACGTTTGTTTACTGTGACATAAGGTAGTCTTCGCTGACAGGTTAGCTCTGGTTTTCCGATCTCGTCCGTAAATGATTAGAAAGTGAGTGATGAAGTTAGTTCAAATGGCTCTGAGCACTATGGGACTTAACTGCTCAGGTCATCAGTCCCCTAGAACTTAGAACTACTTAAACCTAACTAACCTAAGGACATCGCACGCCTCCATGCCCGAGGCGGGATTCGAACCTGCGACCGTAGCGGTCGCGCGGTTCCAGACTGTAGCGCCTAGAACCGCTCGGCCACACCGGCCGGCTAGTGATGAAGTTATGCCCACAACACAGAGTCTGAGGTATTCTAAGGACTTTATGGTGATTTTGGCCCACATCTAGGGACATGCATAGCATGTTTTAATGAAATTCTAGTTTCAGAGAGACGGTAGTAGAATGATGAGCGCTAAAGGAAGCTACCGTACTGTAGTGAAGTCGGGTGAGAGAGAAATACCAAGTGCTTTGTTAGGTCGTCGAGGTGTTGACAACAGGGTGTAACTGTACGGATAAAGGGTCAGTCCAGAGGTATATAACAACTCTGGAAGAAGAACAGTAAGATAAGATGGTTCAAGGTATGGTAGGATGGCCTAGAAAAGTAAATTTGTACTGCTTTGTTAATTTTGATGAATCACAAATACCAGAAAATTAAGAATTTCAGACATAGTGTCCACTAAGGTTTCTTAAGAAATGTAACATTCAATATTTGAATCTCACAAGAACTGACAAGAGCTATAAGCTCATCGTAAATATCGTAAATTTGCCCCTTGTATCAGTAGTAAATGCTATGATGTCAATCTCAACACCCTGCAGTTGCGTATAGGCGGATGTTCAATATGTTTCCTGTAGTTATTTTTGGAGATGTAATAGATTGTAGAGATGTGTTGCTTAGTCATTGTAAGACCTGTGAAGATGATACATTCAACAGCAAACATAGCAACTGTTGGAACGTGACCACATGGTACTCGACTTCAGGCACACCCAGTGGGCGCAGCTAACTTGGTGTGACACGTAGTGCCAGGGGTGCACCCTTTGTGCCAGCTGTGTGGGCAGAGGAGTCAAAGGGGGCCAGGTGGAACTGGTCACCATCCCCAAGGCATGGCTTCAGACAGCACAAGGGGTGATGCTGCACGAGGTACAGCTATTAGGGAGTCCAGTGACCCGCCGCATCAAATGCCTCAATCTATCTGCCAAAATACGACCCAGTTAAACCTGTCCCACGTAGGAACATGGCTTCCTACGGAGCAGCTAACCATCCTGTCTACAGCTGTTAAGTCTCGAGCAAGTGCGAAAACTTGACAATACACTCTACATCGCCGAGTCACACGAGCTGTTAGCCATTAAAAACGCTGTGGAAAACCCGTGGTACACTCTAAAATTGAACCAAGGACTCAGATCTAATATTCTTCTTTGTGCTGGATGCACCAACACGTTTCCAGCCAGTACCTCAAGGTTAAACACTTTATAATTCTCTATGGATGCAACACTTCGCTAGGTGATTTTTTTTACGAAATACCACAATAATATTTCCTAAGAGAACTAATTTGCAACTCCTTTTCTTTGTACAGACGAGCAGCAAGTAAATATTTGTAGTGACATCATGTGGCTCACTATCAGTTGGTAGAGAGTCAGAAACCCCGGTGGAGCAACTGTTGTATACGCCTCGTACACGAATCTGAACACCGCAAGATAGCGTCCATTCATTCGTCTTGTGCCCTAGTGAGGTCCGTGGTACTGCCTTGTCTCTGGGGAGTGGCCAATAGCAGCAGACTGTCGCAACACAAGCCTGATGGAGCACCAATGCACAATGATGGACGCTACGTCACATACATTAAGTGGCTATGGAGGCAGTCACCTACGACCGTAGCAGCACCCCATCTTTCAGAGTGCACACTGTCAAATCCGCACTTTGTCGCTTGGTAGTGCTGTGTGATGTATGACGCTCTGGTGCACCGACGAAGACATCTGCAGCGATAGTTGTCTTCTGTGATGTTCTTCATTATTTCAGGGAAAATCTTGTATTTTTTGCATAACCATGGTTTACAGTGTGTAGCCTTGGAAATTTGTGTTTCTTTGTGCGATATTCTTAATTTTACTCAGTATTTTGATACTTTTGGATGATCTTTTTCACCATGGACTTCTCTTTATGTGATTTGACTCATTTATTTGCTTAACTATTTTAGTAATTCATGAGGTAATATCATGTAAAATAATGTTAGCTTTATGATCTTGCTCATGTTAGATTCAATCATTTCCACATCCTGGACGATGTTTTCGTCGTGGTCTCCAACTTATTTGACTTGTTTCTAGTTAATTGATTAATGGTTTAAGTGGTATGGTGTATTAAATATTCGTAGTTAATTGCGAAGTCTTCCTTTGTCATGTTAACTGACCACATTCATCACAATTTCTTAAACAAAAAACAGCTTATATTATTTGTTCATATTGTCTTGTTTTGTTGGCACACATGTTTCTGATGTTCATGCTTATACATAGATTCGCAGCGCTTACATCTGCGAGGATTTACCAACACAATTTTTACATTATGAAAAGTATTGTGATTTTGCTATGGGTTCTACGAACAGTGAGAGTTCGTGTTATTCTCGTGCTTTGCAGTAAAAAAAAAAAAATGGTTCAAATGGCTTCGAGCACCATGGGACTTAACTTCTGAGGTCATCAGTCCCCTAGAACTTAGAACTACTCAAGCCTAACTAACCTAAGGACATCACTCTCATCAATGCCCGAGGCAGGATTCGAACCTGGGACCGTAGCGGTCGCGCAGTTCCAGCCTGTAGTGCCTAGAACCGCTCGGCCACTCCGGCCGGCTTTTCAGTAAAATGTGTGTGTTTTTGCGTTGTAATGTAATTAGGAGGTGAATGCTTGTCTGTACAATGCATCACTTGATTTAATGAGTGTGTGTGTGTTTGTGTGTGTGTGTGTGTGTGTGTGTGTGTGTGTGTGTGTCTTTAGTGAAGTAACTGTTGTCTCACAGGAATGTTTGTGTCTGACTGGATGGAACTGTTGTGGACCAGATCTTATAGCGACGTATGAATGTCATTGCTTTGGTTCTTTGTGGTGGTGGTGGTGGTTAGTGTTTAACGTCCCGTCGACAACGAGGTCATAAGAGACGGAGAGCAAGCTCGGGTTAGGGAAGGATTGGGAAGGAAACCGGCGGTGCCCTTTTAAAGGAACCATCCCGGCATTTGCCTGAAACGATTTAGGGAAGTCACGGAAAACCTAAATCAGGATGGCTGGAGACGGGATTGAACCGTCGTCCTCCCGAATGCGAGTCCAGTGTGCTAACCACTGCGCCACCTCGCTCGGTTGGTTCTTTGTATTGTCGAGTAAAGAAACTTTTGCACAAAAATGTAAGGTGTCAGGGTGGTGCTTTGCGCCAAATCCCTAGCACATAAAATTAATAAAGAAAACTAAACACCGAACAGGCATAGTATTGTTTTCCCTTACCCTACTGTCATGTCTAGTAACTCACAAGAGGTGCGAGGATGTTATAAATTTTCTTTCCTGAACTGCAATCAGTCTGAGTACGAAAACATTGGCTTAAATTTTTAACCTGATTAGAAGATGATGAAACGTATCCGGCTGTAGACAGCTTGACATTTCATTCGTTTTAAGCACATACAGGGTGTTCAAAAAAGTATCGAATACGCTGAGAGGTGACAGTACTCATTGAAACAAGAAAAACACGTCCAGTAAACATGGGTCCGTAAATGCATACTTTCTGCCATAGACACTTGTTCATAGGATGTGTTCAACCAGCCTTTCATTCATGACAATGTACCCCTCTGCCTTACGGCGTAAGGAGTGATGCAACCTTTGAAACATACCCCGTTGTTGTTGTGCCTGCTGGCACGCATTGAAGACGCGGCCCTGTAGTGTCCGCAGATCGTTGATTGTCGTGGCGTAGAGCAATTCCTTCCAGTGCTCCTAACAAAAAGTCTAGGCGATTGAGGTCTTGGGAACCATCGCTAAACCACAGCAGCATATCATATCCGCCATTTCAGTTGTCGAGTAGTAGGATTCCAGTGGTAGCAAGTGGTAGAAGAGAGGAAGTGTAAATGTACTTCTCCATTTGTACGTACAAACAGCGCAAAAACAGTAAACTCATAAGTTAATCCACGTTTGGGAGAAGGTAAAACACTACGATACGTACCAAAAGTTGATAATACTGTAGAATAAGGCACACAAAAACGACGAAAACTAACATAACCTAAAACACGACTCTAACCGCGCAACTGACTGCAGACCCCCTGAAAGTGGGTAGAGTACTGTAAGTAAGATATCATAATACTCTGCCGACACATCTGACGAAGCACCTGTGCTACAACTCTTCTTAAATCCGCAACCGAGCACCAGTCAGCCCTTCCTATAAAAATGTCTTTATCTCGGGAAGCATGCGTTTCCTGACCCATGTTTATTGGCCTTATTTTTCTTGTTTCGATGAGTAATGCCACCTCTTCAAAGTATTCGATACTTTATTTGAACAGCCTGTATATTAATTCGGTAACGTGACTGCATTTTTTTCTTTTTGATGGTGTGCTGTATGCCTACTGTGGGACTTGATTCATTTGGTTAAGAGATGATGTTTGCTAAGGTAACCCATTTCAATTTTGTAATGTTTCTTGCTGTAGTGAACCAGTACGTAGTTAGCGCGCAAACCACGCTGTGGCCAAGGGTTACTTTATGACGACTCGACGGGAGACCAAGACAGGGCTTCGGAAATTGCGCGGCCACCAGGCTTTTCTATGGGTGTCGCTGAGAGTCCTTTCATCCTTCGTCCCCCCCTCCCCCCTTTTAGCTGTATAGGTTGCTTGTGCTACTTGAGAGGATTAACGTTTCCGCCAATAAGGTGTGCCTGAATGCTGTGACCCCACTTGCAGCATGTAGCACATCAACAATGTGGCGATATTTTTCAGTAACGTATATCCAAAGTACGGGTGACCATAGCTATTGGGGACGTGTAAGATAGCAAGTTATTACGAAATAACATTCGATTTAGTAAGGCACGCAGCCGTGTAGAACGGTGGCTTCAGGACGGCTATGTCTTTTCTTCGCTCTGACTCACAGAGTAGTTGATGCTACCAGCCGTGAGAATGGTCTCAAGTAACATTCAAAGGATACGTAAATTCATACCGCCTACGAATCTAAATAAACCATAGTAATTATCATCCGATTTTGTTCCAACTTGGTATACCGATGCATCTTCTTTAGTCTTCTTTTTCTTCTTGCTTATCCCGGCCTCTTGAGATTTCTTGTGAAGAGACACGATACAACAAGTTCCGTAGTGGTGTAGGATAATCAATGAAGTTACACAACAGTTAATAATTTAACTTTTGAAACTGCCGGTTTATTGGCATTTATGGAGAGAAAAACACTCTCATACTAGCATGCGGTCAGCAAACTTCGTGTAACATTTTGTGTGTGTAATGGGCCTTACTAGGTCGCAAATCGTTCTGATGGATTGATTAAGCTGCTTTATAGTGTCGCTAGGCAACGTAATCAACAAGGTGATACGTGTCTCAATTAAAACTGGACCTCGATATTTTGAACCAACTTTCGGTTCTTTTTTGTCAAAATCAGCACGTGTCTCAAAATTTATTTCCAACTTCGTGCATTAAGTCCAAATGCATTTGCAACAACTGTATGCGATTTACTGGACAGCTCGATCACTCACTGGCGTGTAACGCATTTTAGATCAAATGCACAGGTTTCAGTTTTCCCTAATGGGCTGCCGGCCGTTGTGTCCGAGTGGTTCTAGGCGCTTCAGTCTGGAACCGAGCGACCGTTACGGTCGCATGTTCGAATCCTGCCTCAGGTATGGATGTATGTGATGTCCTTAGGTTAGTTAGGTTTAAGTAGTTCTAAGTTATAGGGGACGGATGACCTCAGATATTAAGTCCCATAGTGCTCAGAGCTATTTGAACCATTGGAAACCTAATGGTCTAAACGACTCTTTTGTAATAACGTGATGTGTGTATCTCACGTAAAATTTAAATGAAACTGGATTTACTCTCCATTCGGGTCAATATCACAAAATGAAATTCACCACGTAGGTCAGCGAACTGTACACGCCCATTTCTAGCACTCTTAAGTGATAACTCGTCTAGGAGTAAATGCTGCACATAAATTCACACTTTTTTATGCATACAAAATTCAAAACATATTTGTATTTAACAAATAAATTATGGCAAGTAATTACTAATTGAACATTTCCAATTCTGAATAAACTTCAAGAACCTGTATTCCATAATCAATAAAAATGTATCGGCTGTGAGAAATTATTAGTTTGCTAAAACGGATTCAGATTGCAGTAAACTCGTGTCTGGACGATGACGTCACGAATCGACACTTGCTTGGAATGAACGAAATACCTGTACTGAAAAATACTATCCATTGAGTAATTTACTGACTTTTATAACAAATCAGGCACCCCTTGCATCGCTACATTGGTACGCAATCTTTTGTTATTAAGGAAGGAATTCTGTCAAAATTTCGTAATTTTTTCAATTACAGTTACTGAGATTTAGAAAATTACTTAAATGGCCTAAAATCGGCACTTATGTTTCAAACCTCAGTTAGGAACAATAACCAAATGTCCTTTATGAACATCTGAAATCATAACAAAGCTAACATTATATAAAATCTCTTAACTGGAATTTTCTTTTCAAAACTTTAGTTTCTCTAAGTTGTTTAGTATGAAAGTCATTCAGATTTAGTAGTTGCTTATTATTTTGTTGTGTGAATACATGGGCATGAATGAGAGAGCATATGTGGGACATACGTTAATACTTAATGTCATGTTATGTAAAATCTCATAAAACTGAAATGTGGGAAAATTGTGTTGCAACCACGATGCTGATGACATATGTCGATGTGTGCTTACTTATGTAAAAGACAAGCCAGAATAGAAGTGTGAAGCGGGAAATGCTTCTATATTAATTTAAAGAATATTTTGCATTTCGTTCTGTTTTATTAAACAATATATTACAAATTGTAATGACGTAAGTGACTATAGGATTAGTGGTTGGCTAAGGCAAGTTTTGCTTCGAGAATGATCTGGAAGAATCATTCTGATTGGTGATTCAGGTCAATAGCCAATTAGAATTAAGCAGTTCCCGTGTGCAGATAGGTTAGATAGGCAGAGATGACAGGAGCATCGAGAGATTCGCTCGCTAACCTGCTTCAGAGTAACACCATGCTAGATGTCTCCGCTAAAATGGTATGTAAAATGAAAACCAGGTAGTTTATTGTGTGTAGAACGTGTCGTGACTAAAGTGCTTTAAGTTGAGAACATTTTGAGGAAGGTGTGATGTTTCGGAATTAATGAGTTGACGTTTCATACGCGTGTAATCTTTTGGTCGTAGAGACAATTCCGCGTGGCATACCCCGTGTTCTTTATGGAATACTTGGGCGAGCACTTCTGACATAGAAGACCACTGAAGCAACCTAATGTTCAACTCGCTAATAGTGGTGGGTCAATGACTGTTAGATCGCAAAGTTAATCGGGTCGGATCTACGCGAATTCTTTCTGCTTTTATGTGTGAAATATGTTGGGCAAACAGCTAAGTTGGAATAATAGAGCATTTGCATTATTAAATAAGGACTGTCATTATGAGAGCGAACCGATTGTTCTGTGCGGACAAGTTACTCTGAAACTACAATACGATCTGAAGATGGGCAGCTAGCCCAAAACCGGTAACTGAAAATAAAGAATAGCGATCGAAGATTGAAACTCCATATTTTATTTAAATACGGACTTGATCGCCATTTCATGTGATTCCTTATGAATAAAAAGACGTTAATAGAATTTTCAAATGCTTAGTGCAATTGAACAGCATTCTCCTACAGCCCGAAAATTGTGGAAATGAACATACAGGAACTGATATGCAACCTGAGTTACGCGGAGTCTATGTGGTAGGTATTAGGTAGTGGTTTCATCAACGCTGCTTTACATTGCCTGCCGTGTATATACTACTGCAGAGTGAAGGGGAATCGGAAGGCAGAAATATAGAGGTAGGTGAAATGTTCGATAAAAGTGGCTGAGAGAGAGAGAGAGAGAGAGAGAGAGAGAGAGAGAGAGAGAGAGAGAGAGAGAGTGAGTAAGGAGACGAAAGATCGACAGAACGATCCTGCCCGCCGCAGGAGAACGGATGTCTGGCTGTGAACAGCAAGTGTTTTTGGATGATCCAGCACGATAAGATCAGTTTATAATGTGGGAAGTGCATAACACCATCGTTAACGGAAAACTATGTAGGATCCGCAAGGTGGCGACATATTTGAGCAGCGCTTCTCCAGACTGCGGGTGGCCACAAACTGGTGTGCAGGGGCGACCGGACATCAGGCTGTGAACAGCAAATGATTCTGGGTGACCCAGCACTATAAGATCAGTTTGTAACATGGGACACGCATGACACCACCATTAACGAACTGCTTTGTAGGATGTTGACGCCTTGCTAGCGCCACTATTAAAAGATAGTCAACACGGGATTCTGGCGCCAAATCAGAACGAGTTCCGACTAGTAGCTGTTCACGAATTCTAGAAACTGTGCTTACCAGTCACTGGAACTCGCATCTTTCCGAAAGTGATTACATAATACTGCAAAATGAGTGCGACACATTTGAGACGACAGTTACCATCGGCTGAGATACGAGGTGCATTCAAGTTCTAAGGCCTCCGATTTTTTTTCTAGTTAACTACTCACCCGAAATCGATGAAACTCGCGTTACTTCTCGACACAATCGCCCTGCAGACGTACACATTTTCCACAACGCTGACGCCATGATTCCATGGCAGCGGGCGAAGGCTTCTTTAGGAGTCTGTTTTGACCACTGGAAAATCGCTGAGGCAGTAGCAGCAGGGCTGGTGAATGTGCGGCCACGGAAAGTGTCTTTCATTGTTGGAAAAATCCAAAAGTCACCAGGAGCCAGGTCAGGTGAGTAGGGAGCATGAGAAATCACTTCAAAGTTGTTATCACGAAGAAACTGTTGTGTAACGTTAGCTCGATGTGCGGGTGCGTTGTCTTGGTGAAACAGCACTCGCGCAGCCCTTCGCGGACGTTTTTGTTGCAGTCCAGGAAGAAATTTGTTCTTCAAAACATTTTCGTAGGATGACACTGTTACCGTAGTGCCCTTTGGAACGAAATGGGTAAGGATTACGCCCTCGCTGTCCCAGAACATGGACACCATCATATTTTTAAACACTGGCGGTTACCCGAAATTTTTTTGGTGGCGGTGAATCGGTGTGCTTACATTGAGCTGACTGGCGCTTTGTTTCGGGATTGAAAAATGGCATCCACGTCTCCTCCATTGTCACAACCGACGAAAGTAAAGTCCCATTCATGCTGTCGTTGCTCGTCAACATTGCTTTGCAGCATGCCACATGGGCAGCCATGTGGTCGTCTGTCAGCATTCGTGGGACCCACCTGAATAACACTTTTCGCATTTTCAGATCGTCATGCAGGATTGTGTGCACAGAACCCACAGAAATGCCAACTCTGGAGGCGATCTGTTCAACAGTCATTCGGCGATCCCCCAAAACAATTCTCTCCACTTTCTCGATCATGTCGTCAGATCGGGTTGTGTGAGCCCGAGATTGTTTCGGTTTGTTGTCACACGATGTTCTGCCTTCATTAAACTGTCGCACCCACGAATGCACTTTCGACACATCCATAACTCCATCACCACATGTCTCCTACAACTGTCGATGAATTTCAATTGGTTTCACACCACGCAAATTCAGAAAACCAGCGATTGCACGCTGTTCAAGTAAAGAAAAGGTCGCCATTTTAAGTATTTAAAACAGTTCTCATTCTCGCCGCTGGCGGTAAAATTCCATCTGCCGTACGGTGCTGCCATCTCTGGGACGTATTGACAGTGAACGCGGCCTCATTTTAAAACAATGCGCATATTTCTATCTCTTTCCAGTCGGGAGAAAAAAAATCGGAGGCCTTAGAACTTGAATGCACCTCGTAGAGACAATTCTTCAGACTGGTGTGTATGTAATTTCGGCGGCATTTCCAGGACAGAATGCAGGAAAGCGCTCGTTTCTGATTCACTTCCGATTCTGATTTGTTTCTGGAAGAGGCACCGGAGACTGATTTGATTATGGGAGAAACACTGGAGACTGAAATTTTATTTCATTGGTGGCGCCAGTAACTCACCGAAGGACCAAGCCCAAGGCTCAACATCACTTGCGGTTGACAACATCTCGATCTATTTGGCGAAAATATTTAAAATTTTCCTTTGCAAATGAATGAAGTGAAAGCCAGTTAACTGCAACCAATAATCACATAGCACCAGAAGGGCTTTAAATTTGGTTTGAGATTTAGCCTTTTTTTTTTTTTTTAAAAAAAAGGATCAACTTCAATAACCACACAGCGTCAGGAGACTTTAAAATTATCTCTTACAAAAATTTACAAACAGATTAAAATCAATAATCATCAAGAGCCAGAAAGGTTAGAAATTGCCTTCCAAGATCAAAACAGAGCCGCAGAAGGCTGAGAAATATTCCCTTGAAAATTAAAAAAAAGCTCTTTTACAGAAACGTATCAAGATATTCTACAATTCTTACAAAACAGTTAAAGAAAGTAAATACCCTGCTTCAAAACAACTACGGTTATGACTACCAAGAATACAAGAAATGTAAAAACAGTGTCAGCAAGCATGCCTGTATGGCTTAAACCTTTGGTAAATTGTCAACAATTCCATACATATATGTCCTGAACTAAACTTGGTATAGAGTTTAACTTGATGGAATTTAGTAACTGTCTGATGGCTAGAAACCTAGCTATTTGAGTCTTGATTCCGGGAAGAGAAGACAGGCAAGGGAAAACGTAACGATGGACGGAAAACTAAGAAGATCACCAGAACAGAGCGTCCCAATAGACATAAGAAGTGACCGACGACCCGAAGCCGCAACTCTGGAGGGTTTAGCGGTCCCATTGAGAATCTAGTACTGGCCTCTTGTCCGCCTGGCTAGCTGCGCTGTCTAACACGCTGCTTCCCGAGCGGGAAAGCGTGCACGAATCAGCCCATCGGATTAGTGTCGACATCCGGTGTGCCGGCTAGCCTGCGGATGGGTTTTAAGGCGGATTTCCATCCGCTTCGGCGAATGGGGCTGGTTCCCCTTACCCCGCCACAGCTGCACTATGTCGGTGACTGCTGCGCGAACACTGTCTCCATATACGCGTACACCATAACTACTCTACCACCCAAATATTTGGGGTTACACTCGTCTGATATGAGACGTTCCCTTGCGGGGTCCACTGGGGGTGGGGGGGTCAAACCTCACAATAACCCTTGGTTCAGTGTCGGGTGGCGGTGGGATGGGTGGACTGCTGTGGGGTTGTGAACCGCTGAGGGCTACGGCGAGACTAAGCCACTCCGTAGTCTGTAGGCTGCCGGTTCAATGCAAACTACACACTGGCCTGTTCCCGGAACTGCGTCTGGTTCTTCTCCCATCGTCAAGTCAGCTGGCTGGTGAGGCAGACCGGAACACTTTGTTGCCCAGTCGGACAACCAGGAGCTGGGTCAGCATACAATATGTTTAACTTGCCCAGCCTACAAAACTGACCACCTGATAGTAGCGTTAGACCAACATAGACAGTACCCATGTAAAACACAAGGATAATGTACCATTTGAACATTCTGAAAATTTGTTCCCTTAAAAAATGACAAATAAGATAATAACGCTTAAGCCCAAGAAATATCCAACGATAACTGCAATGAAACTATTACTTGTTCCAGAACTCTGAAAATATTTATATACCAAAAACAAAGAGAATAATATTTAAACACAATATTAATTCAAGGTAATTACAAGTTGCCCCCACAGCTCCAGTACCCGGACAGCTTTAAGATTGCTTGCTCACTCACTCAAAAATAACACTAGGTACAAATGAAATGCTACACCTTCCCGATATAGGGCATCCGTCAACAAACCGCAGCCCTGTGCGGCTCCACCTAACAGGCACCTCCATTGTATGGCCAATGTAATCCTAAAACACATAAAAAAGAGAGTAAAACTGGGCTCAATAACTGCCCAGCCTATCTCAGTGGAACTCCTATTAGTTGGACCCCTTCACAGATCCACCAAAAAAAACAACACAACATGCAACTCAAACAATATTAAAACCAGTCACTGTGCAACAACAGTGTTGAATCCGAAGTAACTAGGGACAAACTGAACCCAGAAGCGGCCGATCAACCAACGGTCGTTCCCGATGAAGTCACAGGCAAGAGGAAAGGTTGCAAGCGAATTACCATCTGACGGATGGTTACCAATAGGTCACTTTGACGGACGGCAACACAATCGGCGACGGCGGATAGACACTTTCGATGAAAAACCAATAGCCATCAACCTCTCGTGGAACGGAACCTTTAATAATTGGCCGCACAGTAGGCCAACCGTCGTCCCGACCGCTTCAGTTTAGAGCCACAACTTCCTCCCAGCGCTACCCATGTGAGACTCGCACGCCTCGAAAATTCGTCCCACCGGCCACAGCGCGGCGGCAGTGCCACCGGACAACCAGTGGAGAAACCGAGCAGAGAAAGTCGCTAGATAGACAAATCGATGAGAGCCGATACGGCTCAGAGATATTCGCATGTTTGGATTCGTTCTTAGAGAGACAGTCTTTCGAGATTCGAGAAACGCGTGATGGCACTTGCCAGTTCACCTTCTGCTGCAGCGCCAATTCACCGCTAAGTTGAGCTTTGCAAGTGTAAGTTCACCAGCAATGATGCGAGTGAGCTGTACTCACAAGGGAATAGGGTAGTTGGGATGAGAAGTTCCGCCTTATGCAAAACACCTTTTTTCTTTTGTTTGACCGATGCATGTTTCAGCACTTTTGTGCTATCGTCAGAGGGTTCTATTCTAAACCAGACACCAACACCAAATACAATTCAAACTCGCGCGCCTCACCCAGTAGAACACGCTACGAAACAAGTGAACGCCACACAGCCACAACAACATGTAATGGCAGCGAAAACTCCGCCTATGTTTTGAGTAATCGAAAAACTGCATTGCCACACGAACACAGGCAAAGAAGTAAGACTATTTACTTCGCCAACAACACAGGAAAAAACACCACAACTCCAAAACTGTAAGTTACAGAAAGAAAACGTGATACAGTCTTATTTCCGTTGGTAAATGCGTAACAAACAGAAAATAAATTACGTTTTGCTGTTTGCAGATGACAAGTTGTATATTGTGTAGCAGAATAGCTACCAAAACAAGTGGACTATAACATCATGTAAGGTATGTTACTTATGATTACACCCACTTTTCGCCAATTAAGTTATAAATGCAAATTTACATAATGTTATAAACGACGCAAATCTTAATGTGTTAATAACAAATTTACAGTTAAAAATAAAAAATGGAACCCACTGACGATAGCACAAATGTGCTGAAACATGTATGGGTGAAACAAATAAGAAAGGTGTCTTGCATAAGGCGGAACCTCTCATCCCATTTTCTTAGCAAGCACGGAGACAACAAGAAGAACTGCACCACAAGATCTACATCTACATCTACATTTATACTCCGCAAGCCACCCAACGGTGTGTGGCGGAGGGCACTTTACGTGGCACTGTCATTACCTCCATTTCCTGTTCCAGTCGCGTATGGTTCGTGGGAAGACCGACTATCTGAAAGCCTCCGTGCGCGCTCTAATGTCTCAAATTTTACATTCGTGATCTCCTCCGGAGGTATAAGTAGGGGGAAGCAATATATTCGATACCTCATCCAGAAACGCACCCTCTCGAAACCTGGCGAGCAAGGTACACCGCGATGCAGAGCGCCTCTCTTGCAGAGTCTGCCACTTGAGTTTGTTAAACATCTCCGTAAAGCTATCACGGTTACGAAATAACCCTGTGACGAAACGCGCCGCTCTTCTTTGGATCATCTCTATCTCCTCCGTCAACCCGATCTGGTACGGATCCCACACTGATGAGCAATACTCAAGTATAGGTCGAACGAGTGTTTTGTAAGCCACCTCCTTTGTTGATGGACTACATTTTCTAAGGACTCTCCCAATGAATCTCAACCTGGTACCCGCCTTGCCAACAATTAATTTTATATGATCATTCCACTTCAAATCGTTCCGCACGCATACTCCCAGATATTTTACAAAAGTAACTGCTACCAGTGTTTGTTCCGCTATCATACAGGGTGTTACAAAAAGGTACAGCCAAACTTTCAGGAAACATTCCTCACACACAAATAAAGAAAAGATGTTATGTGGGCATGTGTCCACAAACGCTTAATATCCATGTTAGAGCTCATTTTAGTTTCGTCAGTATGTATTGTACCTCCTCGATTCACCGCCAGTTGGCCCAATTGAAGGAAGGTAAAGTTCACATGCGACTCATTGCTCTACAGTACTAGCATAATGCACATCAGTACGTAGCATCAACAGGTTAGTGTTCAGCACGAACGTGGTTTTGCAGTCAGTGCAATGTTTACACATGCGGAGTTGGCAGATGCCCATTTGCTGTTTGGATTAGCACGGGCAATAGCCGTGGCGCGGTACGTTTGTATCGAGACAGATTTCCAGAACGAAGGTGTCGCGACAGGAAGACGTTCGAAGCAATTGATCGGCGTCTTAGGGAGCACGGAACATTCCAGCCTATGACTCGAGACTGGGGAAGACCTAGAAGGACGAGGACACCTGCAATGGACGAGGCAATTCTTCGTGCAGTTGACGATAACCCTAATGTCAGCATCAGAGAAGTTGCTGCTGTACAAGGTAACGTTGTCCACGTCACTGTATGTTAGAGTGCTACGCGAGAACCAGTTGTTTCCGTACCATGTGCAGGCACTATCAGCAGCTGATTGGCCTCCACGGGTACACTTCTGCGAATGGTTCATCCAACAATGTGTCAATCCTCATTTAAGTGCAAATGTTCTCTTTACGGATGAGGCTTCATTCCAACGTGATCAAATTGTAAATTTTCGCAATGAACATGTGTGGGCTGACGAGAATCCGCACGCAATTGTGCAATCACGTCATCAACACAGATTTTCTGTGAACGTTTGGGCAGGCATTGTTGGTGATGTCTTCACTGGGCCCAATGTTCTTCCACCTACGCTCAATGGAGCACGTTATCATGATTTCATACGGGATACTCGACTTGTGCTGCTTGAACATGTGGCTTTACAAGTACAACACAACATGTGGTTCATGCACGATGGGGCTCCAGCATGTTTCAGTCGAAGTGTTCGTACGCTTCTCAACAACAGATTCGGTGACCGGTGGATTGGCAGAGGCGGACCAATTCCATGGCCTCCACGCTCTCCTGACCTCAACCCTCTTGACTTTCATTTATCGAGCCATTTGAAAGCTCTTGTCTACGCAACCCCGGTACCAAATGTGGAGACTCTTCGTGTTCGTATTGTGGACGGCTGTGATACAATACGCCATTCTCCAGGGCTGAATCAGAGCATCAGGGATTCCATGCGATGGAGGGTGGATGCATGTATCCTCGCTAACGGAGGACATTTGGAACATTTCCTGTATCAAAGTGTTTGAAGTCACGCTGGTTCGTTCTGTTGCATTCCATGATTAATGTGATTTGAAGAGAAGTAATAAAATGAGCTCTAACATGGAAAGTAAGCGTTTCCGGACACATGTCCAAATAACATATTATCTTTCTTTGTGTGTGAGGAAAGTTTCCTGAAAGTTTGGCCGTACCTTTTGTAACACGCTGTATAACCATACAAAAAATGATTCTTCTTTCTATGTATTCGTAATACATTACATATGTCTATGTTAAGGGTCAGTTGCCACCCCCTGCACCAAATGCCTATCCGCTGCAGATCTTCCTGCATTTCGCTACAATTTTCTAATGCTGCAACTTCTCTGTATACTACAGCATCATCCGCGAAAAGCCGCATGGACCTTCTGACAAGATGAATAGGGTAGTTTTTGTGTTTTCCATAACGTTGATCGATCACACATCTATGTTGAGCTGTTGACCATGACTGTGGTGTTTGGGTTTTCATGCATGTACTGTCCACCCTACTTACTGAATCGACTTAGTCAGCATGATGTCTGCGACCACGTGTAACCAATTTATTGAGATACTTTGCGATTTTATTTACCAGATTAATCTTCAGCCATCCATGAGCTATTCTCCTCGACCTAATATTATAAACATAACTTGTTTCTTCGGTCTCACCTTCCAGCATCACTCATCTCCTATACGGAAGACAGCTTAATTAGTTTTTTCATAGCCTATGTCGGTTTGCATTCAGTTGCCTTAGTTAATAAATTATGCCGATTATGAATTCCTGTTTAATTCATTAGATAACACTCCCGTCTTCTATATTCATGACTATTGATTTTATACAAGGCCCAAAGGCCCACAGTTACGGTTAATTTGTCAGGACCACCCATCCAATCCATTTTATATCCTTCCAATAAAAATGTGACTAACCTCCCAATAAAAATGTGACTCATTTATAACCTTTCAGTAATTAACTGACTATGAATCTAAACTGGTAAAACTGGACGAAAACACTGCTGCGTCATGGCCCTGAAAAATCATTCTGAATAAACTGAAAATCCTTACCTCAATGATGTCGTCGGGTAACGCTTATACATCTGCTCCCACAGGAAATTTTTCTGGCACAGCCCAGTGCAATGCTGGTCACTAGATTTTGTTATGTGTGAAAAACAACTGAATTTTCTTACGATAATTAGCATGACCACGGATAGGAGAAGTTAGTAAAAATTTTAGCTTCAGGTGAAGACTGTCAAAAGCTATCTATATAAGACAGATTATTATTGAAATATTTTTTGAAATACATTTACATGCGACTTTGATATAATAGTAGTACAAAATCAGGTGTAGCAATTAACATATGCGAGCGGCAAAAAATAATAAAAAATATTTTGCTTTTATCTTATACTACATGGCTCAGGCTCCACCATCGTTCTCCACGACCGGACTTCGAAATTCCATAACTCTACTGCTCTATGTAAGCTATATAACTCGGCAACTGCTCTCTACGAGCGACCTGACCCAACCGCCTGACTGCGAGCTACTGCTACTACTACTACTATTACTACAGCCGACACTGCTCTCTGGTCTGCGATTGTATTGTAGCTTACATACTGCAGGCAGCGCATGAGCAATCCATCGAAGTTACACCTGGTCGAGTGCGCTAGCAATAAATTCCTTAGTCATTGACCTCTTACAATTTCCTTGCACACACCTTATTTTCGTACGTCTGGATCACAGTGGGGCGATTTGCATATCAAGATACTTACTTGGTGCAAGTTACCGGCTTGTTCCATGAAGACAAAGAGTTAACCTGAAAGGCGTCATGCAGTCTAAACCCAGATTCCATCAGTCCCACTTGAGATAAGAAGTGTAGTTGAGCATCATGGATCAAAATAGTTCCATAACCGCTTCGACCAGAGTTAGAGTAATTTTCATTCCTTAAAGAATTCAAAAACTATGTGTACTGCAGTCGTAGATTATTTTGCTTTTTGTATTTAGTTGATACTAGAACATAAATCCATAAAACAAAACTCACAGTTTTCAGAATTGTAATTATTATTACTTTCACAAAGCTCATAACAAACTACAACCGATTACTTCCGCCCTCCCCCCAGCCTCACCGCACACACACACACACACACACACACACACACACACACACACACATACACACACACACACACACACACACACACACACACGAACACTTCTTGATGTTCAATTGACGTCCTTATTTTATAGCAGTTTTGTGTCACACTTTCTAATTTTGTTATTTCATAATATAACAAACAATGTTCTTATCTATAGAATTTCAAGTAACTTAAGTGGTTAACAGTTTCTCTGTAAGAACCGTCACACTGTAACTCCTCTCCTGAGGAATGGCGAAGCGTTTACATATATACATATGTACTGTGAAAACATGCAGGAATGAATAGAGTGGTGGGTGATCATCAGCGGAATATGAATCAGCTCAGTGATGTAACAATAGATTAACTGTGGGGGTTTTGTGAGACGAGCGGCGATGTGTTCATACTCTGTGGAATAAAGTACCTAATACAGAGAGATTTCTTTACTCTCAAACGCATCGGGTAATTACAACTTGACGTCGTTCGTAAGACTGATTGTACGTGGCCTTTCTCCAACGGTGAATAAATGCCATAAAATTGTTTTTACGTGGGGTCATTGTTGTCCAGTTCATAATACTTTTCACTCCGATCTCCCTAGACCTGCATCCAACTGGATGAGGCTGCATCCAATAGATGAGGTAGCTAATAACGACTTATAGTTCGGAAGCATATAAGCGAGGCGCTTTCAGTGAAAATCTCTTAGCGTTTTTACCGACTTTCTCAGCTGGATGCTGATATTTTGTGTAACTGATTCGCCAGAACATTTTTTCCCCAGGAGGTTCTGACCTACACTCCAGGAAATTGAATTCATTGTCCCAGGAAGGGGAAACTTTATTGACACATTCCTGGGGTCAGATACATCACATGATCACACTGACAGACCCACAGGCACATAGACACAGGCAACAGAGCATGCACAATGTCAGCACTAGTACAGTGTATATCCACCTTTCGCAGCAATGCAGGCTGCTATTCTCCCATGGAGACGATCGTAGAGATGCTGGATGTAGTCCTGTGGAACGGCTTGCCATGCCATTTCCACCTGGCGCCTCAGTTGGACAAGCGTTCGTGCTGGACGTGCAGACCGCGTGAGACGACGCTTCATCCAGTCCCAAACATGCTCAATGGGGGACAGATCCGGAGATCTTGCTGGCCAGGGTAGATGACTTACACCTTCTAGAGCACGTTGGGTGGCACGGGATACATGCGGATGTGCATTGTCCTGTTCGAACAGCAAGTTCCCTTGCCGGTATAGGAATGGTAGAACGATGGGTTCGATGACGGTTTGGATGTACCGTGCACTATTCAGTGTCCCCTCGACGATCACCAGTGGTGTACGGCCAGTGTAGGAGATCGCTCCCCACACCATGATGCCGGGTGTTGGCCCTGTGTGCCTCGGTCGTATGCAGTCCTGATTGTGGCGCTCACCTGCACGGCGCCAAACACGCATACGACCATCTTTGGCACCAAGGCAGAAGCGACTCTCATCGGTGAAGACGACACGTCTCCATTCGTCCCTCCATTCACGCTTGTCGCGACACCACTGGAGGCGGGCTGCACGATGTTGGGGCGTGAGCGGAAGACGGCCTAACGGTGTGCGGGACCGTAGGCCAGCTTCATGGAGACGGTTGCGAATGGTCCTCGCCGATACACCAGGAGCAACAGTGTCCCTAATTTGCTGGGAAGTGGCGGTGCGGTCCCCTACGGCACTGCGTAGGATCCTATGGTCTTGGCGTGCATCCGTGCGTCACTCCGGTCCGGTCCCAGGTCGACGGGCACGTGCACCTTCCGCCGACCTCTGGCGACAACATCGATGTACTGTGGAGACCTCACGCCCCACGTGTTGAGCAATTCGGCGGTACGTCCACCCGGCCTCCCGCATGCCCACTATACGCCCTCGCTCAAAGTCAGTCAACTGCACATACGGTTCACGTCCACGCTGTCGCGGCATGCTACCAGTGTTAAAGACTGCGATGGAGCTCCGTATGCCACGGCAAACTGGCTGACACTGACGGCGGCGGTGCACAAATGCTGCGCAGCTAGCGCCATTCGACGGCCAACACCGCGGTTCCTGGTGTGTCCGCTGTGCCGTGCGTGTGATCATTGTTTGTACAGCCCTCTCGCAGTGTCCGGAGCAAGTATGGTGTGTCTGACACACCGGTGTCAATGTGTTCTTTTTTCCATTTCCAGGAGTGTATGTTGCAGACACGCTTGTAAACTTCGTACACGTCTAACACAAATTTGTGTCGATTGAAAGGACAAATGAAAACTGACAGTAACAATATTTGGGCCTCACATGGCAGGGTGACATTTACGTAGATAGGATGTTCCTACACTGTGCAGCTGTATCCAAACGTAGAAAGACATTTTACAAAAATGTGTCGGAAGGCGACGCAGAAGTGGGGAAGTAACGACCTAAACTTATAGATTAAACTGCGGTCAGTGCCCTTTATCAATGACGCCATGTCAAGCTAACGTAGCAAAATGTTGCATATTTTGTCATAGTATTTCCCACATATCACCGTACTCGGAAACAGCGGGCAATTTTCGTGCACAGCTTCGTAGTCCGAAACAGTGTGCAATTTCTGTTAATGGCATTTGTCACGCCAACACTAATAAGCAACAGCAGTACAAGGGTTATGCCCAACGATGATCTTAGTAACTTAGTCCCTGTCTTTTAAGAACGTTAAAATACTCTAAGAACATAAAATTTGATCTTATCACAAGGATACCGCTCTAACGTTCTCCATTTAACTATGTACTTAAACGTATATGCTCATTAGAGAAACGGGCGTTGCGCCCATTAAAAACGAGAGAAGTTGCTTATAAACTACGATGTATTAACGGATATAAATTAATTCTTAACTGCCGCTATTAAAACTCCTTTCCAGGAAGCGACGCAAAATCTAATTAGGAGTGCAGCTCAAGTACGTTCTTTCGGCACTTCCACAAGGTCGCCTAATAAACAAAAATTAAAAGCTACCTTTATTTTTCACCGAGACAGCCTCATTATTAAACAGTTTTACGGCCTTAAGCCGTCTCCTAGTGGTCCATTTCTCTTACTCCTGCTTTTATTAAGTCACACGACTTAGCTATTGACCTTCGGTAATTAAGTTTCATCTCTATGTTAGGCATCACTTGCTACGACGTCTATCCAATATTTTTCTATTTTGGGAATCCTGTAAATTCTCTCTTGTTGATTGTTATGATGAATAAGTTTCTGGCGTAACGAATGTCTCATACCGTCACGTGCAGAGCTTTAAACGGTTAGTCAGTGCACATGACAGTCAAAGTGTAATCGTTTTCCGAAATGTCGTGTCCGTTAGACAACGATGTCCTGCCGTACAGCTTTCAAATAATTTCTCAGTTTTCAGTCAGGTAACGTTAAAATACACCAGAGTCAGAAACCAGAGTCTAATATGGAGTTTTGGCAACATATATCGCCAGAGAGACGTCACAAACATTTGACTAATAGTTATTACTAATTTAAATTATGTCTACTGTAGCAAATACGTAATAATAATGCTACTTATTTCACCACGGCACGTCAAAAGTGACACCGCACGTTACTGTAACAATGCGTTCCTGTCTGCAAGAAGCAATGGGGAGCTTCATATACAGAAAATGGAAAAAATTAATACTACTGGCCATAAAAATTGCTACACCACGAAGATGACGTGCTGCAGACGCAAAATTTAACCGACAGGAAGAAGATGCTGTGATATGCAAATGATTAGCTTTTCAGAGCATTCACACAAGGTTGGCACCAGTGGCGACACCTACAACGTGCTGACATGACGAAAGTTTCTAACTGATTTTTCATACACAAACACTAGTTGACCGGCGTTGCCTGGTGAAACGTTGTTGTGATGCCTCGTGTAAAGAGGAGAAATACGTACCATCACGTTTATGACTTTGATAAAGGTCGTATTGTAGCCTACCGCGATTTCTGTTTATCGTATCGCGACTTGCTGCTCGCGTTGGTGGAGATCCATTGACTGTTAGCAGAATATGGAATTGGTGGGTTCAGGAGGGTAATACGGAACGCCGTGCTGGATCCCAACGGCCTCGTATCACCAGCAGTCGAGATGACAGGCATCTTATCCGCATGGCAGTAACGGATCCAGCAGCTACGTCTCGATCCTTGAGTCAACAGATGGAGACATTTGCAAGACAACAACCACCTGCACGAACAATTCGACGACGTTTGCAGCAGCACTGGACTATCAGCTCGGAGACCATGGCTGTGGTTATCCTTGACATTGCATCACAGACAATAGCGCCTGCGATGGTGTACTCAACGACGAACCTGGCAAAACATAATTTTTTCGGATGAATCTAGGTTCTGTTTACAGCATCATGATGGTCGCATCCGTGTTGGGCGACATCGCGGTGAACGCACATTGGAAGCGTGTATTCGTCATCGCCATACTGGCGTATCACTCGACGTGATGGTATAGGGTGCCATTGGTTACACGTCTCGGTCACCTCTTGTTCGCACTGGCGGCACTTTGAGCAGTAGACGTTAAAGTTCAGATGTGTTAAGACCCGTGGCTCTACCCTTTATTCGATCCCTGAGAAACCCTACATTTCAGCAGGATAATGCACAACCGCATATTTCAGGTCTTGTACGGGCCTTTTTTGGATAAAGGAAATGTTCTAGTGCTGCCCTGGCCAGCACATTCTCCAGATCTCTCACCAATTGAAAACGTCAGGTCAATGGTGGCCGAGCAACTGGCTGTCACAATACGCCAGTCACTACTCCTGATGAACTGTGGTATCGTGTTGACGCTGCATGGGCAGTTGTACCTGTACACGCCATCCAAGCTCTGTTTCACTCAATGCCTAGGCGTATCAAGGCCGTTATTACGGCCAGAGTTGGTTATTCTGTGTACTGATTTCTCAGGATGTATGCACCCAAAATGCGTGAAAATGTAATCACATGTCACTTCTAGTATAATATATTTGTCCAATGAAAAGGCGTTTATCATCTGCATTTCTTCTTGGAGTAGTACTTTTAATGGCCAGTAGTGTAGAAGCACCGCGAGAAATGCATGTTTGAACATGAAGGTGTCAGTCGTGGTTAGAGCAGTGTTCTGAGTTGTCGGGCCGGCCGGTGTGACCGTGCTCTTCTAGGCGCTTCGGTCTGGAAACGCGTGACCTTTACGGTCCCAGGTTCGAATCCAGCCTCGGGCAACGGTGTGAGTGATGTCCTTAGGTTAGTTAGGTTTAAGTAGTTCTAAGTTCTAGGGGACTGATGACCACAGATGTTAAGTCCCATAGTGCTCAGAACTATTTGAACCATTTTTTTTTCTTTGTGTTATTGGGACTGCACTGTTTCGGAGGTACGTGGATTACAACATCGGCCAATTGTTGGTGCTCGTGTGGTGGGTACTTACGTAGCCCAGGTAGCCGAAGTGATTGATGTTTCAAGAGGTACCATATCGAAGATTTATACCGTATAGTCCGCACCTCGTGGTCGTGCGGCAGCGTTCTCGCTTCCCACGCCCGGGTTTCCGGGTTCGATTCCCGTCGGGGTGAGGGATTTTCTCTGCTCGTGATGACTGGGTGTTGTGTGATGTTCTTAGGTTACTTAGGTTTAAGTAGTTCTAAGTTCTAGGGGACTGATGACCATAGATGTTAAGTCCCATCGTGCTCAGAACTATTTGAACCATTTTTTTTCTTTGTGTTATCGGGACTGCACTGTTTCGGAGGTACGTGGATCAGAACATCGGCCAATTGTTGGTGCTCGTGTGGTGGGTACTTACGTAGCCCAGGTAGCCGAAGTGATTGATGTTTCAAGAGGTACCATATCGATGATTTATACCGTATAGTCCGCACCTCGTGGTCGTGCGGCAGCGTTCTCGCTTCCCACGCCCGGGATTCCGGGTTCGATTCCCGTCGGGGTGAGGGATTTTCTCTGCCTCGTGATGACTGGGTGTTGTGTGATGTTCTTAGGTTAGTTAGGTTTAAGTAGTTCTAAGTTCTAGGGGACTGATGACCTCAGATGTTAAGTCCCATAGTGCTCAGAGCCATTTTTATACCGCATAAACGGAAAGCGGGATAACATCATCTGCTAAGTCAACTGACGAAAATGTGTGTAGAGTGATCGTGACGGACGGTCATTGAAGAGGATTGTAACGAAAAGTAAGATGACGACAGCTATAGAAACCACTGCAGAACTAGATGTCGGACTCGTGGACACTGTCGGCACCAAAACCACACGAAGAGAGCTCCGTAAACAGTAAATTCCATTGCGAGCTGGAATTCCGAAGGTGCTCATCAGTGATGCGAACACGCCCTACAGGGAAACGTGGTGCCGAAGCCATAAAACCTGGACAAATGGGAAATGGAAGTTGTCTGACTGAATGAGTCTTGTTTCACACTTTCACACTGGGCCCCACTTCTGGCCCAGTTTACGTCCCAAAGGGTGGCGGCAATCACCGTTACGCGGCAAGGTCACATTACTGCCTAGGATTCTGTGACCGATTTGGCTGATCAAGTCCATCCCGTGGTACAATCTTCGTTCTCCAATGGCGATACTGTATTCCAATGACAGGGACTCTGTTCGTACAACTCTCAAGTCAATTACTCCCTTTGTGAGCGAGGATGAATAGTCGCAACTCCCTTGACCACTCCAGTGACTAGTTCTCAATACTATTGAGGTAATCTGGGCTACTTTGGAGAGAAGGATGTATGATCAATATCAACTTCAATAATTGTTGCCTAAATCTGGCACCATTTTGCAGGAAAAATTGTATAATATTCCATTGAAAAGGAGAAAGTACCTGTATTTGTCCATTCCAAGACGACTGGAAGCATTTTGAATGCCAGTGGGTTTCCTATAACATATTAGACATGGTAATGTGTCGTGTTTTTGATGTTTCCTTGTTTTTGTTTACATTAAGTGGATTTCTACGTAAGATTTCTCTGTACTATCTATTGGAAATTGGAGTAAGATTCCCATTAAATGATTTTACGAAGATACCAATCACAAGAATATTCAATCTGGTAACTTATGAAAACATCGACATCCATCCTTATACCAGGCACAGAGGAGCGTTACAAGCTACTGGGACACAAATTTTACTTCTGAGGCTGAGTGCATTTTTTTTCTGCAGTTGTGCAGCTGAATGCTGGTAGAAATATGATAGTTACTGTAACTCACCAATAAAAAGCTCTGAATTTAAGAATAATGGTTCCAAAGAGATCTGTAAATAGGTGACTAGACAAAAGCATACAGAAGAAATTATACGAAATAGAAGAAACATTTTCTTGGTCGAAATTTCTACAAGTAATACGTCGACCCGTCCATGAACATTAACTGCGTAGTGCCAATGTCAGAAACATGCAGTTTGCGCTCACACGTTAAGGGACGCCATATGGCAACATCCAGCCGTTATTTTATGTCCGGCAACATATACGCCCAAACTTATGTCATCATGTTGGAATGACAGCACATGTTTGATTCATTTAGATGACAAATAGACATGTCCACAGGACACGGTACGAGGGAATGCCTTCAGGGAAAAACCCTTGCTGTAGGTGTGTGTGGTCTTTATAGATATCTGACAGGTAAAGGTACCATACTAAAGCCAGAAACGCGAATCGATGACAACAGACATTAGCGAGGGCTCGATGCCATCCGTAGCAATATATGGGAAGTGCTCCTCAAGGTCACATCTCTCCTCTCAGGATTACTTCGCCCTCACGCTGATGTCAATATAGTGTCTAGCGTACAAGAGCTCTGCCGAGGTCGTGACCTCATCCGAAAGAATCAACATCGTAGTGAAGGACCATCGAGTCATTATTCTCATGAACCTATACTGTCGTAAATGTCGAATATTGTACCTCATGCGATCAGTTTGTTAATTAGTGCATCAAGTGATCCTTTACTAGTCAATGGCAAATGCAGATTATCCGATACTGATGTGACGAACAATTCTGTAAATATCAAGTAAATCGTTAATTATTACAACTCAACGAACATTTTAGGTTCAAATTTTGATGAGAATTCTCGCACAGTCATATAAAAACCCACAGTTACAGCTGGTCGCAACATAAAGAATTTGAGCGGACCGTTCGGAAGTATAGTCAAGACCATGAAGATCTCTGTAGATCTCTGCTTGGGGAGAGTTTATGATAGTCTTGGGACTTGACGAATGATATAGCCAAGGAGACAGTTCCCCATGATACTCACTCATACCGACTTCACTTGGAGACAACAATGTGGGGCGGTCGGTGATGATCTTGTTGGGCCTTGGCTTCTGAGTGTGACGCCAGATGTGCAGCTCTGGTAACCCTTTAGGATATGCAATGCTCAACGCATCCACCCCACTGCTGGTATCCGAATCCAGTACGCATATGACCATGACACCAGCAGCCCGATCATGGCCTGGTAACTGACTCGACTGAGAACACTCGTACAACAGTCTGACTGTCAGTTCTGTTTGCTTCTTAGTATTTTGTAATTGTTCTAAGTTAATTGTATTGAACAAGGCTGCACTTCAGCAACGGCAAGAGATCACTAAATGAATCAAAATTCAAAAACCGGGCTTTATTCAGTCCTTGTCTATGGTTTCTATAGATGCGGCTCATAACGTGACCTGACATTTTTTGTTGGTTTTATTTCTCTATTGTAGCTATTCTTTCTCGACAAACCCAGATCATAGGGGCCAGCACATTTAACAACGTATGCAATGAACACTGGCAACATAGTTTCATTGATAAAACGTCAGTTCGTTCCAATATTGGCGTTTTTCAACATGAAATTGTAGTTGTGCGTATTTCTGAAGAGGATGGGTTCATATCTGTCGAAACAATCGTCAAAGGTTGATAAAACCACCTTTTGTTACAATTGAATGGCTATTTTCTATTCATTTACTGAGGTAACTTGTTTATTTTTCACTGTGACCTCAAAATTTTTGTTAGGCAAAGTAAATGTTTGTCGAAATTTAACTACGTTTTTGTGGCTGACGTTCCTATTCCTTTTATTTATTACGCAAATGCCGCCCTCAGGTGCAAATTAAATGATAATTGATAGACGTCAGTCTAAAAATTCCAGTCATACTGGATAAAGAACAGCATACTTACTAAATATGAGAGAAGCGCTCCACAGACCAGCTTGTATGGAATTCTACTTAACATTTTATAATAATCTATGTTGCTTACGTGTTGCAGTTTTATTTGTTACCATGTCGGTAAAAAGTGTCTTACACCAGAATGAAAAATACATGACTGTGTTTAACAAACACGTCGAGGTATTGAAAGGTGGCTACACTGAGCCACTGTGCCAGAGATTGCGCCAGGGAGTATTATTAAGCCGCCTCCACAGTGCTTGTCGAGAGCTCGTAGAAGTCAGTGCCTGTTAAGAACTCGTAGAAGTCAGTGCTAGGAGAGAGCTCGTAGTAGTCAGTGCCTGTCGAGGTCTCGTGGTAATCTGTGCTGAGATGTTGTGGCAGAGAGTGTTTGTTGAGATGTGCTATTACGCAGTGCTTGCTGAGATGTGATATTGGAGAGTTCTGATTGAGATATAATGTAAGGATTAGAGTGATTTTCATCAATATAAATGAGGTAACTAACTCCGTTTGTTTTTAATTTCAGTATCCTAAATAATGCGTCATTACAGGTTCAGGAACATCTGGCGTGTGTTCTTGTATTAGAGTGTAATTCTTCTTTCCTTACGCAATTATCATATTTCTAATTTTCTTTTATCACGTCAGTATAATTGGTATTTAAAAATTCTTGTCTTGTTGAAGGAGAACCGTGCCAGATGTGTACGTTGGGTCACACTCCCACACACAGAACAATTACATTTGTGCTTGGGTTTTGTAGGTTTTATAGTTGCTGGGGACTTAATTAATTAATTGTGTTAACGAAATATTTCATTTCATTCTTGTTGTTGTTCTTTGCAGTCAGATAGCGTAATAATACCAGTCAGGGCCAACCGTTTACGACACAGCGTAATCGGACATACAGCTACTAAAAACTAAAAAGTATTTTCAATCATATTTAATTAAGCGCCCATGCACGTGGCGACCCTGCCAGGATACGAACCTGGAATCTTCTGATTGTAAAAATAGTAGATGGTAGTATTGTTGTAGTAATTTGTAGTCAGTAATTGTAGTCTATTTTGCATGTGTAGATTTGGTAATTGTCATTTTTCTAATGGTATTTTTTCTCAGAATTTGATTTGTTGTCTTGTTTACGCGTTAGACAATTTAGTGCAATTATTTCAATTGTTCGTTAATCGTGTTTGAGGGAAACATCTCGTGTGTATGGTATTGTTGGAGATAAAGAGTCATTGTGTGTAATTTTCATATAGTGACGAGTTTGGTATATTTTGTAAATGATTACGCGATCAATGAAAAAGGCGAAAATGATGAATAGTAAGAATGACGAAATTGTTGACATGGCGAACTCGCCAACACAGGACAACAGTATGATGAATAATGAAGTGGAAAACAATTTAATAAGTCGGGAAGACAGTCCGGAACCATTTCAAAATTTTTCTCAATTAGAAAATTCACAGAATACGAGATTAACGATAGAAGATTCTGAAATAGTATCGAACACAGATAGCCTTACAGCTATGACAAAGGAAGTTGGTTCTGTGGGAAATGTTAGGGGCGAAAAGAATTTCGAACAAGTTAGTACGGAGCAGTTGATGAATGCAATATTAAATTTACGATCTGAATTAAAAACAGATAGAACAATGGAAACACAGTTTAGATCTGAATTAAAAACACAGATGGGAACAATGGAAACACCGTTAGACTCATTGGGATCACAAATAGGAACAATTAAAACCGAGATGGGAACTTGGGGATCTGAATGAAAAACTGATATGGGAACACTGGAAACACGGTTAGACTCACGAATAGGGACATGTTTCAAAAATATGAAAGATGAGTTGAATAAAGAAATCAGAGAAGAAGTACAACCGATTTTGAATTCTCACAATAATAGATTAATTGCAGTAGAGATTAGACAAAGGGAACAGGATAGAGAACAGGAAGAAAGAGATCGCGTGATAGTACAAAAATTTTCAGAGTTAAATTTACAACGTGCACACGATAAGAAAGAAATATTTGAGAGAATCGAGGAATCCATACCAAATGACAGATTAAATAACCTAACACAACAGTATGAACAGTTAACTACTAAATGTGTTAATACTGAAACGCGAGTCGCGACACTTACGGAAGACATAAATAAACAGAAAGAACAAATAGGTGATTTATCGGAAAGAGTTGAGGAGATTTCAGACAAATTGAGAAATCTTAGTTTAAATGGGGACAGAGATTAAGATGATACAGCACCATTGCTATTTGCAGAAACCGAAGAATACCAGAACATAAATAAACATGTTGAAAATCAGGGAAAATTTAATGAACGCGTTAAAAGGGAAGTTGAGGCATTAAAAAAGCAAGTCAAACAAATTGAAGGCGAATCGTAGGAAAAGACAGCAGAAGAAATCTAGAATCACAGATAGCAGAGGGCTTTGAAGAAAATAATTTGTTTCATTTACGGGATGCAACAAGAGAGCGCCAGGCGCGTGAATTTAACAATAATCATCATTGGGACAGGGACAGGCGCGGTAGGTCTTTGTCGCCACGAGGCGAAAACTTTGATTATAAACACTTTTTGACTGTTCGGAAATTTAAGATCTTCCGCAACTCTAAGAATGACATACATCCATGTGCATGGTTAGATCAATTCACGTACACACTTCCACCAAAGTTGCCATTAAGTCACAAACTGGAAATTATGTGCAGCTATTAATGTCCTCAGGGGATTCACTACTCTAAGTGAATATGTGCCGTAGCGAGCATAGAGCCCCGAACTGTAGTGGTGCTATTTCTCTTTTAGTTTTCTGTACCGCTGCCTACTCTTTTACTATCCTTTGCATCTGTCAAAACAACTCTTCGACTATCAATCTATCTAGAGAGTAAGTAAACAATAACCGTATTTGACTAATTTACCCAAAAGTGACTTTGGAATTTACCGTTTGAACTTACTATATTTTCTGCAGCATTCATTTGTAGTTTAAATGAAATTTTACTTGTTTATCTTCGTGATAATATTACTTCATATGTGGACGATACTCTTATTGCTAAACATTCTTGGAGTGAGCACAACAAAATTTTGGATTCATTATTACGTATCTTTGCAAAAGTTGGTATTACAGAGAACTTGGAAAAATCTGAATTTGGTCGTTCTCAGGTGAAATTTCTCGGTCACATTATTGCTACAGAAGGTATTCTTCCTGATCCAGAGAAACTAGATGCTATTCAGTTCGCAATGACATTCTTTTTAAACGAAAATCGGTCGACAACTCTGTTTGGTTAGTTTGTATTCCTGATGAGTGGGTTAATAAGCTGATTTGGTATACGCATTTCAGTTATGCACACTTTTGTCCCAGAAAATGCTTTCGTAAATTACGGGAACATTGCTACTTCAGTAGTATGGAAAAACGTATTCGATCTGTTCTGGCCAAATGCAAATTATATCAAAAGGCTAAGCCGCCAACAGTTTCTCACAGAGCACCGTTGTTTCCTATCATTCCATCGAAATTAAAGGAGATGGCTGCAGTCGGTTTGTTCGGTCCAGTGGTTCGTTCTACTAATGGTTTTGCGTACATTTTAGTAGCAGTGGAGTTGACGTCAAAATATGTGTGTTTCACACCTTTACGCAAAGCAACGGCTCGTTCAGTATCTAACGCTTTTATCAAACATTTTCTTAAAGAAATTGGTCATGTTGATAAGGTTATATCAGATAAAGGATCACAGTTTCGTTCTAAAATTTGGCTTCGTAATCTACAGCGTCGTAAAATTAAACCAATTTTAATTTCACTTTTTCACCCTCAATCTAACGCTTCAGAGAGATGGATGAAGGAAATCAATCAATTGTGTCGACTTTATTGTCATCAGAATCACAGAACGTGGGATCAGTATCTTCATATTTTTCAAAACATTCTGAATGAACTCTCTAATGATTCAACTTCTTTACCGGCTATACTGGTATTAAAAAATAAAGCACCGACAAATCGCATATCTGAAATCGTTCCTTTTCCGCCTTCACGGAAACTGCGGCATTCTGAAGTTGTCAACCTGGCTCTACGAAATATTGCATCTGCGGCTGCTAGAAGAGAGAAATCAGCTAAGCGTCCTGGTCGTTCAAAAATCTTGTCAGTTGGTCAAAAAGTGTTAATTAAGTCTCATCGTTTGTCGCACAAAGGAAAAGGCTTGTGTCGCAAATTTTTTCTGCTTTATAACGGTCCATATAGAATTCGTAAAATTATTCATGATAACACTGTCGAAGTAGAAACTCTTAAATCTCGACGCTCTAAAGGAATGCATCATATAACTAACGTAAAAATTTTTGTGGAATGACATACTTTTGAGAAACCAACAGCTAGATGTAAACATGCAGGGAGTACAAGGATACCGCGCTGTGTTTTGGCGGCGGCACATACTCAAAGTAACAGTCAAGTCTGCGCGCCGCACAAGGCAGTCGTTGACCGCGAACAATTGCTTGCTACGTCACGCGCCTACAGCTGATCGAGCGCTCAGTGCGAATGCACTGACAGCCGTAAGCAAATACACAGTTTAATTTCTCCGATTAAATTCAGTATAAAGCTATAGTGACTTTATGAACTATGTTATTAACATTCAGTATTTTTCAGGATACGGTTCTATAAGATATTTAAGAACTTCAGGTAAATTCTGTGCGTGTCCGACGTTAAGACGACTTGCTATCGAGAAATTTTCAGGAAGAATGTAATTTCGAAGAAGAAACTAATATACTAAAAAGGGTAACTATTAATTGAGTTCATTTTTCAGGTAACATATTTCCACTTAGGTACGTACTTTAGACGTAATTTGCTGCTCGCGATTACGTGATTCATACTTTGTGCTACTTTTATGTTTTATGAAATTACTTGTGATGCGACGTGCTTGCGTACGTTAACTGATTTTGACAATGATTATTAATGAACTGGGTTGTAACTTGTGTATATTATGCATCGCTTGGCTGCTATGCTTTTTCACTGATGTCATATTTTTTTTAATTATGTACCTGCTGTGCTTATTTATTTAAATTATAATTGTAACCTGATTTATTGTGGTGATGTGGTTAGGTATGTAAGTTATACTTTGTGATTTATCTGCTTGCGCCTTCATGTTTACTTATTAAGATAACATATGAACAATTATTTGTTTATGCTGATATGATGCTAATGACCTGTTTATTATGTTAGATAACATATGTTTACTGCTATGCGTATGGATTGCATATTTATACATTTCTATTTGTCGCCACAACTACTCTTTAATTTGGTATATAGCAATGCTGATGTACAGTGTACGAACATAGAGTTTAGGTTACACTACGGTATAGGTTACAGGTTGTTCGCTTGGCAGAGCCTCGTTGTAAGGATTGTGCTGCATCCACTTGTTGACACTCTGTTCTCTACTGGTATATTTACTCGCTATTGCTTGTTTTGCTTACGCTCAGTGCCTTATATTTTTAAGATAAGAAAATGAACTGCTATAACTCGACGAACGACATTAGTACAAGAAACTTCATAGAAGTCACATGAGCTGAGGTTTTATGGAAGCTGTATAACTTTATGCTAATAGGAAGGAAGCTAACGATTTGACGTACCATTACTAGGTTTAGACCATTAACAGTTATTACACTGCATTTTTCGTGAGCAATTGAAATAGGAAGTGACACTTGATACAAGAAATACTCCACATGTTTGCTTCAGCCATAATTCTTGAAGTGGTGTACACACTGTGAAATATTGTGATCATTCACATTCCGTAATCGTACTTAATTACTGAGAGTTATTCGAACTAAGTCTGTTAGAGGTCATGTATGCACTTCTTTTGTTTATAATTCATAATGAGTAGAAGATTTGGCTCAGATGCATTACACAAAGGTTGTGTGTTGACAATGTGTCTTCGGATTGTATGGGATGATGAGGTTTGCATTAGGATTTTATCTGTACTTGTTCGAGGAGACTGACTAGAGGAAAGAGTTGTTATGGAAGTGAAATGATATTGGTAATAAGGTTTATATGTATCGGCGTATTGAAGAGGTATTATTGAGGTATTATTGAGATTGTGTGAAGTTGATGATTATTGGAGTTTTGGTGGATAAGAGGTAAAATAAGTGAGATGCATATTTTTTTTGTTGCTCTTATGGAACAAGGAGGATGAAGATAGCAGACTAGAACACTAAAGTAGAAGGAAGATAGTCTATACACACTTTGTTAAATCACTAAGCAGTATATACTTTATTTTGAAGAGAGGAAGTATTTGCATATCTTGGCTCACTGACAGTTGTTCAACAACAGTACATTTGATCTGGCTTGGCAAACATTGGTCTTGACATGATGACTATGACGTTGACCTAACTATTATTGACTGTTATACATTGCTGCCACTACTACTTGATACACATGATGAACATCAGATTTTGACAGAATTACATTTACACAGTTAACACCATTCAATTTCACAGTAGTACTTAATGTGGATGAAAGATGAATGAGTGTGTTTTGTGTGTTTTCCTTTCCTAATCCTACCCACCTATCTCGTAAATATTATTTTATTTGTTTGTAGTGGCTTGCACTGACACCCATAAATATTATAGGTTTACTGATATTTGAGTATTTGTAATAGTTAATATGAAAATCATCTGACATCATTTGTGTGATTGTTATGATTTGTATGTTTAGTGTAAAAGCATTTGTATGTGCATTCAAACTATTGTTCATGCCTGAACTGTCTGATTAGTGAGGGTAAATATTATGAACTGTTACTTGCACTTTTTCAACATAATGTGTGACACTTAGGAATGATTAATTTCTGCTGATGAACTGTGTGATCAGTGATAGTGAATATTATGGACTGTTACTTGTACTTTTTCTACATGATTGGTGCCACTAGGACATGTTTAATTTGTGCTTATATACTCTGATGAACAGTGTGATCGGTGATAGTGAATATCATGGACTGCTCTCTGGACCTGCTCATCATTGCTAGGTGTAACTGATGGACTACTTGTATGGAAATGAAGTCACTTGTTGCTGTCCGCACCTACTCAACATTGCTGGGTGCCACTGATGGACTGCTTCTACTGAACTAATGTGACTTGTTGCTGTGTGTACCTCTTCAACTTTACTGGTTGCCACAGATGGAACTGCTTCTACTGAAATAATGTCACTTGTTGCTGTCTGCACCTACTCAACATTGCTGGGTGCCACTAATGGAACTGCTTCTACTGAAATGAAGTCATTTGTTGGTGTCTGCACCTGCTCAACATTACTGGGTGCACAGATGAAGCTACTTCTATGGAAATGATGTCACTTGGCGGTGTCTGCACCTGCTCAACATTACTGGGTGCATAGATGAAGCTACTTCTATGGAAATGATGTCACTTGCCGGTGTCTGCACCTACTCAACATTGCTGGGTGCCACTGATGGACTGCTTCTACTGAAATGATGTCACTTGTTGGTGTCTGCACCTGCTCAACATTGCTGGGTGCAACTGATGGACTGCTTCTACTGAAATGATGTCACTAGTTGGTGTCTGCACCTGCTCTCAACATTGCTGGGTGCAACTGATGGACTGTTTCTGATGAAATGATGTCACTTGTTGGTGTTTGCACCTGTTGACCATTGCTGGGCTGGAATTATCAACTATTTGTTTTTTTTTTTTTTGAATAATTAAAAGCATTTTATGTGAACATTTGTATAAACTGATTTTTTGTGTATTGTGTGAACTCTTATGTAAAGTCACATGGATGAAAAGAAGTTGTATTGCTTACTGTATTTTATATATTAGGTTATTGAAAGGTCAGTGCAAAGCCAAAATTTTAACTAATTATGTGATATTTAGGTATTAATATTATCTTTTGTTTTTGTCTGTATTTTTGTGGACGAATTTTTGGTATTTTCACCACCAATGCTGGCAAAAATACCATCAAATTCTGGCCTGTGGAGGAGGGGCATATGAAAGGTGGCTACACTGAGCCACTGCGCCAGAGATTGCGCCAAAGAGTATTATTAAGCCGCCTCCACAGTGCTTCTCGAGAGCTTGTAGAAGTCAGTGCCTGTTAAGAACTCGTAGAAGTCAGTGCTAGGAGACAGCTCGTAGTAGTCAGTGCCTGTCGAGGTCTCGTGGTAATCTGTGCTGAGATGTTGTGGCAGAGAGTGTTTGTTGAGATGTGCTATTAGGCAGTGCTTGCTGAGATGTGATATTGGAGAGTTCTGGTTGAGATATAATGTAAGGATTAGAGTGATTTTCATCAATATAAATGAGGTAACTAACTCCGTTTGTTTTTAATTTCAGTATCCTAAATAATGCGTCATTACAGGTTCAGTCAACAAGGCACCTGGCGTGTGTTCTTGTATTAGAGTGTAATTCTGCTTTCCTTACGCAATTATCGTATTTCTAATTTTCTTTTATCACGTCAGTATAATTGGTATTTAAAAATTCTTGTCTTGTTGAAGATGAACCGTGCCAGATGTGTACGTTGAGTCACACTCCCACACACAGAACACTTACATTTGTGCTTGGGTTTTGTAGGTTTTATAGTTGCTGGGGACTTAATTAATTAATTGTGTTAACGAAAAATTTCATTTCATTCTTGTTGTTGTTCTTTGCAGTCAGATAGCGTAACAATACTAGTCAGGGCCAACCGTTTACGACACAGCGTAATCGGACATACAGCTACTAAAAACTAAAAAGTATTTTCAATCATATTTAATTAAGCCCCCATGCAGTATTAAGCCATGTTAAGCACGGAACTAGCGTCTGAAACGTATGTGTTACTCATGTTCACCCATTGTTTGAGAATATCATGATATGTTCATACTAATAACTGAAGAAAATACTAACCATTTAAAGTGGAGTGAGTGCCAATTTCATACGCCCCCCCCCCCCCCTACTGTGCCGACCTCTTCATGTCTGAGTAGAAATAACGCAAAACATTCTAAACAACTTATTTGTTATATTCTAATCTGTGTTTTTCTGTTAAACCTGTGCATCCTATGGCTCCTTCCGGCATCACAGATACTATTCCATGGTGTCCTAACACAGGTCTCATCATACTATCTGGATGTTTCCTACATATTCCTTTGCTCGCCACTTATAGAGAGAAGTTCTTCATATATTTTTATGTAGGATTTCGTATCTTTTCTTTAATGTTTTACTTTTATTTAGGGATAGGTGATTAGGTAGGCGTACTAAAATGCTATAAACACTGTGACTTAAGACTCACCAAGAAAATCTGTAAATGGAAAAAGCGAGTGTGCTCCAAGAATGGCCATCGGGAAACTGAATGCTTAAAAATCAAAGAGAAACATGTCTGCTTCACTTGTCGCAACAGCAACAGAAAATGTGACTCAACTGAAAGACTGTGCAATTTATGCAAGCTTTTAGAACGTGAAATAGCAATGACACACAATGGATCCATCTAAAATACAAGCAAACTCAGAGAGATCAACTCCTTATCAGATCTACATAAATGAATAAACCGAAGATACGTAGCACAGTAAATCGAAGCACAAATCCCTGTCGACAGAAGCCAGGAATTGGCATCATGCCATAGCTTAGCATCAGCAACTTGGGATTATACTGCCTGGGTGACGTATGTCATATTTTGACGACATTCGAGTACCTATTACCACAGAGTTACTTCTTGAATTTCATAGACGACATGATATTGCAAAAGAGATTGTTCACAGCACTTGCAGAGGAACTTAGAAGATAGTCCTCTAAATAAGTAATATCCCAGATGAAGGTGTGTTGCGTGATAAACGAACTTGAGCTCCAGCAAATTTGTGCAAGTGAAGTTGAACATTCAGGAAGGTTTAACACAAAGAGTTTAGTTCATAATGCCAGTCCACAAGACAAGAACGCATTTCCTCATCACGTGCAAAATTACACCAGATGAAGTTCGTGAACTTCGTTTAACGAGGGACCATATGGGCAACTCCTGTATCAGCCAAAGTTGCGGGGACTGTTGACAGGAAGAGATGTTAGTGGTGCAACAACGCCTGCAACGGTACCGAGCGAGGTGGCGCACTGGTTATCACACTGGACTCACATTCTGGCCATCCTGATTTAGGTTTTCCTTAATTTACCTAAATCACTTCGGGCACATGCTTGCGTATTCCTTTGAAAGGGCACGGCCGACTTCCATCCCTAATCCGATGGGAGATATGACCTTAATGTTTGGTCCCCTCTCCCAAAACAACCAATCAACCAACCAACATGCAACGGGACGGTTCCCGACTTATCATCTGTCCAATCCCAAGCTGCGTCTACATGGAACTTCTGCCAATGGGTATGATCAAGATGCTAATGATTATGGTAGCATCGACATCGTATCCTCAGTATCAGCAGACACCCACGCAGCTTCGACATCATTTGCAGAGTCTCCTGTATTTCCGCGTGAAGTGTGGTGACCATGATAATACTGATAAGTGCAAGAATCGCGTAACAGTGAAGTGCAGCGACAATACCAAAACTAAGTCTACCATTACGAGCCCTACTAAAAATGAGTTGCTATTATGTACACAGACAAATTTAAAAATTAATGTCCACTTATGTCGGTTGGAGGATCCCAGTGTACTGCAGGTTGCTCTTAGACATATAATAATATATACTCTAATAAGAGTCTCCCGTATTTCCGCGTGAAGTGTGGTGACCATGATAATACTGATAAGTGCAAGATTCGCGTAACAGTGAAGTGCAGCGACAATACCAAAACTAAGTCTACCATTACGAGCCCTACTAAAAATGAGTTGCTATTATGTACACAGACAAATTTAAAAATTAATGTCCACTTATGTCGGTTGGAGGATCCCAGTGTACTGCAGGTTGCTCTTAGACATATAATAATATATACTCTAATAAGAGTCTCCCGTATTTCCGCGTGAAGTGTGGTGACCATGATAATACTGATAAGTGCAAGATTCGCGTAACAGTGAAGTGCAGCGACAATACCAAAACTAAGTCTACCATTACGAGCCCTACTAAAAATGAGTTGCTATTATGTACACAGACAAATTTAAAAATTAATGTCCACTTATGTCGGTTGGAGGATCCCAGTGTACTGCAGGTTGCTCTTAGACATATAATAATATATACTCTAATAAGAGTCTCCCGTATTTCCGCGTGAAGTGTGGTGACCATGATAATACTGATAAGTGCAAGATTCGCGTAACAGTGAAGTGCAGCGACAATACCAAAACTAAGTCTACCATTACGAGCCCTACTAAAAATGAGTTGCTATTATGTACACAGACAAATTTAAAAATTAATGTCCACTTATGTCGGTTGGAGGATCCCAGTGTACTGCAGGTTGCTCTTAGACATATAATAATATATACTCTAATAAGAGTCTCCCGTATTTCCGCGTGAAGTGTGGTGACCATGATAATACTGATAAGTGCAAGATTCGCGTAACAGTGAAGTGCAGCGACAATACCAAAACTAAGTCTACCATTACGAGCCCTACTAAAAATGAGTTGCTATTATGTACACAGACAAATTTAAAAATTAATGTCCACTTATGTCGGTTGGAGGATCCCAGTGTACTGCAGGTTGCTCTTAGACATATAATAATATATACTCTAATAAGAGTCTCCCGTATTTCCGCGTGAAGTGTGGTGACCATGACAATACTGATAAGTGCCAGATTCGCGTAACAGTGAAGTGCAGCGACAATACCAAAACCAAGTCTACCATTACGAGCCCTACTAAAAATGAGTTGCTATTATGCACACAGACAAATTTAAAAATTAATGTCCACTTATGTCGGTTGGAGGATCCCAGTGTACTGCAGGTTGCTCTTAGACATATAATAATATATACTCTAATAAGAGTAGGGCATCCTAAAGGGAAGTCTATTGCGTATGCTAAACCAGAGGCATTAGACAGGATTCTTTTGAGAGTACATAATTTGCCAGCAGAGTTTAAACCATTATGCGACTTCCTTCGGCAGAAAACATCCATTCGACATCGAGCATTTATACGCTAATTTTGTAAATATTGTAAGTAGGCTGTTTAGGTTTTTATGTTGGTAACACCACGTAGCGCACTTTATGAGTATCAGTGACTGTGCTGTGTGCAGTCTGTGGCTGGTTACCATTGTTGGAATATTCGCTATTGTAGTGTTGGGCAGTTGGATGTGAACAGTGCGTAGCGCTGGGCAGTTGGAGGTGAGCCGCCAGCAGTGGTGGATGTGGGGAGAGAGATAACAGAGTTTTGAGAGCGGACGATCTGGGCGTGTGTCCGCCAGAAAGCGCAACTTTGTAATACTGGATGTTTATATATATATAATGACTTTTGAACATTATTAAGGTAACTACATCGTTTGTTCTCTATCAAAATCCTTCATTTTCTAACTATGCCTATCAGTAGTTAGTGCCTTCAGTAGTTAGAATCTTTTATTTAGCTGGTAGTCTGAGTACGTTAGTTTTGCTCAGCTGTTTGAAAAACAAATAACGTAGAGGTTTATCAGCACATTAATTCATTGATTTTCAAAGGGGATGTTTCAAGACCAATGAACGTGTTTTCTTTGACCTAGCCCTCCCCCCCCCCCCCTCCGAAGTGCCTTGCTTACACTCGAGACACTTAAAAGGATAACAATATTACAGGTAAATGCTGCTCGAAGTAACCTGGAAATGACTGAAATATGAAAACTAATTGACGAGCTTTGTATTCAGACACTCTGTTTGCAATAATCATACTGCAGAAACAATAAGCTCCCCCATTTTCCAGGGGATATGGTAACAGTTACTGGCCACGATGACGCAATGTCTGCCATTGCCATTGTTGTTGTTGTTGTGGTCTTCAGTTTTGAGACGCAAACGTCTGCATCGAGCGGTGCACCTATTAACGCGTCACGGTCCATATCCCAGATATTTGCATCGAATGGGATTTAGCAACACACTAGTCTGAATTGTGAGAGGAATTTTCCGAAGATTATGTCGTTCTCAGATCCCTCTTTTCCTGGTAGAAAGAGACTGTAGACAATTTGACTGCGATCTGCGAACAATTTTAATTGACCCAAACTTGTGGACTATAGTCAGTATCATAGAACATTGGATATATAAAAATCAATTGCTTAACTTTCATTCTGTAACATCAAGTGGACGCTGTGAATATCAAATTAATGTGAACAGGTCACAAGAAGCGTTTCCTCAATTGTAAATAGTGATAGGCAGATATAAATTTAATGAAGAGAAACTTGAAATATATAAGAAAAAAAAGAAAAAGGAAATAAAGAGTGCTATAGCCACTCACACGGGTATGCATAGGCTCGAGAATTGCCGAGGCATGCACATATGAGCGTCGGTGACGTAGAATAGTGTAGCAACAATAGAAGTAAGTATAGCTGTGGTCAGTCGGCAATCCTCGAGCTGCTCCGACGCTGCCAGCAACGTATTTAGTAAGATGGAAGTTATTCACTTGGAAATTCAGTTAGTTTATTTTAAGTTGCAGGATGGCAATTATTGAACTGTATGAAGAAAACGTAAATTAGTTACAATCTACGTCGTGCACACACTTTATTAGACCTGCAAACGTCACTACATATATTTGGATTTAGGTTACGACATCTTCGATATGGCTGCCAACATTGGTCGTGGTGGAGCGCATACGAATAGCTAAATTCTACATGACCCGCCGAAGTGTCGGAACATCGATGATGCCGATGACCTCCTGAATGGCAGTTTTCATCTCAGCAGTGGTTTTGGGATTATTGTTGTACACATTGTCTTCAATACAGCCCCACAAAAAGGTGTCGCATTCTTCAGGTCCGGAGAATATGGCGGCCAATCGAGGCACATCCCAGTGGGCTCTGGATACGCCAGAGCCAGAATGCCGTTCCCTATGTGCCCCTCCAGGACATAAAACACTCACGTGCTTCGAGAGGGGCGATCCCAGTCTTGAATGAACCACTTTTTTTTTTTTTTTTTTTTGTCATCGGTCTACTGACTGGTTTGATGCGGCCCGCCACGAATTCCTCTCCTCTGCCGACGTCTTCATCTCAGAGGAGCACTTGCAACCTACGTCCACAATTATTTGCTTGACGTATTCCAATCTCTGTCTTCCTCTACAGTTTTTGCCCTCTACAGCTCCCTCTAGTACCATGGAAGTCATTCCCTCATGTCTTAGCAGATGCCCTATCATCCTGTCCCTTCTCCTTATCAGTGTTTTCCACATATTCCTTTCCTCTCCGATTCTGCGTAGAACCTCCTCATTCCTTACCTTATCAGTCCACCTAATTTTCAACATTCGTCTGTAGCACCACATCTCAAATGCTTCGATTCTCTTCTGTTCCGGTTTTCCCACAGTCCATGTTTCACTACCATACAATGCTGTACTCCAGACCTACATCCTCAGAAATTTCTTCCTCAAATTAAGGCCGGTATTTGATATTAGAAGACTTCTCTTGGCCAGAAATGCCTTTTTTGCCATAGCAAGTCTGCTTTTGATGTCCTCCTTGCTCCGTCCGTCATTGGTTATTTTACTGCCTAGGTAGCAGAATTCCTTAACTTCATTGACTTCGTGACCATCAATCCGGATGTTAAGTTTCTCGCTGTTCTCATTTCTACTACTTCTCATTACTTTCGTCTTTATCCGATTTACTCTCAAACGATACTGTGTACTCATTAGACTGTTCATTCCGTTCAGCAGATCATTTAATTCTTCTTCACTTTCATTCAGGATAGCAATGTCATCAGCGAATCGTATCATTGATATCCGTTCACCTTGTATTTTAATTCCACTCCTGAACCTTTCTTTTATTTCCATCAGTGCTGCCTCGATGTACAGATTGAAGAGTAGGGGCGAAAGGCTACAGCCTTGTCTTACACCCTTCTTAGTACGAGCACTTCGTTCTTGATCGTCCACTCTTATTATTCTCTCTTGGTTGTTGTACATATTCTATATGACCCGTCTCTCCCTATAGCTTATCCCTACTTTTTCCAGAAGCTCGAACAACTTGCACCATTTTATGTTGTCGAACGCTTTTTCCAGGTCGACAAATCCTATGAAAGTGTCCTGATTTTTCTTTAGTCCTTCTTCCATTATTAGCCGTAACGTCAGAATTGCCTCTCTCGTCCCTTTACTTTTCCTAAAGCCAAACTGATCGTCACCTAGCGCATTCTCAATTTTCTTTTCTAATCTTCTGTATATTATTCTTGTAAGCAGCTTCGATGCATGAGCTGTTAAGCTGATTGTGCGATAATTCTCGCTCTTGTCAGCTCTTGCCGTCTTCGGAATTGTGTGGATGATGCTTTTCCGAAAGTCAGATGGTATATCGCCAGACTCATATATTCTACACACCAACGGGAATAGTCGTTTTGTTGCCACTTCCCCCAATGATTTTGGAAATTCTGATGGAATGTTATCCATCCCTTCTGCCTTATTTGACCGTAAGTTCTCCAAAGCTCTTTTAAATTCCGATTCTAAAACTGGATCCGCTATCTCTTCTAAATCGACTCCTGTTTCTTCTTCTATCACATCAGACAAATCTTCACCCCCATAGAGGCTTTCAATGTATTCTTTTCACCTATCTGCTCTCTCCTCTGCATTTAACAGTGGAATTTCCGTTGCACTCTTAACGTTACCACCGTTGCTTTTAATGTCACCAAAGGTTGTTTTGACTTTCCTGTAAGCTGAGTCTGTCCTTCCGAAAATCACATCTTTTTCGATGTCTTCACATAATTCCTGCAGCCATTTCGTCTTAGCTTCCCTGCACTTCCTTTTTAATTCTTTCCTCAGCGACTTGTATTTCTGTATTCCCGATTTTCCCGGAACATGTTTGTACTTCCTCCTTCCTTCAATCAATTGAAGTATTTCATCTGTTACCCATGGTATCTTCGCAGCTACCTTCATTGTACCTATGTTTTCCTTCTCAACTTCTGTGATGGCCCTTTTTAGAGATGTCCATTCCTCTTCAACTGTACTGCCTACTGCGCTATTCCTTACTGCTGTATCTATAGCGTTAGAGAACTTCAAACGTATCCCGTCATTCCTTAGTACTTCCGTATCCCACTTCTTTGCGTATTGATTCTTCCTGACTAACGTCTTGAATTTCAGCCTACTCTTCATCACTACTATATTGTGATCTGAGTCTATATCTGCTCCTGGGTACGCCTTACAATCCAGTATCTGATTTCGGAATCTCTGTCTGACCATGATGTAATTTAATTGAAATCTTCCCGTATCTCCCGGCCTTTTCCAAATATACCTCCTCCTCTTGTGATTCTTGATCAGGGTATTCGCTATTACTAGCTGAAACTAGTTACAGAACTCAATTAGTCTTTCTCCTCTTTCATTCCTTGTCCCAAGTCCATATTCTCCTGTAACCTTTTCTTGTACTCCTTCCCCTACAACTGCTTTCCAGTCGCCCATGACTATTAGATTTTCGTCCACCTTTACATACTGCATTACCCTTTCAGTATCCTCATACACTTTCTCTATCTGTTCATCTTCAGCTTGCGACTTCGGAATGTATGCCTGAACTATCGTTGTCGGTGTTGGTCTGCTGTTGATTTTGATTAGAACAACCCGGTCACTGAACTGTTCACAGTAACACACCCTCTGCCCTACCTTCCTATTCATAACGAATCCTACACCGGTTATACCATTTTCTGCTGCTGTTGACATTACCCGATACTCATCTGACCAGAAATCCTTGTCTTCCTTCCACTTCACTTCACTGACCCCTACTATCTAGGTTGAGCCTTTGCATTTCCATTTTCAGATTTTCTAGTTTCCCTACCACGTTCAAGCTTCTGACAGTCCACGCCCCGACTCGTAGAACGTTATCCTTTCGTTGATTATTCAATATTTTTCTCATGGTATCCTCCCCCTTGGCATCCCCTCCCGGAGATCCGAATGGGGGACTATTCCGGAATCTTTTGCCAATGGAGAGATCATGACACTTCTTCAATTACAGGCCACATGTCCTGTGGATACACGTTACGTGTCTTTAATGCAGTGGTTTCCATTGCCTTCTGCATCCTCGCGTCGTTGATCATTGCTGATTCTTCTGCCTTTAGGGGCAATTTCCCACCCCTAGGACAAAAGAGTGCCCTGAACCTCTATCCGCTCCTCCGCCCTCTTTGACAAGGCCGTTGGCAGAATGAGGCTGATTTCTTATGCCGGAAGTCTTCGGTCGCCAATGCTGATTATTTATCAAAATTTAGGCAGTGGCGGGATCGAACCCGGGACCGAAGACGTTTTGATTATGATTCAAAGACGCTACCCCTAGACCACATCTTGCCGAAATGAGGGTGACTTTGGGTATAGGGGAAGAAGTCGCCTTCCAAAACCTTCACTTACCGTTCGGTAGTCACCGAGCGAACAAGGGATATCGCACCGATTATCCCTTTACTGGACATTGCACACCAGACTGTCACCCATTGAGGCTGAAGACACCAGAGGCCACTACCATGGTCCTCGATTAGCCGCCATATTACCCGGATCTGAACACATGCGACTCCTTTTTGTGAGGTTGTATTAAAGGCAAGGCAGATTCTCAGTCTGTGGCGAACTGCCACATAACGTGATAAAAATGATACTAAGTAACTTAGTAAATATACCAAAATTGATGTCGTAACGAAATACAGATATTACCTATTCTCAGAAAAATAACAAATACTCTGCAATCAATTAATATGATTTGTGTATGTAATTGCAATCTCTGCTTTTTTTTGCAGAAAGTTCATTCTCTTCCCTTTTGTTTCTTCGGAGTGTAAGAAACCATTTTGTGAGAAGGCACGAAAATGTTTAAGTGTCATGTAATATCTAGCTAAAATAATCAAATATTACGAAAAAATATTGTCAATGTTTATCTGTACCAGTTCCTATATTCATGAGGTGATAAAATTAATTTCCTTATGCAAAATTTGTAGGGGAGCATTGGTGCAGAGGTCAACACCATTGTTCTAAATGATAGCGACCGAAAGTCGTAATATATATTGGCTAATTTTGGCAACTAAATTAAATGTAAATGTAGATATCTCTTGACTAGCGGTTTTTTCTTTGAAACAATAAAAGTATTTTTTCGATCCCCGCTTTACGAAATCGCGAGAATCTTCTTAACCTTGCATTTTCACAAAAGCAAAAATAATTAGCAAAATCAATTTTAACAACAAATACAACCAGATATCTGAAATATTATTTGAATATTGGATAGTAACTTTAATTATTGTACACATCATTGTAAATAGTACGTTGCAGTATGTTGGTGGCGGTGTCTTAATATAAAAACACCGTTCCGGGCAAACTAATTGCGAGAAGTACCACAACTGAGTTACTGATGTAAATAATTTTCCAGTTGTGATGCAGGCACAATAATATTAACTTCAACTTTTCAAAATATATAAAAACCAGTAGATAAAGCACTACCACAAGTCCCCCAAATTCGCCAATTATGCTTACTGACGAACACACCCAAATGAAAGAGGGTTTCGTCGCTAAACCAAACCATAGGCATGCACATATTAATTCCCATCATGCCCCTCACCAAAACGTGCTATTTCAACGTCCTAACGCTATTAACATGATTTACTACTATATACATAATATCGAACATTGCATGTCACCATCATTAATGAATGCGTACTACCCGTTTAGAGTTTCCAGATAACAGATCCAAAATTCGTCGCAATAAATTGAATTGATTTGAATTGATTGATTTTTTATTATTAGCCCACAGAATATTCGGCATCTTCGGTAACGTTACATCCAATACGCTTGGATTAATATCTTTTCGGATTTTCCAGTAATGACTAGGTCACTGCCACGCGACGCTGTCTTTCAGATGTAACTATCAGAAATCACTTTCAGGTAGAAGCGAACTCTATTTACCGAGGAATGCTCTCTTTACCTGTGCGAATCTGCTTCTTAAGTCCTTGCCTCGTCCGAATGCGATAGCATACTTGGAAAGTACATTTCCTCTATTTAGTTTGCTACCTTGTCCCCATTTTCATATCAAGTTTATCTCTGATCTCATTTCTGCTTAATTCTCGATCTACATTCAGTTTTCAGCAGAAACCTCATTCCATTCACTTACATACATGATAAAAACGTCACCGGTGATTCTTATCATTGACTTCTGTTCACTACGAATTATAGTCATATTTATGAGGTCTTTCTTTATTTCCTCAGGTTTTCTTGGCTGCAAAGGTGAAAAAATAGAGCAGAGGGAGTACATATCTGCCTTATGTGCTTTTAATCCGTACACATCTCTCTAGGTTTTACTGCTGCTTCAAATATTGCGTATTTCGCGTCTTTGAGAATACCTTACATATCTACTTTCCTAATGGTTCAAAACACCTTGCTTTTTATACTGTATAACACTCTACGTCGACAAATCACATTGAATGGCTCGAGTGTTGTTCCTACCCGTAAGCCTTATCGAGTGCAAGTTAGGAACTGACTCTCTAGTGACTTTACCGTTCGTAAAGTCACATATATATATATATATATATATATATATATATATATATATATATATATATTATTATTATTATTATTATTATTCACGTTTGGGCCCTACTGGACCACGCAAAGTACAATCACGGGGCATTCAGTTATTTTCTTTTAGACTTTCTCTTTGCCCAAATTGTTTTCATTCTCTCGGAATGAGCTCTTTTCCTTTCATCAGACCATGTGGTTCCAGTTTTCTTTGGTTTTTCAGCTTGACCAACTACCCAGTCATGAATTTTTTGCCTAAATAATTTTCTGTCTTCAATTTCATCTTGTTTTATATCTGCCTCTTTCATGTCCTCTTTTATAGCAGCAATCCATTTTATTGTCTCAAATTTAGCTTTACTTCGATTTTCGTAGAATTCCACTACTTGTTTAGTTAGTCTGGTAGCATCCATTCTTTTAATATGCCCATAAAATTTTAATCTGCGTTTTTTCATATCCGAATATATGCTGGTGTATTGTTGAATTTCAATATTTGCTCTTAGCCTGTATGTTCCTTCTTCAGTATATTTTGGACCTAGAATTTTTCTGATTACTTTTCTTTCTCTTTTTTGGATTTCTTGAATGTCCTTTTTTCTGTTTAAAATTAGCGTTTCAGCCCCATAAAGGCACTCTGGTTTTATGACCGTGTTGTAATGTCTCAATTTAGAGTACCTCGAGAGACATTTTTTGTTGTAGATGTCTTTTGTAAGTCTAAAAGCTGTCTCCATCTTTTGACAACGAATTTCATTTCCAATTTTTTCTAGACCAGTCTCTGAGATTGTTTCACCTAAATATTTGAATTGCGAAACTCTTTTGATTTTTACATACTTAGTTTCCAAAAGTTTGGGTGCCAGTTTGTTGCTAGTCATATACTGTGTTTTTTCAAATGAGATTTGGAGACCTACTCTTTCTGCTGTTTCTTTAAGAATTTCTATTTGTTTCTGAGCAATTTGGATGTCCTGCGTTAGAATAACCAAGTCGTCTGCAAAGGCCAAACAGTCTATTCGAGTATTTGTTCGTCCTAATTTCACTGGTTGGTCAATTTTGAACTCCAATTTTCGTTCGCGCCACTCTTGTATTACTTTTTCTAGAACGCAGTTAAATAGCAACGGAGAGAGTCCATCACCTTGCCTCACGCCTGTTTTTATTTCAAAGGATTCTGAAATTTCTCCTCTGAACTTTACTTTTGATTTTGTACCAGTTAGCGTGTCTCTGATAATTGCCGTGATTTTAGGATCCAGGCCTAGTTCTTTCACAATTTGGAAAAGAGATTCACGATCCACTGAGTCATAAGCCTTTCTAAAATCTACAAAGGTACAAATTAGTTTTTTATTGTAAATTTTTTGATGTCTGAGAATTAGTTTGAGGACTAAAATCTGTTCTGGGCAAGATCTATTTGGCCTGAAACCTGCTTGATATTCGCCAATTTTCCATTCAAGTTGTTGTTGTGCTCGGTTCAGAAAACATTGAGAGAGGATTTTGTATGTGACTGGAAGAAGAGAAATTCCTCTGTAATTATTAACATCAGTTTTGTCTCCCTTCTTATGAAGTGGGTGAATCAAGGCGGTCTTCCATTCATCAGGAATTTTTTCAGTTTGCCAAATGTTTCGCATGATTGAAGTAATTTCTTTAACGGTTTTTGGACCAGCTGCCTTTAAAAGTTCTGCAACAATTCCATCTTCACCAGATGCTTTGGTGTTTTTCAACCTATGAATTTCTTTAATGATTTCCTCTTCATTTGGTGCAAGTGAAACTGGATTGCATTGTTGGGGACTTTTTGGTGGAAATCTTTCTGTGGGCTCGGGGCAATTTAGAAGATTCTTAAAATATTTAGAAAGTTCTTTGCAATTTTCTTGGTTGTTAAGAGCCAACTGTCCATTTTCCTTCTTGAAGCAAAGATTCTGGGGTTGGTACCCCTTTATTTTGGTTTTAAAAGTTTTATAAAAATTTCTGGTATTGTATTTCTGAAAATCTTCTTCAATTTCTAAGAGTTGACTATTCTCATATTGTCTTTTTGTTTGTCTAATTAGTTTTGAAGTGTCTTATCTAGTTGTCAGGAATGTATCATATGTGTCTTCTGTCTTGTTGCTATTCCATGCTTTAAATGTCTCTTGTCTGGCTTTGATTGCATGATCACAGTTTTCATTCCATATATATATATATATATATATATATATATATATGGGGCGTTAGAAGGAAACGAGCCGGAGGCGTAATTACAGAAACCAGTACCTGTATGTTAGAAGTAGTGACCCTGGCTGTTGAGACACTTGTCCCACTGTGACACAAGGCGGTGGATGTTTGTCTCATAAAATTTCCGGGGCTACCACTTCCGCACATACAGATGGGCGTCGTTGTCCGAGGTTAATCGTTTGTTCCTCAGAGCCTTTTTAAGGGGACCAAAGATAGCGTAATCATAGGAGAGATTCATAACAGTGAATGCCCAACGTTACTCGCAAACCTTGACGACCCTTCGCCAAGCGATCAAATCAAAAGGACCAGGCAATCTCAGCCGTGGAATCATTCTGCTCCACGACAACGCAAAGCCTCATATGGCCAACACAGTCGCGGCACTACTGCGGAAATTCAAATAGGAGGTTCTTGGCCACTCTCCATGCAGCCGGAACTCTCTCTCTGTGATTACCCAACTTTTGGCCCCCTTAAAAAGGCGGTGATGGGCAAAAGATTCACCTCGGACGAAGTCAAGCTGTGCGTGTGGAACTGGCTCACATCGCAGTCCCGGGAATTTTATGAGACAGCCATTCACCGCCTTGTGTCGCAGTGGGACACGTGTCTCAACAGCCAGGGTCAATACTTCTAACATACTGGTTCTGGTTTCTGTAATTATGCCTCTGGCTCATTTCTTTTTGAACGCCCCTTATATGATACTAGATTTTCTTTTACATTTTCCTGTTTGTTATTCTTGTCAGAAGCAGGAATACATGAACTACTGAGATGAAATTGTGTGATGGTCCTCTCGCAGCGTCTGCATGACTGACCTGTAAGTGACACTTAAGTGCCTGGCACAGGTTTCATCGAACCACATTCACAGTAGTAAGCACAGACGACTGGCTCAGGATCGTGTCAATGAGGCACCGAAACTGGTAGCTTAAAATTATTCCATAAAATTATTCCATAAATTTGGGACTGTTGGAAATCTGTTTCCTGCTAGTGATCAAGTAGCTTAAAATTGAATGGAATTACACAAAACCATCTACGTTTTAATATCCGTGACACGTTCCCTCCTATTTCGGGATATTAAAAACGAGCTGCTATCTTCGTTCTCTTTGAGACTATATATATATATATATTACAGTCTTCCTAAGTTTCCCTGGAATGTCTCCGCTTTCATAGATTGTACATATCAAATGGAATAATTGTTTGGTTGCCATTTTCCCCTATTAACGGATTGCCTTTCTATTCTACATCGACGTTATTTCTCCTTTAATGTTAGCAAACAGATGCTGGAAAAGGAGACACAGACGATGTCCTTGGAGGCCAATGGTGCAACAGACACTCGTATGTCCATTAAGAGCGATCCGTAGTTGAGGCATTTCTCTCTTCAGAAATGGACTTAAAAAGAAACAGGTGCCAATGATACCCTACCCTGTTGGGAAATGAAATTTTTGGCGTGTTGGTGTAGTCGTGAATGAAGTCAGATGAACGGGTAATCCAGCAAGCAAGGTTCGTCAGGGAGAACTCACAGGCAGCCACGTGAGCCGTAAACTTACAACAGGCCGCTTATAAACTTTTAGCTATTAAGTTAAAATTCACCCCATGTTTCGATCATGATTTAAGTTCTAGACATAGTTTTGTGGCGTCGAGAGAATCTTTGTCACACGCTGTACTATAAGTAATTCGCCCTACTACGGATGAGTTATCAGGACCACATCAAAGCAACGATATCAGCTCGGATAACCTCGTCAGTGGTCATACTTTGAACAATAGTTGGTACGTCTTCATATACGCTCTGTGGCTATAAAATAACGGAACTGATGATGTCACAGAGAAGACGGTCGAGAACTCTTAGACGATGTACATAAAAAACGAATGGAAATATTGAGATTGTAGGTAATCTGATCTGATCTGACTGTCGATTGCTGAAACTTTAGAAATTTACCAAGAATGCGTAACGGAAATCCTACATAACTTATTTAACATGAGAAAAGCGTGTGCGAAACTGGCATCGGAAATTCTCACAATGGAACAATGAGATCCTCGTGAAAATGTTTCTTCATATCCTTGAATACTACAGAAAATAATACTGATTTCTTGACACGAGTGACAACATGTGACGAAACCTGTTGTTTCATTTATAATCCAGAAACTAAGCGCCCGTCCATTCATTGGATGGGTACAACGTCAAAGGAGAGCGAGAAATTCTCGAATGAGCCAATCAAGTTTTTTTGTTCGGTATTCAAATAATGGTCCATCTTCAATACGTTCCTGAGGATCAGACTATTAATAAACGTTATTACATTCATGTTCGTGGTCAACTCCGTGAGAAAATAAGAAATAAAAGGACCAGAACTATGGAAGTGTAAGTCTTGGGTTCTGTATAAGGACAACGCACCGGTGCATACTGTATTATCTGCTAAGAAGTTTCTAGCGAATTACAGCATCCCAGCATTAGACCACCTGATTCACCTGAACTATCATCATGCGACTCTTATCTACTACAAAGGTCAAATCTGCTTTAAAACAATAAGATTTAAGTCCGTTGAAGCACGTGTCAGAAAGGAAGACGTTAATCAATACAAAATTCTCATGTAGCGTTATAAGGATTTAGGTGGGGAGTATACTAAGGGCGCAAATAACTAAATACGTATGTTCCCTAAATAAAATATTTTACAGCAATAGCCTCGGTATTTCATAGTGACAGCTCGTATTTCGGGTTTGGTAATTTCCTGTTGCAACCGTCAGTTCTTTTCGATGTAATATTTATGACATTTCACATGGTAAATAAACAAATAGAATCCCTGAGTTCCATACATTTGACCGTCATAGCACTCTGTTAATAATTAGTATATGCGACTTCTTCAGACCTTTGCAGCCATAGTGTGATGAAATTTCGTTCTCACGTCTTCAGATAGGCCCCCACTCCGAGGCCAGCTACAGCTGAACTGTCGAGAGGCGTGTACGCCTTTGACTAGATAAAATGAACGGAATCAAACTGCTGTCGATCAGTCCTATTGGACATTTATGATAGTGTTGTGATCATAGGTCTGTAGACGTCTCCATCTATTGCCGAGTCAGTACAAGGAATGTAATAAAGCAAAGAAAAGACGCGGCGCTAACAGAGGTTTCATAGTCTGGCTTCAGTCCAGAACTGCCCACTCATAAGTGCACGTTTGTTCAATTTGCTTAAGTTACCAGACTTGAAAGGGCAATTATTAAAGTCTAGAATGAATTCTCTTAGCCTTTGACGTCTTCCTGTGTATCACGTCCTAACTTCACTCAGTTCCTCTACGAGAGTGCTTTTACCGTACATGTTTATTACTACCACTCCTTGTAGTCCGGGAAGTACTGTGAAGACCACGATAGCGTCTGTGATTATTGTGTACTAGAACTGAGCAGTAGTTTCACCGGCATTAATGGATAGACTTGGAAAACGTTAACTGATGTACTGCTTTGACGCTGTAAATAATGAAATCTGTATTTATTATCTCAGCTTTGTACTACTTCCACGCAATCCGTTTAGTGATAATGACAGAAATGCTTGGTCAAGGAACAAATTTCTCGATCTAGTGTTCTACTAGTGTTTTTTTAAAAGTAAGGAAATACCAATTTTGTCGAAGTCCCACGTTAATGTTAATTCACAGAACCGCCGCTTTGTGGAAGATACATTTCGGATGGTACACCATAATCGAATCATTGGACTTCAAATATTTTTCATACAAATTAATTAGATGTGAGATGAGATTAACATTCATCAATTTTTCTTATTAGTATGGTTGATGACTAAAAAATTAATAATTTAAATGACGTTTATTTCATTACCGAAGTATCTTACTTGAGCGAATGAGCTGTCTAGAAGAAAGACAATTCTTTAAAATTCTGTATATACACCCACGCCGTTATGTAAAACAAAATACTGAAATAACAGGCGATTTGCTCGAATATTGTAGCAATCCTCTTCAAAATAAAGCTTGTCCCTAAAGGAAGTGCGTACTGTTACGCTATGGTAGTCATAAGACCGGCAACAAAACCTTTAGCCGGCCGGAGTGGCCGTGCGGTTCTAGGCGCTGCAGTTTGGAGCCGAGCGACCACTACGGTCGCAGGTTCGAATCCTGCCTCCTGCATGGATGTGTGTGATGCCATTAGGTTGGTTAGGTTTAATTAGTTCTAAGTTCTAGGCGACTGATGACCTCAGAAGTTAAGTCGCATAGTTCTCAGAGCCATTTGAACTATTTTAAGTCAAAACCCTTAATTTTATAGGTCCTAAAATATCAATAGTCTGTTGCGAGCAGTCGCAATTAAATCACTTGAACGCCATGTAGAAGAAGGCCTTGTCGTGTACCACTTGCAATTACGTTCGGTGACAGCGGCTGCTAGTCGGCGACGCTCGTCTACTTTATTCTGCATCTGTTTCTGACTTGACTGTGTGGCTCTCACATCACGTTAATGATTAGTTTTCTATGTGCTGCTGCGCTTTTATCAGAAACGTTTCAAAAGTCCATGTGGAACGTTTATGGAGGTTTATATACGTAGGTCAGTTTCCAAAGGTTTATGAGGAGCTTGCTCCTTCCTCATCAGCTAGAAAACAGGAATATGATTTCAAACGAGGTTGATTGTGATGCGGCAAAGACACCGGACTCGCGTTCTGGATGACAAAGGATTCAGATCATCTTCTGCCCCTCTAGATGTAGGAATTCTGTTTTAATAATTAATTGAAAGAAAATGTCGAGATAGTTTGATTGAAAAGTACGTCCTCACCCCACCCGAGCGTGTGCTGTGTCTCCAGTAATCTCGTTATAGGTGGGATGTTAAATATTTACATCAGTTTCTCTTTTCCTTTTAAAGCTACAGCTGTAAATTAGAATATCAAGGAAGTGTTTAATACGATGTTGGACGATACATTAAAGGTCAGTCAAGCGGTAGGAAGCTAGATTGGGGTGGTGAGGTACAGGTGCCCAAATGAAACAACCTAGCACACATAACAAATTTACTAAAGAAATTCGATATCTTGTAAATTAAAAACGCCCGTGAGTGAACAATTTTTGCATGACACACGACTCGCAGCCAATCGGTCCTTAAAAAATTTAACTGCTCTTGTTACTGTAAGGTCATCAGGCAAAGATTATTCAAATTTTAGAGATTAATACTAGCTGATGCCTTAAACTTTATACTAAGACCGACATTGAGTTAAATTCGAATAGGACGAAATAATTTGCCAAGTGATTGAAATAGTCATTAAATGAGATTAAACCAAAGAAAATTCGAAAGGATTCATAAATACACATTTGTCTGCTGGTACAGAATTTACATTTTCTTTTAGTCAAAGAAATTCACAGCACAGTAACCAAAAGCAAGAAACTTATTAGTATAATAAACAAAGAAATAGTATATCGCAATTAACAATATGTAGACGCTCATGGCAGCATTAGCTGCTTCACGTCTAATTGCTCACAACAAGATCTTATACTCCATTAAACTTTTCAGGAAACTTAGCCGAGACATATATTAAGAGAATCTGAAATCTTCTGAATTAAATTAAACTTTACAATGATCGGTCCATGAGACAATTTCAAGTTACAGTTCAGTGACCAAAATCATGACAACGCCCTCAATGGTAACTGGTGAGCTACTGACACTTGCATAACCGGTGGATTGTTCATAAAAACACATCAAATGGGCATGTAAAAACACGCCACGTCACAACACTAACTAATCTTGCGTCCAGTACAAAACTAAAGAGTTTGCTGATATAGGAATTGAAATAAAGGACCAATAAATGTATCATGTCACACAGGCTATCAACCGGTAGAGCTAATTTTTACGCTCTCTCGGATTTACACCACTTATGCAATCAAACATCAGCCCTGATACGGGCTTAACAAGAACGTTAATTAATGAGAAGGTACCATCGTCAAATCCTAATGGAAGACCTGGATAATAACATGAACGTTGCTTGTTTCTTTACAGTATCTTCACAAATTCATTACTAGAATACAGCAAACGAATATATTGGCAATTTCCTTAAGTTAATTTCTTTTGACAACAAACATCTGCGAGTTGCAAGAATATAATTTCCTTTTTTTCCTTTTTTCCTACACATTAGAAAATGTTAACCCACAGTGAGAATACAAATTTTGCATTATGTTCCAAAAGTATTGCAATAAACAGTTTAGTAATTACTTACTGAAACAGCGCAACTGTAGAGCAAGATTCATGTACTTTAAGAAGCGAAATTTGCATTATGCTCCAAAGCATTACAAAAGCTTGGGGCTAAGAAATGAAATCTATTGGTTATGAACTGTAGATTAAAACTAAAGAGACTGCAAAAAGGTGGGAATTAAAGGAGATGGGACCTGGATAAACTAACTAAGCCAGAGGTTGTACAGATTGTCAGGGAGAGCATAAGGGAACAATTGACAGGAATACGGGAAAGAAATACAGTAGAAGAAGAATGGATAGCTTTGAGGGATGAAATAGTGAAGGCAGCAGAGGATCAACTAAGTAAAAGGACGAGGGCTAGTAGAAATCCTTGGGTAGTAGAAGAGATACTGAATTTAACTGATAAAAGGAGAAAATACAAAATTGCAGTAAATGAAGTAGGCAAACAGGAATACAAAGGTCTCAAAAATGAAATCGACAGGAAGTGCAAAAGGGCTAAGCTGGGATGGCTAGAGGACAAATGTAAGGATGTAGAGGCTTATCTCACGAGGGGTAAGATAGATACTGCATACAGGAAAATTAAGAGACCTTTGGGGAAAAGAGAACCACTTGCATGAATATCAAAAGCTCAAATGGAAACCCAGTTCTAAGCAAAAATGGGAAAGCAGAAAGGTGGAAGGAGTACATAGGGGGTCTATTCAGGGGCGATGTTCTTGAGAACAATATTATGGATATGGAAGAGGATGTAGATGAAGATGAAATGGGAGATATGATACTGCGTGAAGAGTTTGACAGAGCACTGAAAGACCTGAGTCGAAACAAGGCCCCAGGAGTAGATGACATTCCATTAGAACTACTGACAGCATTGGGAGAGCCAGTCCTGACAGATCTCTACCATCTGGTGAGCAAGATGTATGAGACAGGCGAAATTTCCTCAGACCAAGAAGAATATTCCAATCCCTAAGAAATCAGGTGTTGACAGGTGTAAAATTACCGAACTATCCGTTTAATAAGTCACAGTTGCAAAATACTACCGCGAATTCTTTACAGACCAATGGAAAAACTGGTAGAAGCTGACCTCAGGGAAGATCAGTTTGGATTCAAAAGAAATGTTGGAACACGTGAGGCAATACTGACCTTACGACTTATCTTAGACGAAAGATTAAGGAAAGGCAAACCTACGTTTCTAGAATTTGTAGACTTTGAGAAAGCTTTTGACAGTGTTGACAGGAATACTTTGATTCAAATTCTGAAGGTGGCAGGGGTAAAATACAGGGAGCGAAAGGCTATTTACAATTTGTACAGAAAGCAGATGGCAGTTATAAGAGTCGAGGGACATGAAAGGGAAGCAGTGGATGGGAAGGGGATGAGACAGGGTTGTAGCCTCTCCCCGATGCTCTTCAATCTGTATATTGAGCAAACAGTAAACGGAAACAAAAGAAAGGCTACAGTAGGTATTAAAATCCATGGAGATGAAATAAAAATGTTGAGGTTCGCCGATGACACTGTAATTCTGTCAGAGACAGCAAAGGACTCTTAAGAGCAGTTGAACGAAATGGACAGTGTCTTGAAAGGAGGGTATAAGATGAACATCAACAAAAGTAAAACGAGGATAATGGAATGTAGTCGAATTAAGTCGGATGACGCTGAGAGAATTTGATTAGAAAATGAGACACTTCAAGCAGTAAAGGAGTTTTGCTATTTGGAGAGCAAAACAACTGAAGATGGTCGAAGTAGAGAAGATATAAAATGTAGACGGGCAATGGCAAGGAAAGCTTTTCAGAAGAAGAGAAATTTGCTAACGTCGAGTATAGATTTAAGTGTTAGGAAGTTTCTTTCTGAAAGTATTTGTGTGCAGTGTAGCCATGTATGGAAGTAAAACATGGACGATAAATAGTTTGGACAAGAAGAGAATAGAAGCTTTCGATATGTGGTGCTACAGAAGAAAGTTGAAGATTAGGTGGATAGATCACGTAACTAATGAGGAGGTATTGAATAGGATTGGGGAGAAGTTTGTGCCACAACTTGACGAGAAGAAGGGATCTCTTGGTAGGACATGTTCTGAGGCATCAAGGGATCACCAATTTAGTACTATAGGGTAAAAATCACCAATTTAGTACTATAGGGTAAAAATCGTAGAGGGAGACCAAGAGATGAATACACTAAACAGATTCAGAAGGATGTAGGCTGCAGTAGGTACTGGGAGATGAAGAAGCTTGCACAGGATACAGTAGCATGGAGAGCTGCATGAAACCAGTCTCAAGACTGCAGACCACAGCAACAACAACATTAAAAAAGTAGTTTAATCGCATCAGGTACTAAGTCCTTTTCGATTAAACATGCAACATATATACTCCACTCATGCTTTCAGTTTCAAGTAAAACAATTTACTCCATACTGCTGTGAAATCAGGGTGCAAGCCCACGAACGATGCATTATACTCAGAAGTAGACCTCGGGGCCCTATACGCGGCGCCAAGACGTGAAATTAACATTGGCTCAGTTACAACACACAGAAAATCTCTTCAGTAAAGCAGGGATAAAACAACATTTCCTTGGCACATGTCAAAAATGCTGTACTCAAGGCTAGAGCAGAAGCCGATACACAAAAATTAACAGCAATAAAGCAGAAAAGTTAACCTCACAAAAATTTTATATTGAAGTTAGTCAACGGTGCGAAACAACCTAACAATGCAAGGTTTCATTATAGGGTGCAACGAACCTACTACCGGTTACCACAATCGTGAACAAATTGGACGAGTCCCCTTCTTGATGATAGCTGAACAGTTGAAACACACACAGGCCACAGAAGACTATGAAATAATCAGACAGAAGTATCCTAAAAGACTTAACGTAAAATAATCTCTCTGCAGTATATATCTTTTTAGTTTGAGAGGGATTAGCTATAACAGATCCAGTAGTTTGCCTATGAGAGAGAGTGTTGAGCACACTTGACCAAACTTCAAAATCAGACATTAACGAAGCATGACTCAAAGAGGACGGCGGCGAGCTGAACACCAAGCAGGCAATAATCCTTTAACCGGTGCACCACACGCAAGAACTACCGGTGTCAAAGAAATATCAAATAACGCCCTACATTGAAAAGGTTGCGACCGACCCCCAGGTCGGTCTTCGGCCAAGCATGGCAACCAAGACAGGCAAATGTCCATTCAAGTTAATCATCAAATGGCTGGCACCCGCAATAACAGCCACAGTTTTAAAAAATGGTTCAAATGGCTCTGAGAACAATGGGACTTAACATCTATGGTCATCAGTCACCTAGAACTTAGAACTACTTAAATCTAACTACCCTAAGGACATCACACAACACCCAGCCGTCACGAGGCAGACAAAATCCCTGACCCCGCCACAGTTCTATACAAGCAGCACCAGTAGGGGGGAGCCCGCTGCTGGAACACGCGCACAGCGGGAAAAATGGTCACGCTTACCCAAAAGCAAGCACGCTCTGCGTCGTGCGGCGTTCTCTCTAAGGGTGCCCTCAAGCCGTGGATCAACTGTTTTCTGGCCAGCCGGTGTGGTCGAGCAGCTCTAGGCGCTTCAGTCTCGAACCGCGCGACCGCTACGGTCGCAGATTCGAATCGTGTCTCGGGCATGGATGTGTGTGATGTCCTTAGGTTAGTTAGGTTTAAGTACTTCTAACACTAGGGGACTGATGACCTCAGATGCTCAAAGTGCTCAGAGCCCTTTGAACCGTTTTTTGAACTATTTTCTCCACCGTTCTTCCAACAGGGAGGACTAGCTTCCCACATACCCAAAGATGATGATGAAGGTCGCCGGATGCAGTTGTGTACGTTAGTGCATTTGAAAAATGGTTCAAATGGCTCTAAGCACTATGGGACTTAACTGCTAAGGTCATCAGTCCCCTAGACTTAGAACTACATAAACCTAACTAACCTAAGGACTGTGTGCGCCGCCGTATTGGTGGGTGACCTTGAACGACGTTCGCTCGGCCACCGCTAGAGCTCGGAGGATCGCGCTATAGTGTTAACTAAGCGCGATCCGCTGGAAGTGTTATGCTTCCGGCCGGCATTGCGCTCTCTCAGCGCGCGACTTCCTGCCGTGCCCAGTTTGGCAGCGCTTATCAGTAGGCACTTCCGCAGTACAGGCAGCTGCACGCTCATTCCACTCGAGGTAGCCGCACTGAGCACATAGCCATGCCGTACAGGAGGAGAAGATATACAAGAAGTTCAAGAATGCTTGTGTACAAGACTGTGGATACATTTAGTCTTACTCCCAATAATGTAGCACAAGAAGAGCTACTAAATGGCCCTATTACTTTTGTAGGAGCTCAGATTAAATTTTCGTGTACAACTACAGAGGTTGTAACTGGTAATAGTTGGTTAACTATTGCTATTGTAAGGGGCAGTGATAAGCCTCTATTAAGTTTGGAGTCTTATTATGATAGAGACATTATTTGTTATCGTACCTGTTCAATTGGAGATAAAGGTGACAGGAATTATGGTATAGCTGTTGTACTTACTGATAAACCATTTTCTTTATATACAAAGAACAGGAGACATGTTAATGGTAATGAAAGAATAAATATTTTGGTTAATATTGACGGCAGGACTCGAACCTGCTGCGACCGTAGAAGCAGTTTGTGCATTTGACAACTTCCCCACAACTGAAATATACAACACAGCAATTACCGAAAAATACAATGCTGCAAAATACAATGATACACATTTGTAAAATCGAAAGGAACAATTTAACACCAAAGTGTCTAACTCCAAAGGCTCTATTTTAAGTACAGGATCTTAACAACTCTTTTACCTGCAACCTTGTTTGATATGATCTGTACCAAAACCTTTGACTAACAGGTATATATTCAGGTGGTCAAATTCAATGGCCCCACTCATTCGCCATTACACAGTATAATACAGAAACGATAACCAGCTTACCCTCTGCCTACAACAGAAATAGAGACAACATTATATTTCAATAGTAATATGTATTAATTCGAATACACACGATGAAAAGAATTGTGTTGAACTGCCACTGACATAGATCAGCCCACACGGTTTATAGTGCTACCAGACAACAAGACAATTTCAAGCATTAGCTACTCCCTCCAGTTAGCAGGAAATTTATGTATGACAGAATTTCAAAGAAAGGATCCGAGCGCTGATCGGAAACGATTACAACACGCACGACGGTCTAACGCATTACTTCGGATCACACTGTATGAAGCTCAGTTAGGTTGTGGTACTTTAAGACGTACGCACAGTGGCCTACAACTCACAGCCGACGAACACAACCCAAGTGCCTCTGTGAAAGAAGTATCAAAATCTGCTTAATGGCCAAACGTTGGGGTGCGCACCATAAGGTCCAGTCTGTAACATGATCGCTAGATTAACGCTCAGCCGACGTCTGTGCAATTTCAGACTGCTGTCCACCGTGACTGCCACGACACGACAAGGGCCTATTGCAATATCTGCTGCCTCCTTACGACCTACTGTATATTGCCGATAGCAGCAGCATTGTGCCCTGCCCAACACAATACCACGTGAATTCACACTGTCTCTAGACAAAAACATAACTCAACTCTACTCACGCTGCGTGGTTATTCTATATCCAGGTTTTTGGTAGCTCACGATCTTCTCTTCTTGTCAAATCCTCTTGCCAAAAGCAGGAAACTGCAATTGATAGGACAATCGCCGACGCCTTGCCAGAAGAACTGCATGCGTGTCATAGCCTCCCCTCCGCATAACCCCTCCCCCATTAATTAGGAACACGACATGGAGGTTTGGCAGGCTGCTCTAGTCTGGGTGCCGTCATTTTGAACTTTTCTAGAGCATTTGAGTTGACTTACGTCCACCCGAACTCATTTCCCGGAGGAAGGATCTTGGTTGATAAAATTCACCGAGGACGTCACCCGAAATACCCACCACCCAGTAGGGGCTCAAAAACCTCGGCAACCTCTTGGATTTTACCTTGTCAGTCTCTTCGCTTTGCCCTGAAAGTTCCTTTGGTAAGTCAACCGGCAACGAAGCAGGACTCGTGCCTTTATTGTATATCGTCCTGCCTTCCTCTGGTACGCCAGCCGGACGTTGTCACTGACAGCCTCCCAGTTACTGTGAATGGTCTTTGGGTTACTATCTGCAGCAATCTGATCATTAACATCCACAAATTGGACAGTGTTGTACTCATGATCAAAGAAAACATCAGTTTGGACGGCGTACACTGATGGGATTCGAGTGTGTCAGTATTAAAGGCGAAGCTTAGCTCTCCCCGCCGGCCGGAGTGACCGAGCGGCTCTAGACGCTACAGTCTGGAACCGCTACGGTCGCAGGTTCGAATCCTGCCTTGGGCATGGGTGTGTGGTATCCTTAGGTTAGTTAGGTTTAAGTAGTTCTAAGTTCTATGAGACTGATTGTAAGTAGGCTGTTTAGGTTCTTTTATTGGTAACGCCACCTCTGTATGAAAATCACTGGCTGTGCTGTGTGCAGTCTGTGGCTGCTTTGCATTGTAGCGTTGGGCAGCGGCAGCTGGATGTGAACAGCGCGTAGCGTTGCGCAGTTGGAGGTGAGCCGCCAGCAGTGGTGGATGTGGGGAGAGAGATGGCGGAGTTTTGAAATTTGTCATGAACTGCTATATTTATATATGATGATATCAAGGTAAATACATTGTTTGTTCTCTATTAATATCAGTAGTTAGTGCCTTCCATAGTTTGAATCTTTTATTTAGCTGGCAGTAGTGGCGCTCGCTGTATTGTAGCAGCTTGAGTAGCGAAGATTTTTGTGAGGTAAGTGATTTGTGAAAGGTATAGTTTACTGTTAGTCAGGGCCCATTCTTTTGTAGGGATTATTGAAAGTCAGATTGCGTTGCGCTAACAAAATATTGTGTGTCAGTTTAAGCACAGTCTTGAACAATTGTTCAAAGGGGACGTTTCATATATCGACCCTTAGCCTAGGATACCTCACTGGAATCTTCTGATTTTTTGTTTATTGCTAGCGCGTAATTGTAGAGAAAATCTCGTTTGTAGTTGCAGACTTTCATTGTTGTACAGTAAAACAGTTGTGGCATGCATGTAGATTTGCACCAAGTATTTCGCAGCTGCAATTAACTAGATATTATTTTCAGTGCTATGTTAATGTGTTCTCTTATTTTTGATCTTCAAATTGTGTTTTTCTGTGTTGTCGTGTGAAATACTGTGACAATAATGGCGTGTGAAAAACGTAATACTAGGCTCCAAAGTAAACTGAGAAATGACAGTGAAAATGAAAGCAGTGTGTTAGCGCCACCGAGTAATGAATTAACTGATGTTCAAAGTAGTAATTTGGTAATTGTGCATAGGGAAATGGAGCGGGCGGCAAACAATGGTGTGGACAGTGAAACAATTAGTGAAGAGGGAAGCATTATCGTTCGATCGGTCGGCAACAGCTCGCCTCAGGAATCCGAAATGACAGGACACAATTTTGCAAATACTGTAGATTCAGGTTTTGCGTCCTCACCGTTTTCTCAAATGAGTCAAGACACATTTTCCGCTTGTCAAAATGTGAATGTTGCCGGTGCAAATTCACTGCCGATAAGCACTGAGGAACATGTTTCAGACACCAATGCATTGTTATTACAATTAATACAACAAATGGGACAAACACAGCAAAAGCTTCAGAAGTTAGACACAATGGAACAAAATCAGAGACAAACACAGCAAAAGCTTCAAAAGTTAGACACAATGGAACAACACCAGAGACAAACACAGCAACAGTTAGACGCAATGGAACAAAATCTTCACACCACGCTTGAACAAACACGTGAAGATTTAACTACTGAGTTACATAACATCGAATCGAAATGTCAAAAAGTCTGTAATGACGTAAAAACACAAATTTGTGAGCATTTCCAACCTATTTTTTTGCGTCATGGAAATGCATTACAGAATCATGAAGCAGCCATAAAAGAACTGCAAACTATTGTTCATGAAAATCATGAGACCTTGCAAGCTAAATTTGACTCAGTTGCATCTACCGATTTCGTTACGCAACTTGCAAAAACTCAGGAAAACTTAAAGGACACAGTAGATACTCTGAAACTTGGTTCAGAAAAACAGACTGAGGAAATAAGTACAATATCGGAGAAAGTAGCCGAACTTTCGGATCAGTTCACTAATTTATCTACGAAGGTAGATGATAATCTGAATGACACAAAACCGGTAGTCTTCACTGACACAGAAGAGTATGAACAAATTAGAAAATTGAAACAAAATCAAATCAATACACAGTACAAAAGAGAAATCCGGGAAGTACAAGATCAGTTGACGCAGGTAATACAAGAATTACATATTTCAGAGGACACTCGCGCTCCAATACGGGAAGAGGGACATAGAAATACGGAACAGCCACAAAATAATAACACAGCGCATTTCGGAAATTATGAAAGAAATTGGCAATGTGCACCGAATTTTGAGATTGAACCGCCGACACGACGTAACAATGACCGACATGCGACTCACCGACATGATGATTTTGACTATAAGCTGTTCATTACTACACATAAATTCAAAACATTTAAGAATTCTGACAACGACATTCATCCACACGCATGGCTTCATCAATTTTCTCATTGTTTTCCTCCCAACTGGTCATTGGAGCACAGGTTAGAATTTATATGTGGCTACTTGGAGAATGAACCAGCTGTAAGAATGCGATCGGTCATTCACGATTGTCACAGTGAAGGAGAATTTTATCATGCCTTCCTCTCAGCGTATTGGTCTCAAGCTACACAAGACCGAGTAAAACATAGCATCATAATGATGAAACGTTTCGAACAATCTGAATTTTCCAGTCTTATGAAATATTTTGAAGACATGTTGCATAAGAATCAGTATCTTTCAAACCCATACAGCCCCTCAGAACTCATCCGCATTTGCTTAATCAAATTACCTGAACATTTACGACATATTATTTTGGCAGGACGTTGCAAAGACGACATTGAAGCTTCTCAGGGACTCTTAGAAGAATTAGAAATAGACACTGACAGTCACGGGATGCGAAAACAGGAAAACAATCACTACAGATCACATCCGTCACAATTCCGTGACGACAGAAGCAATAACTGGACACAACAAGGCTATTCTTACAACGCAAATCGTGACCCAAACAGACACCATCCGTATGACAACCACTGGCAGAGTAATAATTGTTACAGAGAAAGATCGCATTTCTGTAGTAATGAATATGACAGAGACAATCATAGAAACAGACAATATGGTAACCAGAACTATTTTTATCAATGGAGACAGAATACTTTCAGACGCAACAGTTCAGCACGCAGTTACGATTCAGGAAGAAATTCTCCACCACATGACCGACATGAAAGAAATTATGAAATCTTCCGACATGACGACAGACGAGATAATCATAACGACAGACCTGAATTTCATCAGAACTGGCGGGATTCAAACAGAGCAGGACACTTTCGACAACGTGAATTTGTAGAAGCTAGGTCTCCTAATCCCAATAACGATGCGCGCCAGCAAAGGAACAGACAATGACTCGCACCGCAGGCAGCCACCTGCGCCGGCTGGCTCAGAGAAAAATAACACAGACGCTAACCTTGAGAAAAGATTTAACATTCCTTACCGACGTATAAAACATGACAATTGCTTTTCAGTTGAAACTTTGTGTACTAGGAAGAGTAAAGATTTACACCACATTTCACATGTAAAACCATTTATTGAGAGATAATCTGCTTTTTAACTTAGTCTTTGGTATAAAACTTTTCACTTCACATTTCTAGTATGCTTTGTCAGACTTAAGAAACTGTTAACATGCAACAATGTTTGAAGTTAAATATCCAGTCTAGAACCTAGGGAACATTTTTAAACAGAAATTACGAATGCATTGTTATAGTGAACAGACGTCACGGTGTTATTGTGTGTGTTCATTCTTGCTTGTTAGTTGCACGATTACGTAACGACTATAAGGTTCACATACTTAGAACATTTACCAGTACTGCTAATGAGATTTTAATGCAACATTTTGGATTACTTGAAATTTGGTGTATTATGAGGTAAGTACATTGACTTCTGCAGAACTTAGCTTTCGGAGGACGATAACTACGACACTTCCACACAGATTATGTTGCAACAAGACACACATTTAGCGCTACAGTACACGTATTTGAGTGATTAATTTTGTACTTAAAACATTTATTTTTAAAGATATTTGAAGTACAATGATACGAAGTTTTTCCATGATACATTTCATTCCATTGCTGTAATCTGTAACACCTGAGGGTATAATTACATTAATCCTCAGGGGGGTACACGCTTACTTTGTGTACCATGTGTGTGGCAACCACAAGGAACCCTAGCTAATATGGTATATCCTCAAATACAATTGGCATTAATAATGTGTTATTTACTTTGTAAAGATGTTTAGACATTATTTATTCTGTTTTGTGTTAATGGTCATGTGTGAAGTTGATGTTTCGAAAGTTATTCTGATCTTTTATGTATGTACTCATATCATAATTCCTGTAACACTGACGTATATGTCTATTTCTATTCTTTTGTAACGCCTGTTTTACTACAAATGTTATCTGTATTGTTATGTTCTTTAATGATGTATTTTGTACCGACGAATAAGGTAAGGATTAATGAGTAGTGATTAGGGACTCTGATTTGTGAAAAAGTTTCTTGGAAACCAAGAATCGTACTTTAAGAGTTATGAAATGTGTGTATATGCGTGAATGTATCACAATGCTGGCGAAAAATTTTTGGACGCTGTTATATTTATAGGATTTTGTTTCTACACATTTGTAACGCAAATTTTCGACCTGTGAAATTTTTATATGAGACTGTCACGGTAGCGAAAACTGCTGTTGTAAATATTTCGGTAAGAAAGGTAAGTGACCGTGACGTAATTCGTTGTGAGCGGCCAGGTGTGCCAGCCGCCTTGAGAAAAAGCCATTAGGTGGTAGAAAAAAAAAAAAAGGGGGAGGCTATCACTCTCGCTATCGACATTCCTTTGTAGAAATGGTAAATACGACACCCTCAAACTTGAAAACATGATTACACTGTAGAGTTCTTAATTTATGATATTTACTAAATTGCCTAATGAAATGATGAGAAATATTTTTATGTCTATACACCTGATTATGACTACTGTCTCTCAGGTTGAGAGATTTTTCTACTAACTTATGAAATGCCTAATGACTACTGAATGATGTTCTTATGCTTTACTTTGTACATAGTTGCTTATTTCATTTGATATCTAGTTTCTAGCTGCACTGCAGCATTGGTTAAAATAAAATTTTATAGATGTACTAATATAAATATTTTCTGTCTACAGATCGAGTAAATAATAATTTTTTCAAAAAATTGAGGCAGCACAAAATGACATTTACCTTCACAGGAACTGCATTCATAATTTTGTTTTCAAGTACTTGGTGACTTTTTTGGTAGAATAACTTCTTGTGGTGCACCACTTTAATTACATAGACATTAAGAAGTGAATATACATTTCCCTTGTCTGCATTGTTGTCTTTAGTGTACAATTTTTTCTGCTTGAGCTATGTCATGTTTAGATATATGTTTTTTTTAATTTGCTGCTGCTGTTTGCCAGGCATAATGTTACTGAATTTGACTATGTATTACGCTGTTAAGCCAGTTTACTACGCATTTATTTTTCTTGTTTGCTGCACAGTGCCTTACATTAGTTGTAATATTGCAATTGCTTTGCCTATTTAAATTTTTTGTCATTGATGTTTGTGTTAATTGTTTTGTGCTGCTGCATTGCCTCGTCCCTTAGTTTAGCATCTGAGCTCAGTAGATTTAAGTTAGCTTAAGAGGGGGTAGACTATAGAAGAGAATGAGTTGCGATGAATTTGAAGAAATGCACTGAGAGGCTATACGAGAAAAGTACAGAAAGCAGGTATAGATAGGACTTTTCGGGAATAATGACGAATGAAGGGAGATCTCCGAGAAGTAAAGAAAATTTTGTTTGCAAAATACTGCAGTAAAAGAATCCCTGTCCTTTCCTTGTGTTATCCCACTATGTGTTTGTGTTCCCTTATGTATTTGTGTTTTTCCTGTCTTTATGTGTTTAGCTAATAAGATTTATGTTGTAGAATTTTTCAAATACTATGTTATTTTCTTCATAAAGGTGCTTAGACATTATTTATTCTGTTTTGTTTTAATGCTCATGTGTAAAGTTGATGTTCCAAAAGTTATTCTGATATTTTATGTATCTACTTATCTCATAATTCCTGTAACATTGATGTATATGTCTATTTCTATTCTTTTGTAAAGCCTGTTTTACTACAAATGTTATCTGTATTGTTATGTTCATTAATTATGTATTTTGTACATTTGTTATTGCATTTTTATGTTATAAAATTGTAATTGACACCAGTTCATCAAATTAAGTAACTTGTAAGTTACATTTCACTGCACACGTTTCTGTTGGTCATAGTATATGTACAATATGTGAGAAGTAGGGACTGTTAGTGTTTGCACGTGTGTTAATAATTCAGCAAAGGACTGGATAACAGCATTGCTGGTTCTAAGGACAATTTCAAAAACTTTGTGAGTGCACAAGTGGTGGTTTATGGACTTGCTATATTATCGGCAAGACTCTTCAATGGTGATTGTATACCTGCACAGTCACAACAGATGGCTGCTGGCGGTCTCTACAAGGACTACAGTAGGTCTGCATCTTTGATGGCCCACCAATACCATTATTTCTACAAGGACTGCAATGGGTCTGCACCTCTGGTGGCCCACCAATACCGTAATCTCTACCAGGACTACAGTGGGTCTGCTCTGTGATGACCACCTACCAATATTCTTCAAAACGTCGAATGACTCTGCTGTGGGTTTGCTCTGTTGTAGTCCATTACCTGTGTGCATGTCGAGAGTCAGCGCTGTCTTTCCGTTGGAAGGACAACACTACTTCTTCAAGACTGCATGGAAATCCACTACTTCTGAGTGCAATTTCTTTTACTAATGAGACTTTGCGAAAAAAAACTGTAATTATTATTATGATGAATGATCAGGACTGTCTTTACGGACTGTGACAAAATTTTAGCTTTTGACCAACATTGTATCAATAAGTGTGTGCATTTGATTTCTTTGTTATTGTAATTATGAAAATTTTTTTTCAAATCCGTATTGGCCACTGCCCAATCCAATTTGTAAAATTTTTTGTGGGGAGCATGGGGGCTATGTAAGTAGGCTGTTTAGGTTTTTTTATTGGTAATGCCACCTCTGTATGAAAATCACTGGCTGTGCTGTGTGCAGTCTGTGGCTGCTTTGCATTGTTGTAATACTCGCCATTGTAGTGTTGGGCAGTGACAGCTGGATGTGAACAGCGCATAGCGTTGCACAGTTGGAGGTGAGCCGCCAGCAGTGGTGGATGTGGGGAGAGAGATGGCGGAGTTTTGAAATTTGTCATGAACTGCTATATTTATACATGATGATATCAAGGTAAATACATTGTTTGTTCTGTATTAATATCTTTCATTTGCTAACTATCCCTATCAGTAGTTAGTGCCTTCCATAGTTTGAATCTTTTATTTAGCTGGCAGTAGTGGCGCTCGCTGTATTGCAGTAGCTTGAGTAGCGAAGATTTTTGTGAGGTAAGTGATTTGTGAAAGGTATAGTTTACTGTTAGTCAGGGCCCATTCTTTTGTAGGGATTATTGAAAGTCAGATTGCGTTGCGCTAACAAAATATTGTGTGTCAGTTTAAGCACAGTCTTGTACAATTGTTCAAAGGGGACGTTTCATGATGACCACAGCAGTTAAGTCCCATAGTGCTCAGAGCCATTTGAACCTTTTTCTTTAGCTATCCCTGTTAGTGTGGCCTTGAGATAGCGATTATTGCGATCCACAAATGAGTGCTATGGGTGGTAAGGAATGATCGTGATATGCTTAGTCACTTTATCAAAACAAAGTTCTCTAAATTCAGAAGACTTAAAGATGAGGCATTATCACTCACCAAAATTTTACGTACCGCAAACACTGAAAATGCTTTATTGAGTAGTCACACCTGCTGCTCTTACAACCCCGACTTGGGAGGAGCCAAACGAAACGGGCAAAAGAATCTACAATGAGTAGAACGAAGCTGTTACCCTGCTTATTCATCGGACATTTAGCCCGATCAGACTAATGCTCACCAAACAGGGTATTTGGGTTTGGCTTGACTTGCAAAAAGTCCTCAGACTTCCCCACCAACTTTCTTACATCACTATTCAGGGAGGACCAAGTCAGATGTTCTTTAATGCGCATGATAGTCTTATACTCCCCAAATGTCTCCCCCACAGGGGCTAGTAGAAATACTGAAATACAGGCGCAGGTACTTGCTTGTGTAGGCATATCGTATCCTTCCCATTATAACAGGTCTTAAAACATAGTCGTTCTTCACACACAGAATACACTAGTATCCCCTTCCCCTGTTTCGAAGCGTTCCAGTATATTGCTCAGATTCGCCAGCCTCTTGTTTTCCCCACCAACTCGCAAATAATTCCACTATTTCTCCACTTACAGCTTCAACTACAGCTTACTCACTCTCTTCCACAGGCTTACACTGACCCTCCTCATCACCGCGGAAAATACGGCTTAAGGCGTATGCAACGCTGTTTTCGGAGTTCCTAACATGTTTCACAGAAAATTTAGAAGCAGAATTACTGACATCTTGGCGCTGTGTGCCCTCTTATGGGACATGCCCACCTCCCACGTGAGAGCTTCACTGTTGGTCTCCATTTGAAAAGATCGGTGTTCCAAAAAGAACTCTAAACTCTCCACCCGAATGAAATAGCTAAGCCTCCACATCACAGACAGAGTATTTAACTTCTGAAATGGAATATGATGCATACCTGATGAGTCTTCTCTATTCATCCTTTTCCTGCAATAACACCACACTGAATTTTTGGCATTTACCGGCGTGATGTGTGACTTATGAGCAGCTGCCCGACCATTAAATCCATGTTTTCTCACCTCCCCCCTAACTGTCATAGTGCTTGCAGTGGATCCTGATGAAGTTTGGAATTCTTGTGTGATAGTCTGGATAGATGTCTGCCTATTACACATTGCGATCCTCTTCAACTGTCTGCAGTCTCTGTCAGTCAACAAACGAGGTCGGCCTGTTCGTTTTCGTGCTGTACGTGTGCCTTCACGTTTCCACTTCACTATCACATCGGAAACAGTGGACTTAGGGATGTTTTGGAGTGTGGAAATCTCGCGTACAGACGTATGACACAAGTGACACCCAATCAGCTGATCACGTTCGAAGTCTGTCAATTCCGAGGAGCGCCGCATTCTGTTCTCTCACGATGTCTAATGACTACTGAGGTTGTTGATATGGAGTACCTGGCAGTAGGTGGCGGCACAATGCACCTAATAAGAAAATCGTACGTTTTGGGGAGTATCGGGATACTTTTGAACACACAGTGTACCTTCGTCGCACAGGCTATCACGCTGTGGAACTAATTCTTACGCTCTCTGAGATTCACGCCACTCAGGTAATGAAATAATATCTGCAAGGCAGTGGTCTACCTTAGTTCATTTAAAACAGCTTGGTCGTGGGTGAAAGATACGAGACAGCAGTTACTGAACCATCCAAAATACAATGGTACACATTTGTAAAATCAAAAGGATCAATTTAACGCCAAGCCGTGCGCATTTTAGGCTTTGTCTCAAGTACGGGAACTTAAAACTTTAACCTGCTACCTTATTTGATGATGATCCATTCCAAAACCTTTGACTAACAGGGAAAATACAGGTAGTCAGATTCAATGGCGTGACCCACACTCCTTACACAATGTAATATAGAAAACATAACCACCACACACTCTGCCTCCAACGGAAAAAGACAGAATAGTAAATTTCAATAGTTTAATGCACGAATACGAATGCACTCTATGAAAAGAATTGTGTGTGAAATGCCACTGACATAAATCAGGGTACACGGTTTCGAAGTAACGTCGTCACTAGACAGCAAGACAGCTTTAATCAAAAAGACAATTTTAAACGTTAACTACTCTTTTCAGATAAGAGGAAATTGATCTATCACAAGAATTAAAAAATACAAATGGTTCAAATGGCTCTGAGCACTATGCGACTTAACTACTGAGGACATCAGTCGCCTAGAGCTTAGAACTATTTAAACCTAACTAACCTAAGGACATCACACGCATCCATGCCCGAGGCAGGATTCGAACCTGCGACCGTAGCGGTCGCACGGCTCCTGACTGTAGCGCTTAGAACCGCACGGCCACTCCAGCCGGCCTGCAAAATACAAATCCAAACGCTCGTCTGATAGGATTGCAACACGTGCAAACTGCTGGCACATTAAGTCGGATCACACTGTACAAAATTTAACTAGGCTTTTTGTAACTTAACAGCTACGGCCAATGACCTAAATGCACACAACCTAAGTCACAACTAAACTAACAAAACTAAACCCAAGTGCCTGAGCTACAGAAATATCAAAATCAGCTTAATGACCAGACGCTGGGTGGCTCACCATAAGGTCCAGTCTTAACCATGATCGGAAAATTAACGCTCAGCCGCTGTCTGTGCAGTTTCCAACGCCTGTCCAACGTGACTGCCACCACGGCACGACACCCATTGCAGTCCCTGCTGCCTTCTGAACAACCTTGCTCTGCCAGTATCAGCAGCTTCTCTCCCTCCCCAATACACTACAACGAGCCTTCATACCGTCATCAGACATAAACACAACTCTACTCTGTTCAAGCCCACATATCCAGTTTTTCAGCAGCTCACGGCCTTCTCTTCTCGGCAAATACTCAGGACAAAATCAGGAAATGGCTCTCTATCGACTTCTTGCCAGAAAACGTGTGCATACGACACAAAAAGTGCGGTGCATATTACATGACAAATTATATATGAGAAAGCTGTCTTACATATAGTTAGCACATTTGTGTAATGCTGACCAAAACTGAATGCGAGAATTAATTCAACACGCTATGTGCGGACCGTTTCATATAGAAAGCAGTCCATCTTCTCCATTCGTTCATTACTGTAGCGGAGGGGCTCAACACTTCACGCCATCTAGTAGTGCGTGGAAGATGATGGCGCTGAATCAAATGAAAAACCGCATCTTACGCTGGAATACGTATGACGAGTGTTTCCCGGGAGGCGAGAAAGATTATTCAGTTCATAAACCGTAAAGTATAACACAATATCTCTCTGATGGTATGGAGGCCATCTTTGTCTAGTGGTTAAAATTCGTGTAAAGGCCCATGGGTTATAAAGAGGGAGGTAACGTTCTCACAACAATGGAAAGTGGAAAAGATCGGACGGTATTATTGGCTGAGAGACGCCGTCTCGTGTTGTGTGTCTGACATCACTTCGTGGACTTGGGTGTCTTCATGATGAAGATCGGATGAAATCCCTAGGACAGCACCTAGTTCCTGTTCGAAGAAAATCACCGTCGCTGCCGGAACCAAACACGCCACCCCACTATCCAGAGACACCGTAGCTAAGCACTAGAACACGAGAACGACTTACGAACTCCACAAGAATTTTTCATGACGATGGAACTGAAACATTTGAGGTACGAATGGTAAGTATCCGACATATTGACCATCTTTGACAGGTGTGGTCCTCCATATACTCCCAAACGAAGGAAATAACAGTGCAATGAAGAGGCTATGGAAAAATGATGTAAAATAGGTTTTAACGGCCCCTCGACATGGAGAATCCTATAGAGGCATAGCACAAACTCAAAATTGGGAAGGAAAATCGATCCTTCTCTTTGAAAAGAACAATTACAACACCCGCTTTTAATGATTGAGGGAATCCTAAGTATCGATGGCGGAAATGGAATTTTAACATTCGTCCTCCCTAAAAAGAATAGTTCAAATGGCTCTGAGCACTATGGGAGTTATTATCAGTGGTCATCAGTTCCTTAGAACTTAGAACTACTTAAACCTAACCAACATAAGGACATCACACACATCCATGCCCGAAACAGGATTCGAACCTGCGACCGTAGTGGTCACGCGGTTCCAGACTGAAGCGCCTAGAACCATCCCCGGTAAGAGTCCTTATTCTGCGAAGAAGTGATGAAATCCGTACACCGGTGTTACGGAACTTTCAGAACTCCAGTGCTCACTGCAAATACGTTAGAGAACGTCCATTGGTCTAAAAAGGAGACTACGTCGAGACATAGGGGCATCCTTTTTATTCAAACGACAATTTTTCACTGCCAGCGCGAGATGCTTTCGATCAGTGAAGCGAATAAGTGGCATCTGTATCGACCAGCACTTCCTTGGGTACGCGTCATTGCCCTCGACGCCAATTGGTGCGAAGTGAAATTTCAACACCTTGGTTGCTACTTCCGGTATAAGTTAGATACATGCAAGAATTTTGTCTGTTATCAAGAACCCTCCTTCGATTCTCTTACAATACTTCTTTCTGATCGAATTTCTCAACATGCCTATACGGAACCTTCTCAATGAAGTAATATTTCCCTGTCTTATCTCCTCCTTCTATGGGTGTCAATCATAATGGTGGATATGGTATGTAGCGTCTAATGGAAAAATACAGCGATATCATACGATAGTTTTAATAGAAAGAAACGGTAGTTAAAGCCTGATCTGAGTTGCACTTTATCGCTTTTCAGCTGTGAAACAAAACAATAATGTGTGACTTATTGTCTACACTACCATTTCTCACAGAATGATTATTTCAAGGGCAAAGTAAGTAAAATAGATTTTTTAAAGTGTGACTAACCATTAATTATATCTGTAATTCATCAGTCGTAACTCGTAACTGGCGATATCTCATTACTGCTCAACCTCGTACAGTGCTAGTTACGTGAGACAATTACGCAGCAATTATGCATCCCCTTCGTCTATTGCAGTTACAAAACATGAGCCTTAGCTTCCATTTACGCCAATTCCCTAGTTTAAAATTGAAAATTCATGTAAACTGCATCATATTCAAATTCAAATCTTCGAGCATCGATACCGACGTCCGCATCACTAGACACATATCAGAGGGCTACTACCAGTCCATAGGCTTTCTAATATTCACCAAGCCCTGTGTTACCATTCCTTGATTTCTCCAGTATCTAGCCTTACGGGACTGCTCAAGAAGTTTCAACTAGGTATAATCAGTGATGGCCATATTTCGTTATGGTGTGTGCATCAGTGGATGAGTTATAACAATGTTACGAAGATTTTAGGGAGATGAAGCAACTAGCCTAGCTCAATAAATGGTATCAAACGATAATGAAACGTGAAAGCAGTGCTAGTATGACTCGTCGATGACGAGTTCATGCCGGCCTGTGAATGAATTTGTACATCACCGAATGAACTGGATGTTGTAAGTGGATTTATCTTTCCGTGATACTACTACATTGGGAAGCATATGTGAAACTAGTAGTAGTGAAACTACGGTCGTGTACAGCGACATTTCGGTTATGGATCAGTCAATTTAACAACACAAACAATGATCGCCGTCCTCCCACAGAGCACTAACGCCCCGTACACTCTTGTGTTACCACTGGATAACTTTCTTATCGTTAATTAAACGTGATTAAAAAGCATATAGTGGTAAAGAAATGCAAATTTAGTGTTATATAACGTGATTGTACAGCTTCTGACAAGCATCTGTGAACAAATCAGAAATCATAAAACGTGTATGAACTTTGAAAACCTTCAGAAATATAACTTTCCTTCAATTTTGCTCAATATCACGAAAGGCTGAGTTGTTTGCACTGCAAGTGCCTCGCTTTGCCAATTTTTGTGTTACAAACGTCATTTATGCTTGGTTAATTAATTATTGGCTCAAATTAGATTTCTTCTTTTCTTTTATTCCGGTAATTCTGTAGGAGTGAAACTGGTTTGTGCTTACCGTAAACTCATTCATCTGCATCTAATTGATTAAGGCTTTCGTGATGCTATGCTATAGTGTCCTGTGATTGCATGTACACTTACAAACCGCACACGCACACGCACACTCACACGCACACGCACACGCACACGCACATAGTGAAGCACCTAGAAGATATAGTTGGGCGTCGCAATTCTGTGTAACAGGTAGAACGGCCACCAGAGTGCATTACTGTTTCTCGTGTGTAATGTTGTTACCTTGCGTATTAGAGTATGTACAGGGCACGAGGAACGTCAGACGTTGTGTGATCACTGTGAAGGACACGGAGTCGCCTCATACTCGGCTGAGAATGCGTTATGAACACATGACCGAGTCTGGCCCGCAACTGGTAGCTGAGTGGCCAGAGCGACAAAATGTCAATCTTAAGGGCCCGGCTTCGATTCCCGATTGGTTCGGAGATTTTCTCTGCTCAGGGACTGGGTATTGTGCTGTCCTAATCATCATCATTTCATCCCCATCGACGCGCAAGTCACCGAAGTAGCGTCAAATCGAAAGACTTGCACCCGGCGAACGGTCTACCTGACAGGAGGCCCTAGTCACACGACCTTTACATTTTACGGAGTCTGAAAGACGCATCATTTGGCCGGCTGGTCAAAACATGCATTCCGTATCCGCAAAAGGCGTAACACCGCGAACCTTCGCTATCGGCACAAATGTATCTATAGGAACCGACAGCGCTCGACTACAAAGCCCGCGAAGAGGGAACAAAATTTCTACGTGCGGGTCATAGAGACGAGCAAGGCTGCATAGAGACGAGCAAGGAGATGAACACAAAAGCGACCTGTGCGAGCAGTGCCACTAACAGGTAGATACAGACCCGGCGCGAGGCGAAGCCCAGGTCCGAAGTAGCTAAGTTCAACGTAAGAACTGCTGGGCCAGGTATATCGCTGCTGACAGGTAAACAGCTGAGTCAGTGCCCCTTTCCAGTCACGCTTCATGTGGGCCCTACATGACAGCGTTCTGTACAAATCCGATGCGATATCCATACGAGTTCATTAGCATCGATCTCGATTTGCGCAGGTCGACAAACTAAAGTGCAGTATTCAGATTAGTGTGGCGTGGTGTTGGAATGCAAGGGAATGTGGGACAGACATACTCTTCTTCAAGGCTCTGGTGAACAGTGTCTAACCACAATAATTGTGGATTGCTGTAATGTGCACCAAGCACACTTTAACCACTTCACATCTGCGCCCGCCATCAGAGCATATGGGAAGCGCTCATTAAGCAATGCAACACATACTTTCTAGGCCCATTTCAGTTCAAAAAAAGCATAATTTGTTGTGGGGCATTGTGGAGTATTCCCGCTTCAGCTCCTATAGTTTTATGAGGTTCCGATAAGTGGCGGCGTTACACGTAGCGTTCGAAATCGCATCTGCAACGGAGTTTCGGCTCAAGCAGAGAACTGCCATTGAGCTTCCTTTGGCGGGAAACCAGAGGACTGTGAATATTCATAGGCGTTTGCAGAATGTTTACGGAGACCTGGCAGATAGCAGACGGTTAATCATTGGGCGAGGCGTCTATCATCATGGCAGACAGACCGCGTAAACCTGTCCGATCTCCCACATGTGGGCTGCCCTTACATCGCTGTGACTCCTGTAGTGTTGGAACGTTCGGACACCCTGGATCGAGGTGATCGACGGATCAGTTACACACTTCGCTGCTCAACTGAACGTCTCTGGTGGTAGTGCTGGCACACTCGTCCAACAGTTGTACTCGGTTGTGGCCCGCTGGGTTGACCGCCGCCTAGTAGAAGACTGTAAAGAACAACGAAGGGACATCCGTGCGGAAATGATTGCACATGGTGTCTTATAGTTACAATTTTTTGTCAAACATCGAAGAAATATGGGTTCTCCTCTTCAAACTGGAAACAAAACGACAATACATGGAATGACGCCATACCACCTCTAATTCTAAAAAAAAGTCAAAGCCACACCCTGGGCCAGTAAAGTCATGGCGACGGTCTTTTAGGAATCTGAAGGGGTGGTTTCGTTTGAAGTCATTGCTCATGGTGCAACGATCGGCTGTGAGGTGTATTGCTATACGCTCAGGAAATTGAGGAAACGACTTCAGCGTAAACGTCGCCAAAAAATATAAACGATCTTCTCCTTTCCCATGACAAGGCAAAGCCTTTTATAAGTCTGGGCGCCCGAGAGGAGCTCACAACCTTCATTAGACAGTTCGACCTCATCGACCCTGCATCCCGGATCTCGCACCTTCCTACTTTCATCTGTTTGGCACAATGAAGGACACTCTCCGCTGCACGTAGGGGGACGTTTTTGATGCAGCAAGTCGTTGGCTCCGATGTCTACCAGTAGAGTGGAGCCATACGAGAATACAGGCCCTACAAGTATGATGGCGTAAGGACGTCGCACTGAACGGAGTTTATATTGGAGAACAGGATTATCTAGCCAGAGATTGGAGAATAATACGGGGTAATGGAATCCTGAATTAATGTAACTTGCTTTCAGGAAAAAAAATGTTTTACGTTACTTATTGAACTCCCTTCTTAGGTAAAAGACTTCCAGCAAAGATCTGTGACATCCCGCACCACTTGTTGGAGACAAGCAGTAGCCGAACTAGGGAACTACTTCCACGTGAGTAGGCAGCAGCAAACCCACAACACAAAGGGCTGCGTTTATAATGGCACCATGATCGGGAAGCATGAACCGCTGAGGAATGGCGTCGTATTATGTTCTGCGTCCAGGTTCCGCGTCATACTAGACTATCATATTTTGCGAGAATGGCAGAGAGCTGGGGACAGATTCCATCCTTCTAAGGTTTTGGAAAGGAACAGCTCTGTTAATCTGGGGAGACATCGGGTATGACTTGAGGTCATGTCTGGTACTGACAGACAGAACGGAGTGTCACGGACATCCTGCGTCCTCATACGTTCCTTGCAGAACAGTGCTTGTTCATACATTGCACGTGAGTCTGAACTATTTCCGTGATGGCCAGGAATTCCTCAGATTTATCCCTGATGTGTGGGACCTGCTCGGATGTCAACCGTCTCAGCGCCAGTTCCACAATATCAAGAATGAGTTACAAAATTTGTGGGCCATCTTGCCTTAGGAGAGGATATAATGCCTTTGCGACACCCGTATCATCAGAATAAGTACATGTATCAAGGCCAAAGGGGATTGAAACGTAGGACTTCGGGAAAGGCAGGGTTCGGTGTGGACGGGGCCTTACTCAGTTACTGTTGGTTGCTCAGTTTCATTCTTTCTTTTCCTTTTTTTTCACGTACACTCTTTTTGGAACCAACTGCATGTAACGCTGACAATATGGAACAATTATCAAATTTGACTGTTAAGACACAACGTCTAATAAAAAAATTCTTAAGCAAGTTGCACTCACAGCTGAAGGTCCTATTGAGCAGAAATTCAAATTATTTGTTGGCTGAAGACCCCGGTAGTAATAGCTCAAAACAATTTGGCGGCTGAAGACCTGGATAGCAAACTACCTGGACAGCAAATTCCTAAGAACAGTTACAGTTCTCCAGGAGATACTAAAGTATTTTTTTAAAAAGACAATCAGAATTTCACTATTAAGACACAATATCTAATTAAAAACTCTTAACAGAAATTGCATTGACAGTTGAAGGTCTTATTGACAAAAAATTCAAATTATTTGTCGCCCGAACGCCCTAATAGTGATAAATCAGAATTAAAATATTTAAAAATATCAATTATCACAATTAGATCAGACCAAGAGAGAAGTGTTCCTCAAACAGTGCTCCAAGGACTGGCCTGGGAAAATCGCTCAACTCGAAACTGATAAGACAGGCAGCCAAGAGTTGTATTCACTTAGCCGGATGGTAACTCAAACTAGTGACAGTTTACGCAGACCAACACTCTTGCAAAATCTACCTAACTTCTGATAACCAACAAAATGATGGAACTAGTAGACAGTACTGCATCGTCAGAATACGTCGTTTAGAACATCCAGAAGCAGAAGGAACCTCTGTGACCAAAGCAGTCCAACAGAATCAACATATCTGAACCACAATCAAGGAGGCTGTGTAACAACACGCCTTACTGGACAGCAGCGGCAAGCCGAGGAAAGGTACACTACCGCGAAAATCCGCTAACCTCCAGGGCAGGTATCTGGGGGGTTAGTGGCCACTAGTCAGAAAAATACTGCTGGTTGAAGTAGACCAATAAACCCAAGAAATTGAATGATTAATAATAAGGAGCAGAGGATGATTAATTTTGCCAAATCCTAACATTCCACTAGTTGCTCATCATCTAAGTGGTCCTGTGAGCAGCAACGCGTGAAGAAACAGCGTGAGCTCAAAATAGTGGAGGTTTCACTACTGGCTTCATGTTCACTCAACTCAAACGTCCTGGATCCAGTGGACAACGGGATTGTGGGCCCCGCCACTACAGCCCCTCGATCCGGCTGTGCCTGTGTGCCACCAGCAGTCCTGGCATGTTCTCGCTCTGCTGGACCTCACTACTACTCCGTCCCAACCAAACTCCCCAACACCCTCCGACCTGGAAAACACTTGACGTCGCCCCAAAGATAATACTACGGTACTAGGTGTAGATAACAGCTGCTGCTGCCACTAGCAGACAGACAACGCTAGCAAACGTAGTGGCGCCAGTAAACAAGAAGAAAACGAGACGCCACTATCCCTATTGCACGATGCCAACCTACCAACCGCACCAACGCAAGCCACAATATGGCTCAGGGATGAAACATAATAACAATATATGGACTCGTACTGCCAAGTACTTTGTAAATTTGATTCTGTTTTGTAATCACCGCGATAACATCACATACCTTCTCAACAAATTACGTTCCGTACAGGTTGTGCTGATTTTCTTGACAACTAAAAATTATTTATTTCGAGAAACAAAATAAAAATGTATGGCTCTGGTGTTTAGCTACGAGGGTTACATAAACCAGCATGATTATCTTCATTGTCACTTTTTGCATAAAGAAGGTGTGTACGGCATTAACGTCGCAAGCACATTTGCTGCCCCAGCACATTACTTCCCTGTAAGCCATAGGCTTCTTATTTGTGTGTGAGCTTTTATATCGATAGTTCCCGGTATTATTAGCCTCTCTGGGCGCAGTAGCTTCTCGAGTTGTTTTTCGCCTGCAAAGGGCAGCTTTGTGGGTCAGTATTTAAGCGCTTTTGCGGCCAGGAGGCGCTCTCGAAGGGGAGGTTGTAGGGTACATCAAAACAAATATTTTTCCATAATGTCATTTTCACCTATGAGAATTATTTAAACCGGTGGAGGCCGTATTACGCTCTTCAGTTGTAGGAAACTGCTCTCCGCCAGTGAAGTAGTGCATTGTCTCTGTTTACTAATGGAGCGATGCACCTGAAGTGAGTACACTGATACGGTTGGTGCTTACTACGTAGCGCACCACAACGGACGAGCTGCACAGCGGGTATATCAACATTAATATCCTAATCACCGAATCCCGCATCATACGACCTTTGCAGCTGTGTACTAACGTCTGAGTGAGACCGGGTCATTTAGCAGATTACCTGGACAGGGACGCCGTCGCACGGTAAGAACGCTGTAATTTGAGGAAGCTGTCTTGGAGCATGTGAAGGGGCATCCTTCAATCAGCACTAGTGCAATTGCACGTAACATGGGGACGCGTCAGACGAATGTACGAACAGTCCTGCGAGAGCAACTGTTACGTCCATTTCACTTACAGCGGGTCCACAACTAGGAACCAGTTGCTTATCCACCCAGAGCACAGTTTTCGCAGTGGTACCTGGAACAGTGTCAAGTGCATCCTACATTTCCATCCACTGTGTTGTTTACCGAATAAGCAACGTTCGGGCGTGATGGAGTCTTCAACATGCACAATTCGCATGTTTGGAGTGTGGGTAACCCACATGTCAAAGTTACTAGCGCTCATCAAGTGTGGGCCGGTGTTATTGGGGACTGTTCGATTGGGCCGTGTCTGCTACATAGGCCATTAAATGGCAAACACTACTGGAATTTTCTCGCCAGAGCAATGCCAAAATTGCTGGTAAACGTCCCGCTTCCTACAAGACAATGCATGTGGTTCCAACATGGCGGGGCGCCGGCACGTTTCAGTCATCGTGTGCGTCGGGTCCTGGACCGACAGTTCCCAGAAACTTGGATTGGCAGAGGCAGAGTGTTTGTTGGTTTAATTAATTTGCCGCCAGAGAAATCTTTCTCTGCCGGTTTAAATACTCCTCACTGGAAATAATGACATTAGGGAAAAACATTTGTTTTGATGTCCCCTACAACCTCCCAGAGTTTGTCGGTTTAAATACTTTTCAGCCAGTATCACTCTTTAAATGAGTGACTTAATCTAGAAGTCCTATTACACAGTTTGCAGACTTTCTTCAGTTGAAAATTCAGTAATGACATACAAAGGAAGTTACGTTGAGGGTATCAATGTCATGGCTAAACTACATTCACTGCCAAAACAAATTCGAACTAATCAGGGCAATCTTTGCTTCGCCGTGATTCTATTTCCTTCTTGGTCGAATAGCATTCCCTCTAAGAACCTTCCGAGATTCGTAATTGTTCTCTCTAAAGTTCAACACGATTCAGTTGAAATTAAAGGGTCTTTGGATACAGCTCATTAGCTCTGGGGAGCGTCGATGTCTGTCGGCTCTGACAGCCGCCTCGTCTCCACAGCGGCGAGGGCAGAGATCGGTGTAATTACACCAGCGGCCCGTTTGGCGGTCATGTCTGCCCTGGAAGCCACTGGGGCGGCGCGAGCCGTGATTTTGATGGCGTTGCCCATGCCGTTCGGGTGGACGGAGAGGGAAAATGGCGAATCGAGAAAGGGGCGGTGTTTGGTGCACGGCGAGTGACAGCCGGAGAGCGATCGGATGCGCGTGCTTGCTCACTGGCCATGTGATCGGCGCTTCACAGGGCGCTGATTGGCTCTGCCTGTCGAACCATCCTCGTGATCTCGTCAGTCGCTGGTTCTGCCCTTGTAAATAAGCACTCCTGTATAGCCGCACAGGGTCTACTTCGCTGTATGGATCCCTGTACCAGAATACAGTATCCATAAAAAGTAGTTCAGCTTAACAATAAATGCGCAGACACCACACACAGACAGACACACACTCACACACAGACAGACACACACACCGACACACACTCACACACAGACAGACAGACACACACACACACACACACACACACACACACACACTTACACACAGACACACATACACACACACACACACAGACACACACACACACACACACACACACACACACACAGGCCACACAGACACATACTGATGAGGCGAAGCTGCTTAAAAGCCTGTTGGTCCACTTTCGAAACACAGTCCAGCAGTGCTTCGGCATGGTAACTCTGTAACTTGGCGGTAGGTTCCCTGATTAACTTTGCCCGTTGTTTGAATATAGGTTTAGGCCCATCTAAAATTTAGGAAACAATCCCTTAACAGATTGAGTTTGAAAAGGTCGCAACGGATAACGCAGTGATTTACTACGGGGCAGTCAGAGGACACTACGTCCCGTTAGCTACGCTTGTCCCAAGAACTACGTATTTTACTAGCATGATTATTAGTGAAACAAAAGTGACACTGTTTTTGCCGTATAGGAAACAATAAATTAAAAGAACGCGAAATGTTTATTTTGGCTAAGTTTTCGGATGTGAACAGTGGTCTTTTGTATTTAATTGATAGACAAAACAATGTTAATACATTTTTATAAACGAGCCTATGGCCTCACGTTTACCTTAGGCTGGCGAGTCCTGTGGGGTGGCGATATTTGGGGAGCACGTGGTCGCTGCTCAGTTTCGAAACACACGCACTCACGTGCACTAAATACATATACCAAACAAAATGTTGATAGCATTTTTGTACGAAGTATTGTATGTACCTTGTGGTTGGCATCGAGCAGGATTTTGGGTGGCTGCATAGCCTTGTATGAAGCGCTTCGAATTAAATCGTCTCATTCTTTGACAAATGTACGCTCGATACAAATTTTACTGATAATTTAAAAGTCGACCACAAATAAAATACCGCAAGCTGAAACTGTTAAGGCTTGGGCTACGATTTGAGTCCATAGAACGCGTGGTCGCACCTAACGGAAATCATCTTATAATCCCACTGATTAACTGAACCAATAATTGTAACCAGAACCTAAATGGTAATACGAAACAACTAGGAAAAGAAAGTGATGAGATTAGAAACTATAAACACATTCAAATACCTCTTTGTCCTTCGTTCGACACAGACGTTCTGAAGGAACGTCTGGTCGCTTACCTGTCTTCCGAACAACTCCCTGTAACCGTCGCGCGGAGCTTTGTCCGAACCGCCCGAGGTGATGGGGGAGGCCCATGACCAACCTCTGCTACTTAAACGTTTTAGCTTTGCTCATCTTTGGCCAAGCCCTCCTGTTCCTTCTCTCTGCTTTCCACCGACACCGTTTAGGTTGGTAGAAGATTAAGAAACGTACCACTTCTCTGGTTCGTCTGCTACTTCATTCAATTCATTCACACTTGACCACACACTTTCAGGAAGGGTGAGAAATGGAAATCAGGACGCAGGACATGTACATAAGACTGAAAAGAAATTTATCGACCCATATTGTTTCTACAGGGATGCAGTTGTTGGAGCAGAGATTAATTAGTTGGATGAAGATTGATTTAATTTTACAATTTAGTATGTCAGGTAGTATGGAGATTTGTTTCGGCACTCATTTAGTTATGTAACAACACCTATTGTGGTGTTACAACTTGTACGAATACTTCGGCCGAAAACCATTCAGCCATTCTCAAGGTGACTCTCTTTCAATATTTGTAACGCAGCCGGCCAGAGTGGCCGAGCGGTTCTAGGCGCTACAGTCTGGAGCCGCGCGACCGCTACGGTCACAGTTTCGAATCCTGCTCCGGGCATGGATGTTTGTGGTGTCTTTAGATTAGTTAGGTTTAAGCAGTTCTATGTTCCAGTGGACTGGTGACCTCAGAAGTTAAGTCCCATAGTGCTCAGAGCCATTTGAACCATTTGTAACGCACTTTACTCAGTGGAATGAACGGGCGGGTGACACTCATTCCACAACACTTCTGACGTCACGCGCAATATCGAAAACCGCAGGAACTGCTATCGACTTCCGTTAGCGTTCCACTCGCAGCAATTTAAGCTGACCCCTCCGGTTCCTACCTAACCACACATTCAGAAATAGCCGCTTATTCACAAAAAGTAGGTAAACAAGGAAATATTGGCAACAAAGAAGGAATTATAACTATCACGCTGCTCGTTTCACTCGCAGCACTTTTAGTTCTCCACATACGTTCCTGCCTAGCCACACATTCGGAAATCGCCACTTATTCGTAAATAAACAGAAGAGTATTTGTGATAGCGAAGAATATAAATGTTATTGCTCTGAACTCTACCCGGAGCAATTAGAGCTGCCCTCTTAGGTTCCTGCCTAACCGAAAATTCGGAAATCGACACATATTCGGAAATAAACAGCCACATATTTATTTCATCTTTCGTTATCTAATCGCACGGAACAACATCGAATATTGCAGAACATACTTATCTTACATACATAAAAAATCCCAGAATGTGATGACAACACTAAGGTAAAAAATTAAAAATAGTAATGAGCATGTACTGTGATGGGTACCTACATCCTTCGACTTCATAAACCACTACGTTATCGCCGGCCGCGGTGGTCTAGCGGTTCTAGGCGCTCAGTCCGGAGACGCGCGACTGCTACGGTCGCAGGTTCGAATCCTGCCTCTGGCATGGATGTGTGTGATATCCGTAGGTTAGTTAGGTTTAAGTAGTTCTAAGTTCTGGGGGACTGATGACCACAGATGTTAAGTCCCATAGTGCTCAGAGCCAGCCACTACTTTATCCATTACTCTTTCTTTTTCTTTTGTCTACAGCCTATTCATGTGATTTTCTTAAATCTCAGTTATCATATGGTCTCTTGAAGGTTTACAGCATTGATTTGTTATTAACTGACATCTAATCATAAGGGTGACGTTTTTGTGATACTTTTCAATGCACCGCTGCTTTGAAACGCTATACTGCAAGCTATAATACAAAACAGCTCAATGTGTCAAAATAAATGCGACACCTGCCGTATCGATTATCGATATTGCGGTGGGTTTGTGACGTCAAAATGACATCACGATCGCAAGTGTTGTGAGATGAGGGTTACCTTTAACGTGCACGCGTCAAAGATAATACTGTTGGCAACAAGTTTGGAGTTAAAAGTGAAGGGAGTTGGCCCTATAGACTTACGTTGTACGTTGTCTTGAAGCCAGAGTGATTGGGGCTTGCCACCTTCTTAAATAGCCCCGTGCTCTTACCCGCGAATGGCAAAGGTCATGAGTTCGAGCCTCAGTTCGGCACACAGGTTCAAATGGCTCTGAGCACTATGGGACTTAACATCTGTGGTCATCAGTCCCCTAGAACTTAGAACTACTTAAACCTAACTAACCTAAGTACATAACACACATCCATGCCCGAGGCAGGATTCGAACCTGCGACCGTAGCAGTCCCGCGGTTCCGGACTGAGCGCCTGAACCGGTAGACCACCGCGTTGGCACACAGTTTTAATCTGCCAGGAAGTTCCATATCGGCGCACACTCTGTTGCAGAGTGAAAATTTCATTCTTGGAACAGTATCAGAATGGCTGGGGGTCTTGTGACGATTTTAATGGTGAGCAGTAGACCTTAAGCTCAGATGCCTCTTTGGCGACATTCGATGTTAGCGGGTAAAGGGCACCAGTAGTAATTCCCGTCTTATTATCTCAGAAGTCATTCGTAGCAACGTCTAAAAAATACCACTGTGTGGAACCCCTCGTCGTACTCAACAAAAAGATAAAAATTTGTGAGGTATGACTCAGGAGACCGTGAGGAAAAGATCGAGTAACAATCGACAGGATAACGCTCTGTGAGTCGGGGCGTGGGATGTCGGAAGTTTGAACGTGGCAGGGAAGCAAAAGAATCAGAAAAGGAAAATGCAGAGGCTCAATCTACGAGGGTCGTTCAACAAGTAATGTCACACATAAAAAAAGCCATTACTATACATAGACAAACGTCCTTGTTCGTGCTTCACATTGCATGTTTGTTCTGTGCGCCGGTGAAGTTTAAAACCTTTCTGGCAGATGGCAGACCCGTAGTATAGCGTCAAAATGGCGTCTACATACGACTCACGTTACAAGCAGCTGGTGTAACTGAATTATTGTGTGCAGAAAAAGAATCAGTAGTGAACATCCATAAACGTTTGTGTGCACTGTATGGCGATGCTGCAGTTGATAGGAGTACAGCTGGGCGATGAGTAAAGAATGTTACAGCCTCGGGAAATTCAGAAACAGAGCTCCATGATCAGCTACGCTCGGGACGTTCTGTCACAGCCACTGCTCCAGACATGCTGAATCGTGCAGATGCCATTATTCGTGCCGACCGGCGCATCACAACTAGGCAATTGGCTCTTCAGTTGTCGGTCAGCATTGGAAGTGCGTTTGCGATGATTGAGAGTCTCGGCTATTCAAAGAGGTGCTCACGATGGGTTCCACGATTGCCTACAGCGGGCCACAAGATTCAAAGAAAGACCATTTCATCTGAAATGTTGGAGTGTTTTGAGACTGATGGAGAGGCCTTCCCGTTACGTTACGGGGAAGAAAGCTGGGTGCACCACTTTGCACCGGAAACAGAAAAGCAGTCTATGGAGTGGCATCATCCTCATTCACCACAAACGAAAAATTCAAGACAACCCCTCCTGCAGGAAAATTCATGGTGACAGTCTTCTGCGATTGTCGTGGTGTCATTCTTGTGGATGTGATGCCAAGAGGGTCAAATAAAATGGCTCTGAGCACTATGAGACTTAACTTCTGAGGTCATGAGTCCCGTAGTACTTAGAACTACTTAATCCTAACTAACCTAAGGACAACACACACATCCATGCGGGAGGCAGGATTAGAACCTGCGACCGTATCGGTCACGCGGTTCCGGACTGTAGCGCCTAGAACCACTCGGCCACCCCGACCGGCCCAAGAGGGTCAACCATAAATTCAGAGGCATACGTGAAGACTGGATAAACCGGTTTCGGCGTGTTCGATCAGACAAGAACCCAATAGAAATCTTGCTCCAACACGATAATGCAGCCGGTCGTGGTGGCAGAGCGGTTCTAGACGCAGCAGTGTGGAACAGTGCGACCGCTACGGTCTCGGGTTCGAATCTTGCCTTGGCATGGATGCGTGTGATGTCCTTAGGTTACTTATGTTTAAGTGGTTCTAAGTTCTAGGCTCAGAGCCATTTGAACCAATTTTTAACGATAATTCACGTCCACACACAAGTCAGAAAACCCGGAAACAAATCGCCATATTGGTTTGGACATCATTGCCTCATCCACAGTCTGACTTCTATCTCTTTGGGCCGCTTAAAGATTCTCTACGGGGAACACACTTTGAAGGTGACGAGAGTGTTAGACATGCAGTGAAAACAAGGATACGCCTAGAGGACAAGAGCTTTTACCATCAGGGAATACATGATCTTCCACAACCTTCACGTACGGCCATAGAACATGATGGAGACTACATAGAAAAACTGGACATGGACAAGCCATATTGATGTATATTGTCACCATATTCTGACTCTTAACAATAAATAAGTTACTTGTTGAACGACCCTAGTAGATAGAGTAGAGATCAGGGATGTGAAATGGAAAGAAGATAACGATTTCCTATCTGATGTGTATAAGGTAATATCAACAGCAGAAGATAATGGTATAATGGAAGTAGGAAACGTTATGAGTAGGAAGCTAGAGCAGAGAGTCAGTTACTGTGAACAGCTCAGTGATAGGGTTGTTCTCATAATAAGTGACAGCAAAATAATGCCGACAGCAATAGTTCATGTATACACGCTGACGTCGCAATCAGAAGATGAAGAGATAGAGAAAGTGTGTGGGGTTATTGGACGGGTAATTCAGTACGTAAAGGGACATGAAAACCCAACAGCCATGGGGGATTGGAATGTGGTTGCAGGGAAAGGAGTAGAACATAGGGTTACTGAAGAATACTCGTATGTGATTGGTAGTAAGAATGAGGGAAGAGAAATACTAATGGAATTCTGCAATAAATTTTACCTAGTAATTCCAAATACTTTGTTCAAGAATCACAAGAGGAGGTATACATGGGACAGGCCGAGAAATAAGGGAAGATATCAGCTGGATTACGTCAATGTCAGACAGAGATTTCAAAATCAGCTAATGGACCGTAACGCGTATGCAGTAACCTATGCAGGCTCAGATCATAATTTGGTATTGATGAAGAGTACAGTGAAGTTTGAGAGAATAGCCAGAGAGAAACGATTTATAAACAAGTGGATATGAAAATACTAACGATTGAAGAGATATCCTTGAAGTTCTTTTGGGGTATAGATACCGCGTCAGTGAATAGCTCGGTAAGCAGTTCAGCATTTCAGTTAAAGAGCAACGGACATCTTTAAAAAGGGCTATCGCAGAAGTTGGGATGAAAAATATAGGAACAAAGAAGGTAACTGCGAGGAAACCATGCGTAACAGGAAAAGCACTTCAGAAGGGCGTACAAAAATGTTCAGGAAATTTCAGTGATACACAAGTTCATGTCAGCTTGGAATTAAATAAACGGGAAGTGCAGGAAAGCTGAGGAAAAATGGCTGCACGAAAAACGTGAACAAATCGAAAAAGAATTAACTGTCGGAACGACTGACACAGTCTACAGGAAAGTCAAAACAGTCTTCGGTGAAATTAAAAGCAAGGGTGGTGCACCATCCTGAGGAGCACACTGAATGACTATGAGGGGAAAGTCTTGTCTGATCACTTGATACAAGAGACAGAAGTCGATGGAGGAAAGATAGGGGATCCAATATTAGACTTTAATAGAGTTTTGGAGTACTTAAGTTCAAATAAGGCGGAACATTCCATTGGAATTTCTAAAATCATTGGGGGAAGTGACAACAAAACGATTCCTTACTTTGGTGGGTAGAAAGTATGAGACAGGCGAAATATTACCTGACTCTCAGAGAAACAACGCCGGCACAATTCCGAAGATTGCGAGAGCACGCAAGTACCAGAATTATAGCACAATCTGCTTAACACCTTTTGCATCCAAGTTGCTGACAAGAATAGTATGCAAAGGAATGGAAAAGGAAATTGAAGTTCTCTTGGATGGCGATCAGTTTGTCTGAAAGCTAAGAGTGTAAGCTCTCTACAAAATATTGTCTGTATAAGAGAAAACTGAATTGAACTGTGCCGTGAAATAAAATTTAAACTTCATGAAATGCAAAATCTGAAATAATTAAAATTGATGTAATTAATTGCGGGGTTGATAGCATATGCAAAGCTGGTCTGGAAGCACTAACAAAACGATGCGTTATCGGTAGTCATCACTGTACTTGATTACTGTAACGCCACCGTCTGCTTCCGATAATGGCCTACTGCTGTAATGTCGTGCATGAGTAGTACTGCTGACGGACAGTAATACGCCTGTTGATATGCTGAACTCTAGCAGGAGCAACAGAGGCGCCAGTCTCGCTCCCAAACAGCGCACTCATCGACGACAGCGACCCAAAGTGACGGTCTATGTTGCGCATACACAAGTCACGTATTCGCCACGCGATATTCATTATTCTTCCCCGTTCTGCCTACTGAAGACGTGGATCGATCGCTAGCAAGACAAAGGAAGAAGGCAATGGTCATCCCCATCCCAAAGCCGGGGGAAGACGTAAATGTTCCGAATAACTACAGTAAAATCTTTCGGCTGCATACTATCAGCAAGACCTTTGAGAGAATTGTACTTGAACGATTTCAATGGCCCCTGACCGCAGATCGCAGAATCCGTCCCCAACAATTCTCCTTTCAGAAGAAGCTGCTGTGGAAATACATGTCCTCCAGCTCATGGAACATGTCTCCACATATTTTAATGCATTCACCACCACGGCAGTGGCATTTCTCGATTGAGACAAAGGCTACGAGAGGATCTGGAAACAGATATTAATCTCCAAATTAGTGAGACACTCGACGATTCCTGACTGTTAAATTCACCTCGTCAAGCCGCGCGGAGTGGCCGCGAGGTTTGAGCCGCCATGTCACGGATTGCGCGGCCCTTTCCGCCGGAGGTTCCAGTCTTTTCTCGGGCATGGGTGCGTGTATGTTGTTCTTAGCATCAGTTAGTTTAAGTATTGTGTAAGTCTAGGGACCGATGACCTCAGCAGTTTGATCCCTTTGAATTCACACACATTTGAACATTTCGAAAGCTACTTCCAGCGACTATCATTGTTACCATAGAGGGAAACCAATCCTGTTTCAAGACAGAGACCAACGGGATTCCCAAGTGGTCCTCCCCAATGGTCTTCAACGTCTTCATCAAGAACTTCCCCCTGGTGGACAACGTTTTCCTAGCACAATGTGCCGACGATACGGCGCTCATTGTGAGTGACCAACAGCATGTCGCCAGTACCAACCGGTTACGACGGCTAATGGACAAGGTCATTCCTGGTGCAAGCCAACAAGTTTAATCTGAATGCTGACGAAACGACGGTGGTGTACTTTTGCAAGAGGAGATCAAAGGTGCACCTGTGGTTTTGTCTAAAGACCGCAGTGCTGTAACGAAGTCTGCACCTGTTATCGATACCACAGAAGTTAACGATGTCTCCAGTCATTCCACAATGACGAATGGGAGCTGTCAACGAAGTCACGCCCTCTCTCCCAGAGTTGCAGCGTCACCATTCGAAGGCTAATGTACACCAGAGCAGAAGCAGACTCATCCCAGATGGTGGCCTTCAAACAAACAGACAAGTCGTCTAGTTAGGGTACATGGTTACACACATCTTAGATTGAACTGTCACCCACAACTTTGTGAACTTTGTAATTCACAAGAAGAGTTTAGTAAATACGTGCGTCAAGTGAGGTTTAAAATTCAAAAATAGTTTTAAATATTCGGCTCATTCCTTTGGTATGGCATTGTATAGATATAAGTAAATCTTTTTATCATTCCGGTAAAAAATTAACTAATTATTTACATGTTTTAGTTCCAATCTACCATCCATGAGAGCTTGCACAGAACCCATAGTTGTAGCCGGCGACTGTAATTTTGTCAGGTCATGGTATGGTACAAGATCACAGGCTATCATGGTCACTATGCGTCTTCTGTCTGCAGGTAATATTGGACTCCAGCCTATTCTTCCATACAAACGATTAGAAGAAGAAGAAGTAGAAGAAGAAAAAGAAGAAGAAGTGTCTGGAGATGGCCAAGGCGCTAACCTCCTCAATCGTTTAATTAACGTGGCCACGCTACGAAACTGCCCTTACGGTAGCCCGGCTTGGGGAATTGCGTGCAGAACAGGGGTGCCATACCTTGAGGTCGTGCTAAACAAAGTATTACCGTGGATATTCCCTCCCTCCTTCCACCCCCCCCCCTCCCGCCCCACCCACATACACATACACACACACACTCATATAGAAGTGAAACATGCACGATATATAGTTTGGACAAGAAGAGAATAGAAGCTTTCGAAATGTGGTGCTACAGAAGAATGCTCAAGATTAGATGGGTAGATCACATAACTAATGAGGATTTAATGAACAGGAGTGGGGAGAAGAGGAGTTTGTGGCACAACTTGGCAAGGAGAAGGGACTGGTTGGTAGGACATGTTCAGAGGCATCAAGGGATCACAAATTTAGCATTGAAGGGCAGTGTGGAGGGTAAAAATCGTAGAGGAAGACCAGGAGATGAATACACTAAGCAGATTCAGAAGGATGTAGGTTGCAGTAGCTACGGGGAGATGAAGAAGCTTGCACAGGATAAAGTAGCATGGAGAGCTGCATCAAACCAGTCTCAGGACTGAAGACCACAACAACAATATATATAACCACTATCAGGGATAAAACCATGTAGCTCTAGGCCACAATCGACCTATTCACGGGGGTCGCAACCCCGATGGGCTTACGAATAGCTTGGTCTGGACCAGAGAATCGCTTCATGGTTCCCTTTAACATTCTCGTAGACGACTTTACGCTTCAAGCAACACAGATATTGTCTTTGTTACGACACCATAGTAGGTCAACTGAGGGCCCTTGAAGTCAATGGCCACGTGTCCCTAGAAGAGGAACTTGTTCGCTTCAATAAACAATTAGAACCATAACCTTCTTTATTTGGTCATCAGTCTACTGACTGGTTTGATGCGGCCCGCCACGAATTCCTTTCCTGTGCTAACCTTTTTATCTCAGAGTAGCACTTGCAACCTACGTCCTCAATTATTTGCTTGACGTATTCCAATCTCTGTGTTCCTCTACAGTTTTTGCCCTCTACAGCTCCCGCTAGTACCATGGAAGTCATTCCCTCATGTCTTATTAGATGTCCTATTATTCTGTCACTTCTCCTTATCAGTGTTTTCCACATATTCTTTTCCTCTCCAATTCTGCGTAGATCCTCCTCATTCCTTACCTTATCAGTCCACCTAATTTTCAACATTCGTCTGTAGCACAACATCTCAAATGCTTCGATTCTCTTCTGTTCCGGTTTTCCCACAGTCCATGTTTCACTACCATACAATGCTGTACTCCAGACGTACATCCGCAGAAATTTCTTCCTCAAATTAAGGCCAGTATTTGATATTAGTAGACTTCTCTTGGCCAGATATGCCTTTTTTGCCATAGCGAGTCTGCTTTTGATGTCCTCCTTGCTCCGTCCGTCATTGGTTATTTTACTGCCTAGGTAGCAGAATTCCTTAACTTCATTGACTTCGTGACCATCAATCCTGATGTTAAGTTTCTCGCTGTTCTCATTTCTACTACTTCTCATTACCTTCGTCTTTCTCCGACTTACTCTCAAGCCATACTGTGTACTCATTAGACTGTTCATTCCATTCAGCAGATAATTTAATTCTTTTTCACTTTCACGCAGGATAGCAATGTCATCAGCGAATCTTATCATTGATATCCTTTCACCTTGTATTTTAATTCCACTCCTGAACCTTTCTTTTATTTCGATCATTGCTTCCTCGATGTACAGATTGAAGAGTAGGGGCGAAAGGCTACAGACTTGTCTTACACATTTCTTAATACGAGCACTTCGTTCTTGATCGTCCACTCATATTACTCCCTCTTGGTTGTTGTACATATTGTATACGACCAGTCTCTCCCTATAGCTTACCCCTACTTTTTTCAGAATCTCGAACAGCTTGCACCATTTTATATTGTCGAACGCTTTTTCCAGGTCGACAAATCCTATGAAAGTGTCTTGATTTTTCTTTAGCCTTGCTTCCATTATTAGCCGTAACGTCAGAATTCCCTCTCTCGTCGCTTTACTTTTTCTAAAGCCAAACTGATCGTCACCTAGCGTATTCTCAATTTTCTTTTCCATTCTTCTGTATATTATTCTTGTAAGCAGCTTCGATGCATGGGCTGTTAAGCTGATTGTGCGATAACTCTCGCACTTGTCAGCTCTTGCCGTCTTCGGAATGGTGTGGATGATGCTTTTCCGAAAGTCAGATGGTATGTCGCCAGACTCATATATTCTACACACCAATGTGAATAGTCGTTTTGTTGCCACTTCCCCCAATGATTTTAGAAATTCTGATGGAATGTTATCTATCCGTTCTGCCTTATTTGACCGTAAGTCCTCCAAAGCTCTTTTAAATTCCGATTCTAATACTGGATCCCCTATCTCTTCTAAATCGACTCCTGTTTCTTCTTCTATCACATCAGACAAATCTTCACCCTCATAGAGGCTTTCAATGTATTCTTTCCACCTATCTGCTCTCTCCTCTGCATTTAACAGTGGAATTCCCGTTGCACTCTTAATGTTACCACCGTTGCTTTTAATGTCATCAAAGGTTGTTTTGACTTTCCTGTGTGCTGAGTCTGTCCTTCCGACAATCATATCTTTTTCGATGTCTTCACATTTATCCTGCAGCCATTTCGTCTTAGCTTCCCTGCACTTCCTGTTTATTACATTCCTCAGCGACTTGTTTTTCTGTAATCCTGATTTTCCCGGAACATGTTTGTACTTCCTCCTTTCATCAATCAAGTGAAGTATTTCTTCCTTTACCCATGGTTTCTTCGCAGCTACCTTCTTTGTACCTATGTTTTCCATCCCAACTACTGTGATGGCCCTTTTTAGAGATGTCCATTCCTCTTTAACTGTACTTCCTACTGCGCTATTCCTTATTGCGGTATCTATAGCGTTAGAGAACTTCAAACGTATCTCCTCATTCCTTAGTACTTCCGTATCCCACTTCTTTGCATATTGATTCTTCCTGATTAGTGGCTTGAACTTCAGCCTACTCTTCATCACTACTATATTGTGATCTGAGTCTATATCTGCTCCTGGGTACGCCTTACAATCCAGTATCTGATTTCGGAATCTCTGTCTAACCATGATGTAATCTAATTGAAATCTTCCCGTACCTCCCGGCCTTTTCCAAGTATACCTCCTCCTCTTGTGATCCTTGAACAGGGTATTCGCTATTACTAGCTGAAACTTGTTCCAGAACTCAATTAGTCTTTCTCCTCTTTCATTCCTTGTCCCAATCCCATATTCTCCTGAAACTTTTTCTTCTACTCCTTCCCCTACAACTGCATTCCAGTCGCCCATGACTATTAGATTTTCGTCCACCTTTACGTACTGCATTACCCTTTCAATATCCTCATACACTTTCTCTATCTGTTCATCTTCAGCTTGCGACGTCGGCATGTATACTTGAACTATCGTTGTCGGTGTTGGTCTGCTGTCGATTCTGATTAGAACAACCCGATCACTGAACTGTTCACTGTAACAAACCCTCTGCCCTACCTTCCTATTCATAACGAACCCTACACCTGTTATACCATTTTCTGCTGCTGTTGACATTACCCGATCCTCATCTGACCAGAAATCCTTGTCTTCCTTCCCCTTCACTTCACTAACCCCTACTATATCTAGATTGAGCCTTTGCATTTCCATTTTCAGATTTTCTAGTTTCCCCACAACGTTCAAGCTTCTGATATTCCACGCCCCGACTCGTAGAACGTTATGCTTTCGTTGATTATTCAATCTTTTTCTCATGGTAACCTCCCCCTTGGCATCCCCTCCTGCAGATTCGAATGGGGGACTATTCCGGAATCTTTTGCCAATGGAGAGATCATCATGACATTTCTTCAATTACAGGCCACATGTCCTGTGGATACACGTTACGTGTCTTTAATGCAGTGGTTTCCATAGCCTTCTGCACCCTCATGTCGTTGATCTTTGCTGATTCTTCCGCCTTTAGGGGCAATTTCCCACCCCTAGGACAAGAGAGTGCCCTGAACCTCTACCCGCTCCTCCGCCCTCTTTGACAAGGCCGTTGGCAGAATGAGGCTGACTTCTTATGCCGGAAGTCTTCGGCCGCCAATGCTTATTATTTATCAACCTATCGACTCTGTTGGTCGTAGAGGAGATGGACCTGGACACAAAAAAAAGGATGTTCCGGGCTTTATGCAGGCCTCCCAGTGGGCGAGCTCCTGGCAAACTCAACATCACATTGCGACATCGTTGCAGCAGCCGCCACGGATGCGCCGAGTCGCGTACTGCTTGCAGGAGAGGCTGGTGCCTCTGGTGGCTTCTGCTGGTGGTCAGCATGTCAAGAGGTGTGTTACTGTCCATCAGCAGTAATGTTTCCAAAACACGCAGCGTACTTGTGATGCTCGGCGCAAGACTGTCTCCGGAGGAGCTGCTGCACCGCTGGAACTGACTACCCGCTGGTCGCGGGCGTTGGCCGGAAACAAGATTGTCTGCCAGTGGCCCACTACAAGACTTGTCACTCCATTTGCCCGAATATTCCTCCCCGTTTGAGTTAAGTTGACAGTGACATGGTATTCCGAAAGCTAAAACCGTACATATTAAAGGTCACTACATTAGTCTAACTGGCGTATGGCTATTCTCAGTTTTGTAAATAGTTTATGACGACACTAGAGCCCATTATTATTTTTCCTGCTCAGTTTGCTTCCCTCCTTCACCCCTACCCCCCTCCAATCCTCTCAAGGGAATTATTACTCATACTTGCATTTTCTACAAACGGCACACTTCCCTCAGAGACCCCCCTCCCCCCTGCACCCCCCCCCCCCCACAACGAAAAAAATTTTTTCTGATACTTGCTGTTCCTACAGATATTTCAACGACAGTTTTGAGTCATCTCGGGAGCAGAGGGATCTACATTGTAGAGCAAAAAAAATGGTTCAAATGGCTCTGAGCACTATGGGACTCAACATCTTAGGTCATAAGTCCCCTAGAACTTAGAACTACTTAAACCTAACTAACCTAAGGACATCACACACACCCATGCCCGAGGCAGGATTCTAACCTGCGACCGTAGCAGTCCCGCGGTTCCGGACTGCAGCGCCAGAACCGCTAGACCACCGCGGCCGGCATTGTAGACCAAAGTTGCGGACAGAGCGGCGAGCGCGGGAGCGGCATGGCTATCTGCAACCAACTGTGCTCACCAAGAGAGGGCCCACCGAACCGAGTCAAACGGTATCGCCAGACACTGATACACGCAACAAGGAGAATAATGGACTCGGGAAGTGGACAGAGCGGGGACGTAAGCTGTATCCGTTACCTGCTGCTCGACTATGTGGTATCACCGTGCGTGGATTGGCAAGGCATCAGTGACGTCAGAGGAACGTGCAGCTGACGTTCGATCTGGTGCAAAGACAGACGGTACGTGACTATGGAGAATCGACATCTGTAATTACGGTGAAGCGACGTTACTTCCACGTGACTGTTCTCGACAACATAAAGTGTTTTACAGTTCTATTCAATACAGGCAGCATCTGATTGTTAAGGAAATAGGATTCTGGCCCTAATGTAGCCGACGATTGGTAATTTGATTGACTATGTTCAGATATGTTGTGTTGTTCATGAAAAGTTGGAGAGGAAGGGTAACATTGTCTGTGGTTTTGAGAAACAGTCCTATCAAAGAAGTGGGTAGTGCTTAAGAAGTAAATTGCTTTTAATTATTAGGTTTAAGTTAAATGTTCAGTGCATATTTTATATGACTTTTAAATGGGTATATGTGCTTGCTAATGCCAAGATAAGCTTTATACATTTTCTGCGTTATTTTATAACAAGCGTGTTTAGAGCGTAGTTGTTCAAAGCTCAGTGTGATTCGTAAAAGTCTAGTAAGACAGTTAACAGCATATTAAATTTTTGTTGTATGAAGTAATTTTTATTAACTGGTGTTCCACATAAAACTGAAAACAGAAATTTCTTGTGTAGACTATATTTTCGAGAATTAATATTTTTTCCTAGAACTGAGTAATAAGATAGAACACAGCACAATTCTGCATCTACGTTTGGTTCTTGTTTGGACTACTAACGTTAAATAAAAGTTTTTAAATCTTTTTCTTGACATTCAATAAACCTCCAGTATGTGCCGTTTCCCTAAATCCGTGTTTGTCTTTGTTCAAATTCGATACTTAATGATGGTGACGCGTAAAGTGCGGTCAGGAAAAATTTCTTTCTAGTCACCGAGAGACCTACTAAACTTCAATATACGAGTGCAACTCCAGCCAAAGGATCTAGCCTGTGCGCTAAAGGAGGAAGTAAGCCACAATTTCGTAGACGTCAAAGACTACCAATCTCCGTTGCCGGTAATCGACTGTTGCTATCAGAACTTTCTACCATTACCTGCAGAAGACAGCCCTTTCGTCGAGAGATGTATTACACCAGTACACGGACCAAAGGCTGTAACAACGCACAGACACGACTGCACTTAGGCCAAGGCTACCACATTAAAGGGACCTAAACCACAAAAAGTTTGAAATTAAAATATTTTTATTTTCATACTGGGTAGTTATAATCAAACTAAGTGTGTTGCGAGAGCTGTAGTGCTTGCTACATACATCGCAGCCTGCACAAACGTCGTAGGTATGTTGATTAATCAGTGCGCCCTTTGAGTATACCGAAAAATAATTTTTCCACTCTGTCACTAGGTGAAAATTTGGTGCTGTAAGCATCCATAATATGAAATGTTTTCTGTTTTGACGTAATAAACAGTTCATCAGTTGGCGACGCATATTTATTTCTTCTGTGAAGTTTTCCACACGAAAGGACATGGCTACTAGAAGGAAGACCGTCCACTGCTGTTTCATCAGAATGACAGAAATAGCAGCGCTACGTTGCGGGAACATCGCTGCGTCGCGGGAACATCACCGTCAGAAACATTTGTGAAGAGACCCCAAGTCAGTTAATGGGCTAAAGAATACAATCAAGAAATCTGAAGAAACAGGTGAACTAGGTAGTTCAGCGGCCCATTCCCATGCAGTAGTTAAAGTTGCTGTAGCCATAGCAGACAGTGCAGCACGTGCCTCATATTCTGTAGCTAATGCACAAGCTGTGTCACGGGAATTTCCTGTCTCCTGGTCAACAGTTCGAAAGTTTTTGAGGTGCATTTCAAGCTAGTATCTCTACAAGGTTCAGAATCTGCACAAATGAAGGCCCAAGACGGCCCCGGTGGCCGGGCGGTTTTTGGGGCTTCAGTCCGGAACCGCACGACTGCTACGCTCGCAGGTTCGAATCCTGCCTCGGGCATGGATGTGTGTGATGTCCTTAGGTTAGTTAGGCTTAAGTAGTTCTAAGTTCTGGGGGACTGATGACCTCAGATGTTAAGTCCCATAGTACTCAGAGTCATTTGAACCATTTTTTTGAAGCCCGAAGAGAGGCTACAAAGTAACTTTGCCCTCTATTTTCGTCATGTATAGAAGTGGGTGTCATGTGGCTGGGGAACATTCTCTGTACCAACGAGGCATATTTTTCCCTGCACGGTGCCGCGACTGCACAGAACTGTCTCATGTGGGGTTCTACTGTCGCATGTTGGGTTCATATGTTGTACAGGAGCATCTGCTGCACTCAGCTTATATGAGCGTGTGGTGTGGTTTCATAAGCTCCTTCATTCTCGTTTTTCTTCGTTAAGATGGCACCTCGTTTATATGTTACGTGTACAATGAAATGTGCACGTTATGACTTCCTCGTACAAAACGTGATTCCAGCTTTTCAAGAATTCAACTATACCGACACTAATATTTTTATGAGAGATGGGGCTATACCAAGTTTCACGTAACAGGTGAAAGGTTTGCCCCGAGAAACCTTCGGTATCCAACACATCATCTCTAGGAATTTCAAGATGTGTGGCCTTCCATGTCCCCTGACCTAAATCGCCGTGACTTCTGCTCGTGGGGATATCTGAAGAATCGTATCCATCAGGGATGCATCCGGACTCTTTCTGGTCTGAAGGTAAGCATACGACGACATATCATTCTGATTTCATCGGATATGCTGCAACCAACTACCGACGGTGCTGTGTTACGAAAGCAACAAGTTATAACCTGTGACGCTGTTATGATTAACGCACCAACAACCGTTGTCATGTGTTTGATCGTTGCAACCATTTTCCTGCGCACACACCACATTCTGACTGCTGGTAGCGTCATATTTTTACCTGATGACCGAAAGTGGAACTATTATCTTCTCAGCATACTCCGCGAGCGCACCGATTAATGAAATTAACTATGATTTTTCAGCCCTCTGCGATGTATACAGCTCACACTGAAGCACTCAGAAGAACATTAGTTTAATTATAGCGACATCGGTAATATCGGTTGGGCCACCGTGTAATTAGGAAAGACGTAGACTGGAGTTAAATCAGCTGAATTTTTCATTGGGCAGCAGATATGAATGAAATTTGCATTTCCAACTCAAACAGCGCGCTTCTTCGGCTGCAAATTCCCAGTGGCGCCCGAGCTAACGCATGGCACGTCAGCTGGCAAAATTGCCAATACTTTCAGGAAATGACAGTTAGAAGCGAAGTAAAAAGAAAAACTAAACAACTTTGACGAGCGAGACTGTTTTACTGAATTTAACAGTTTGAAGTGAGTTCGGTTTTGTGAAAGGCGATATCTTCCATGCCTCATTTCGTCCTAACCAGGACCCACATAATATTTTACTTCATCGTCCTTGACGCACATTAGAGAGGTCTGGAAACTGCGAAAAACAATTTTAGTATAACTGCATTTTTAATGAGGTATCGACAGAGAGAGAGAGAGAGGGGGAGGGGGGGGGGAGGAAATGGAAAACAAAAGACTGAGAAAAACACATACTCGAGCATCGCCAGATATTCAGCTAGGGTGTTAAATATATGACGTGAAGCATGTGAACACCGATGGCTGAAGACGCAAGGATGCAAGTTTTCATATATATCGGTGTATATGACTTCATATCTCTTGTATTACGTGTTATAGAATGATATAATTTTGCAGGTCAATTCAGTGGGGTCTGTGGATACCGTCTGAAAGTTCTGTTGCGAATACAGTTAGCAGTAAAGAAGTAATAATTTAAAAGTTACGTCTGATACCGAAATTTGGTTGCGTGAACAGCGAAAATGTAGCAAGGGACTAACTTCCTTCCTTTCACTAATTTACGTAGGGTGTCACAAAGAAAAAGTGTTGGAAAGTCTGAAATTATGTGTACTGTTTGTATTCCCTTCTCTGTCTTACTCTACAGTTTTTACCCTCCAACTATTACCGTGGAAATTATTCCCTGATGTGTTAAAGTATGTCCTATCACCCAGTCCATCTTCTCGTCAGAGTTTTCCGAACAGTCCTTTCTCCGTCGATTCTGAGCAGAAACTCGTCATTTCGTACCTTATCAGTCAATCCAGTTTCTAAATTCTTCTGTTGCACCACATCTCCAATGCTTCGATTCTCTTCTGTTGCGGTTTTCTCACAGTCCTTATTTCACTTCCATACAGTGCTGTGCTCCAAACGTACATTCCCAGGAAACCCTTTCTCTGATTGATACCACTAATTTCTCTTAGACAGGAATACCCTTTTTCCCACTGCTACTCCGTTTCTGTGTCCTCCTGGCTCCGTCCATAATGGGTCGTTTTGCTGCAAAGATAGCAGAATTCCGTAACTTGGTCGTCTTCGTGATCTACAATTCTAATGTTAGGGGTCTAGTTGCTCTCATTTCTTCTACCTATCACTACTTTTGTCTTTCTTCGATTGACTATCTATATTCTGTACTCATAATACTCATTCCATTCAGCAGATCCTGCAATTTTTCACTTTCCCTGAGGTTAGAAATTGTTTCAGAGATTCTTATTATTGATATTTTTTCACACTAAATTTTAATCTCACTTTTAAACCTCTATTTTATATCCGATATTGCTTCTTCGATGTACAGATTGAACAAAACGACGAAAGACTGCATGCTCGTTTTATACCGTTTTTAATCCACGCACTTTGTTCTAGGTCTTCCGCTTTTATTGTTCCCTATGGGTTCTTGTACACTGAGACCTGGTAGTCACGGGATGGCAGGATTCGGTTACGATTGTGGACGGGGCCGTAATCAGTTACTACTTGTTGCCTTTTACAGTTACACACAATTTATTTTAAACCAGTAATTCCAGACTCAGCAGTAAATAAAAATAGAACAGGATATTAATGAAGTAATAAACAACCGTGTAAATAATAGTGTTTTCAGTGAGTTACAATTACCAAATCACCATAAAATACAGATAAAGCAGATAACGTTTTAAAAGCTAGCCACTGTGATCCGAGCAGAAGGCCTTACACGCCAGGAATGGCAATAACAATGGTTTAAAACTCGCTGCAACTTACAAATTAGAGGTATTGAAATATTAAAGGCTAGCCGCCACAAACACAGCAGAAGGCATCAGACGCCAGGAATGGCAGTAAATAAGGATTTAAGTCTTACTGCTAAAAGACAAATACCAAATTAGAATTTTAAGGCAAGTGGCCTGAATCACAGCTGAAGGCCATCCAAGAATGGCAATAACACAAAAAATTTAGAAATCTATTGCAAAAGAAAGAAAAAACAAGTAACTGATCACCAAACGGCTGAAATAAGATGATGGTTGACTTTGTAACACAACCCTTAACATCCACTGACCACTACACTGCTAGATTTATTCGAGAAGGTGACCAGAACTATTAACTAGACATATATGACATTACAAGGTATTGTAATAAATAATACAATAATAAAACACAAGGACCAGTACATAATTTAAAGGGTACTGAGGCAGATTATACCCGCAGAAGGCGTGGGCTGAAGGAGCGTTACACTGACCACCTTTTAGAACACACATGTCTTACAAGAACCAAGGGGCGACAGACAGTGCTCCAGGAAACGACCACTGAGAAGGACCGGCAACAAACAGTTTCTCTAGCGATGAGATAGGCACCTTAGAGTTGCATTCATTTCACAAGATGGTAATTCAGACTAGTGGCAGCCTAACGAATGCCTAGTGATAATCTTGCTGAAGCTACCTGACGTCCGATAAACCAAATGCAACGATGGAACAATTCACCAAAGCCGGAACCGGCGGTCTGTACTACGTCGCCAGAATGCTGTGTTTCGAGCGCCCGGAACGAGAAAGGAATCACTACCACCAGAGTAGAAGGATCACCAATCGACCTACAATCAAGAAATCTGTCGAAACTACAAGCCTTACCGGACAGCAGTGACAAGGCGAGGAACTGTATACTGCCGTTACATACATTAACCCACAGGCAGGTAACTGAGGCGTTCGCGGCCACCAGGCAAGAAAAATGACCGCTGGTTGAACTTAAGAAATTTTAACAAGTTGAGCGCAGGAAACAGTAATAAGACGTCGAGGAAAGCTAATCAGCTCCGCATTTCCCAAGCACTGCACTCGCTGCTCTTCGCCTCGGCAACACTACGAGCAGCAACATGAACCCAAGTCGCTGGAGAATCGCGAGATATCACAATGGTGGAGGTATCTCTACTTGGATTGAAATGCAATCTTCTTAAAGCTTTGATGGATCCGGTTTACTACCAGGTCATGCACCCTCGTGACCACAGCCCTTCCATCCGGCAGTCCATGTGTGCCGCCAACGGTGACGGCGTGGTCTGGCACTGTGCTGGACCTGGCTCGTCCTGACTCCCCAACCGAACTGGCCCACTCACACGACCCGGAGAAACCACGGCGTCGCCCCAAAGACCCCAAAGATAGGGCAACAGTTACTACATATAGATAACCGCCGCAGCTGCCACTAGCGGACAGGCTACGCTTCCGAAACCGAGTGGCGCCAGTGAACACGAGAAGAAGACAAACAACCACAACTATGCCAACTAAACGATATCATCTGGCCTCCAACAGAGGGCGGAAATTTACAAACGGCACCAACGCGAGCCGGCCGTTGTGGCCGAGCGGTTCTAGGCGCTTCAGTCTGGAACCGCGCGACCGCTACAGACGCAGGTTCGACTCCTACCCCCGGCATGGATGTGTGTGATGTCCTTATGTTAGTTAGGTTTAAGTAGTTTTAAGTTCTAGGGGACTGATGACCTCAGATGTTAAGTTCCATAGTGCTCAGAGCCATTTGAACCATTTTTGAACCAACGCGTGCAGCAGCACGGCTAATACACATTGCACATTATCCTACCTTCCCTACAGATAACCTCTGTCTTGCTCAGATTTTATAATTTTACATTGTAAACCGCTTTTCCCGAGTCAACAAATCCCATGCACGTGTCTTGGTTTTTCTTCAGTCTTGCTTCCACTATCATGCACGACGTTAGATCTACCTCTCCGGTGCCTTTACCCGTTCTAAAACCAATCTGATCCTCATCTAACACATCCTGAATTTTCTTTTCCGTCTTTCTGTGCCGTTTTCTTAGGAGTAATTTGGATGCATTAGCTACCAAGCTGCTTGTGCAGTAATTTTCCCACTTGTATGCTCTTGCTGTCTTCGGAATCGTGTCGATGATGAAGGTATGTCAGATGTGTGGATTGTAATCTGAGTAATTTGCCGCCTTCTTTTATGATGCCTTCACACATACCCCAAGCTTTGAATTTTAATACTTGACCTATTGTGTTAAGCCATTAACAAACGACTATACACCTTAATGAACACTTTGGGACGGCATATTAAATTTTCCTGTTGTGTCAGAAAATCAAATATTGTGGTTTGGTTACTGGGATCAGGTGACCACTTTAGCTGTTTGGTGATATAGATTTCTAACTGCAATTGAATAAGAGCAATTTATGTTGATCGAGAAACATTGCACCTCAATAGGTGTCTTCAGTGGTCTGAAGCACATACAGATCCTTTAACCCCTTGTTGTCTTTTGGTTATTCTACGTACCATCTCTTCCAATCCTTGTTTATTCCCATTACACACATATATCCCACATCCTGGGCTGATGGTACGTTTAAGTACATATGTCTCTTATGTTGGCAACTCTTCAACGCCTTCTAGATCTAGTCAGCTATTCGAAAAGTATTTCTGTATAATATTTGGTGACTGCTAAAGAGCAGCTGTGGAGAGAGCATATTTGTTATGTATAAAGTCGTCCATTTGTTTGTCATTTTCGAGTTCACATGCGTTGATATGATGCAGGTTAGTAACTATTTTCTTCTCATGCGCCTCATCTTTCAAAAGGATAGTTTTTACTTACGAAAAGAATAGAAAGTCGTGTGGTACATTAGATGACAGTCTCGTCATATGTACATACACTACCGTTCGTGGAAATTGCAACACCAAGAAGAAAACGCCTGAATTCAATTAATTTAATACCATAGGTTAGGTACTTGCCAAGTAACAAATGATTACCTTTTCAAATCTGTGCATCTCTTTTGAGCCCTACTATTCAGTATATCGTGTGGCCACCATGCGCTGCAATTAGAGCTGCTATACGTCGTGGTAAGGAATAAATAAGGTTCTGAACACGTCCCTGGGGGATTTCCCTCCAAGCAGTTTGAATCAGTGCCCAAAGCTCCGTGACTCCAGTTACTGAAGGACCCTGACGTACCAGGTGCCGACCAACTATATCCCAGACATGTTAGATGGGTGACATGTCTGACGAACGTGTAGGCCAGGGAAGCAAGCTATTCAAACTTCCCGCAGTACGTACGAGGCGAGATCGGTTGTTGCAACCAATGTCGCCCCAAACCATACCACCAGGTATTCATCCGCTATGCCGTACCACAATGGAACCCTCCAGGTTGCGCCCACCATGGTACCGCCGGACACGTGTGCGGCCATCACTGTAGGACACGTTGAAGCGGGACTCATCCGAAAAGGTTACATGTTGCCACTCACCACACCAGTGACGCTGTTCACGTGCCCATTGCAGTCGGAGGAACTTGTGGTTTACAGATAATGGAAACCGACGTAGCATCATGCATGCAACCAGTGCAAACTACAGCAGACGGCGGCGAACCGTCCAACCAGACAATTTCACACCTGTTGCAGAGCTCTAGCGACGAGCCAACACTGTGGATGACGCAGTGCGGTCCGTAATGGCCATGCGGTCAAGATGACGGTCATTCCCTGCTGCCGTCATGTTCCAACCTTCCTCTATCCACTGCTTCCACACGCTCATCACTGTCGTAGCAGCACGCCCTGTGCGAGCCGAAATGTCCCGTAGATCGATCATTCTGCCCTTTTAGAACTCGGTCACATGCCGATATGGCTCCCTTTGACGTCGACGAGGCATACTGGCACCCACTGTATTGTTTCCACTTTATGTAATAGCTCTGCACCGACTACACTAGCCGGACCGACACGAGAGAGTTCTGCTCGGCCTACGTGTACCCCATCTGGCTGTAAAACGTATCACGTATTGGTTGCACACCCGAGGCCACTTTCACCAAGTGTGACGCTATTCGGCTAATTCCTTCTCGGTGTTGCACTTTTCACCAACGGCTGTGTATTTCGTATACCGCCACACAAGTGTGGTCTGCTGCTTTATTTGATGTTTTTTCTTTGTATTTTGCAACTTTGTTGATCTGTAAGCATAAAGAACAGATCGTTTTAGTGTTGCCACAATTATTGTTTATGTAAATGTTTTTTGACTGATAAATACCACTTTTGTGGTGAAATGGTCGTGTATTGCAGACTAGATAGGATATTTTCTTGACACTGATAATAATAAAGAGAGAAATTAGGCTCAGGAGAGGGAATCTGATAATTATGAGTCCATAGAGTTTGTAGTTTTAGGTTTATCAAAGATATTTAGGGGTGATAACAGGAGACTTTTCACTTCCACGTCCCTGCTCGAATACTAAAAGTATAGAAAACTTTGGATTGAGGCACACTGAAGAAAAACATCAAGATTTCCCTTAAGGCTTTCCACTTTCTAATGAAATAAAGAGGTGACTTTCCTTATAGGATGACTTCCTCCGGAATTGGGATATGTTTGTGTGAAGACAACAGGAAGTAACTTGTGTGTCCAGAAAGCAGAAAGATGGCAGCAAAAGAAACATTCAGTATCCATTTGTGTAAAGGATTACAATTGTGATATGGGAAGTGTGGGGCATGCCGACGCAACCTGAAGGTGCTTATGAGTTGTGAAGAAAATGCAGAAAGCTGTGGCATTCCCTGGCTTCTGGCGTAGTAGAAACGGAATTTGTGAAGAATTATGTACAGCACTGTGAACTGCATGGAATAATTTCACTGCTGGGGTATAGGAGGAAAGTTGTTTCAAGGCGTGATGATTCAGAAAAATGTAAAACACTTCAGGGAAGTTCCGAAGGGCAAGAAACGATCTGAAAGAAAGTAAAACATACACAAAAGGAAATACTTAATCCAAAAGGATGTAAGGTTAGGAATAATGGTGTTCACTTTCTCACTTTTGTAGCAAACGAGGAAAGATGTATATAGTTAAAGAACGCTTAAATCTTGACAACATTCAGGAATATCTCTGCTGCACTGAAAGAAAAACTATTACACTAAATTCAGTTAGTAACTGGGTAATTATCTTCCCACGAATCACTACTTTGTAATCTTTGTGCATTCCTACTTCATTTGTTTTGTTGGTTTCAATATGTGCTGTACTAAGAACTGTAGCTCAGCAAAATAATAAAAAAATTCAATTCACAAAATGTTCACTGCTATTTAAACTATTTATAGATATATGCTTACTGCTGAATTTCATTTTAAAAACTGAAAAAATATGTTTGATTGCTCTGGCAACAAATGGGTTAAAAGTAGATTATTTAATTTATATACTGTGCCATTAAATTTATAATCTACAAATTCTTCTGGCCCTGGTACTTTCTTGTTCAGCACTGTTATCATAGCAATTATAGCAGCAGCAGCTGCAGCAGCAGCAGCATCAGCAGTAGTAGTAGTTTTATTCATCATTGGATCATTTTGACAAGGATATTCGATATATAATGATATTAGAGTTCCATAAGAGAAACTCATAATTCTGTTGTTCAACAGAATAATAATTGATTATAGAAATAAAATTTGGTTAGAACCGACTGGAACGACTTTAAATGGAACACTTCTCGAAGCTACGCAATGGTGGCATAAAAATGGGAGCACATTCGGTCAACACATACAGGAAAGGGAATCACGTCATTGACTACTATAATACGCCTGCCTTAAATTCACTCTTTCTCAGATCACTCCATGAACTTCACTGATACCGTTGGAAGGTCAGCTCTATTTGCTGCAGGATGCACTGGCCACTACAAAGATGTGTCTACGGCTGCGGACTCCTTGGAGTCCCTGTTACCAGTCTGCAGCCATCTGGCTGTGGAGGAAACTTCAACTCTCCAAGCTGCACTCCTGCCGATCACAATGGTCACTGACTACAAATGAAAGAAGGGACTGGTAGTCTGTCATTGCCATATAGTAGAAATAAACTAGATGTTGTGTGTTAATACGTTTCCCTGGCGAATATGCTGCTTGAAAATCTCTCTGGATTGCAGTCGGATTGATCGATCATTGCAGATCGAAATTTCGTCGGCGTAACATATCATGAAAAGGTTGCCCCCGTGACTGACATCCTGGCACGTTATCCCATCGAAAATTCCTTCTACAATATCAATCAATGCAGTGGCATTCCCGAGAGACTTTCAGGCTACCAGGAGTTTTTCTGATATAATTTAGGAAAACAGCGGGAAATCTAATAATGAATGACTTTTGTTCTATAATCCATTAAAAAACGTGAAAATCTGATGCTACACTTTTCATAATTTTTTCATCGAATTATAAAGACTATCGTCTGACACAAGAGTGGGGTATCTATTTTACGAACTGTTATGTAATCCTTCACTGTATGGAATTTATTTTAAGATGAACATTTTTTTGACTTTTCAAATAAGTTAGTATTAATAGTTCTGAATGTTGGGCTCCATAAGGTTCCCTTTCTGTGCAGCGATCGTGGAACATAAAATTATAAAGAATGTAGCAACCAGTCGCGGAAACGTAATTGATTTATCGTGTTGCAAATCAATTTAGACTGTTATCAGTCATCATGGGTGCTAAAACAAATGCAAGAGACAGGGCACAAACAACAAATGCTCTAACAAACGAAAAAATTGACAATAATAATTACATAAATTACAACATATACAGAGGTCTCAAATTTAAATTCAAAGTCATAACTGAGCCGTGAATGGCTCGCGTTTATCCCGTTTATTGTTTGTCATCTTCTATTACGGCACCACCACCTCGTTTTCTTATTCCATTTACTGGCGTCACTGACTTACTCTCTTACTTGCCCATGAGTGGCAGCAGCAGCGCGTATCGATAAGTGCATTGTCGTACCATCTCTGGAGGGACCGATAGTACTTCCAGGTCGTCATATGTCAGGCAGTCAGTTGGGGATGGACCAGCAGTGCAGGTCAGGACGGACCAGCACGGCAGTTGGAGACGTAACAGCAGTGCATTCGGGACGTAGCAGCAGTAAAGTCAAGGACAGAGCGCTGGTGAGGCGTCGACAGCCAGTGCTCGCCGACCGCTGGCGACACACATTTACTGTCAGAAGGATGGATATTGGAGCGGGACGATCGTTGGTTGGTAGTTACGTTAGTCTTCTCATCGGCCGACGTATATTTGGTCCTTTCATCTTTCTGGGCCTGGGCAGTTGGTCGCCTGTTGTAGAGCAGAGAGGAAATCTCCACGGTGCGTAGTTTCGCTGGGCCTGCTGGCAGCCTCTATGCAGTGTCTGAGTTTGTGGTGCTTTTCCCATAGCTACGAGGTTTGTGGCTCACCGATCCTGGGCATAAGAGTTCAGTTTTGACTTAATCTACCACCAAGTCACGACTGTTCACATTGTGACGTTTGGAGTTCGTTGTTGGCTGTTGGGACATTCCCACGAGCAACAATGTGTGATTTCAAGTTGTCAAATTTTAGCCACCCTACAGTGGAGTTTAACTGTATTTGGTTATTTGAATTGAAGTGCACCAGCAGTATCTTCTACCTTGTTGCCCTAAACGTTCCCGTTACCTGCCTTGGCCATTGAGGTAAATTCAGGCAGTGTATTTTCCTCATGGTGTTGTCGCTGTCCAGTGTGATGTGTAGTTCGACAGCTCAATGTATAATTGGTTGTGGGCGCCAATACCTTCTCTGTTGTTCTACTGAACTCACTGTTGTGTGCTGGTTGGGTGAAGCGGATGTTAGCTTGTCGGTGGATCCATAGACTGTCTGGCAGTTGGGTTGTCGTCGGATCGACAATGGTTGGGCCGGCTGCCTGTCTCACCTAAGCAAGTGTTACTGTTTTAATTCCAGGCTGACCATCGGAACTTCTGAGTGCCCTCGGGTGTACTGCCTTTCCTTCTTTGTTCTTGTTGGTTTCTAGCCGATTTTTAGGTTAAGGTTGTTTGGCCCTTAAGGCGTCAGATGGTTTGGGGCTTCAGCGTAATTTAAGAACTGTTTCACATAAAGTCTTTGGAATTTTTAAAATTAATGTTATTGAGTCTTAAGTGTTGGGCCTTCGGCCGATTTTGAATTTAAGTTGTTTGCCTTTAAAGTGTCATATTCTTTGGGCCTTCAGCCTAATTAAGGAACCGTTTTAAGATAAGGGTTTACATTTTAAATTTCTGATTTGGGTTGATGTTTAAGTTATTGGCTTTCAGCCGTTTTTAAATTAAAGCGGTCTTGCCCGTAAGGCGCATTCAGCCGATAATTTAGTTACAAAACTAAAGCTGTATTTTGTTTAAAGAATTTTTCTTGGTTCTTGTAATGTTTGATCAAACAAAAGGTTGTATGTTCGAGTTTAACTGACAGCCGCATATTTTGGCCCCTTTCCACAACTTAAGCTACTTGTCCTGTCCTGTGGGTTTATCAGAGCGTTTCAATAACATACCATTTTTCGAAACAATACATGCCATAAGTAGAAGTATTGTCCACGACAGATTTATATCATGTAGTGACACATCATAGGTCAACACTAAAACAAGATAACATGAGGTGGTACCACATTGCAGTAAGCGATCTCTATGTAAAATACAAAAGTAACATAAAATACAAGCAATAAGGAATACATCACATTACAAAAAATTATTCAGTGATGATAACTTATAATACCCACTTAAATAATTACAACAATTGAAAACATTGTTAGATGATAATAAATTTAATACTTATACGTCAAAACTACGATTGTCAAACTTGTAAGAAGAGAGAAACTCGCTAAAAATATGATGGCATTCACATAAATTTAGGAATGAATCTTATTTGTCATAATGAAGAAACCGAATAGTGGTACCAATGGCCATCTGCCGTTCTACATACGAACTACAAGTGCATCAAGTGGCACATTTATGTTACTTCCAACAGACGACGCTATGTTACTGAATGCACAAATCCAGAGTTGACAAAGTTCAGGTAAATATTATAGTACGATATAAACAATCGTATTACTTAAATAATGCGATTAAGAAAGTGTTGAGCATATAAAGAACCATATATGTGGATAACTACTTTGTATCTACTATGCGAACTATAGCCTCATGAACAAATGTACCATGCGCCCTTATATTTATCATGAGTATGGTGGTAACCGATACAAGGATTGCCATATCACTGCCAACCACTGGGATGAAATAGGTGCTCAGAAGTCAATGACAGAACAACAAGAGCAGCACGCTCAAAATATGTAAAACCAAGTCTAAACACCGAAAACCATTTACCATCTAACAACCACATTTTTTGTATAAAATAGCTCAGTTTAGGTGCGAAAATTTGCAATTGCATCAGATTTCACAAAATACATATTTTATTTAAAAGGTAATATATATAAGGAGATAAAAAATCATTTATAAAACCAAAACTTAAAATTGTAGAATAAATAGACGTCACTCGATGTTAGGTGCCATAAATAATCATAAGGAAGAGATCGACACAACATAATGTATGATATCTTTCTAATGTGAACATATAGTAATAATCTTGTGATCACAGATCATCTGCTCAATGCAGCAAACTTACATTCTAATGGTCTAAAATATTCGTTGGAACAACGATTAGCTACGTAAGTTTGCCCGAAAAATATAAACTCCGCCATATATCGAGTACGGTGATGTTGATAACGACATCTCAACCATTACGAAATGGAAAAACAGTTACGACATGATCTGTTAATCTACTCCTTCAATGAACTAGATCGAACCACTTAGGCCATCTACAGCGAAAAAGTGTAGTTATTGATGAGCACGCTTCATTTCCATAAGTGCCATTTACAATTATGGAAATTATGTGTGCTCATAAATAACTATGCGAATTCTACCGTTATGGACGATATAATACAGTATGTTGTTCTCTTCCTGATGTCACCTCACACTGAGTGACGTCTATTTGTTCTACGATATTAACTTTTTGTTTTGTAAATGGATTTTTATCCCCTTATATGTATTAAATTTAAAGAAAATATGTATTTTGTGAAATCTGATGCAATTGCCAATTTTCGAACCTAAACTGAGCCATTATTATTCAAAAGAGTGGTTGTTAGATGGTAAAAGGTTTTCGGTGTTTAGAGTTGGTTTTACATATTTTGAGCTTGCTCTCTTGTTTTATGATTGACTTCTGAGCACCTATTTTATCGCTGGTGGTTGGAAGTGATATGACAATCCTTGTATCGTTTACCAACATACTCATGATAGATATAAGGGCGCATGGTACATTTGTTCACAAGGCTACAGTTTGCATAGTAGATATAAAGTAGTTACACACATATATGGTTCTTTATATGTTCGACACTTTGTTAATAGCATTATTTAAGTAATACGATTGTTTATCTCGTACTGTAATTTTACCAGACTCTGTCCACTCTGGATTTGTGCACTCAGTAACATAGCGCCGTCTATTGGAAGTAACATGAATGTACCTTTTGATGCACTTGTAGTTCGTATGTTGAACGGCAGATGGCCATTGATAGCACTATTCGGTTTCGTCATTTTGACAAATAAGATTCACTCCCTAAACTTATGTGGATGGAATCATACTTTCAGCGAGTTTATCTCTTCTTATGAATTTGACGATTGTAGTTTTGACGTATATACTTTATTTTTTACTATTATCCGACAAACAAAGTTCAGAAATTTTCACTTGTTGTAATTGTTTAAATTAGTATTATGAATTACCATCACCGTATAATTTTTTGTAATGTGATATATTCGTTATTGCCTGTATTTTACATTACTTTTGCATTTTACATAGAGGGCGCTTATTGCAATGTGGCGCCATCTCATGTTGTCTTGTTGTAGTGTTGACCTATGACGTGTCACTTCATGATAGAAATCCGCCGTGGACAATACTTCTACTTATGGCATGTATCGGTTAGAAAAATGGTATGGTATGACTTTGAATTTGAATTTCAGTCATCTGTATATGTTGTACTGAAGTAACAATGTTTTATTGTCAATTTCTTAGTTTGTTACAGTAATTTTTTATGCCCTGTCTCTTGTATTTGTTTTAGCACCGATGATAACTGATATCAATCGAAGTTGATTGGCAACCAGATAAATAACTTATGTTTCCGCGACTGGTTGTTACATTCCTTATAATTTTAGTATTAATAGTGCCTTAAGTATCATTAGGTAAATTATTATACATTCTTTTCTCTTGATGGAAAATTCTGTTTAGAGGACTATTCAAAAACATACACCAAACAACACCAATCACGGCACACGCATTAAACGTATTATTTCCTGACGTAAACAGCTAGCGCTATACTATTCATTCGTTCCAAAAAGCGGTCAATGCTTAGTTTACGCACGCACTACCGCCTGGCAATAAGACCTCAAATGTTTCTATTTAGTGTACCGTATCTTCTCCTACACTTGCTTAAAAAGTGAGTCAGCATCCCTCCATAAAGAATGCGATTTTCGGCACGGAAAATTAGTAAGAAGTTTGTCTTATTCAATGCAGAGCTTCAACGTAAGAATTTCAAAAAAAAAAAATGTAGTACCAAAGTCTGTTGTAATAGGACAGTACCGTTTAATTACTAATACTTTGTATTACATTTTTTATCTGCGTTTGCTAAGTGACACTTTACCGCAAAAAACGCATTATGTGTTAGGAAAACACAAACTCATAATGCAAGTAGTGAGACGTACCAAAGAAACAGAATTCTTTTAGTTGCACATAGAAATAAGCTGAAAGTCATAAACATAATGCAATCAGTTTAGTATTGATGCAAACACAAAAGTAACGATTTTAGGTTTTTTAAACATATGATTACATGCCAAAATCACTCAAATGAGAAATGACCAATTTGCTCCCTGTCGACCAACTTTTGTCAGAATGTGGACGGTACTGACAAAGCGGTTGCTGGTGGTTGTAAAAAAAATATTTGTTGGTTGCAAAAAAATGTGTGACGGCAAGGGACGCAAAAGTACGTTAACTAGGTTCTCGCACAAATTGTCTTACTGACGAATATCAACACCGTGCCCAATATTTTGGTGCTCTAAATTCTCTCTTTGAGACTGGTCAGATGATATAAATAATTGCTGCAAATTTTGTGTCTCTACGATCTTCTTTGAAATGATGCTTACAGGCAACGGAAAATATTCAGTATTAACTCTTAGTTGCTATACTGGGAGCTGTGCGTCGTCAGGAAAAAAGTACGATGTAGACATTCAGCTTGATGCAAACCAAGGGTGCTGCACTTCTATACAATCGCGTAGCCAGATATCTGCCTTCTCTTTGCCATTTGTTTTGTTAATACCTGTTAAGTCAAACTTCGCCTTACCAATTTCTCTCCAGATCAGTTAATATTCACTGCGCGAATCCATCGTACTTTAACCTTATCCATCATCCTGCCAATACACTCCTGCTGTGACAGGTCGCCCATTACCGTCGAAATTTTGAAGAAGGAGCCATCAGTCTACGCTAAAATACCGCATGTCACTTCCGTTAATTTTTTCTTGACAAATGGTGTACTTTCCTTTACGTATCGCACAATCATCCTGTAGTTGTGCCCATAGGGACATTTTTGCTAGTTTTTTTTCTGGAAAATAACCGCTCCTCCATCCTATATTGGAAAGTCTCATGGTAGAAATAAGTTGACTGATCCCTTCGAGAGTATTCAGACACAGTAGTAAATATGCTTCCCTTCTTAGAGATATACGTTAACCAGGACAGCACATGTTTGTGACATGAAGAATTTTAAAGGTTACTTCCCACCGTCCTAATCATACCATACAATGGTTTTTACAGTACACCCACCAAACAAGCAAAAACGGAAAGGATAATAGTAGTAAATATGAACCGTAAATAGAAGACATATGGTACTGGGCGATTCAATCACAGATCCGCGGCACCCTTTGATTTTCAATTGGGCTCTCACTAACAAGAAACCGTTACTATTAACAAATTGCGACTAAGTCTCATTAATATTCATGAAAGAGATATTTTTTAAATTTAAAAACATCTCAAAGCTCTGACACCTGCCTTACCAACGAGACATTGTACACATATTAATATACTGTGATAAATACAATCATCCAAAAACAATTACACTGTATAATATTTAAATAATTTGCCTTTAGAGTAGCCCTTAGTTCTATTAGTAGGTCCCTGGTAAAAATGTTTGCCACTCCATTCGTTTTTCTAAAAGGAAACTTGAATCTGAACAGATTTTCTTATACTCCGTTTTGTATATACGTATATAGTGTAACAAAGATACTTTTACAAACTGTGTCAGCACAGCATGGAATTCAACCTTTTACACAACGACACAAGCTCAGCACAATAGGTTGTTGGCTGGTATGTCTGGACCAAGTGACATCAGGCAATCACCATCGACAGTGGCCCCGAAAATTTGGCACATTTAAACAAGGCAAATAACAAATAAAGCCAACACATTCTCAAAATTACCATACATCTTTAAAATTACCGTTTAGGGAAGAAAAAGTTACTTCAGAATTTAAACATTCATGAACCATGGCACTTATAGCCTACTACACATTGAGTGAAATGAGTTAAGAATTATTTACTCAAAAACTATGATAAATTTGAAGAACAATTTACTAATATTTAACGAAAAAATTTAGTATTCCGTTACTGCAGTGATTGGTATTACCAAAGTAATTCAGAGTACAGGCAACAACAAATCGGATACCATGGCACACAACCACGTTACTTAAATGGTAGGCACCCTACAATGTAGGATATCAAATATGAAATTTCATGTGACCAGGAAACCTCGTGGGATTCAAGAAACTACGCCCAGAAGCGGACGCCCGCTCTCTCAGGTGTTTTCAATACAGGCTCGGCATGAACCCCCAAACGGGAGCACCACCGGTCACCAATAGGCACGAAAAATCCCAGAACTGGTGGGTATCTACAACAGATTGACATCTGCCTTAAGTAACTACAAACACAATAATTCACTACAGCACATCACCCGTAGAATTAATCAACCTATTAATGAATGTCAGCTAAGCAGAACAAATCTATTATCTTATGTACGTAAGGCCAATAATTGATTAAGCCGCGAGCTGCCTAGATACACGGCCAGCCGTGCGGTCAAAGGGGGCTGAAAATACGTAACAGCACAAGCAGGGCACAACCCAGAACCCGCGCCCTCTACCAAGACAAACAGCGGAAGTACCGATAAAACGATATCAAAACGCAAGCGTGCAGGCTAACGGTGTATCGAGTAACCCCCTCCCCCCCTCCTCCAAAGCAAAACACAAAGCGACTGACAGCAAATAGCCACACTTAAATTTGTGGTTAAATCAGAATTAATTACAATATCCACATACCATCATTGAAGGAATTCTTGTACCTTCATTAACAGAATCAGTTTCAAGCTATTTAAACAACACACAGTAACAACTGGTCTCTCAGTAAATAGTAAGAATTTATGAGGCTACTCATTTAGAATTAGACACGTGTCTCTCAGACGCACTATTACTTCAGATAGAAAAGTAACAGTAACGTCATTGCAATTCACGGCAAAATATACCCTGGGAAAATTTTATCCGTGTATATGTATATCAATTGGCCGGCTTAACTCTGCCATATGATATAAATACAATAATCAGGCGGCACTTAGACAAGGACCAGCCAAATTGTTTTCAGTGACGGATAAACACTGACAGTAGCAATCTACAAACATAATGTATCAACACTCCAGGACCTCGTAAATGTTAATCACCATATCATATAGAGCTCTTACTAGAACATTGCGTACTAAGCAAGTTGAAATTAAACACATTCGAGGACAGACTCAGTAGGAATAGCAACGGCCGGCCAAGTAAATGAAGTCTACAGCACAGAACCCAGTAGTCGATTCCGGCCACAATTTACAAGTAAGGCCCTTAACCTCTTGCTTGTTTGTCAAAGCCAGCCGCCGCAAATCCCGGTGCCAGGAGACATGTAGCAAGCGAAATACACCAACGGCTTCCCAGTAACGTGACTGCTTCCACGCTGGCGATATATCCTACGGCGCCGTGCCCCGAGTAAACAGACCCTTTTAGATGTGCTCTTCCTGCTGCCTCGCACGGCACCTGTACGTCCGCCAAACTTAGCAAACGACGTTGCTGCTAGGCTTCCCAAAGCAAAATCACCTCCACTTGCTAGAGCTTACCCCTCGCTCCCCGATCGGCCCGGGAGGTGGAACCACCACGCGCTCTGCCCACACCAATGGAAAGATGACCCATACCGACGGCGGGAATATCGCGGAACGAGTCACACGGCTCAGGGTCATTATAGCAAACCAAGGAAAAATTCATGTAAACACAAGTTCGAAAATCATCTTCGAGTTAGTAATGAAAGATTACAATTTAGGTTAGTGAAACTCACCAACACATAAACATAATAAATGGTCGAAAAGACCTCCTCTTGCTTTTAAACACACGTGCAATCGTCGAATAATCGACTGTCGCACCTTTTCAAATACTACCTGAGGGTGTCGAATGGTCTCTCAGGTGTTGATGGCACATCGATGAAGAGAATCTACACATGGGTGGTTTGTTGCATTGATCAATTCTTTAAGGTGCTCCCAGAGATAGTAACTCAAAGGACTGAGGTCGAGGGTACTTGAATGCAATCGAACTGGTCTTCATCTATCTATCTGTCCATATATTTCTCAAGCTATCTGCCTGTCATGGTAGATAGCAGCCAGTGCATCTCGCACATTGAGACTGAAATGTACTGCAGTCTATCGTACATAAACCACATGTTCTTATTTGCAGGGGCCCATCTTCTAGGTGGTCCTGGTGAATTTTCTGAATAATGACCCTGTTGACGGTAGCTGTAAGACGTGCTGGGAGAACGTATGGTCCTACGACACAGTCAACTACAAGTCCAGCCCACACATTTGTCTTAAGGCTTGCTGACTCTTACCGTGTGCATCAGCACGAGGATTGAAATCAGCCCAAATGTGTTGATTATGGAAATTTGTTATTCTGTCGCTTGCCTCGTCAAAAAGAAAACGGAAGAGCAACATTTGCCGTTTGTGCACCAAATCTTCAGCAAACGTTCTTCCATGGTGGGTGATCGCTTGGTGTAAGGCACTTCACACGTTGAAGATGGTACGGATACGTACGTTGCTGGTCACGTATCTTCCACGCTGAACATAGAGGTGTACCAGATGCAAGGGCCACTTGTCTTGCACTGATACCTAGCTCTTCTTCAGCAGCCCGTAGAACGTGCTCTTCGAGGCAGGTGTACGACCAACACGTGTTCTTCCTCTATCTGTAGTCTTACAGATCCTCTCTCGGCAACACGACTGTGCTCGGCACCAAAGGTTGGATGACTGGGCTGTCTTCGACCTGATTCCGTCCTCCAACCTCTTGTCCATCTCTAATCGCGAAACCATGCATAAAAATCGTGCCTGCTTGCTCATGAAATGAATATCTCGCTATGTTTGATCGGAGCACTTCCAGTTAACTCACTACCTCTAGTACATGTACGCAATGGGCACTTGAAAATAGACGACTGACGAATATAAACAAGTCTCCCTTGCACCACAATGGTATCCAGCACGCAGTGAGTCATAAGGGTGGATAGATTGATTTGTATCTGGAAAGTCGTTGAAGGGCAACTTCAATTAACAACGTGAAACCGACGGATTTTCGGACATATGTTTACATGACGGTTTTTCTTGTTTTGTCTTAAGGAACCTTTCTCCAAGTTTGTAAGTGTTTGAAGCACGCTGTATGTTGCACTGAAATGAAAACTTCGTGGGTTTTATGGTAATAGTAAAGTCAGAATAACGTGGTTGGTACACTAATAGTTTCGCAAGGAAGTGTTCCATATTTTGTAATTAAGTTTGTATCATTATGTAACATATCTCTATCTAATTAAATTGGCACTCGTATTAACCCAATAAAATAAAATGAAAATGAAGTGAGTAGTGCAGTAAACAGTGTGCGGTACATCTACGGTAATTGACCAGTTTGAGAAGCCTGTCGACAACTGTGTTCTTACGACATAATTCTCAGTTTACCGCAAGATCGTTGCTGCCTCCGCCAGCACACAGAACAGACCATTAAGTTGCTCTTCGCCGGAGAACACCATCTACACGAAAAAGTTCACTAACATTTCATCTTGAATAGAAAATTGTCTGAGGTATTATACATTTACACTTCCCTGCAGAAAAGATGTAGATCGATACATGTGGCGTGAGCAAAAAGTCAGTCGTCAGTAGGGATGCTTAGAGTTTGTTTTGCATAGCTTAGAGAGAGCCACTTGTGACGTTGACTAGTGCGTCACTCTCTCCTGGTGTGAATGTATGGGCAGGAGTTCTCAGCGGTAGGCTAAATGTGTCTTAGTTTTTGAAACGGTAACGTCAGTTGTGTAAATTATCTATATTTGCTTCAAGAAGTGTTGTTAGAACTGTAAAATAGTCCACTTTTAGAACATCTACAGCGGTTAAGTACACTCCGATATGATAACGACGTCTAGCACTTACCCGTTATGTAGTTATACTGAAAGACTTCTGAATGAAAGCTTTGGGGAGTGGATTGTCAGTCGTTGTAGTATTGAATCGCCTGTACGTTCCCCAGATACCAAAATCATGGATTTTTCGGTCTCGTGTGTGCAGAAAGAGGTGGTGTACTCCTTCATGGTTCGTGATGTTGAGTATTTAAGAAAATAAATCCAATCATAATTTGAAAACCTACAGCTCCCGAAGAATTGCGACAAAGTTTGTAAATCAGCGTTGAGAAGATGGAATGGTTGCTAGGAAACTCATTGAAACTACTTTCAGCATCATTTTGAAGTTTAATGAACTCTATACAAAATCTGTACATTATTTTCAATTTTGATCCATATACGAAGTACGAGATTCACAAGCTGGAATAGTAAGTGAAACTCAGCACTTCAGATGAGGAGATAAGGTCTTCTAGAGTCTAAAGAAGAATGAATCGATTGAGCCAAGATGAAATGGTGCGACTTCTGTATTGAACTAAACAGGATACAACATCGCTTAATACTAAAACTATTAGTACCGATTATTGTGAATATATTACAAATAAATTCAGGTCAAAGCGAGGAGCATCTGCAAAATGTATCTGAGAGTTCTCGGGACGTCCTAAAATTGTTCCTCACGTGTGGGGCTATACGGCAACTTCGATGTGAACGGCATATTTGTGGAGAAGCGGTAAATGGAAGCATCTGGCACGAAGTTTGTGAGGCTGGTTTTTTCAATGTTGGTGCTTCATTAGACAGCCGAATGAGGGGTCACCTGCGTACGTTAAATTGAGGAAGAAAGAAGACTCTGCTCACTTTAAATCCTTATTAATATCTCGTATTGCCGTCTTTATGTTAATTATAGTGAAATCCGAAAAAGTGTAATAGTTTCACTTCTAGACTTGTTGCAAATAGATTTGTGATACAGTATCCATTGCTCTGGAGAAAAATCCGTCTTACAAAATATTAATTCAGTAATCTAGTGTAACTTAGTTTAAAAGTAGGGGTTATCCCATTATGATCATTTACGTAATCATTTATTGCCATTTAATTAAGATGTAGTGTCAAATGTTTCTAACAGTTGTCGTGCAGATTCTGTAGTCACCACCCTCTTGCAGTAAAAAGTCGGTTTATTACTTTTGAAGTAAGTTAATAATTTAGGTAGTTAGTCACATTTTCACAGCACTTGGCAGCGTGCGTTAGTGACACACTGCACAGAGAGGTAGCAACGGTAGAACTTGTGTAAACAGTTTTCATAACACTCAAGTTCATTGTTCACCGCTGTTGAAAGTTGTGGGCTTGTACTCTATTCTGAAATGAAACTTTTTATACACGCATATGGGACGTTCGGACTGATTTTGTTAAATAGTAATATAAGCATTGTTGCCCTTCTGTTGCTGAAGAGATATAATTTAAATAATTTCATTTCACAATAAAAATCAACATCAGCCACCATGCTAACACAATATATATACACTCCTGGAAATTGAAATAAGAACACCGTGAATTCATTGTCCCAGGAAGGAGAAACTTTGTTGACACATTCCTGGGGTCAGATACATCACATGATCACACTGACAGAACCACAGGCACATAGACACAGGCAACAGAGCATGCACAATGTCGGCACTAGTATAGTGTATATCCACCTTTCGCAGCAATGCAGGCTGCTATTCTCCCATGGAGACGATCGTAGAGATGCTGGATGTAGTCCTGTGGAACGGCTTGCCATGCCATTTCCACCTGGCGCCTCAGTTGGACCAGCGTTCGTGCTGGACGTGCAGACCGCGTGAGACGACGCTTCATCCAGTCCCAAACATGCTCAATGGGGGACAGATCCGGAGATCTTGCTGGCTAGGGTAGTTGACGTACACCTTCTAGAGCACGTTGGGTGGCACGGGATACATGCGGACGTGCATTGTCCTGTTGGAACAGCAAGTTCCCTTGCCGGTCTAGGAATGGTAGAACGATGGGTTCGATGACGGTTTGGATGTACCGTGCACTATTCAGTGTCCTCTCGACGATCACCAGTGGTGTACGGCCAGTGTAGGAGGTCGCTCCCCACACCATGATGCCGGGTGTTGGCCCTGTGTGCCTCGGTCGTATGCAGTCCTGATTGTGGCGCTCACCTGCACAGCGCCAAACACGCATACGACCATCATTGGCACCAAGGCAGAAGCGACTCTCATCGCTGAAGACGACACGTCTCCATTCGTCCCTCCATTCACGCCTGTCGCGACACCACTGGAGGCGGGCTGCACGATGTTGGGGCGTGAGCGGAAGACGGCCAAATGGTGGGCGGGACCGTAGCCCAGCTTCATGGAGACGGTGCGAATAGTTCTCGCCGATACCCCAGGAGCAACAGTGTCCCTAATTTGCTGGGAAGTGGCGGTGCGGTCCCCTACGGCACTGCGTAGGATCCTACGGTCTTGGCGTGCATCCGTGCGTCGCTGCGGTCCGGTCCCAGGTCGACGGGCACGTGCACCTTCCGCCGACCACTGGCGACAACATCGATGTACTGTGGAGACCTCACGCCCCACGTGTTGAGCAATTCGGCGGTACGTCCACCCGGCCTCCCGCATGCCCACTATACGCCCTCGCTCAAAGTCCGTCAACTGTACATACGGTACACGTCCACGCTGTCGCGGCACGCTACCAGTGTTAAAGACTGCGATGGAGCTCCGTATGCCACGGCAAACTGGCTGACACTGACGGCGGCGGTGCACAAATGCTGCGCAGCTAGCGCCATTCGACGGCCAACACCGCGGTTCCTGGTGTGTCCGCTGTGCCGTGCGTGTGATCATTGCTTGTACAGCCCTCTCGCAGTGTCCGGAGCAAGTATGGTGGGTCTGACACACCGGTGTCAATGTGTTCTCTTTTCCATTTCCAGGAGTGTAAGTTGTACTCCATTCTCGCACTTCGAATTCATACTAGGAACTGCCAGAAGGCAAGGATTTACCTCTAACAAAATGTAGCAAAGAAAATACTGTCATATATCGATCTATTCGTGCAAGCTCGTCTTTGAATTATACATTTAAAAAATAAAATACAATCAAATGTTTATCATTGCTTATCTTTTTAGGAAGTCCTCATTGTAATTACATGAAGCGTTCGTGTATGTTCACATTTATACATTTTCGTGTAACAATATGGTAATGGATTTCCGGTTCTGAGTCTTCAACTTGGGAATTGGTCTTTTCACATGATCCCAGATCGGTTACTACATTTATCTCACCATAACCAGTTTTATTACAAGATGTATCGTAGATACCACCGATATCAAAATCTATCTATAAATGAGTTCTTACCACAGAATGTTATTTAACACAATTTAGAGAAGGGAGTGATGTATTGGTAATGTGCTATTACCAAACTATCTGAAAAAGTATTGCCTCGCTTGGTCTTTATTTGAACCATCAATCGAGAACACAGGATCTGATTGATGTTCTTCACTGTGCGAAAGGAGCACCAAACGATGATATTTGAAAGCAAATATTGAAACCTCTCATACTTTGTAAAAATTGTTTCCTCTGCGTTGTCCTTCTCGTAAACTAATGTGTTCCCTTTTTTTCCATGCGCTTGCGATCTTCGTCTTCACAAACTTCAGTTATTGTAACTCTGCTTAGTTCATTTTGTAATCCTTTGACTTCAGCAGCAGTTCTACAGATGGTAAATGTCTCACTCAGTTCTCTAATTCCACCTTATCTTTGAAGTGTTAAGTTTTCTGTCAATCTACTCATTTACTTCCGTCGTGTAAGTACACATGCTTCTCGCTTCTCATCTGTCTCATTTCTTCTCTGTTCTTTCTTGTCTCCTTCTTTTGAAATCATCTCTGACAAGATCTTGTCCTCTTTACGTTTCTACGTAGTATTAGATGTTGATGTTACGAAACAAATAAAAATTCCACTTAATACACTACTACGTTAAGCAATTCCCTTTCAGTTAAATTTGTATTATTTTGCATCAAATCCACAATTCCTTTATTCACTCTATTCATTTTGCGAAAGTACGCTGACGCACCAATGTACACTATATGGTCAAAAGTGTCCAGACAACCCTATGTAATGCAGAACTGGCCGAGGTGATACGAGAGATTGACCCACCAGTATAGACGGAGGCGGATCGTATTGTGTTGTGAGTAGAGAAGCAGTAACAGCAGACTGGATCTGTTAGGAGAGCTCAGTGACTTTGAACGTGGAATAGACATTGGAAATCACCTGAGTAACAAATGCTTCATGGACTTTTTTTTTTTTTTTGAGTCATCGAACTTTTAACTTGTTTGATGTGATCAGCCACAAATTTCTCTCCTGTGCCAGCCTCTTCATCTCAGTGTAGCACTTGCAACCTACGTCTCTATTATCTGCTGAATGTCTTCCAATCTCTGTCTTGCTCTACAGTTTTTGCCCTCTACAGCCCTCTCTAGTACCATGGAAGTCAGTTCCCGAAGACTTAACAGATATCTTATCATTCTGTCCCTTCTCCTTGGCAATGTTTTCCACATATTCCTTTCCTCTCCGATTCTGCTCAGAACCTCCTCATTTCTTGCCTTATGAGTCCACCTAATTGTCAACATTCGTCTGTAGCGCCACATCTCAAATGCTTCGATTCTCTTATGTTCCGGTTTTCCCGCAGTCCATGTTTCACTACCATACAATGCTGCGCTCAAAACGTACATTCTCAGAAATCTCTTCCTCAAATGAAGGCCAATGTTTGATACTGTTTGATTTCTCTTGGCCAGGAAAGCCTTTTTAGCCAGTCCTCCTTGATCTGTGCGTCATTGGTTATTTTGCTGCCTAAGTAGCAGAATTCCTTAACTTCATCTACTTCGTGTCCACAATACTGAAGTTAAATTTATCGTTGTTCTCATTTCTGCTACTTCTCATTATTTTCGTCTTTCTTCAATTTATTCTCAATCCATATTCTGTATTCATTAGACTCTCCATTCCATTCAGGAGATCATGTAATTCTTCCTCACTTTCACTCAGGATCGCAATGTATCTGCGAATAGAATCATTGATACCCTTTCACCTTGAATCTTAATTCCACTCCTGAAACTCTCTTTTGTTTCCATCATTGCTTCTTCGATGTACAGATTGAACAGTAGGGGCCAAAGACTACATCCCTGTCTTACACCCTTTTTAATCGGAGCATTTCGTTCTGGGTCGTCCACTCTTATTAACCCCTCTTCGTTCTATACGTATTGTATATTGCCCTACTCTCCCTATAGTATAATCCTGTTTTTCTCAGAATTTCGAATATCTTACATCATTTTACATTGTCTGACGTATCTTGAGTTTTCTTTTGTCTTGCTTCCATTATCAAGCGCAACAACAGAATTGTCTCGTTGACGCCTTTACCTTTCCTAAAGCCAAACTGATCGTTATTTAAAACATCCTCAGTTTTATTTTGTATTCTTCTGTATATTATTGTTGTCTGCAACTTGGATGCATGAGCAGTTAAGCTGATTGTGCGATAATTCTCGCACTTGTCAGCTCTTGCAGTCTTCGGGATTAGGTGGATGAAATTTTTCCAAAATCAGGCGATATATCGCCAGACTCATTCATTCCATATACCAATGTCTGAAATTCTGATGGAGTGTTATCGATCCCTTCTGCCTTATTTGATGTTGTCCTCCAAAGCTCTCTTAAATTCTGATCCTAATACGGGATCCCCCATCTCTTCTAAATCGACTCCTGTTTCTTCTTCTATCACATCAGACAAATCTTCCCCTTCATAGAGGCCTTCAATGTACTCTTTCCACCCATCCGTTATCTCCTCTGCATTTAATAGCGGAACTCCCGTTATACTATTGATGTGACCATCCTTGCTTTTAGTTTCACCGACGGTTATTTTAGGTTTCCTGTGTGCTGAGCCATTCGTTTTGACAATCATTTCTTTTCGAATTCTTCACATTTTTCATGTAGCCATTTCGTCTTAGCTTCCCCGCTCCTCCTATTTATTTCATTCTTCAGCGACTCGTGCTTTTGTGTTCCTGGACTTCCCTGAACATTTTTGCACTTCCTTCTGTGATCGATCAGCTGAAGTATTTCTTCTGTTACCCATGGTTTCTTCGCAGTTACCTTCATTGTACCTATGTTTTCATTCCCAACTTCTGTGATGGCCCTTTTCAGAGGTGTCCACTCCTCTTGCTCTTCAACTGTACTGCCTACTGAGTTATTCCTTATTGCTGTATCCATAGCCTTAGAGAACTTCAACCTTAACTCGTCATTCCTTAGTACTTCCGTATCCCACTTCTTTGAGTATTGTTTCTTCCAGACTTCAGCCGACACTTCATCACTAATACGTTGTGATTTGAATCTATATCTGCTCCAGGGTACGCCTTACAATCCAGTATTTGATTTAGGAACCTCTGTCCGACCGTGATGTAATCTAACTGAAATCCTCCCGTATCACCCGGCTTTTTCCAAGTATACCTGCTCCTCTTGTGATACTTGAACAGAGTATGCGCTATTACTAGTTGAAATTTATCACAGATCTAAATTTGTCTTCCTTCTCTTTCATTGCTTGTCCCACGCCCATATTCTCCTGTAACCTTCAACTTCATTCCAGTCCCCCATTAGTATTAGTCTCCACATAATCCACTGATTGACATATTCACTGCCAAGCGACGCTTCGGGTGGTGTAAAGAGAGACGGCACTGGACGGTGGATGAGTGGATTGAAGCGACTTGCACTCATTGGAAAACCAATCGAATGGTTAGGTATTGGCGAATACCTGAAGGATGTTACCTGTTATCGTAGGTAGTGCCAACAGTGAAGTACGGAGGAGATACTGTTACGCTATGGGGGAGCTCTTCGTGGTTAGGATCTGGCCCCATTATTGCGTTTCAGAAATATTCAAACGCTGAAGGATATGAAAACATTTTACACCATCGTTTACCGGGTATATCAAACGAACAGTACGTAGACGATGATTATTTGTATCAGCATGGCAGCGCATCCTGACAAAGCAGCATCCGTAAAGCACTGATTTGTGGACAATAACATTCCTGAAATGGTTGGTCTACTGCCACTTTCTACCGGAAACCAATGGAATTTCTCCAGGATGAGTTAGAACGTCGACGTCTCTCAAGCCCACAGCGTCCAATATCAGTATCTTCTCTGATTTCCGCTCTTGAGGAAAAATGAGCTATCTTTCCTCCTCAGATAAAAAATGAAATGAACGTATTGCGTTGTTGGCCGATAGGCAACATCCGGGGCAATTCGGCCGCCAAGGAAAAGTCTTATTTCAGTCGACGCCCCATTGATCGCCTTGCGCGCGGTGATGAGGATGAAATGATGAGGGCAATATAACACCCAGTCCTCGAGCGGAGAAAATCACCAAACCGGTTGGGAATCGAACCCGAGCCCGTTTTCATGGGAGGCGAGCACGTTACCACTCAGCTAAGCAGTCGGACTCCTCTATACGTGTTCAGATACAACACTGAGGGTGTCACCAATACGGTTTAAGCTGTCATAAAGGTGAATGGTAGGCACAACCCGATTTGTGTCCATACAAATGTGTGCGGGTACTATTCATCAGATAGTACATAACTCTCTGAGATGGAACTTATCACGCTAGAGTGGGATAGTGAAACTTTCGATTAATAGAATATCCTGGACTATTCTAGAACATTTTAGAACACTCTAGAACATTCTGGTATTTTCTACAACACTATGGAGCATGCTAGAATTTTTTCGAAACTTCTGTTTCTTTCGAACTTTTACTTTAACATTCTCGAACATTCTAGGAAGAACATTCTAACCAATTTCGGTCACTTCCATTGTATTAGTTATTAGGCTTTCTTCCAGTTCCGTTCACGTATGGAGGGGCGAAAGAATCGTTGCTTAAATACTTTTGTCGGTGCAGTAATTATTCTAATCTTATCCTCACGATCCCTATATGAGTGATATGTTGGGGACTGTAGAATATTATTAAGTCATTCTTTAAAACCGGTTCTTGAAACTTTGTTAACAGACTTTCTATGACTCACTGATACTATAGTCATAAAACATAACGTTTTGTTTTGTTTTGTGAAGTGTACAGTTTAACGTCTCTTCCAGTACAGTTCTTTCATTATCTCTGTGACACTCTCCTTCAGATTAAACACGCCTATGACCATTCGCGCTGCTCCTTTTTATATTCGTTCGATAGCGCCTGCTAGTCTTATTTCGTACGGTTCCCACGCACACGCACAGTATACTAGGGTGGTACGCAAGAGCGATTTTTAAGCAGTCTCCTTTGTAGATTGATTGAACTTTCGCAGTATTCTACGAATAAACCGAAGTCTACCACCTGTTTCACCCACGACTGAGCCTGCCTGATAGTTCCATTTCATAGCCCTATAAAGTGTTGCATTCAGGTATTTGTAAGAGCTGTCCGATTCCAGCAGTGACTCACTGATACTATAGTCATAAAACATAACGTTTTGTTTTGTTTTGTGAAGTGTACAGTTTAACGTTTCTTAATATTTAAAGCAAGTTGCCAATCGTTGCACCCCTTGGAAATCTTATGAAGATCAGACTGAACATTTATGCAGCTTCTTTCAGATAGTATTTCATTATAGATAACCGCATCATCTGGTAAAAGCCTGATGTTGCTATTACTATTGTCTGCGAGGTCATTTATGTACGACATGAAAAACAATGGTCCCAACACACTTTCCTGCGGTGCACTCGAAGTGACTTCCACATCTGACGATGACTCTCCTCCCTACCATAAAGTTCTCAATTCAGTCACAAATTTCACTTGATACCCCATAGGATCGTACTTTTTACAGTAAGCGTAGATGTGGAACTGAGTCAAATGCTTTTCGGAAATCAAGAAGAACTGTATGTACCTGACTGCCGCCTTGATCCAAAGCTTTCAGTTTGTCATGTGAGAAAAGTGCGAGTTGGGTTTCACATCAGTATTCTTTTCGGAATCTTAATGTTTATGATATCATATGTCCTGCACTATGTGTCGTACAATGATATAATTTTGCACATACATTCAGTGGTGTATGGGAATACCACCTGAAAAGTCAGTCTGCAATACAGCTATTAGTAAGCAAGTAGTAAATTATAACGTCATGCCCCATGCGGTACTTCTACTGAGTTACAGTGAAAAAGTAGTACACGATACAATTTTTCCTTTCTTCATTTTGTAGATGTTGTCAGCGAGAAAAACTTTCGTAAAAGTTTTAAATGACGTGTAAACGTTGTTGCAAGTCACTACGCGCAGTAATTCTCAAATACTGGGTGAATAAGTCCGCGAATTCGTGTTCCAGTCTATGCTACTGTTTCACTCCCTGCTCCATCCCTTTGATAGTAGGTGGTTCTTAGGTCCCCCAAGCGGTTTTCACCTGACGGTAAGGTACGTACATGTTTATTCAACTCAGTTGAAATCGGTCCAGTATCTTATAACGAGATATGGAAAAGACACAAAATCACACACATCCACATTTATAATATTTATGGATTCAAAAAATACCAGTAAATACTTGGGTAAAAAATTATGCATAAGGCTCTGTTTACTTGGAACTGAAGTTTCCTCATTAGAATACATTTAATATTACTGCGTTGGTTGCAACAGACATGCCGGAAAATTCAAAAAGTTTGATTAAGGGCAGCACAAATGCCCTCAGTTATTGCTGAAGTTAGTGGGACTGCTCATAAAGTAGTAGACAGGGGTTACTTGTTGTGAAGACCTCGGGTATTTTAAATCCTAACCACCAGAGAGCATTTAGCCGAGGTTATCATGGCCAGGAAGAGAAATTAATTTGATTCCGCTCCGTCCGCAGTGTATCGCAGAAACTTTCTCAGTTAACTTTCCGTCTTGTGCTCCCGAACTACGACGACGTCTTTCACGAGAGAATCGTTTAACTTTAGTCTGAACAAAAGCAGAATATGATAGCAACGGCCTTGTTCCATTTCGGGAATAATCGCGCTTTTGCAGATGTATTCTGCTTAACTGAGAAGTTGCCTGCTGGCTGAGTTATTAAGGCCGAGTGAAACTTTCTGGCAACAGTCCTGCTCCAAGTCCCTCTGCCTCGACAGATTGAATAGGCACCTGGCTGCGTCGCTATTGGATAAAAGATCTATTCATTTGTGTAAGACTCAGTTTCAAGACTCAACATATACATTTCTATGGCACTTCCTGCTAGTTCTACTGAGACCCTACCCATTATAGCTTACACATGAGGGTTCGATTTCGCATCACACAAGGCGCTGCGAAACTTGCTGCACACTTACCAGAAGCGAAAAGAAAATCCGTGGCGTAGTGTCATACAAAGACAGTGCATATGTATTAAAATAAAGGGGACACTAAGAATGAAAGAAATCTAGACAAAATAATTCAGTAATGAATATAAAAAAAGCATTGTAAATAACATGTTTTCTATGGTGTATGCATGAAGGAACTTGAGTTTTTCGTATTGGAGTTGTACCAAATTTTAATGTTATTATGACTTCTTACAGTATGTCTAAGTAAGTAGAAAACAGTTCCTTATTCCTTTCCAATAAATTTCGCGGCATTAAAGTCCTATAGCGTGGTATATTGATAACTTTCTTGTATAACACTGTGACACCTTCAGTTTAGGTCTCTGATCAGTTCGAAGGAGGAATCACATTAACTGACAACGCAACAATGACGAATATTTTATAGCATCGGTTGTACTGCGAGCAGCCATTATGCTTGTTAGATAGTTCTCAATGTACAGGTGACACACTGCACACAAAACGTTGCGAACAACATTTAATACCGGGAAAGAAATAGTGAAGATAAAAGACTCTGAACGTGTGAAAATAGCAATTTTAGAATAGGCATCCAATACAGTAATGTATGTTAATACGTGAACACTGTAACTGGGGGTTGATTAAGTTGTAATGAAAGTGAAATTAGCATGGAAGTGACTACAAATATTACTCGTCTATCCAGTACGTACAGCATAAAATATACCATCACAATACATTCATCTTCAGTTACTTAATTCTTCTACCAAATGTATCCAATTTATTCGGTTAACTGCTTCAGGTAATGCTGAGAAAATATTTCTGTATTAAGTTGTCTTTGGTCACCGTGTTATATTAAAGTGTAAATTCAGCAGATATTCTAGTCAGTCAAAACGCTGCGCGCTTTTGATTCTACAGTGCAATACGCCAATATAACTTCCTCACAGGCATTAAAAACATGATGTAAATAGGCTACTACTACATTTTTCAGAACATGTGTCTACAGGAAGTTTCTGAATTAGCCATACCAACATTCTGCTATAAGTAGAAGAGCTCTGCATAGTTGGTACCTTGATCAGAAATTGTTTGGAGGTGGATGGTTTTTGAGCTAAGTAAGAAACGTACGAAATAAACTATTTCCACAATCTAAACACACAGTCACGAAATACTCCTCACTTATGTTATACACTGCGACATTAGCGCTCCGAGCAGACAGAAAACTACACTTCTGGATACGATATCGGATGAGTGCGGATTGTACCGTTTCTACTACACTACGTAGTGCTACAAAAATTGGCCAGTTTCTTAGAGACCCAGGGAGGTATAAACAGTACAAGGGCAGTTTATTTAGATTGTCTTTTTACCTAATGATATATGCTGAGGAATGTCGTTTTACTATGAGAACATAATAAAGATTAGTAAAATTTTAGTTATTTACTGTATGTCACTATGCACACTTCCAGGATGTGCTACAGGTAAAATAGAAATACAGCTTCTCATGTAAATTTTCAAAGAGGAATTTTGCAGGTCTTTAATGGAATGAACCACTTAATTTACATCTACATCTACACATCTACATGGATACTCTGCAAATCACACTTAAGTGCGTGGCAGAGGGTTCAACGAATCAGCTTCACAATAATTCTCTACTATTCCACTCTCGAACACGCGCGGAAAAGAACGAACACCTATATGTTTCCGTGCGAGCTCAGATCTCCGTTATTTTATTATGATGATCGTTTATCCCTACGTAGATCGGCGTCAGCAAAATCTTTTCCCCATTCGGTGGAGGAAATTGGTGATTTAAAATTCGTGAGAAGATTCCGCTGCAACGAAAAATGCTTTTGTTTTAATCATGTTCACTCCAAATCCTGTATCATGTCAATGACACTCTCTCCCCTATTTCGCTATAATAGAAGATGTTCTGATCTTCTTTGAACCTTGTCGATTTACTTCATTAATCCTAACTGATAAGGATCCCAGACCGAACAGCAATACTCCAAAAGACAAAAGACATGCATAGTGCAGCCAGTCACCTTAGTAGCTATTACATTTTCTAAGTGTTCTGCCAAAACATCACCGTGTTCGGTTTGCCTTCTACACAACATATTCTATATGTTTTCTCCTATTTAAATTGTACGTAATTGTATTTCCTAAGTGTTTAGTTGAATTTAGGGCCGTTAGATTCGACTGATTTATCGTTTAACCGAAGTTTAACGGTTTCCTTTTAACTCTCAGCTACTTCAAACTTTTCATTATTTAGTGTCAATTCCCCAATTTTCGGACGATACAGGTATTTTTTCTAAATAGTTTTGCAACCATTTAGACGCCTTCTCGAAATGTCATTTAAACCACTTGATTGCGATTTTTTTTTTTTTTTTTTTTTGGGTCATCAGTCTTCTCACTGGTGTGCTGGGGCTTACAACGAATTCCTCCACTGCAAGAAACTTTTCGTCTCAGAATAGCACTTGCAACGTATGTACCGATTGATCTGCCGGGTGTAGTCAGATCTCTGTCTTCCGCTACAGTTTTTACCGTATACAGCAGTTATTCTTTGGTGTCGTAACAGATTTCCTATCATCCTAACTTCTTCTTTTCGGTGTTTTCCATTTCTTTCATCACCGATTCTGCCGAGAACCTCCTCCTTCGTTATCTTATCAGCACATCTAATTTCCAACAGCTCAATGCTTCGATTCTTTTCTGCTCCGGTTTTACCAGAGTGTATGTGTCGTTGTGTACCAAACTTACATTCTCAGAAATCTCTTTCTCTATTAAGGCAAATGTTTCATGCTAGTAGACTTCTCTTGGCGAGGAATGCCTTTTTTGCTGGTGCTACTCTATTTTTTATGTCCTCCTTGCTCCGTCCATCATGGGTTATTTTGCTGCCTAGGTAGCAGAATTAGTTATATTCATCTGCTTCGTGATCATCAATTCCGATATCGTCTTATTAGCTGTTCTGATTTCTGCTGTTTCTCATTACCTTCGTCATTCTTTGATTTACTCTCGAATCCATATGCTTTACTCATGGGAATGTCCGTATCATTCAATACCTCTTTTAAACCTGCCTCACTTTCACTCACGATAGCAGTGTGATTAGGGAATCTTATCACTAATATCCTTTTACCTATAATTTTAATCTCCTCTTGAAATTTTCTTTCTCTTCAGTCTTTTGTTCCTCGACGTATATACTGAACAGTAGGGGTGGAAGATTACATCCATGTCATACACTTTTAATTTGAGGACTTCCTTCTTAGTCTACTGTAACCTTTCCGCTCTTGTACATTCAGTACATTACCCGTCTTCCTTACAGCTTATCCCTAGTTCTCTCAGGATCTCGAATATCTTACATCATTTACCACTGCCGAACGCAATTTCCAGGTCGCCAAAACCCGTGATCGTGTGTTGGTTTTTCTTCAGTCTTGCTTTCATTATCAATCATAACGTCGGAATTTATTTTTCGTGAAGCTAAAATGATAATCATCTAACAGATCCTCAATATTTTTTCATCCGTGTCAAAAACTTGAATGCATGAGATGTTAAGCTGGTGGTGGGATAAATCTCTCACTTGTCGGCTCTTGTAATCTTCTGCATAGTGTGGATGATTTTCCGAAAGTCTTTTTGTGAATCGCCAGTCTTATACGTTCTACATACCAAAGAGAATACCCGTTTTCTTGCCATCCCGCCCCCCGCCCCCCCCCCCCCCCAAGTGATGAAATGATATCTATCTCTTCTGTTTTATGTGATCTTAAGATGTCCAAATCTCTTACTGCTGTTTCTTCTTCTGTCACTTCACCAGACAGGAATTCGTCCTCTCAGAGGCTTTCAATGTACTCCTTCCACCTATCCGGTCTCTCCTCTGCATTTAACAGTCAAATTTCCATGGCACTCCTAATGTTATTGCCCTTGTTTTTAATTTCACAGAAGACTGTGCTGACTTTTATCTACGGTGAGTCTGTCCTTCCGGAAATTTCTTTTTCGATATCTTTAAATTCTTCAAGCTGTCATTTCTCCTTAATTTTCCCTACGCTTCCTACTTACTTAAATTTAAAGTGATTTGTATCTCTGGATTCCTGTAGTCCCTTGAACATTTTTGTATATCCTTCTTTCGTCGATCAATTGGAGAATTTCTCCTGTTACGCATAGTTTCTTCGCAGCTACCTCCCTTGTACCTATGATTTTCTTTCCAACTTCTGTGATCGAGGTTTTAGAAATGTCAGTTCCTCTTTCATTTAACTGCTTACTGTGTTATTTAGGATTTAACTATGTACCGCCTCAAAGAACTTGAAGCGTATCTCTTCATTCCCTATCTTTTCCTTACCCCACTTCATCGTTCATTCATTCTTCCTGAATTGTCTCTTAAACCTTAGCCTACTCTTAAACATTACTAAATTGTGACCCGACTCTGTATCTGCTCTTGGATATGCCTTACCATCCATTATCTCGTTTCGAAATCTTTGCCTGGCAATGATGTAATGTAACTGAAAGCTTCCCGTATCTCCCGGCCATTTCCGAGTATACCTTCTCATCTTGTTATTCTTGAACAAAGTATTCGCTGTTATCAACTGATATTTGTTACACAACTCAATTAGCATTCCTCTTTCTTGTTTCTACTAGCAAGTCCATATTGTGCCGTTACGCTTCTCTCCCCTAGAATCGTAATTACAACTCCCCAATGACTACTAGGTTTTCTTCTCCCTTTATGTAAGGAATTATCCATTCGGTATCGTCGTATACTTTTCCTGTCTAGTCGTTCTCTGATTGTGATGTCGGCATGTATACCTAAACTATTTTTGTTGGTGTTGGTTTGCTATTCTGATGAGAACAATCCTATCCCTGAACTGATGACAGTAACTCATTCTGTATTCTGTACCCTACCTTCTCATTCATAACGAATCGTGCTCCCGTTCTATGACTTTTCCTGTTACTGTTGGTATGACCCAGTACTCGTCTGACCAGAAATCCTTGTCTTCTTTCCAGTCACTTCACTGACCTACACTATATCTGGATTGATCCTTAGAACTTCCCTATTCAGATGTTATTGTTTCCCTACCACGTTCAAATTTCTGACATTCGACACTTCAACTCGTAGAACGTTATCCTTTCGTTGGTTATTAAATTGTTTTCTCATCGTTCCTACCTGTTGGCAGTCCCCTCCCAGAGATGTGAGTGAGTGAATTGTGTGCAGTCTTTTGCCAATGGAGAGACCATTATGAAACTTTTTCGATTACAGGCCAAATGCCCTGTGGATAAACATTTTGTTTCTTTAATGAGGTAGCTGCCTTTGCCTTCAGCACACTCATGTGATTGTTTCTTGCTGATTCTTCGGTCTTTTAGTGGCAGTTTCCCACCCTAGGACAAGGGAATGCCCTGACACTCCGTGCGCTCCTCCGATCTCTCTCATAACGCTGCTGGCAGAACGAGAGCGACTTCTTTTCCCGGAAATCTTCGGCTGCCATTTATGAACATTTTTACTCAAAATATAAGCAGTGTCTTGGTTCGAACCTGGGGCTTCGGAATTTTCGATAAGTAGTCAAGGTCACTGCCCCTACACATTGGATACATGCCAAAATTGTTAAAATACAGGAGCCCAAAAGGAAACGAAGTTCTAGAATAAAGAGCACCACAATAGCAGGTCAAGAAATTTAACTTGGGGCTGTGTGTTGAGCGTTTTTTCTGCCGACTGTACCAAGTGTCTTACTATACCTGTTTTCTATTTATAACTTGTACTAACGTTTAAATTTTCTTCTTTCAGTACAGTTATGTGTAAAATTTTCATATAAATATATGTTTGGCTCCCAACAGAGGTTAGCATTACATATGTTGCACAGCATATTATGTTAAAAGTAGAAAGACAAAAATTGCTTTTTCTCTTTAAACGATGCTTTTTAAATGTAACAAAAAACATAGATATAATAAATGAATAAAAACAATGAAAAATAATTCAGGCCCTAATGGGTGAAAGAAATCGCATTACCACACTATTGACATGGTAAATTTAATACACATTCATTACAGAAAATTTGTGCCTAAGGTAATTGACCATGGATAGCCATTTAGTTTGCCTAGTATTATTTTATTTATTTTTTATTTTATTGATTTATTTATTTAACCTGATCAGATTAGAGCCATCAGGCACTCTCTTACATTGGACCAGTGTTTCACACATGCAGCATTTCACACATCAGAGTTACAACATGACAATACTTTAAATAAGAAAATTAGATTACTCTGGTCACAATATGAGTAAAGAGTAATGACTAAGGCCTAATAATGTAAGTACTGGCAGTATTTTTACAACAGGTGCTATACATACAAATTAGGATAAACGCAATAATAGTAACAGTAAAAAAGTCGAATAATAATGATAAACATGAGTAAAATTGGCAATAGTAATGAAGATTTGTGCAGATGTACATTAATATCTTGGTGTGCAAAGTAGATGTTTACTAGTATAGCGAGTTTTGTGGGAGGGAGATTTAAGGAGGGGGAAAGAGGTAAGTAATGAGGTGAAGTGCATTCGTGTACAGAGGAAGGCATTACTGTTAAGTAGATACGCCATTAACTGTTTTTTGAAGTAGGACATGTTTTTCAGTTCTTTAACATAACGATGGAGGTTATCCCAGAGTAGCGTTCCTGCTACTGTAAAGGACTTGGAGAAGGTGACTGAGCGATGCAGTGGAACAGAGAGGATTTTATTATGATGGGAACGTGTGTTTCTGTCATGTTGTTCCGACATAAGCGTTAAGGACGAGGAGAGATACGAGGGGTAGTGTACATTTGTAAGGCAGTAGATGAGACAGAGTGTATGGAAATCTCTGCGTTTGTCTGCACGCAGCCAGGAAAATTTTGCATATGCTGGTGAAATGTGATCAAAAAGTCGAACGTCATAGATATATCGGACGCAGGCATTCATGACCAGTTCCAGACGTCGCAAGTTTTCCTGAGAGAGGCCATGTAGGATAATATCGCTGTATTCAATGATTGTACTAATTTCTTTTTCAGATCGAAAGGGAAGAGTTTTTTATATTTTTGTAGGACATGAAGGGATGCTGATGCTTTTTTGCACACTGCAGTTACGTGCTCTGTCCAATTTAGATTTTCGTCTATTATTACTCCCAAACTCTTTGCTGAGGGAGAAAAGTTAATATTTGTTCCATTTAGGATAAGAGATGGTACGGATTCCCGATGTCTTGGGCTAATGAACTTAGAGTGACCAACAAGCACCGCTTGGGTTTTAGATGGGTTTGGTTTTAGTCCTATGTCCTGTGCCCATTTTGATAGTGCATCGAGATCAGTACTGGAATTTTCAATAGGTTTCTTAAGATTGCTTGGTTTCGCACTTAGATACAACTGAAGGTCATCAGGATACATATGATATTAGCAATAAGTCAAAACCGATGACACATTATTGACATACAGAGAGAAGAGTATGGGACCTAGTCCTGAGCCTTTGGGAACGCCTGACACTACCTGCCGCCATTGTGATTTTATATTCCCGGACAGGACGCGTTGCTGACGAGACGTCATGTATGAGCGAAACCATTGCACTGCACTTGGTGAGAAATTTAGGCCGCTAAGTTTGGCTAGTGAGATGTCGAATTCGACAGTATCTAATTCTTTGCTGAAATCTAAGAAGCAAATGATAGTTGCTTCTTGTTTGTCCATGGCAATTTTCAGGTCATCTGTCACCTTTATCAGTGCGGATATTGTGCTTCGATGTTTACGGAAATGTGATTAGTATTCGTCTAGGAGGTTGTTAGTAGTTAGGTAGTTGGTGAGCTGGTAATGGACTACATATTATAAGACCTTTGATAGTGCAGGAAGAAGGCAGATGGGGTGGTAGCCAGGGGGTGCTGTGGCGATGTCCTTTTTAGGCAGTGGCTTAATTTGTCCCAGTTTCCAGGCCTCAGGGAAAACACTTGTGATTAATGAATCGTTGAAAATGTCTGTTATAGAGGGCAGTAGTTGATCAATAATAAGTTTTACCATCTGGATAGTGATGCCATCATGTCCAGTAGATGCTGATCTAATCCGCATTATGGCTTTCTTGACAGTATTGCAAGTGACCTGCCGTAGATAGAATTTTTCTTTGCTACAGTCGTTCCTCCCCATGAAGTAATCAATGATTCTCTGTTTTTTTGCGGTTCAGTTGTGGTTGTAGGTAATGTGAAGAATCGGTTTAGTTCTTCAGCTGGGACCATGGGATTTTCTGCAACTTTTATTTTGCCTAAACCGAGACTACGGAGATTTTTCCACAGGATAGCTGGTCTGCATCTATTGTCAGCTAATTTACGGGCATGCCTGAGCTTAGCGTTTCTCACCGCTAGACTGACTTTGTTTCGCTTCTCCTTGTATACAGTGTGACTTTCATGTGTAGAGTGTATCTTGTATGCTCGATATGCAGCGTCTCTGATATTCATGAGCTGTTTTAGTTCGTCAGTCAGCCAAGGTGCTGGTTTCGTTTTTACTTTTCTGGTCTTTATTGGAGCGTATTTGTCATATAGTTGAGTAATTGTGTTAGTGAAATCTTGGAGTTTGTCGTTTATGTCCTTGAGGGGAGTAGAGGTCATCCCCAAAACTACTTCTTGTGCCTCAGTTTCGAGTTCAGGCAAATTTATACGTTTGAAGTCTCTGTATGTAGACAGGTTTTGTTTCTTTCTAGCACATTCTAGTGAATATGTCATGAAAATGGTGTCATGGGCAGACATGCCAGGCGCAGATATTTGAGAGGTGCGGATTATTCTGTTTGGAGATTTCGTTGCGAATATATCTATGGAAGTGTGACTGGTAGTCGTGTGATGAGTAGGTGCCAGCTGAAGTAGCGTCATATTTGTGGAAGAAAGCATCCTCATAAATTTCCCAGTGGAAGGACTATTGCGTATAAAATTTATGTTAGTTTCACCTGCTGTAATTACATGTTCATATGACGATTCGAGACTAGAGAGGGCAGTTTCGAAGCAGGCGAACCCGCCTACTTTAGGAGGTTTGTAATGGATACATATTAAGCACTTTCTGTTAAGGGATTTGATCTCTATGATCATATATTCCTCTTGTTTATCTACATTGTTGTTGAATGTATGTAGTATAGTAGGTGACAAGCCAGAGCGTATGTACGCTCCTACTCCGCACCCTCGTCTTTTGCATCTGTCGTGCCTGAGAAAGATATAGCTATCTAGGTTTACAGAAGATGTAGGAATACTTGTTCCAGCCAAGTCTCTGACAAAAGGATTACGTGTATATCAGTAGTCTGAAATATATATTTGAACTCGTCTAAGTGAGGTGTTAGAGATAGGACATTTGCATGTGCAATATGCAGCTTGGTGCGTTCGGGTGTTGATTGCCTGAAGAGACGGCCGACAGATGTTTGCGGGTTGTGATTAGCGGTGACGAGAGGGCCTGGCATGAGGAATGCGGAAGGCGTGTGAAGGAGAGGGGGTGAGGAAGTGTCCTCCAAGTTCTGAGCAATGAGAGCGGCCAAGAGGGGGAGGGGGTGGGTCCCCAGGGAGGCAAATGGAACTGCGGCCAAGGTCAGCGAGGTCTGCAACGGTTCTGGAAGTAGCCGTGGGCTGGCGGAGTAAGGAATTTCGCTAAACCCAACGGGAGCAATCTGCACGTAATGGTAGAGCGTGATATTAATTGCACTTATGAGGATAACAACTAAAGTATGATGGTGGGTTGCAAATTAAAGAAGGAAGTGAGATTACCTTATGCAATAATTAACAAAATGACATGAGAAAACAATTAGAGATGAAAATAGCTATCTGGAGAAACGAAAAGTTGATAATACAAATAATAACAAAATTACATTAGAAAACAATTAGAGATAAAAAATAGTTATGTGGAGAAACGAAAAATTTGATAATACATTAGTTAAGTTATGGTTGACAGTGTAAGCAATATCAACATACAGGTAAGTGGCAGCAAGATTAGACATGATTTAGATTATAAAGCAGAGGCTTTCGAGTTCATTAACACTGCAAATTGTTCTCTTTCCGTTTTCGGTCTTAACCATTATCCTGCCGTCATTTGTCCATACATTCTGTAGCGCAAATTTCGAAATCGCTCTCTTCAAAATGTTTAGTCTTTCAGATGTCAGATCCTCGCGTGCTGTCAGACCCGGTTTCGCGTGATTCTTCTTTGCTCTGAAGATATCAGATCTTTTCCTATAGGACACAAATTTCACTATTATAGGTCCTGGTTTTGTAGAGCCTGGCGACCTACGACCCACTCTATGACTTCTGTCAATATCACTCATAGTCACCTGCACGCCTAGCTTTTCTTGGACAAGGTTTATCACTTTTTCATCTGTGTTGTCTCTGCTGCTCTCTGGAATGCCGAACAGTCTGAGATTATTGCGTCTCTGATATTGTTCGAGCTCGTCCGTCTTCTCGATCAATTTCTGTTCGAGCAGTCGTGCTTTCTACTCACTTGCTTTTAACAATGTGTCCAGTGCATGGATCTCGCTCGCATTCGCCTCCAGAGTTTTCTGTATTTTGTCCGTCACTGCTGCAGTGACGGCATCGGTGGTGGTTTGAACAACGAGCCCGAGCGTCTCCTTAGCCTGCAGCGCGGCACTCTCCTCAGCCTTCACGAGTCAGCGATGCCGGGCGGAACGGCCGCAACTAACGGTGTAGTCTCCACGTCTGCGCTGTCTCCGGCCTGGCCGTTGGCTGCACTGCGCGTTGTTCGGCGATTTTCCATTTTAAGTGTGATTCCGTGTAATTGGTGCTCAGTATGTGGTGCAAAATACGACACTTGGCGGTAGATATACCGCTTTAGTATATGTAGACTAGCCTAACTGCTTGAAACACTTCCAGATTTCACGTAAACTTGCGAGCCAAGCTAACGCACGTCACTCACACGCCGCCATATCAACTCGTGTCTGATGAAGTCACTGTCTTTAGCAAATGTGAGTAGTATCTGCAGTCATTAGCACAAAATGTATTGGGTTAGGCATGTTAGTTTAAATGGACACACTTCCCTGTGCTTTTTGCTGATTGTCGTTTTATGACTGTAGATCCACAAGTGTGCATTTCCGACCCATAGCTGTCTGGAAAATACTGCTCCATTCAGTGTCTCCTTCCCTGCTTTCAACTTGTAGTCACGTTCTTTTACTCCACACTGCATATCCGTCAGAGGAGCTAATCCTTTCAGTATGTAAAATTTAATTTTAATTGTGGCATAATTTGTTGAACAGCATGTTCAGATAATAATCTGCACCCTTTACACAGCTTATAACCATAATGCAGTTTCTGACATGAGGAATTCTAAACTGCCATGTCGAAATCCACCATGTAACTAATGGTTACTGATCAAGTCCATGATGGAATTAGTAGTAAATAAGTAGGTATTTTGGAAGATTTCGGATACACTGGGGAACAGCAATTTTGTTGTCCTAGATCTGTGGCTTGTTCTTAAATAATTTTTGGTATCTGAATTGAAAACTGTTAGCAGTTTTTCTCTATCATGTCAAGATTTATGTTAGAGGATACTCTCCCTTTACCCTAAAAGTCATTAAAACTGTGCATACAAAGGAAAACAAAGTGGGTACTAACCAAACGGAGTAGAGTATTAGAATATTTTATTCAGTCATAGGTTATTATAATATTCAAAGTTACATTGTGCTTACACAAATAATAGGAACAAAGATATTAGGGTACAGATTTTCGCTTATAACTTTTCCTACAATGTTCCATCTGGGGACATTCTCGCTTGATGCTCCAATAGTAGCCAGCCATCATACCGACATCCCATGTACCTTGATAACATGCTTCCATGACCTTCAGATCTTGGTGGAATCGCTCACCCTTTTCATCGTTAACAGCACCAAGATTTTCTGGAAAGTTTGCAAGATGGCTATGTAAGGGATGCAGTTTGATACTCATGTTACAGTCAAGCTTTTTAAAGCTTCGTAAGAATTATTGAACAGTTTCGAAGTAATTCTGGGCTCGTGTATTTTCTAGAAAATCCTTGACAATGCTTCTGAATGTCAACCAAGCATTCTTTTAAAGTTTGGTCAATGTTTCTATGAAACGCTCATCTTTAATAAGCTGCCGAATCTGTGGCCCATCATAGACACCAATCTTCATCTTCTCATATGACAAGCGAGGAAATGCCGAAATGATGTACCTAAAACAGTCCCCTTCAGTTGACAGAGCTCTAACAAATTGCTTCATGAGACCTAGTTTTATATGCAAATGCGGAAATATAAAGTTCTTTCTGTCGACAAGTGGATGACTTACAATGTTTGGATCACCAGACTTCAGGTCAGATCTTGGTGGCCACTTGGACTGCACCCAATGCTTCTCATGAGCTCTGCTGTCCCACATACACAGAAAACATGGATACTTGGTATATCTGTGTTGCTGGCCAAGAAGGAAAGAAACCATTTTAAGGTCAACACAGATGATCCATTGGTGCAAGTTATATTGCAACATGTCAATGACCTCTGCGTCTTCGTATTTTTCATACAAGAAAACTGAATGGCCTATTGGGACTGAACCGTATAAATTTCCATTGTGGAGGAGAACACACTTCAAGCTACGTTTTGAGCTATCTATAAACAATCGCCATTCGCTTGCATTATAGTCTGAAATTTCCAATTCCTTCATGAGACCTGGTATGTTGTGGCAATACACAAATCCATCACCACTCCGAAAGAACTGCAGAAATGCAATTTCTCTCTATCGGAAGTAGTTGACTTTAGCTTCTTTTTCTAACAAGCTGTTTTCGTGCAGTCTTGATGCTAGAAGTTCTGGGGGATAGTCCCAAATCCCATACCAAGTTATTCCACTCATTCTGATTAAATCCTTTAATAACAGAATCATCGTCACCTTTATAATCTTCGTCGTTGCAGTCACTTCGATCTTCGCCCGACGCATCTTCTTGAATTTCCAAAGAGGGAAATTCTTGAAACAACCACTGGAATTTCAGCTGAATGCGGTACAGGGCGTACAGCTGACTTTAAAGTAGGGTAATCTATTTTATATCTGTTTTTTGGTTATATCCTAACATTTTTACTATACAAAAGTAACAGTCACTGGAGTGGTCTTTGGTTTCTCGCCAATCATTGGTATACCAAACGGAAGTTTATTGAGTGTTCCTTTTGTCCACATTCTCAAACCTCCACACACTGCTTGCAGGCATTGTGAGGGGCTCATGATATATCGTGTTCGCCAATTTTTACTTTAAAATAAGCAAAATAGGCTTCCCTGACACTGATGTTTGTCCGTTGACTGGGAAAGCTAAAACTGCCATATATATAAAAAAACGAATCGGAGCTGTTTAAGCACTTGCGACGCAAACTACCAGCGGCAGACATATAGAAACTTTTTCGCTTGTATATAAATAAGAAGTAAATACTACTAATCTTGTGTAAATACAAATTCTTGCACTACGCTTCGGAAACCGGCTTCATTATATTAGAGCGACAAGCACACCTGTTTGCTACAGTGTCTCATGCGTAACTGACCAGCTTAGTCTAAACAATATGAATCTGAACCTGTCGTGCGGCGTCACAACCCCCTCCAGTCGTCACTAGTTTAAGGTTCGCCGACAGAGTGCAGCACTGCTTTCTGTAACAAATAAGTTACCTGTCAGAAGCGTAATCGCATGCGCAACAACTGCAGAAACAAAACTTGACGTGATAGGAAAAAACTAATTGCAGTTTTAGAATCAGCATGTCCATTTGCCTCTAAAACAGCCTAAGAACCGAAGTCAAGAGAAATTAAGTTACAAATTGCTCCCCAGTGATACCATTGTATTTATTGTGATGGATGCCATTCGTTGATGAAACAGGTGTCGAGAAAGTATATGTGCTAGAAGACAACACTAAATAAAACCAAGCATACTATATTGCCACCGTTAATCAAAGATACCGCTTTAACTGAGTATCTGCGTTAGTGTAAGATACTTCAGTATTATTCACAATGACGACACCCCAGTACAGACATCTTGGTCAGTCACAGATTATAAACGTTGCATCCCTTTGCACAGAGAATGTTGAGAGGTTGAGATCCACAAAGAATATTTGAGAAGCAGCAACTTCGGATTAAGATGCAAGTGTATTTTATTTATTCTTTGGACTGCAGACACACCTTACTGCTGTTATTTTTACTTTTAGTTTTTATGTTTGGCAATTCCTTATTTATACGAGTTCTTGTCAAGTCTCGTTTACCTAATTCTATAACATACAATAGTTTATCAGACATTGCTGACTCATGCAGTCCATATAATGTAATAATGGAATGGTCATCTGTGGTACATTGAAGAGTCCAGAAACACTGCGTTAAAACGCTGAAGATTTTCAGACGACGATTCAGTTGCCAAAGCTGCAGGAGGATGTGCAAAGGTACATAAACGACCTTCATGCTCAAATTCGAAAACACAAAAATATACAGTTATCCCTGCAAATGCCGATATGGCTGAAAATATGACAAACTTAATGCAGTTTATCACACAAGACAGAAAGTGATGATATCTCAGTCCTCCCCAAAAAACAGATTTTTGGTTCGCAATGTTGGACATAGCATTTATGCAAAACGACGTCATCAACGACTGGGTGTCATCTGAGGAGCATCGCTGGAGGAAAGGCAATATCATTACCAGTAAAAACAGCTGTGATGGCATGCCAAAGAAGTGATATCAACTCTATACTTGCAGTAGTGGACAGATGTTACACAATGATGGGTGATAGAAGCACACCATCATTGACACAGATAGCGAGGTACGTCAACTCAGACATGACAGCACTTTGTAGATAATAAGTTAAGGGGACTGTAGCTCTGTTTTGTTTATCTTGATGATGTCATAGTATTTTGTCAAAGGAGTGTTCAGCTGGATAAGCATATGTGGTCTAGTAAGAAAAGAAGGAAAATTTATTCTACACCAGAAACAAGCATCATTACTAGGTACATAGCTTCAGCAGCCAGTATTTGTCCGTTAAACGAGAAAATCTAAGTCCTAAAGGATTTACCACATCCAATCAACATCCAGCACTTAAGAGGATTCCTTAGATTCTTGAACATCTGTTGACGATGCCACTGAGAGTGGTGAAGATTTTGGCACTGCTTACAACAGTATTGCCAGGCAATGGCCTGCGCTGGACATCAGAGGTGCATTGTGTCTTTGAAAACTTAAAAGAAAACTTACAGAAAGCACTGCTGTTGTTCCACCCAGTCTGATATGCGTCATTATCTACAGTGGTAGACGTTGGCCAGCAGGCTATAGTCACAGCTATCCACCAGTATGTCAGAAAAAGTTTAAGCCCTTGAATTTTTTCTCTCATAAGCTCACGGAGCTCCAGACAATGTGGAGCAGATATGACTGGGAGCTGTTAGCCATATATGAGGCTGTGTGGCACTTCCATCTTTAGGTTATGGCAAAGCCATAATTCATACCACAAACCAATCACATTTGCTTTTAGCTCAAGATAGCTGTAGCCCATGACAGTTTCAAATGGTTCAAATGGCTCTAAGCAATATGGGACTTAACCTAACTAACCCAGGGACAGCACACACATCCATTCCCGAGGCAGGATTCGAATCTGCGACCGTAGCAGCAGTGCGATTCCGGAGTGAAGCTACTAGAACCGCTCGGCCATAGCGGCCGGCGACAATTTCACCAGTAAAATATATTTTTTCAGCTTATATCAGACGTATGACACATTATAAAGGGGACAGAATGTATGGTAGCTGATTCTTTGTCGAGAACTGGAGCTATCTCATGTGCCAGTTATTACAAGCAGCTCAAGGCAAAGCAAGCTGCACGTAGTCAACTGCTGTAGCACAGAACAGTTCAACTGCTCTGTAGCTTAAACGAATGCTGTTATTAGCTGATGAGGATCTCATGCGGTGTGATGTGCTCAGACCCAACCCAAGAGGTTTTGTGTTTGATACGCCATGTAGAAACAGTTCTTGACAGTATACATAACCTCACTCACCCCAATGCAAAAGCAAGCTTTAAAATGATGACGGAGAGGTTTGTGTGCCCCAGTATAAAGAAAGACTGTCATCGCTAGGTGAGATTATGCATGGCATACCAGTGATGCAAAAGGGGCAGACATCTACGGAACGTGATGACTGGGTGTTGTGTGACGTCCTTAGGTTAGTTAGGTTTAAGTTCTAGGGGACTGATGACCATAGATGTTAAGTCCCATAGTGCTCCGAGCCACCTACGGAAACCGTCGGCAGACTTCCCAGAGACAAGAGGGCGTTTCTCTCACGGCTACATAGTCATCATGGGCCCCCTGTCGCCATCACATGGATATCACTGTATATATTTGATGCGATTGACAGTTACTCTTGGTGGCCAGACGACATTAATATAAGTGACGTATCGGCAGAGGTAACAACAGACACCTTTCTAACAGCTTGGATACCCTGTTTTTCCTGTCCAGGTAACGTCATTACAAATCAAGGATGATAGTTCGAATCGACATTGCTCCTTGAGCTATCCATGTCGCACAGTTACCAACACTATTAAACGACTAACTAACATCTGGCAAGCAACGGGACAGTAGAGCGCCGGCATAGAACATTAAAAGCGGCAATTCTCCGGCGTGAAACCAGTTGCATCTCGGCGCTGCCACTGCATGTGAGCCATATATTGGGGCATAGACTGAAGAAACAGTTTATGGAGAAACATTAGGCCACCATTGTAGTTTTTCCCAACATGTCAGCAGCCACTGTCCACAGAACTGTCGTATTTGATGCAGCAAATCCAAATCAATATATCCAAACCACTACCCTCACCAGCATCCCACCATGGAAAGTATGGAGCTTTTGTACAGAGATATCTTAACAAGTGCTCTTACGTAATGCGCCCACCACCAGAACCACCATACACTGGACCGTTCAAACTCTTAAAGCATATTCAGCACACAACACGTGTAATGTGTAACAATAGAGACTCTAAGGTGTAAAACGAGCATATTTGCGAACACTTACACACGAGCATAACATCAGGAAATTGATGACACTGCGTAAGAGACATACAGTTTACTTTTGGTTTTTAGTTTGACAGTTTCTTGTTTACGTGAGCTCACAATGGGCCTTATTTACGAAACAGTCTAAAATAAAACAGTTATATCAAATTTTGTTGTTCCGTTGGTATTACGAAATAATGGAAAGCGGCTACCAACATAATATATTTTATTCTGAAGATCATTAAATTTGAAACGAAATTTCACATTCGAAGATGGAGAAAAATTTACACTTTACCACTCGCAGTCGTAAGTTTCGTAGGAAATACGTCTATTCACGATGGTGTGTATAATGTATGAGACTGGCGATATTCCGTCAGACTTTGGGAAAAACATCAGCCACCGAATTCCCAAGATTGAAAGAGCCCACAACTGAGAGCTTACTGCGCAATCAGTTTAACAGGGCGTGTATCTAATTTGCTAGCAAGAATAATGTACATAAGAATGGGAAAGAGAAGAGAGGACTCATGTTACTGAAGATATGTTAGATAACGATTAGTTTGGCTTTAAGAAAGATAAAGGCACGAAAGAGGCAGTTCTGACGCTGCGGTTGAGAATGGAAGTAAGACTGAAGAACAACCAAGACACGTTCATTGGATTCATCGACCTAGAAAAAGCGTTCGGCTATGTGAAATGGAGCAAGATATTCGAAATTCTGAGAAAAATACGGCTAAGATATACGTGATGACGGATAATATGCAATATGTATAGGCACCTAGAGGAAGGCCAAAAACGAAGTGCTCGGGTTAAGAAGAGCGATAAGGCAGGGATGTAGCCTTTCACCCCTATTGTTCAATGTATAAGTCGATAAAGCAATGAGGGAAATACAAGAAAGGTTCAAGAGTGGGATTAAAATTCAAAGTGAAAGGACATCAATGATAATAAGATTCGCTGATGTCATTTCCATCCTCAGTGAAAATGAAGAATTACAGGATAATGAAAACAGAATATGGGCTGAGAGCAAATCGAAGAAAGACGAAAGTAGTAAGAAGGAGCAGAGATAAGAACAGCGAGAATCTAACCATCAGAATTGGGAATCACGAAGTAGACGAAGTTCAGGACTTCTGTTACCTAGACAGCTGAATAACCTATGACGGAAGAGCAAGGAGGACATCAAAAACAGGTTAGCAATGGCAACAAGGGCATTGCTGGCCAAGAGAGGTCTGATAGTATCAAACATAGAACTTAATTTGAAGAATAAATTTCTTAGAACGTGCGTCTGGAGCACAACATTGTATGGCAGTGAAACAATGACTGCGGGATAAATTTAACAGGAGACAATTGAAGTGTTTGAGATGTCGTGCTACAGAAGAAGGTTGAAAATTAGATGCAATGATAAGGTAAAGCATGAGGAGACTGTCCGCAGAATCGGCGAGCAGAGGGACATACGGAAAATACTGACAAGAAGAAGGGACAGGATGATAATACACCTGTTACGACATCAGGGAATAACGTCTGCGGTACTGGAGGGAGATGTAGAGTGTAGAAAGTGTAGAGATCGACAGAGACTGGAATACATCCAGCAAATGATTGAGGACGTCGGTTGGAATTCCTACATTGAGATGAAACGTTTGACCTACATGAAGAATGCGTGGTGGGCCGCATTAAACAAGTGAGACGACGGATAACTGAAAAACACATCTGGCGTGATTTCAGTATCAATTCACTGAAAATTTTCCCTTGCCATACACTTTTTGTACCATAAATAACTATTAATGCGATGTGACTTATTTTTATGAAACGTTCGTTAGGTGGAAACACATTTATAACCTAACGGTAGAGACTAGAGATAGGAGATCATGTGCACACATTTAATCAAAGCAGAATTACGTCAAATGTATTCAAAGCTTACTAACAAGGAGAAAAATGGGTATAATATCCTCTGCAACAAGAAACATGGGTATAATACAGATATGGAATCAACATAGAATTAACTAACACTTATTCACAGTAAACATTAATTGCATTAGTCATTTTAAACACATTTCAGGATCAGCACGTGTCTCGAAGTTCTCTACATACCGCACGTATTCTTACTGTAATATACATACAATGAAATATCTGTGTTGAAACTTCCTAACAGATTAAAACTGTGGTGCCCGACCGAGACTCGAACTCGGGACCTTTGCCTTTCGCGGGCACACAGTTTTAATCTGCCAGGAAGTTTCATATCAGCGCACACTCCGCTGCAGAGTGAAAATCTGATTCTGGAAACATCTCCTAGGCTGCGGCTAAGCCATGTCTCCACTATATCCTTTCTTTCAGGAGTGCTAGTTCTGCAAGGTTCGCAGGAGAGCTTCCGTAAAGTTTGGAAGGTAGGAGATGAGGTACTGGCAGAAGTAAAGCTTTGGGTGCCGGGCGTGAGTCGTGCTTCGGTAGCTCAGATGGTAGAGCACTTGCCCGCGAAAGGCAAAGGTCCCGAGTTCGAGTCTCGGTCGGGCACACTGTTTTAATCTGTCAGGAAGTTTCATATCAGCGCACACTCCGCTGCAGAGTAAAAATCTCATTCTGGAAACATCTCCTAGGCTGCGGCTAAGCCATGTCTCCACTATATCCTTTCTTTCAGGAGTGCTAGTTCTGCAAGGTTCGCAGGAGAGCTTCTGTAAAGTTTGGAAGGTAGGAGACGAGGTACTGGGAGAAGTAAAGCTGTGGGTACCGGGCGTGAGTCGTGCTTCGGTAGCTCAGATGGTAGAGCACTTGGCCCCGAAAGGCAAAGGTCCCGAGTTCGAGTCTCAGTCGGGCACACAGTTTTAATCTGCCAGGAAGTTTCATATCAGCGCACACTCCACTGCAGAGTGGAAATCTCATTCTCGATATATCGGTGTTATCTGCCGATGGCAGCTTGTACAAAGAACGATTCCACTGAAGTTAGAACATATCCAGCTAGGTACGCGCACGTCGATTATAAGCTTGGTAAAAGCGTAAATGAGCACATGTGAACTGGCCAAGGAAGCATATGAACTTATGATTAGTTGCTGGATATGAAATAGCTAAAGAGATATTGTAATAGTGGTTGATTACTGTTCCAGAAAAACCAATACGATTTTTCAGTAATGAAATTAGAGATGTTCAGTAAGGGGTTCATGTGGAATGTAATGACCACAAATTATCGAAATCATAACAAATGGAATCTTACGTTATTTCTAAAGTCAATAGTAATACGACAAAAGTGAAACATTCACGTGGGGTGACCCACATTCACGAATGACGTAATGGAAGAGCGTTATTTATCCTTGATCAAGGAACAATGTCTCTCAATCAGGAAAACAGATTCAGTCTTGGTCGCAAACAAAGCACATTTAGAAAGCCGAAAAATAAGTATAATATTAAGCCAAAGCATGCGGACAGGCAACGTTCGAGTCGAAAATACCTTTAGGCTGCAGGATGGAGATGGCAGTAGACTTGAAAGATTATAGAAAGTCGTCGAATTTATACTGACAGAATCATTAAGGAGCAGACAGCGTCCAAGAGATGCTTCTGAACCTAGCGATACCGGAAACACAGGCATATTCGTCTTCAAGTGCAAATGGGCACGACAGCTCAAATCTCAACCACCCTGGCATGGGGATGTTCAGTCACTTGCAGCCTCCAAAATAGAGCGTATAGATGTTCTAGTACTTTGCAACCGAAGACTGTGGCATTCCTACCATACAAAAATCGTGCATAGTGTGTCATTTTACCTCGTCAGTGACTAATAACTTGCGTAAAGATAAGCGATATGGGACGTGTTTTTTACCGCCCATATTAAAGAGTTAATCCTTGATATCGACGATAATTTTTTACTTGCTGACGGATCTTGACGCTGATACCCCATCGAACGTCTTGTAATTTGAAATCTATGAAAAAGATGGATGCCACAGCTTTCAACGGAAGGACGGAAGCCATTTCCTTAGCTGCACGGATGAAGGTGGTCCATAAATGTTTCATGATGTTCCTTTTTACGACTCAAAGCGCCGCCTTTATCGATTCCAGCTCACTGCATCTGCCAGACTTACGCAGCGGCTGGCTGTGACAAATGTCCTGCGTGCCACTCTTTCGAGGATTGCTGAATAAGGGCTAACGGTATATCTACATAGATATCCCGCAAGCCAGCGTACAGAGAGTGGCAGAGGGTACCCCGTACCACCACCTACCATTTCCTTTCCTGTTCCACTCTCAAATAGAGCGAGGGAAAAACTGCCGTCCGTATGTCTCAGTATGAGTCCAAATTTCTCGTATCTTATCTTTGTGGTCCTTACGCTTAATGTACACTACTGGCCATTAAAATTGCTACACCACGAAGATGACGTACTACAGACGCGAAATTTAACCGACAGGAAGAAGATGTTGTGATATGCAAATAATTAGCTTTCCAGAGCAATCATACAAGGTTGGCGCCGGTGGCGACACCTACAACGTGCTGACACGAGGGATGTTTCCAACAAATTTCTCATACACACCCAGCAGTTGACCGGCGTTGCCTGGTGAAATGTTCTTGTGATGCCTCGTGTAAGGAGGAGAAATGCGTACCATCACGTTTCCGACTTTGATAAAGGTTGCGGTTTATCGTATCGCGACATTGCTGCTCGCGTTGGTCGAGATCCAATGACAGTTAGCAGAAAATCGAGACGGTGGGTTCAGGAGGGTGATACGGAACGCTGTGCTGGATCCCAATGGCCTCATATCACTAGCAGTCGAGATGACAGGCATCTCATCCGCATGGCTGTAACGGATCGTGCAGCCACGTCTCGGTCCCTGAATCAACAGATGGGGACGTTTGCAAGACAAAAACCATCTGCATGAACAGTCCCACGACGTTTGCAGCAGGATGAACTATCAGCTCGGAGACCATAGCTTCGGTTACCCTTGACGCTGCATCACAGACAGGAGCGTCTGCGATGATGTACTCAACGACGAACCTGGGTGCACGAATGGCAAAACGTATTTTTTTCGAATGAATTCAGGTTCTGTTTACAGAATCATGATGGTCGCATCCGTTTTTGGCAACATCGTGGAGAATGCACATAGGAAGCGTTTATTCGTCATCGCCATACTGGCGTATCACCCGGAGTGATGGTATGGAGTGCCATTGACTTCACGTCTCGGTCACCTCTTGTCCGCATTGACGGCATTTTGAACAGTGGACGTTACATTTCAGATGTGTTACGACCCGTGGCTCTACCCTTCATTCTTTCCCTCCGAAACCCTACATTTCAGCAGGATAATACACGACCGCAAGTTGCGGGTCCTGTACTGGCCTTTCTGAATACAGAAAATGTTCGACTGCTGCCCTGACCAGCACATTCTCCAGATCTCTCACCAATTTAAAACGTCTGGTCAATGGTGGCCGAGCAACTGGCTCGTCACAATACGCCAGTCACTAATCTTCATGAAGTGTGGTATCGTGTTTAAGCTGCATGGGCAGCTGTACTTGTACACGCCATCCAAGCTCTGTTTGACTCAATGCCCAGGCGCATCAATGCCGTTATTACGGCCAGAGGTGGTTGTTCTAGGTGCTGATTTCTCAGGATCTATGCACCCAAATTGCGTGAAAATGTAATCACTTGTTAGTCCTGGTATAATATATCTGTCCAATGAATACCCGTTTATCATCTGCATTTCTTCTTGGTGTAGAAGTTTTAATGGCCAGTAGTGTATGTTGGCGGCAGTAGAAACGTTCGGCAGTCAGCTTCAAATGCCGGTTCTCTAAATTTTCTCAGTAGGGTTTCTCGAAAAAAAAAAAAAAACATCACCTCTCCAGGGATTCCCTTTTCATTTCCCGAAGGATCACCGGAACACCTACGTGTCGTTCAGTCCTACCGGTAACAAATCTGTCAAATGGCTCTCAGCACTATGGGACTTAACATCTATGGTCATCAGTCCCCTAGAACTTAGTACCACTTAAACCTAACTAACCTAAGGACGTCACACAACACCCAGCCATTACGAGGCAGAGAAAATCCCTGACCCCGCCGGGAATCGAACCCGGGAACCCGAGCGTGGGAAGCGAGAACGCTACCGCACGACCACGAGATGCGGGCAACAAAACCGTCAACCCGGCTCTAAATCGCTTCGATGTCTTCCTTCAATCCGGCGTGGTACGGATTCAAAACGCGCGAGCAGTATTAAACAATAGCTTGCCTCAGCGTCCTGTATGTGGCTATCTTTACAGGTGAACCACTGTTTCCTAAAATTCCCCAATAAACCGATGTGGAACATTCGCCTTCGCTTCCAATGTTCTCACATGCTCGTTCCATCTCATATCGCCTTTCAACGTTACCCTCAGATACTTAAACGACTTGATTGTGTCATGCAGGAAACTAGTAATACTGTATCCAAACATTACGGCTTTGTTATTCCTACTGATCTGCATTAACTTACGTTTTTTCATACTTAGGCCAGCAGCCATTCATCACACCAAATGGAAAATTTGTCTAAGTCGTCTTCTATCTTCCTGCAGTCGCTAAACTTCGACATCTTACCGTACATCATGACATCACCATCAACCAACTGCAGATTGCTGCCCACCCTGTCTCCCAAACTTCACTGGGGCACTCCTGACGATACCCTTGCCTCTAATAGCTGTCTAGGAAACCAAATTGGGTTCTATTACGTAAGAAGTCTCCGAACCACTCATGTATGAGTGAACTGACTCTGTATTCTCGTATCTTCGTTAATAGCCTGCAATAGGGCACCGTGTCAAATGCTCTCCGGAAATCTAGAAATATGGAATTTGCCTGCTGCCATTCATCCGTAGTTTGCAATAACCCAGGTGAGAAAAGGGCAAGCTGAGGTCGTACGAGCGATGCCTTACAAAACGATGCTGCTTTGTGGACATAAGCTTCACATTCTTAAGGAAGATTATTAAATTCGAATTGCGAATGTGTTCAAGGATTCCGTAACCAACCGAGGTTAGGGATATTGGGCTGTAGCTTTTACCCTACCTATATACTGGAGTCACCTGCGCCTTCTTCCAGTCGCATGGAACTTTGTGATGGGCGAGAGCTTCGCGACAAATACAAGCTAAGTAAGAAGCCAGCTACTTAGAGTTGTTGTTGTTGTGGTATTCAGTCCTGAGACTGGTTTCATGCAGCTCTCCATGCTACTCTATCCTGTGCAAGCTTCTTCATCTTCCAGTACCTATTGCAACCTACATCCTTCTGAATCTGTTTTGTGTATTCATCTCTTGATCTCCCTCTACGATTTTTACCCTCCAAGCTGCCCTCCAATACTAAATTGGTGATCCCTTGATGCCTCAGAACATGTCCTCCCAACTGATCCCTTCTTTTAGTCAAGATGTGCTACAAACTTCTCTTCTCGCCAATCCTATTCAGTACCTCCTCGTTAGTTGTGTGATCTACCCATCTAATCTTCAGCATTCTTCTGTAGCACCACATTTCGAAAGCTTCTATTCTCTTCTTGGCCAAACTAGTTAACGTCCCTGTTTCACTTCCATACATGGCTACGCTCCGAACAAATACTTTCAGGAACGACTTCCTGACACTTAAATCTATACTCGATGGTAACAAATTTCTATTCTTCAGAAACGCTTTCCTTGCCATTGCCAGTCTACCTTTTATATCCTCTTTCTTAGAGTACGCAGTACTCTTTGTGAAATCGAACTAAGATTCCATCTGGACCTGGCGATTTATTTGCTTTCAGATCTTTTATTTGCTTCTCAACACCAGGCCTGCTTCTTACTATGTAGTCCATAGGAGAGTCCGTCCGATGGTCAGATGATGGTATTTTTTTGTACGATACTCCTGTGTGAACTGTTTATTATCGTGAAATCTAGAGCTTGGGCTATCATTTTGCTGTCTTCAACTGCCACACAAGGCTGGTCAACAAGGGACTGAATGGAAGCCTTAGAACCACTCAGCGATTTAACGTAAGACCAAAATTTCCTCGGAGTCCCTGCCAGATCTTTTGCTAAGGTGTGACAGTGGTAGATGTATGCTTCGCGCATACATCTGTTCACAGACGAACGAATCTCTAATAACCTTCGCTTGTTGTCATTTGTGCGTTCCATTTTGAAGCGAGAGTGCAACAACCTTTAGTTCCTTAGCATCGTCGCAATTTCGTTACTAAACAATGGCGCTCTTCACTATCCTTTATCCACTTACAAGGCACATAACGCTCCACACCACGATGTACGATTTGCTTAAACTTTCCCCATAATTTCCCTACATTCGTCATACTGGAACTACGTGATGCCAATTCACTGTTTAAGTGAGATACTAATGATTGCTTATCTCTTCTATGTCCCAGAGATGGATGAAAAAGCAGCAGAACAATGTTACAATGTACAGGCTAGTGACAGCTGGTACAATTAAAGAGAAGGTTTACCACCGCCAGATTTTTAAGCAGTTCCTTACCAATAAAGTCCAACAGGATTGAGCAGGACAACGCGATGTCTACTGGATGCAGGCAGTCAGTCCAGCTTCATAGCAAAATCGCTGATTGATGATCTCAAACTACAAACGATAGATCGACAAGAACTCCTAGCCTTTTTGACTGATTTATTAACTTTCGCAACCATAGTTCCTACAGTGACATCATGATTGTTAATCCCCGTTTCTATACTGACATAGTGGAGAAAGTCCGGTCTATTTGTACACTAATGGAAATTAAAATTGCTACACCATGAAGAAATGCAGATGATAAACGGATATTCATTGAACAAATATATTATACTATAACTGACATGTGATTACATTTTCACACAATTTGGAGGCATATATCCTGAGAAATCAGTATCCAGAACAACCACCACTGACCGTTGTAACGGCCTTGACACGCCTGGGTATTGAGTCAAACAGTGCTTGGATGGCGTTTATAGGTGCAGCTGCCCATGCAGCTTCAACACGATACCACAGTTCATCAAGAGCCGGCCGGAGTGGCCGAGCGGTTAAAGGCGCTACAGTCTGGAGCCGCAAGACCGCTACGGTCGCAGGTTCGAATCCTGCCTCGGGCATGGGTGTGTGTGATGTCCTTAGGTTAGTTAGGTTTAAGTAGTTCTAAGTTCTAGGGGACTTATGACCACAGCAGTTGAGCCCCATAGTGCTCAGAGCCATTTGAACCATTTGAAGTTCATCAAGAGTAGTGACTGGAGTATTGGGACGAGCCACCATTGACCAGACGTTTCCAATTGGTGAGAGAGCTGGAGAAAGTGCTGGCCAGGGCAGCGATCGAACATTTTCTGTATCCAGAAAGGCCCGTACAGGACCTACAACATGCGGTCGTGCATTATCCTGCTGAAATGTAGGGTTTTGCAGGGATCGAATGAAGGGTAGAGCCACGGGTCGTAACACATCTGAAATGTAACCTCCACTGTTCAAAGTGGCGTCAATGCGAACAAGAGGTGACGGAGGTGTGTAATCACGCCGGGTGATACGAAAGTATTTCGATGAGGAATACACGCTTCCGATGTGCGTTCACCGCGATGTCGCCAAAGAAGGATGCGACCATCATGACGCTGTAAACAGAACCTGGATTCATTAGAAAAAATTACGTTTTGCCATTCGTGCACTCAGGTTCGTCGTTGAGTACACCATCGCAGGCGCTCCTGTCTTTGATGTAGCGTCAAGGGTAACCGAAGCCATGGTCTCCGAGCTGATAGTCCATGCTGCTGCAAACATCGTCGAACTGTTCGTGCAGATGGTTGTTGTATTGCCAATATCCCCATCTGTTGACTCAGGGATCGAGACGTGAGAGCACGATCCGTTACATCTGTGCGGATAAGAAGTTTGTCATCTCGACTGCTAGTGATACGATGCCTTTGGGATCCAGCACGGCGTTCCGTATTACCCTTCTGAACCCACCGATTCCGCATTCTGCTAACAGTTCTTGGATCTCGACCAACGCGAGTAGCAATGTCGCGATACGATAAACCGCAATCGCGATAGCTCCAATCCGACCTTCATCAAAGTCGGAAACGTGATGGTACGCATTTGTCCTCCATACAGGAGGAATCACAGCAAGGTTTCACGAGGCAACTCCGGTCAACTGCTGTTTGTGTATGAGAAATCCGTTGGAAACTTTCCTCATGTCAGCATGTTGTATGTTTCGCCACCGGCGCTTATCTTGAGTGAATGCTCTGAAAAGCTAATCATTTGCATATCACAGCATCTTCCTCCTGTGGGTTAAATTTCGCGTCTGTAGCACGTCATCTTCGTGGTGTAGCAATTTTAATGGCCAGTAGAGTAGTTACAAGTTCTAAAATGTATCCATTGCTTGAGGGCTGCCGAGCTAGTTGCTCATGACAGTTTTCAGAAATCGTGTTCAAACGTATTTCACATGACGTTCTGTCATCCCTCGCCCACCCTCCCACCTTCCCCCCCAACCCCACCCCCCCTCCCGCCTCTGTAAATACATAGTCATCCCAGTCTTCACTCGGGAGGTTAAAGTCGCCTACAACTACTATTACATGACATGGGTGTTTACGCGCTGTCGATCAAGACTTCCTTTGAATAACTCTAGAACCGGCACAGCACAATCGGGTGCCGGTAAAAGAAATCCAACAATATCTTGGTTTCACCTACAACTGTTATATCCGTCAAATAACTTCTCTGTCACACTCAACTTCGACCTCATCAGAGACAGGCCTTCCTATGTCCTGTAATCTGTCTTTCCGAAATGCATTCCACGACCCGCAAAATATCTCAGAAATTTCTACTTCGGGTTTAGCCACCTCTCAGTCCAAAGAAAAATTTGAGCACGAAATCTTTCCTAGAATGAAGTAAATTCTAGAACTTTGATACGAATACTGCAGCAGTTTAATGATGAAATTGTAACAGCTGAAGTGTGTTTAATCTGATCGCCGTTTAACTTCCTTTGCTGCATATCGACTGGCGAGTGTTCATCGGAGCACCTCAGACTCCAGAGTCGCCTCCGAATTGTGTACAGGTACCCATCTCAAAATTTTCAGTTTAGTGTTGACGTGTAGAAAAACCGTATCACTGGAGATATGTAGCTAATAGTGGTACAGAGGGCCCTTACAATCCGACGGCGCCCATAGGGTGCGGGGTTTCAAGCTTCTGGTTAACATGCCAGGGGACCACTACACACAGGAAGCGATACACGGGTATCGGGGGCTCTGTTGCGGAGACTAGGCAGTTTTTTAGGTTACAAGGCATCGGGGAAACTACGGTAACGGTGTCAGTCTGAAAGGGTGCAGGAAAGACACAGAATAGTGGACCAAGAAACAGTTGGTATTGTAGTTGTAAATTTTTGTAGGTGTGTTGCTTAAGAACCAGTTCCAAGTGGTGAAAGAAAACACTTAAGTTCAAATCATTTTAGGTATGGAAAGGTAGCTAAAGCCGGAAATAAGTTTATCTGAAATTTTTACAAAGGACTTGACCGAGTTCAGAAAGTATAGATTAAATACATTTGGTGGCGGAGTGTTTATTGCTGTCAGAAGCTGTTTACAATGCAGCGAAATCGAAATAGATAGTTCCAGTTAGTTAGTATGTGTAGAGGTTATGCTTGACAACCTGGATAAATTAATAACTACTTACTTTTGCCGACCCTCCGACTCAGATGATACATGTTACTCAGATGATACAGTTGCTGGACAATTCGAAAAAAACATGAGTCTCATTTCAGATAAATACCACACTCATACAGTCAATCTACCATCTATATATTGGAGAAAATACACTTTCAAAGTCGGAGATGGGCATAAAACATCGTCCGAAATCAATGTCAACGCGTTCTCAAAAATAATTTTGAGTAGTTAGTTCAGGGGCTCACTCGAAGTGTAAATGGTTGCGAAAACATAGTTGGACCTCTTAGAAAAAAGTAATCCAGAGGGAATAGGGAGCATCATGATGGATATAAGGATCAGTGATCACAAGTTTGTTGTAAAGAGACTAAAGAGCCTAACATCCAAACCCACGAAATGTAAACGCTAAACACATCAACTTTAAAAAAATATTTTAAATAAAAATTCGCTTGATGTCTCTCCCCCCGCCCCACCACACACACAGGAGGTACACTAAACAGGTCAGAACACTGTTGCAGAAGCAACGAAAAAAAGCATGTCAAACTTAAAACAACGAAATACCTCAAGTCTGGCGAAGCTCGAAATATGGCACGAACTTCAATGCGAGATACTTTTAATAGTTTCTACCACGAAACTCTGCTTCGAATTCTGACAGAAAGTCCAAAGAGATTCTGGTTGTACGTAAATACACCAGCAGGAAGACAACATCAATAAATTCACTGTTCGATAACAATGGTGCTGTCACTGATGACAATGTCACTAAGGCAGACTTACTAAATACTCTTCTCCGAAATATGTTCACGAAAGAAGACGAATAAATATTCCACAACGCGAACCAAGTGCAACTGATAACTTGAGTAACTTAGAAGTGGATATTCCCATTGCGGCAAAGCAGCTTAAATCACTTAAGAGAGGCAAGGCTTCCGATCCTGACTGTATACCAGTCCGGCACCTATCAGAATACGTTGAAGCAAAAGCTCCACATTTAGCAGTCATATAATGCCGATCGCTAGTTAAAAGGAACGTACCTAAGGACTTGAAAGTTGAGCAAGTAAAAACATTATCTAAGAAAGGAAATAGGAATAATCCACTAAATTACTGCCCTATATTGATCTTGTCTACTTAAAATATGGTTTTGGAACACGTAGTGTGTTCGAAGATTATGAGTTATGTCGAAGAATACGATTTATTGAAAGACATCCAACAAGGATTCAGAAAATATCGTTGTTGTGAAACACCGCTAGCTTTTTATTCTCACGAAGTGCTTAATTCTATTGGCAGAGGATGTCAAATTGATTGCATATTTTTAGATTTACAGAAGGCTTTTGACACCGTACCTCACAAGCGATTTCTAATCGAATTGGGTGCCTATGAACTATCGTCTTAGTTGTGCTATTGGATTCCTGATTCAATTTCAGAAAGGCCACAGTTTGTAGCAACCGACGGAAAGTCGGTCACTAACACAGGAGTAATATCTGAGGTTCCCCCAGAGAAGTGTTATAGCCCCTCTACTTTCTGACGTACATAAACGATTTAGGAGACAATTTGAGTAGCACTCTTTGACTCTTTGCAGATGGTGCTGTCATTCACCTTCTTTGTAAAGTCCTCAGATGATCAAAACGAATTTCGAAAAGATGTAGACAAGGTAACTGTATGGAGCAAAAAGTGACATTTGACTCTAAATAACGGAAAGTGTTAAGCCATCCACATGAGTTCGAAAAGGAATCCTCTAAATTTTGGTTCCACAATCTAAAGGTTGTAAATAATTAGGGAGTACGATTACGACTAACGTAAGTTGGAACGATCATGTAGATAACGTTATGGGTAAATAAAACGAAAGACAATGATTCATTGTCAGAATACTGAGAATATGCAACAGGTCTGCTAAAGAGTTTGCTTTCAGTCCGCATGTATGTCCTCTTCTGGACTGTTGCGGCACTATTCGGGACCCGCTTTAGACAGGATCGGCGGACGACATCGATAAAGTTGAAAGAAGGGCAGCTTGTTTTGTACTATCGCGAAATGGGGGAGAGAGGCCACGGATATGATACAAGAACTGGGGTGGCAATCATTTAAAAAATGTGTTTTTCATTGCCACCGGATCTCCTCATGAAGTTTCAATCCCAAACTTTCTCCTCAGGGTGTGAAAACATATTTTTGGCGTCCATCTCCGCAGGGAAGACTGTTCATCATAATATTAATGAGAGATGTTAGAAGTCGTACAGAAAGATTTAAATGTTTCTCCCGCGAGCTGTTCAAGAATGGAACGGTAGAGAAATAGCTTGAAGGTGGTTCGATGAACCCTCTGCCAGACACTTAATTGTAAATTACGAAGTAATCATGTAGATGTAAAGAGCGTTACCGTAATAATTTGGATTATTAGTTGTTCAGTACTGTTGTAACGTAAAAATATAGCCTAAAATGACTAATGTTCCGTCTCTCCAGTTCGGATTAAGTTTCCTATCAGCATAGCCAACCGGCAAACAAAAAGTAATGCATAGATTATTCCATTTACCTGTTACGTTTCGTATCTAAGAACGAATGATTACTATAATAAAATTAAAAACTTTAAAACAGAAATCATAATGCAGCATTATTTCCGAAGTTGGAGTTTCGTATTTCCTTTGTTTTGTTTTATAACTCAGAGAAGCTTCATCATTGAAGAGTATCTCAAATCTTTGACGTGTAAATGACGTAGATAGTAGAGGAAACTAAAATGGTCAAATTAATTCCGAGAGACCGGAATTGCTGGATAAATTCTGTAGTAATTTAGCTGGAGTGTATACATAAGTGTTATACGAGGTTGTGACTGAAGCAGAGTGTTGGGAATACTTCTATCTGACAATTGTTCTGTATAGGCATAATTTTCAGCATATAATATTTTACTTCTTCACGTAATTTTAAATTGAAACGTTGTGTAGATGGCTGATTAGTTTTTTAAATAACAATCAGTTATATAATATGTGTAAATGTAAGTGCACGTGGATCTAATAGTTAGCTCACAGTTGTGAAATTTGACAACCTCGGACATTACCAACAATACAAAAATACATTTAAGCAACGTATCACTGCCAAAACGCTGCCAGACACTGCTAATGATTTGTCATCCTTTAGCTGTGTTATGTTCTCAATAAAACATTCTATTAATAACGGTAAATTTCTTTTACGAAGTAAGCCCACTGCACCAATTGGTGAGGAAATTGTGTTGTCTATTCTGTTCAGTATGATATACTTTACAGCACTGTTAAAGTGTTGTGACTACCAGTATAGCACTTTGTCTGTGTTCTGTGCCGTATGTGTCGTTAGTTTTGTCTGATACATGTAACTGTGGCGTGAGCCTCCCACCTGTGTTGATGTTAGCAATAAAAATTAAATTGTTTTAGTTCCTTTTACACAATTGTATTTCTCAATAATTTAAACATTTCGTACTCTACTGTTACTATCAGTTTGTAATCCTCTAAAGTAAAAGTGATTAGTTTTATTTCTCATAGAGCTGATGCTTGCTCTCTTTGATATTTATAAATACCAGCGAAGTATTGAAAACCAGTTAGTGTATTGTTGAAACTTTTGCCATATCCATATTTGCTTTTTATGACAACTGGATATATGGTTCTATATGTCTGGTGACATAACACACATTAAACATCTGATTGTTCCAAATAACGCAAAAAGTTTGCTCTAGTCGGCTCCATATTTTCATAGGATGAGTCACTGAGGTAGAATAAAGACCAGACATGTTTGCATGGGTTTAAACAGAAATTTGATCTTATGATCTGTCACCACGGGCACCCAACATAAGGTATCTGTGATGCGTTGGAAGTAAATTTCCTCCTCCGCCCGATCTGCAGAAATAAAAAGGATAGGGTGTTGGAAAGACATCTATTAATTAATATAAAATTTCTGAACTAGACCTGACAATCTAGCTTATATTTTGTTCAATTTCACGCATCCTATTTTATGTGGTGTGAAGGCTAATTCTGAAAACACAGACTCCATTTATTTTCTTTAAGCACACTTAATCTCTTTAATTGTGTAATTGTAGTTTATTGATTTACGTTACAAAATGACCGCAACTGAATTTAACCATAACATTTTCATGTACGTTTAACTGGTTGTATTAGACAACATTGTAAAATACTTTGTTTGAAGATATTTACTGTGATTTTATCCTTCTGGTATTGACATTTATGTTTCTCAAACATGTAATAAAGTAACCTGGGTATATAGGATGTAACCCCCCCCACACTTATCGAGCTTAATGACAGTGACAGTTGAACAGCGTGCACCTAATGAAAATTTCGGAAAAGCAATCGTCACCAAAGTCAATTTGTCGGTAAAGAGGGAGGAAAGGGTTACATCTAAATGAAAGGAAAAATGCAAATCAAATTGGTGGAAATTAATTTTGAGAAAAGGGTAAAATTAATAAAGAAAATAAATGTGCGGTCATTATGTTAACAATTAACTGGCGTTAATTAGATATTTGAGATTTGGGGAAAATTACAGTCGCCAGTCCTATGGGCAACTACTATAATAACTGCAAAAGAAAGGTTAATGCACATACGATTAGCATTAAAAGCGTGGCAACTGAACATTGACATGTGTTGTGTGAAAACTGAACGTTTGTCAGAAGTAATAAATTTCGCTACACTATGACTTCATTTAGCAAAGAATTAAGAAAACCAAAAAATTTAAAGTTAATTTAGTGACTGAAATTAATAGTGAACTTTGTTTCAAATAAAATAAGGTTAGTCTTGGGCTACCTCAACAATTATTTCAAAAGCTACTTGAATCTACGCAATTTGCAAATAAGAGATTTAACTCTGAACTTGAATTAAATTATTCTGAACAATTAACAATACTAAAATTTAGTACGTACCAAGCTGAGCTGCAATCACAGGTAAGCTAAAATATGGTAACAAAACTCGCACACTTAATTTGTGCTTGTGTAATCTAAATAATGTAGGCAGCTATGAATACCTTAACTGAACTTTGAAATTAAAGCAGTGAAATCGAATGATATTACTTTAATGCTGGAGTTTGAATTTCAACGACACTCATGTTCATTCCGGAAAAGGAAAGGACCCTGCTTGGTAATGCAATTGGGACAATGAGCAACAAAGCTTCATGCCAAGTTGCTGTAATTTTGTGATGCAACAGTTTGAAAAGCTGAGGTCTGCCATACAGTTCTAAAACTTTATGTGCTTTTAGTCTTCCTTGTTGGTTGATTGAAGATTTGCAGTCGTCGATCGGGGAGGTGGCGACAGTCACTCATTGTCGGCCGTCGCTGTTGCAGAAGGTGGATGTTGGCGTGCCTTCTTCTCGACACGGTCACCAGGCGAAACGGGCCCTTGATGTGCGCTAGCTAATGCTTCCCGTCCGCGACACCGTGTCAGAAACTATCATTGCAAGTCGAGCGCAATTACATGCTGCCAAACCCCGAAAGCGCGGCAACTTGCTGGAGCAACACACCTGCTCCACCACCCTACTCCCCAGACTCTCCTCTGCCCGCGCTCCACGCGACCGAGCTCACACACTACCAAAAATCCTAAACACTTTGATTCTCCACACGACCTATGGATGTATTCGTTCGATAGCACAGTTTTCCCTAGGCAAGACCTAGCGTAAAAATACGAATAGTATTTACAAACCAAACTAATTATACATTGATAAAAATGCATAAATATATATACACAAATAGTAAAAAAATTACAATATATAAAGACACAATAACGACATATCTTCAGGTAACCAAATAACGGGAAAAATATAGTATGATAGATGGAAATAGGAGGATATACATTTCCAGCGTTACAAGGACATGAAACAAGTGATTTAGAGATAGCATCTTAGAGTAACAATCAAAAGGTTCTGGGTACCACTTTCGTACTATGCCACTGCTTCAATTTTGCATACAATTGAAGTTTCAGCAGAAGAATTCATGCATAAGGAGTCAATCTCGTTCTACGAACGGCCTTATCAAAGAAAGCGAAGAATCAAACAGAATTCCAGGGAACCTATCACACCTGGCGTGGGAAACTGCTTTAAAAGGGTGAAGAATCAGCAGTAACGACGGACATGAGGATGGAGAAGGCAATGGAAATCACTGCATTAAGGACACGCAATGTGTGCCAACTGGATACGTGGATGAATGACGTTCCCTCGGAATTTCTGAAATCGTTAAGTGGAAACCAAATGATTATTCCACTTGGTGAGTAGAAATTATGAGACTGGAGACATCAGAATTTCGAAAAATATGAGCCACAGATTCCCAAAGACAGCAAGGTTACATATTTATCAGAGCTATCACACAGTCAATTCAAACGTTCAGCATCCAAGTTGCTGTCAAATGGAATATACAGAAAAATGGAAAATGAAATTGAGAATCTTTTAGAGGACAAACGGTTTGGCGTTAGGAAAGGTAAAGACGCCATGGAGGTAGTTCTGACGCAATAGTTAATAAAAGTCAACACATATTCGTACCATATTTTGAGCTACATTACTGACCATTAAAATTGCTACACCAAAAAGAGAAATGCAGAAGAAAATGGGTATTCATTGGACAAATATATTATACTAGAACTGACATGTGATTACATTTTCACGCAATTTGGGTGAATAGATCCTGAGAAATCAGTACAAAGAACAACTACCTCTCGCCGTAATAACGGTCTTGATACGCCTGGGCATTGAGTCAAACAGAGCTTGGATGGCGTGCAGGGGTACAGCTGTGGCAATCTGGCACATAATTGTTGTACCTGGTCTTTCATGTCTAGGATATCGGCATGGGACGTAGTTGTTATCCAAGATTGTCCGACATATGTTGTATCGCGGAAAGATCTATGACCTTGACGGCCATGGGAGTAGCTCAACCTCTCATAGATCGTTGACAGAGACATATAGTTTGTGTGGAAAATACCGTACTGTTGCTAAATTGCGCCAAAATACTTTTGCATGAGAGCGAACAAATGAAGACGCAAGATATCCGTAATGTACTGTTGTGCCGTCAGTATTTCCTCATTCGCTGTCAAGTGTGACTTACAGTTATACCCTATGGCTTTTCGCTTCATGATGCCAGGAGTAGCACCGCTGTGTCTCTCCAAAACTGAAAGAACTGAAACTCTCGCCTGGTCGCCGTCATGCATGCTGACGATTGTCATGTCAGGTAACGCAGAACTGCGATTTATCGTTGAGCACAACGTGACACCATTCATTAGCAATTTATGCTTCCCCGTCACTGTACTACTCCCAACACTAAATACCTACAGTACTAACGCATTCTGGTGGCCATTCTACATCTCACAGAAAATTGCAACTCTAATCATGTACATTCCTGCCAGTAGTGTATATGTGTCCGAAGTTACTTGCCAATTCGAACGTGTCTTCTGAGCGCGTTATATCTTTTAACTTATGTCGTCCATGTCGGACTGTTTTTTTATGGAAACTGTGACTGCTTTGAAAAGTTTAAATAAGATTTTCTCCCACTATGCGTTTCCAGACCTTAAACTCTTATCTTCAGGAGGAAATCTGAGATATCTTATTACATGTGTACCAGCTAGATGCAACTAGTTGTTTGTATTGGTTTCACTTCCGTACACAAAGTTTGAGAGGTAGTTATTATCATCATATGGCACTGAGATTATACATTTGAAATGGTGATGGAGTTACTCACAAAATGTTCCATACCTGCAGCGTTCTGTAGAGTGGAGCTGATTATAAGTACTTCCGTAACCATTTCAGACGCATAGTCATAGTGTCAAATGACGATAACAAGGGCCTATTACTCTCTCTGTAGCAAAATGGAACTAAAACAAACAACTAGCTGCATCCAGCTGTTACAAATCTAACAAGATGTCGCTGTTTTACACCAGAAATTCGGAGTACAAAATTTCGAAACGCGTTGTGGGAAAAAATTAAAAGTGACTGACAGATGATTAATTTTACTTGAACTTTTATTTATATTTTTGCCTGGCGATACAACTAAAATGTAGTAATAAACTGTTTAGTCACATTAACGTGACCACCTGGCAAAAGCAAGTAAGATGTGCCGGAAGAGAGTCGATGAAGTTCTGGAACTTATCGACGGATGTGGAGCGATGCTAACTAGAATGCCGTGGCTAGCTACACTAGGTTTCTGTTTGAGTCTCCATGGCAGGAAGAGCCCAATCGAAGTGGTAAAATAACAGAGTAGGCTGACACTTGACGAAAACAGCACTTACTGGACAAATGAACCGTTCCAAACCACTTCGCGATGTGTACGATCGCGTGAAGCTGTTACATCCTTCCCTGTGGCAATCTGGCGCATAATTGTTGCACCTGGTCGTATGTCTACGATACTGGCGTTGGGACGTGTTGCGGATCTTAATGAGCACGTCTTGTAGTATTATCATCTGTCTGACTTGAAGAAATTATGATATTTTTATCAGAGCTGTGATGAATTATACTGAAAGTTTTACGAAATATAGTTTTCATTCGGAGATGTACACAATGAATATGAACAAATAGTAAAGGACACATTTATAAAAGTCGTGTAGTAAAACCTACTTGTTACTATCGTTCATATTAATGAAAAGACGCAGGTTAACACGTTGCTAATAAATACCATTCTATAGTTAAAGAGTTATTTAGTTTTGTAAATTGTATATTATTAGTACAATTACATTTTCTGTGTTTTAGCAACGTTAACGATATTCTTTGACTTGTTTGTTGTTTTGGCGTGTTTTTAATGATTTATTACTCTTATTCCTGTAACTCATTCTCTAAAACTGTTACCTTTTAATTAAAATAATAAAAGTTTCTGTGTTAAACAATGCAAACAGCTATGTTTTGGTTGTTAGAATCCAGGTAAGCCACGGCGCCAACAGCTGGAGACAGTCTGTTCTATAAGATGTTTCGAAGTAGTAAGTTTTATTACAGATTTTATAAGATTCAGTTGTGTGTGATGTAATTTTGTGCTGCAATAAATGCGTTATAAAACAAATTTTATATGTTTCAGCTGTATCACTTTATAGAAGAAGGTGAACTACAACATGAATTTCCTGACCATACGGGAAATCCAGAGTCTAAATTTCATGTGGAGGAAGCTGCAGCGAAGAGACATATCGAAAATAAAAGCTGAGTATTTTGAGCTGAATTCATAAAAAAGGCCACGTTGCAACGTGGCGGACAATTTGGCATGCACTGAAATTAGTCAGGACGGTCGTATTAACCTCTTTTAAGTTTCAGGTACTATCGCATCACACAAAACAAAACAGAAGTCTCCATAATGAAACTTAAACACAGCAGTGAGGGTCAACAACTACGCAATATGAGGCAAAATTGAACAATAGGTTTGCAATGAACGAAGTCTACTGCCTGCTGTTTTCACAATTATAAATGGAAATGTGGAATGGAAAAAGAGCAACAACTAACACAATGGACATGGAAACCCAGTACAGATGAGAACAAAAGTTCTACACTCCTGGAAATTGAAATAAGAACACCGTGAATTCATTGTCCCAGGAAGGGGAAACTTTATTGACACATTCCTGGGGTCAGATACATCACATGATCACACTGACAGAACCACAGGCACATAGACACAGGCAACAGAGCATGCACAATGTCGGCACTAGTACAGTGTATATCCACCTTTCGCAGCAATGCAGGCTGCTATTCTCCCATGGAGACGATCGTAGAGATGCTGGATGTAGTCCTGTGGAACGGCTTGCCATGCCATTTCCACCTGGCGCCTCAGTTGGACCAGCGTTCGTGCTGGACGTGCAGACCGCGTGAGACGACGCTTCATCCAGTCCCAAACATGCTCAATGGGGGACAGATCCGGAGATCTTGCTGGCCAAGGTAGTTGACTTACACCTTCTAGAGCACGTTGGGTGGCACGGGATACATGCGGACGTGCATTGTCCTGTTGGAACAGCAAGTTCCCTTGCCGGTCTAGGAATGGTAGAACGATGGGTTCGATGACGGTTTGGATGTACCGTGCACTATTCAGTGTCCCCTCGACGATCACCAGTGGTGTACGGCCAGTGTAGGAGATCGCTCCCCACACCATGATGCCGGGTGTTGGCCCTGGGTGCCTCGGTCGTATGCAGTCTTGATTGTGGCGCTCACCTGCACGGCGCCAAACACGCATACGACCATCATTGGCACCAAGGCAGAAGCGACTCTCATCGCTGAAGACGACACGTCTCCATTCGTCCCTCCATTCACACCTGTCGCGACACCACTGGAGGCGGGCTGCACGATGTTGGGGCGTGAGCGGAAGACGGCCTAACGGTGTGCGGGACCGTAGCCCAGCTTCATGGAGACGGTTGCGAATGGTCCTCGCCGATACCCCAGGAGCAACAGTGTCCCTAATTTGCTGGGAAGTGGCGGTGCGGTCCCCTATGGCACTGCGTAGGATCCTACGGTCTTGGCGTGCATCCGTGCGTCGCTGCGGTCCGGTCCCAGGTCGACGGGCACGTGCACCTTCCGCCGACCACTGGCGACAACATCGATGTACTGTGGAGACCTCACGCCCCACGTGTTGAGCAATTCGGCGGTACGTCCACCCGGCCTCCCACATGCCCACTATACGCCCTCGCTCAAAGTCCGTCAACTGCACATACGGTTCACGTCCACGCTGTCGCGGCATGCTACCAGTGTTAAAGACTGCGATGGAGCTCCGTATGCCATGGCAAACTGGCTGACACTGACGGTGGCGGTGCACAAATGCTGCGCAGCTAGCGCCATTCGACGGCCAACACCGCGGTTCCTGGTGTGTCCGCTGTGCCGTGCGTGTGATCATTGCTTGTACAGCCTTCTCGCAGTGTCCGGAGCAAGTATGGTGGGTCTGACACACCGGTGTCAATGTGTTCTTTTTTCCATTTCCAGGAGTGTATTTCATTTTTTCTGAGTACCGTGCAAAAGCAGAACGTGGGACGAAACTTCTTTCCGAAATATCTAAATATTACTAGACTCAGAAATGTCGAAATCGAACAATTGTGTAGGATAGAGAACAAACAAAAGGGACAGTTTCAGCAAACACAAACAGAAATGGTTCAAATGGCTCTGAGCACTATGGGACTTAACTGCTGTGGTCATCAGTCACCTATAACTTAGAACTACTTAAACCTATCACACACATCCATGCCCGAGGCAGGATTCGAACCTGCAACGGCAGCGGTTACGCGGCTCCAGACTGTAGCGCCTAGAACCACACGGCCACTCCGGCGGGCAAATTCAAATATAAATGAAAAGTTATTGATTACTGGAGTGTCGATTGCTTCACGAAATTGAAGAATGGCTTAAAGCACAAGCAGGTAACGACGTAAGGGGACAGAGTAACAAAACAGAAGGTATGTTTTATTGACCGGATCATCTGTTACCGGTCATGAATGGTGAAACAGCTGTGTTCAATAGTGTATTAAATAATTAGGTTTTTCAGGCAGAAGACGATTTGAAAAGTGCCATTATTAATATTCACCTTGCAAAAGTTCAATGAGACAAATTTGAATTATGGTTTAGCGGCAAATCAATGGTAGAAAAAGCAAGTGATCAGGTGAATCTTGACTTTCAGAACGAACTAAGTGATGCTGTTGGTGCCGAAAATGTTTGCGCATACGACAAAATTAATTATGGCAATGTCACTGATTCGTGTAATGGCGGTATAGAACTCGATATGTTAATTGACGTAGACGACAATGATGACAAGATTAAATGTTTTCTGGTATCAAGAGACAAATATTTAACAGAAGATCAGGAAGATATCGCATTTGAATTTTCGGAAGTGGACAGTTCTATATCTTTAAGTGATGCTCAACTCGCGGAAATTAAGTGTGGAGTTAATGAGCTAACTGTCAAATTTGAGACGAAATAATTATGTGAACAGGGAGATTCAGTTTACAAAATGATCAAAATTTTGTGATTTACTTTGAGAATAGTCACACATTAGACTATTTGATGATAGTCCAGTTATTCCACGTAGTGACTACGGAGAAACGGCCGACATTGAAACTGTAGCAAATGTGCTGTCTGAAGTAGTCATTTTTGCAGTGGACTCTACTAAAAATTTTTGAAACCTATTGCATTTGGAAGGTATGTTTGGAAGAAAATACATGAAACACGAAAATATTCTGCTGTGAGGGAATGTTTGTTAGAGTGTGAAATTTACAGATTGCCTACTAAGAGTCATATATAATTAAAGAATTTTGTCATCAGTTTAAAAAGGGTGAAAGACAAGATTGTAATACCATAGTGAACAATGTAGACTTGTGCAAAACACTTGACTCTGATGTGAACCAGTTTAACATTAACACTGTAGCTTCTTGCGCTGTCCAAAACCTACATGGTACTGAATTTACTGGTTTTGAGCTGACATATGTTTCAAGCGAAAGAGTAACAGAGCTTATGTGTTAAAAGGTTATATAGCGTAATGCGTAAACAAATGTGAAGGAAAAAATAATTCTAATGTATACAAGCAGAGCCATGTTCATTGTTTAGCAAGAGCACTTATTTCGTCTTTGGCACTGTCAATGTCATCATTTACTACATTACACTGAACATAGTTTAAACGTAAGTTTAAGTACAGCAGTACAGCGAGTTTAATCTTGAAAGCTGTCAGCCAACTTCTAAGGCAATCGTTAATACTGTCAGCCAACATTAAACTGTATATTGTGATGACCGCCCCACTCATTTGAAGAGCGAAACTGGCAGTAAAAAAATACGAAGTGCGACTTGTGTCTGTTTTCAAAAACTTAGCATGTTCATTATTGCTTAGATAATCTTCAAGTTGTACTACAAGAGAGGCCATGGAGACCATCTGGTAGAATAAATGTAATACAAGATCATTATTGATGCACACAAGTTAGTCTCTATAAGGGCACAATATTAGTTTTCAATGCAATTTTCTGCATGGACTGTAACTTTGGACACTGAATATGTTTATCTATGGAATTTATGGTGGACTGAAGTAATCGGAACACTGTTTGATGTGTTAGACTGTTACATTCGGATGTACTTAATGTGAGTACTGAACAAAGGTAGATTTCACTCATTCTAACCTTTCACTGATTTTGTAGTAGGGTTAAGGTCATGTTCAGAATATGTAATGTTTTGATTGTGTCTTTTTCTGTTGCTATTTGCTATTTGGTGCTATCATGGTGTACTCTGAGAGATGCGACTACATGTTTTTATTAATTTGTGAACTACAATGTACAGAAAGAACCGCTAGGAAATACAGGGTGATTCAAAAAGAATACCACAACTTTAGGAATTTAAAACTCTGCAACGACAAAAGGCAGAGCTAAGCACTATCTGTCGGCGAATTAAGGTAGCTATAAAGTTTCATTTAGTTGTACATTTGTTCGCTTGAGGCACTGTTGACTACGCTGAAAACCAAACTACCCGAGGCAGCCTGTGACAGAGCACTTCATCACTGGCCTCCAAGAAGCCCTGATCTTACCCCCTGCGATTTTTTCTTATGGAGGTATGTTAAGGATATGGTGTTTCGGCCACCTCTCCCAGCCACCACTGATAATTTGAAACGAGAAATAACAGCAGCTATCCAAACTGTTACGCCTGATATGCTACAGAGAGTGTGGAACGAGTTGGAGTATCGGGTTGATATTGCTCGTGTGACTGGAGGGGGCCATATTGAACATCTCTGAACTTGTTTTTGAGTGAAAAAAAACCTTTTTAAATACTCTTTCTAATGATGTATAACAGAAGGTTATATTATGTTTCTTTCATTAAATACACATTTTTGAAATTGTGGTATTCTTTTTGAATCACCCTGTATAATGCATTATGCAGATTTAGCATTACAGTAGGAAGTAATAATTGTGATATTTAATCATTAATATAGGGAGTTAAGTCAAAGTTTTAATGGAGGAGGAACGTTACACTGAGAAAGCCTTGTGTTATGCTGCAAGGGAGAATAATTTAGTATTTAGGTTTATCAACTGGACAGGTCTAGACCTGCTATACGGTTCACTTTACTGTGTAGTGATTAACATCAAAAACAAGTTTGTAAGTAAGTTAGTTATGAATTAAAAGCCATCACTTCCCATAATGATCAGGGGTCAGTGAATCGAGTTCTAGTATGTTGTGATAATGATTGTCGATAAGGAAAGCAGTACTTTCTGAAGAAACATGAACTGAAAACTGATTATTACTTAGGTGAAATGTGAAATTAAGGTACTTTAGATTTACTTAGACACTACTTGCAGCCGGCGATGTGGCCAAGCGGTTCTAGGCGATTCAGTCTGATACTGTGCTGCTGCTTCAATCACAGGTATGAATCCTGCGTAGGGCATGGTTGTGCGTGATGTCCTTAGGTTAGTAAGGTTTAAGTAGTTCTAAGTCTACAGGAACTGATGACCTCCAATGTAAAGTGACATAGTGCTTAGAGCCATTTGAACTACTTGCAAGTTGATAAATGTAAGAAAATTAGTCTGCGGTTAATATAAATTGTTCTAATTTGAGCTTTTAGTGGATAAAGGATTTTGCTGTTGCTGTGAATAACTAAGGGATCATTTACCAGTAATTACTGAAGTCACTTTTTACAAATCTACATAATTATTGCTGGGAAGTAATGGGTACAACAATTTAGGAGGCCAATAATCTGTTGCAGTCTTTAATTATAGATAGGGAGTAAGGGTACTGACGAGATATATCTATGATTTACGGGGCCAGTAATATGTTGCTGTCTTTATTATTCATGATCTACTAATCTAAAGTCAATAACTTTGAATTTTGGAGTCAACATATTTAAAGACAATATTACTATATGATAATTAAGAAAGTTGATCACTTTGTTTAAATAGTGAGAAATCATGTAAAAATTAAGTTAATGCATTGTAGTGATATAGTATACACACAGAAATTAATAATTTTGTACTTTCGCTGAATTGTTATACCATGACCTACCAGAAGGTAATGTAAATTGCAAGAAATAAATGACTAATTATCGATACTTCTGGGAATTGAAGGTGTACAGTGACATAGGAGATAGTGAGGACTAACTTATATTTCAATTCTAATTAACAATGATTAAAACACATTATGAGCAATTAAAGATTTATTTGCTGATAACACACTCTGCTTTCTCCTTGTTTGATACACGAAATATACATTTTTAGATTTGGTACTTAACTGACAAAGATTTTATAAGAATGTCTTGTTGCTGAAGTAACTAAGTGATGTAATTTTTCTGAAAGAATGAGCACTTAGGAATGATACAGTGTGTTAGCATTAACTAAAAACTGTAATTTTTTTATTGAGCATTGTGGTAGAAGTGACTACTGGAATGATTACCTGTGGCAGAATGTAGCTGTTAGGAGGACTGCAAGATCGTCATTCACTTTGTAAAAATCAAATTCCAGAAATATTTCTGCGTACTAACATAGGTAAACATTTGAGCAATGGTGTGATTCATGTAAAACTTATACTACAATATGATCTGTGATAATTAATTATGATCTTAATGACCATGTGAGGAGTTGATGTCTTACAATTAATTTTGATTAACATTTTTATAAGTTATCTACCATTTTACTGAGATTCTGAACTGTCATACTAACTGAACTACTCTAGTGGGCCTTTCAGTAATTTAATTGAAGAATGAGTATCTGTTCATCTAACTGATAATTAAATTGATTAGTAAAATTTATAAGATTAACTAACACACAATACTAACTAAATAATTTAATTATAGGATGTAAGATATGATTTACATTTGAAATGCTGATCTGTATATTCTAAAACATTCTGAAAGTAGTTACATTCTCAATATTTCTTGCTGTGCAACTGATTTCTCGTTTTGTTGAATGAAAAATGCTTGAGTTAGGTAATGGGGATGGAATAATCAGTGATAAACAATATTATTACTAATTGGTAATTGATGAAACTTTGTATGTAATTGAATTTTTAAAATTTTTCTTCTTTCTATGTAATAAGGTGCTCATATAAGAGTGTCATTTACTGTTGTTACATCTAGGCTAGTCTCTGGTTAAAATTTACTGTAGTGTTAAATACAATATATTAAAACTTAATTGTGATTGTATGCTTAAGTAATTTTTTTTTTAAGTCATTTGTTTAAATATGCTTTCCTAATTCTCTTTTCACCTCTTGGAACGAAGAATCTCTTGCACTGTAATTGACAATTCATTTTCTCATACATTTTAGTGACAATTCAATTATTATATTCTATGTATTGGAAAATTGTGACTCTCGTAAAGTGTTATGCAAACTTTAACTCATTATGGGTAAAATTGCGGGTAGGAAGACTGTTTAATATTACGATTTCTACTGTCATGCCACTATAACGAAAATGGATGACTAATGGAAGAATACAAAAATAATTGTTATGTAAGAGAGAGACAGATAAATGAAAACATTTTTCATATCTAATAGCTATAATTGCGTTTCCTGTGTATGTTTCGTGATATTAGAGAGGAATAGCTAAATAACAAGTAAGACTTCGTAATTTAATGAAAATTTTGTGAGAAAGTGGTTATTGAAGTAATATTTATTCTTGTCTTTATCTAAATGATACCATATTGGCTAATGGGATTCAGAAGGTTTTCTATGTTGTAATGATGGTCAAGTGAACATTGTTTTACTACTTTCATTATACAGTGATTATATGAGATGTAAATACACTGAGATATTGAAGCAATCCAGTTTTATTTTGAGATGATAGTATAACGACATGCTGGGAATTGTATGAGGTTTATTATGTTGGAATTAGGGTCCATTGAGCTTAATGATGGTTACATAAATGATGATGGTGAGACAGTTGATGGTGGTGATGATGATGATGCACTAGGGCTTATTATGATATAGGATGGAGAAGCTATGGTTATTGACTTGTGTTTTGTAACAAGTTTCGAAGTAATTACTTTTATTACAGATTTTATAAGGGTCAGTTGAGTGTGACATAATCTTGTGATGTAATAAAAGAATAATGAAACAGATTTTATATGTTTACGCTATATCATTTTATAGAATAAGATGAACTGTGGATTAACTACGGCATAGACTGCCCAACGATACGTGAAACCAAGTGCCTAATTGTAGGAGGAGCAAGCTGTAGCAATGAGATATACCTCACCACAAACAACGACGATAAAAGATGGGTGATTTGATTTGGGTTCATAAATAAAGAAAAATGAAAGCAAACATTTCCGATTGAAGGCGGTCCCACAGACTCTCGATTGGGTTAAAATACTCGGAGTTTAGTGGCCAGGGGAGCACGGTTTACCCACCCTAGTGCTCTTCAAACGATGCAGGTACGCTGCAAGTTGAGCGACACGTTGTACCGTCATCGTGGTAGATGCCACCGTGGCCAGGAGAAACAAATTGCATGTAGGGCTGGACGTCGTCACCAAGTATACTTGTGTTGATTCATAGCGCCTTCCAGAATGACGAGATCACCCAGGGAATACCCTTCACCCGCGACCCTTCTGACGAATGTTGCAGACTGTTTAATCTCAGACGTTTCATGGAGTACGTAACAACGGTCATCTGTGTGATGGAGCATAAAAGTTGATTCACTTGAAAAGGCCGTTTTTCGAACTCAATATAAGTCCAGTCACGGACTGAGATACAAATTCCAGCCTTGATCGACGATGTACGGAAGTCAACATTGGTGCGAGAACTAGACGCCTGCTGCAAAGGTCTCTATCCAGCAACGGTCGGTGAACGGTCATTGAGGAGGCACTGTTCGTTGCCCCTTGGTTCAGCTGGGTAGTCTGTTGCTCTCTAGTGGTACGTCTATTCACCACATATATCTACGCAGACATCGCTCATGTCCGTTGTTTTCTGTGCCCCATGCTGCCCACAGTTGCCTCGGAGCCAGTTTTGGACAGCGTCATTTGCCATACATGATATACTGTAACCACAGTGACGAGCGATAAGTTTGCAACCTTAGCCATTTCGGTACTGCTTGCACTCTTCACCTGAAAACTAATGATCGTGTCCTTCGGTCGATCGAGTCCAGTATTTATGCTTGGAAGGTGCTGGGCGTTCCGACTTCGGTCTGCGGCGAGTCGAATGTTCCCTCTGTGGTCCGCACCCGCCAGACTCGGCTTCATTGGACCCCTCCAGTCGCGGATGTTCCCACTGCCGTCCGCGCCCGTTTTGGCCGTCCCCAATGGTTGCGGACGTCATCAGACGTGTGTCAGACCCGATCTGAGATGTTGGGTACTCTGTCTCTTGACTGTTACTGTGATTTCTACAGCCGAGTCCGGCGGGCGCGGACCACAGAAGGAACACTCGGCTCGGCGCGGACCGAAGACGGAATGCCCAGCTCCTTCCAAGCATAAATATTGGACTCGATCGACCCAAGGACCAGTCTCAGGTAGCACCTGAAGAGGACAGCGAGGCACGCTGTTGAAATATCATGCGAGAACGACGCGAACATCCGGCTGGTTTCCTGAATATCCAAGATGTCAACGACTGTATTGTTTCTTCATCACCCGACACACTTTGTATACGCTCCACTGCTAGTGCTGCCACTTGCTGTCTGTAAATGGTAATGGCAAACTGCTGTCGAACATGGGCTGTGGTCACATCAGTTTCACTGTACAGTTTTTGTGATGTGTGGTAAAATGTAACACTAAGACCAAGAACGAAGTCCTCAGATTAAACAGAGTGTAAGACAGGGATGCAATCTCTCGCCCATACTGAAACTTCCTGGCAGATTATAACTGTGTGCCGAAACCAGGCTCGAGGCCGGAACCGTTGTCTTTCCTGCAGGGTCTGTAGGTGAGCTTTTGTGAAGTTTGGATGGTAGGAGACGTGGTGCTGGCGGAATGAAAGCTGTGAGGACCGGTCGTGAGTCGTGCTTGGGTAGTTCAGACGATGGAGTACTTATCCATGGAAGGCTAGATCCCGAGTTCGAGTCTCGTTCTGGCACACAGTTTTAATCTGCCAGGTAGCTTCATATCGGCGCACACTCCGCTGCAGAGTGAAAATTTCATTCTTTCGCCCATAGTGTTCAATCTATATTTGATAGGAGCAATGATGTAAATACATGGTGTCCAGAAAAGGAATCCCTGACTTCAAAATTAAATATCTCGAAAACAAAGATCGATAGAGGAATGCAGTAAACGGTACGTTTATTGTGAAAGCTGTAAGAAGTTTATACAGTAGTTTGAAATAATAGTTACAAAAGCTGCTAACAGATGGCGCTGTACGCTGTACAGCTCATATCAGCATACATAAGTGAAATAGTCGTATGAGAACAATCTTTGCAAACAATCACATCACAATGTTTTCAAAATGTTCACCATTGGCGCTACAGAGGTGGTGCAAACGAAGAATGAAATTCGCCATCACATTTCGTAGTGTCTCAACCGAAATTGATTAACATGCCACAGAAATCGCCGATTCAAGCTCGTCCAGCGTGGCGAGATGCTTCGGGTAGACCATGTCTTTCACTGTGCCCCACAAAGAAAGTCACAGGGAATCAAATCTGGCGAATATGGAGGACAATCCATGCCTGCACCAGAAAATTTGGGATATTCCAAAGCAATGACTCGATTCCCGAAGTATTCCTCAAGAAAGCGAAACACTTGTTCGGTCCGATGTGGTCGGGCTCCATCTTGCATAAACCATTCAGTACCTGGTCGATCCTCTAACGCTTGCTGTGTGGCAACAAATTTTTCCAAAATTGCAACGTAACATGCACCAGTTACCGTTTCTCGAATGAAAAAAGGGCCAATAGTGCCTCTGCTGCATACTGCACACATTAACTTTAGGAGATTACAGGGGTTTCGCTTCACACCAATATGGCTTTTCGGTACCCCAAAATCACCAGTTCTGCTTATTCACGTATCCATTCAGGTGGAAGTGTGCTTCATCTGTAAACCAGATGCAGCCAACATCAAATCCTTCACTATCAATCATTGTGAGCATCTGATTAGCAAAGGCCATCCTTTGTGGCACAGCTCGTACGGGTATGGCCTGGTGCGTTTGAATTTTGAATGGAAACATGTGTAGGCTCTTTCTCAGTATTTTCTGCGTGCTGGAACGCTTCAAATCAGTCTCAGATACAATTCTACGGACGGATGACATTGGATTTCGCTGAATAATTCCAGAAACTGTGGCGATATTTTCAGGCGTAACTGCGGTTTGCTTGCGGCCAACATGCCCCACTAGATCATCAGTTACGCTGCCTGTTCCTTGAAATTTTGCGAAGAGCGTACGAATGGTTTTCGCATCGGTTCCTCTTGGAACATTAAATCGTGCTTGAAAACTTCGCCTTGTTGCCGTAGGACTCTCTTCTAAACTGTGGTACTCTAGCACCATAGAAACGCGTTGTTCAACGCAGTACATGGTTTTAATCTCTTCCTTCGGTACGCTAACCTCCTTTTACGTTTCAATAGTGGAACTGATCGCTCTGAGCTTCGGATCACTCTGTATACTAGGCATTACGTATGGCAATTACGGCGCCATCTGTTAGCAGCTTTTGTAACTGTAATTTCAAACTGCTTTATAAACTTCTTACAGCTTTCTCAATAAACATACCGTTTACTGCATTCCTCTATCGATCTTTGTTTTCGAGATATTTAATTGTGAAATCAGGGAGTCCATTTCTGGACACCCTGTAAATGAAGTTTTCAATAGTAGGTTTAAGATTCAAGTGAAAGATGTCAATGACAAGATTTACTGGTGTGCCTATCCTCGGGGGAAGAGAGGAATAATTAGAGGACCTTTCCAATGGAATGATTACATGATACAGATTGCAGTAAACTGAAGGAAGATAAGAGTAGTGAGGAGTAGCAAAATTGGGATCATTGATAGTACTACTTTCAAAACTAGAGCCTTGACGTAGACAACGCGAAGAAGTTATGCTACCTTATAAGCAAAATAACACATAGTAGACGAAGAAAGAAGGACATAAATACCGGTGTTAATGGGATGAATTGAAACAGAGCTTGGGGCTATTTCCGAACACAACGAGCACCGAACGTGGGCCAGACTGATGCAAAGATACACTACAGGCCATTAAAATTGCTACACCACGAAGATGACGTGCTACAGACGAGAAATTTAACAGACAGGAAGAAGATGCTGTGATATGCAAATGATTAGCTTTTCAGAGCATTCACACAATGTTGGCGCCGGTGGCGACACCTACAACGAGCTGACATGAGGAAAGTTTAAAACAGATTTCTCATACACAAACAGCAGTTGATCGCCGTTGCCTGGTAAAATATGTTCTGATGCCTCCTGTAAGAAGGAAAAATGCGTACCATCACGATTCCGACTTTGATAAAGTTCGGACTGCAGCCTATCGCGGTTGCGGTTTATCATATCGTGACAATGCTGCTCGAGTTGGTCGAGGTCCTATGACTGTTAGCAGAATATGGAATCGTTGGGTTCAGGAGGGTAATACGGAACGCCGTGCTGGATCCCAACGGCCTCGTATCACTAGCACTCGAGATGACAGGCATCTTATCCGCATGGCTGTAACGGATCGTGCAGCCACCTCTCGACCCCTCAGTCAACAGATGCCGTCGTTTGCAAGACAACAACCATCTGCACGAACAGTTCGACGACGTTTGCAGAGGCATGGACTAACAGCGGAGACCATTGCTTCGGTCACCCTGACGCTGCATCACAGACAGAAGCGCCTGCAATGGTGTACTCAACGACGAACGTGGGTGTACGAGTGGCAAAACGTCACTTTTTCAGATAAATCCACGTTCTGTTTGCAGCATCATGATAGTCGCATCCATGTTTGGCGACATCGCGGCGAACGCACATTGGAAGCGTGTATTCGTCATCATCATACTGGCGCATCATCAGGCGTGGTGGTATGGGGTGCCATTGGTTACACGTCTCGGTCACCTCTTGTTCGCATTGACGGCACTTTGAACAGTGGAGGTTACATTTCAGATGTGTTACGACCCGTGCCTCTACCCTTCATTCGATCCCTGCGAAACCATACATTTCAGCAGAATAATGCGCTACCACATGTTGCAGATCCTGTATAGCCTTTTTGGATACAGAAAATGTTCGACTGCTGCCCTGGCCAGCACATTCTCCAGATCTCTTATCAACTGAAAACGTCTGGTCAATGGTAACCGAGCAACTGGCTCGTCACAATACGCCAGTCACTACCCTTGATGGACTGTGGTAGCGTGTTGAAGCTGCATAGGCAGCTGTACCTGTACAAACCATCCAAGCTCTGAGTGAATGCCCAGGCGTATCTAGGCCGTTATTAAGGCCAGAGGTAGTTGTTCTATGTACTGATTTCTCACGGTCTATGCACCCAAATTGCGTGAAAATGTAATCACATGTCAGTTCTAGTATAATATATTTGTCCAATGAATACCCGTTAATCATCTGCATTTTTTCTTGGTGTAGCAATTTTAATGGCCAGTAGTGTATTTCTTTGAATTTCACTCGAGGAAGAAAACTTCGTTACCAGTGTGTAAGATTTCCCTTGTTTGGAATAATTTCGCAGTAGGCGATACATAACGGAACACTTTTTCGAAAACTGGGGCTTGAAATTGGTTATGAATCAAGATACACTCTAGGAATTTCACCGAAAACAATTTCAAATAATTTTCTCATTCTTCTTTGTTCTTTCATCAGGCGTACAATTAGTAGACGAATATGGAAAATATTTCATCAATATACACAGTAAAATATTCATGTAGTAATCTCCTACAGACACGAACATACAAAAATAAAAGTAATAAATGGGTTTCGAAGACGTGGCGCAAAATTAAGGAGCTGTGACGCTAAACACCGTGCCATTATTTGGTGTGGAAGTCTCGCGCAGTAAAAGCCACATACAGTACACGGAAAATACCGCTGCAGCTTTGATCGCCGTTTTTCAAGTACGGTCGAGTATCTACAGATAAGTTGACCCCTTTTCCACTGAGTGAAGGTCCTAGGAATTCGTGTAATGCCACTTGCCGTGTTTTCCCCTTGGGTTGAGCAGGACGTGACAGGTGCTGTGTGCTGGGTCGCGGCCCGCTCCCTGCTGCCCTTTGGCCACCGCTGCTGCTGAAGCTCGCTAAAGCCGTCGGCACACGGACCGTGCTTTGGAACATTAACGTTGAGCGTGCTAAGTTCAACGAGCTGATGAACACTCAGAAATCGTGCGACTTGTGCATACGGTACGTGGGTCACAACATGGTATACGTGATCACAACACACTCCAGCGGCAGTTGCGTGATGTTTCTAGTTCGTAAATCACACTGTTTACTAAACGGGAGCACGTAAAATTCCCAAGTTAGCTCTATTAAAATGCACATTTTCTCCATCGTCCAAAAAAAGGAAAGTACCATGTCCAATCAATAAGGACAAAGGCTTATAGAAGTTCTATTACAAACAGTGCGGTACAGATTTGGAATACTTCTCCGAGTAAGATAAACATTATTTTATCATTCCCACATTTTAGTAAAAGCTCAAAGTCAGTATTATTTGATCCCTGTTCCTACCCAATACCAGAATCCTTGCAACCTTGCGACCGCTAAGGTGGCAGGTTCGAATCCTGCCACGGGCATGAATGTGTGTGATGTCCTTAGGTTAGTTAGGTTTAAGAAGTTCTAAGTTCTAGGGGACTGAAGACCTCAGAAGTTAAGTCCCATAGTACTCAGAGCCATTTGAATCATTTGAACGGTAGGGTGACGCTTTTCATTACACTAAACCAACAACACAGTACTGGTCTGCAATAATAGTATCTTACCACTTGCTGAAAACCTAAATCGTAGTTATGTTAATAATTGAAATCTAATTATAACAAACTGTAGCAAGAACAATGCGTTTTGGGTGGATCTTCAGTGTGTCGCAGCCTTCAAATGGCATACTCTCATAATCTGCAAGTCAATTCTTTTGCCACGAATATGATGTTTCTCATTATTTCATTGGAACGAATCAAACAGTTAACAACGGGTTTTCAGTGATTCTCTATTTGCTGGTGCTCAGAAACGGCATATATACGTATAGGCTTGAAATGAATGCCAATATGGTGCCTCATAACTCTATACTGAATGGAGACGGCGTGCGTGTGACGCAGTGCCGTTGTGACATCTCATTGGTCATCGCTGAGACGCACGCTCAGAATATCTGACATGCTAGATATTATTCTGCACTTTCGGAAAGACTCCCGAACGTTCTATTCCACGCTATGGCGTCAGGAACTCAGCACGCTCAACGCCCAACGCTCGGATGCAGGGTCTATGTGCCGACTGTTTAAGGCACCGCGCGCCTTATGCTGCGGGACTGCGCTGTCGCCGCTAGACGTGAACCTGGCGGTCCTATTAGGATTGCGACTACCGCTCCATTCCGTTGTCGCCCGACTGTTCACGTGACCCCCGCGTTGTCGTATGGAAAGGGCTGTCCTGGTTGCGTCTTCCCTCATCCGACGCCGACCTCTTCTTTCTCGCTCTGTTCTCATTGGAGTGCAGGCGATGCTTCTCGTATGAATCTCATAGGCGTCAGTCATGTCATGATGTCGGGCTGAGGATGGACAAACTACCTACACTATGTGATCAAAAGTATCCGGACACCCCCAAAAACATATGGAATACCTGCTGTCAGGTACTCTGTATCAGCGACCTCAGTAGTCATTAGACATCGTGACAGAGCGGAATGGGGTCCTCCGCGGAACTCACGGACTTCGAACGTGGTCGGGTAATTGGGTGTCGCTTGTGTCATACGTCTGTGCGCGAGATTTCCACACCCCTAAACATCGCTAGGTACACTGTTTCAGATGTGATAGTGAAGTGGAAACGTGAAGGGACACGTACAGCACAAAAGCGTACAGGCCGACCTCGTCTGAGGATGACAGAGACCGCCGACAGTTGAAGAGGGTCGTAATGTGTAATAAGCAGACATCTATCCAGACCATCACAAAGGAATCCCAAACTGCATCAAGACCCACTGCAAGTACTATGACAGTTAGGCGGGAGGTGAGAAAACTTGGATTTCATGGCCGAGCGCCTGCACATAAGCCACACATCACGCCGGTAAATGCCAAATCACGCCTCGCTAGGTGTAAGGAGCGTAAACATTGGACGATTGAACATTAGAAAAACATTGTGTGGAGTGAAGAGTCACGGTACACGATGTGACGATCCTATAGCGGGGTGTGGGTCTGTAAAATGCCCGGCGAACGTAATCTGCCAGCGCATTTAATGCCAACAGTAAAATTCGGGGGGCGGTGGTGTTATGGTGTGGTCGTGTTTTTCATGGAGGGGGCTTGCATCTCGTGTTGTTTTGCGTGGTACTGTCACAGAACAGGCCTAAATTGATGTTATTGATGTTTTAAGTACCATCTTGCGTCCCACTGTCGAAGAACAATTTGGAGATGGCGACTGCATATTTCAACACGATCGAGCACCTGTTCGTAATGCACAGCCTGTGGAGGAGTAGTTACACGACAGTAACATCCCTTAACACAAACTTCGTGCCAGGTCTCACCGACCGACATCGATACCTCTCCTCAGTGCATCACACCATGATGAATGGGCTGCCATTCCCCTAAGAAACCCTTCCGCACCTCATTGAACGTATGCCTGTGAGAGTGGAAGATGTCACCAAGGCTAAGGGTGGGCCAACACCATATTGAATTCCCATATTACCAGTGGGGGGCGCCACGAACTTGTAAGTGATTTTCAGCCAGGCGTCCGGATACTTTTGATCATATGGTGTATCTATCTCAAGAAATAATTAAGGAAACACAAGACCTGGCATCAGAAATTGTTTACCTATGTCATATTCTAACACGAGACAGAGATGATAGGTGGTTACCCCACCTTTATCGATCTTCTTAAAGAAATAATGTAGAGAAGTACTGATGCTTGTCCAGTTTTTCATTTAATAAGCTCACATGCCAAATTTTTGAAATATGATTTGCTGAACGTATTACATTTTACGTATCTCGTTTTTACCAAATTACTCGGTCGTTTCTTATATTTCGTTTCCTGAACCTTTTAAGAATACCGATATGATGTGATACAGGAAAAAAAATATTTTGAAGACGTCACTGTGCTTATTTTACGACTGATATAGCCACACAGCTGTAATTACAAACTTTAATTACTTATCAAAAAAGTTTTTGCCCTCATGCTACACTGATTTTACGCACACATTATAATTACCACAAAAGTCGTCCAATGCTTCCAGTCTTTTATTACTCACGATATTCTCTAAGCATGACGTCGAAAATTTCAAGCACAACGGCGATTCCGCCAAAGTAACTGCCACCTGGTCAACGTCCATGGAAACAGTGTAACCTACCGGGTGATCAAAAAGTCTGTATAAATTTGAAAACTGAATAAAACACGGAATAATGTAGATAGAGAGGTACAATTTGACACACATGCTTGGAATGACATAGGGTTTTATTAGAACCAAAAAATTACAAAAGTTCAAAAATGTCCGACAGATGGCGCTTCGTCTGATCATAATAGCAATAAGTAGCATAACAAAGTAAGACAAAGCAAAGATGATGTTCTTTAGAGGAAATGCTCAATATGTCCACCATCATTCCTCAACAATAGCTGTTGTCGAGGAATTAATGTTGTGAACAGCACTGTAAAGCATGTCCGGAGTTATGGTGAGTGAGGCATTGGCGTCGGATGTTGTCCTTCAGCATTCCTAGAGATGTCGGTCGATCACGATACACTTGCGACTTCAGGTAACTCCAAAGCCTATAATAGCACGGACTTAGGTCTGGGGACCCGGGAGGCCAAGCATGACGAAAGTGGCGGCTGAGCACACGATCATCACCAAACGACGCGCGCATGAGATCTTTCACGCGTCTAGCAATATGAGGTGGTGCGCCATCCTGCATAAACATCGTACGTTCCAGCAGGTGTTTATCAGCCAGGCTAAGGATGATGCGTATCTGTAACATATCGGCGTACCTCTCACCCGTCACGGCAGCAGTTATTGACGTTTTGCTGTCCAGCGCCATCTGTCGGACATTTTGTAAACTTTGTTTTTTTTTTTTTTTGTTCTAATGAAGCCCCATGTCATTCCGAGCTTGTGTGTAAATTTTTACCTCTCTATCTACATTATTCTGTGGTTTATTAAGTTTACAAATGTATGCTGACTTTTTGATCACCCGGTACATACAACTTTCGAGGCCAGTAGGCACAATAAAACGTCGCCTAGGCAACAGCGTGCTTCAGCATTGATCTTTGACAAGCAACGGCCAATATATCGCCATTTCCACGGAAACAGCGTCTCCCTGAAGTACCAACAAGCACCACCAGCTGACATTCGAGGTTCTCATAACTTTTTCTGATGGTGCGCTTGTATTTAAAGTTAAGTAATTTTATTAATAACCTGCACTATTTATGTAAACAGCAGCACTTGTATAATGAGACACGTATAACTGTTCTTTTAGTTTTATGCTTCATTTGCACCTTCCTATTCTTACGTAAAGTAAGATCCCATTGACTGCAGCTGTCGTAATGCGGCTAATTTGCGCGTCGTCAAGTACTATTTCAACGCATGGTAGCACTGCCACCAGCAGCAGTTATCGCCTTGACAACACGCAGCTGCGCAGCACGTTGCCAGCTCCAGCAAGCGGGTAAAGCATCACGCCTTTTCAGTTTAATATTTGTACATTTTATGTAAGACTGACCTCCCTAATCACGATGCATTTTTATAATTCTTACAGTGCAGTAAATTTGAAGATGGCCTATCGTTTGAGCTGAAATCGGTAATTTTAAATAATTGATATGTTGCCATCGTGACTGTTTCTTCATCAGTAATTATCATAAGTAAGATAGCTTATGCCCCCCATTACATTGGTTACAATCAAGAATACCAGAGCAGTTAGGAGCAAATGCAGAAAGACATGCATCCAGTGAAACCACGTTGATTGCATAATCAGCGCAAAACCCTATGAAAAGACATATAAGGGAGGCGCGGATTTTCGGACTCGACAGAATTCTCGCAGCGGGAGACTCAAGGGCACTCAAGAGTTTCATTAACACTCTTTATTTGCAGTCAGACTAACTACTACACTGTAGATCAACTTTAAACATAAGAAATATCAAAGGGTACAACTCGTTGCACAACAGTATTCAGTGCCTGAGTTCGTGGGGAGGAGAGCTAACAGAAATGGCAGTCACTAACTGCATCGTAAAGTACGAACTTTTAGAGCAGCACTCCAAGTGGGAAAGACAGAGCTTAAGCAAAGCCGGAGACGAGCAACATGTAGTTGTTTCGCCGGGGATCTTCCTATAGAATCCTGTCTGATTACAAAAAATTGCGTTTCTAAAGGAGTGTTGCTGCGGTGTGTTTCATCGTTCCTATACTCGGCCCACTAATCCAACGGCACTTCACAGGTTTCAGCAAATCCGCCGAGTGGCTCTGCAGCTTCCGGGCGCCTCTGGCCAACCACTTTCATATTCCTCACATTCTCCTACTCAATAGGTAAGGAAGTTTCGTGACTTCACAGAAATAAATTTCAAATTTGGTATCAACAGCTTTCTGCTGTAAACTAAATGTCACTGCCCTTCCTCTTACGGATAGAAACTAAAGTGCCTTATGTCACTTATCAATGAAAATTATGTGACATATGAACAAGGAGATGAGAGATGTGAAATAGAAATCAAAGAAAACGAGTAGGGGGTTGTGTGAAATGAAACTAAGTTGTACAAGAGATCACGAACGTCGCCGAGCTGGACAAGAAAATTAGCAAACGTCTCTGGCAAACAGAAAGAGCAGTTCATGCAGTACTAGGAACTCGTGTACGTTGAAGGTGAGAGGGTAACTGCAATATAGACGTGATTAGTGGGAGCCAGCACTCGATTAGAACAAATTCCGTTGCACCCAGGAGTAATATAGCAAGCTAACGCTAATAGTTTGTTTAAGTTCTTCACTGGCGGCACCAGGTATGAAGCCGCATGAGTCAATAGCCTGAAAACTGCTGAGCAGGCCGAGGTGAAGACGTAAGCGATTGCGGCAAGGGGGACAGACTTAGCGTTCCAGATAGCAAACAAAGCACAGTGCCATCACAGCTAAACATAGATATCGTCATACTGGTGACGGATCAGAGCATCACAAGAAAACCCAATTATAACGCAACAGTAACTAATCAGCCAGTGACGTAGCAGAAAACGGCATCTGAAAGACGAAGTTACTAAAGTGTAAAGCCACAAGAATAGCTGACCACACGAGAAAACTGGTACGTTGATGTCATCGCTATCCCCACCGAGCAGAACACACGGAAAGAGAAAGCATAAAAACTTCGCCTTTCTTAAACTCACTCTTAGTTGCAGCTATCCTGTGATACAGGGGAGGCTATGCCAGTCAATCTTATGCACTCTACAAAAACCTATAGAGTCGTAAGCATCACTGGAGAGACACCTCCACTGTAAGTTGCAGCGCCAGCTTCCAGGTCATCACTGATGCGATGCAGAGATACCATCATTCTTCTGACTCACTGGAAGCTTGACCATCAGGGCCGCGCAACTATAAGCCATCTGCTATCTTGAAAGGGAGCCACTGTTGCTGCTCGCTCCGTCGCTGAAGCTGACACTGCTGCTGCCAGTCTCTAACTGGAGGGCGCGCGTTGAACTCCGCACTTCAGCTTGTACTACAGGCTAGGCTGGAGGTCGAGTGTCCTGGGTTCACGGTCTCAATGATAACGCCTTGGATATCAGCCTGCAGAGGTTGCTGTCCGCTGCCATCCATCGAGGAGCACACCAGATGCAACGCCTGTGGCCCATCGACTGCCCGGGACATAACAGTTGCCACGTGAGCCTTCTGTCGACGCAGCTCTGCTGCCTGGCGAGTTGCTACCGCTATTGCTGACTGGGACCACACAACGCTGGCCCGGCTGAGGTGCCAGCGCCTGGGGAAGGTAACCTTGTATTTCTGATTAATAAATGTTTCGTTGTGAAGAATGTTTTCTTGACGCTGTTGAGCGTTGACATACATTCCTCACTGCACACTGCTCGGCACAATCCTGACAACCACAGGGGGCTTTAACTTCACCTCTTTAATTCGTAAAATGTAGCTAGAAGTTGGTAATATATACCTATGGCATAATGGATATGGAAGTCGAACTAAGCAAGTCGAGCTCAGTTTAAAGACAGTGGAAGGGGAGGTTAACAAAGTATCTCAGGACATGAGAACAGATTGACGGAAACTGCAAAGTACCGTAGAATACCATCAGGAATAGGTAAATGATAGTGCATGAAGTCAGAATTCCATTAGAAGACTCGAATTATACATGCCCAATACTCTTGGATGAGAATGATAAGTTAAGATCACTCATTGCGCTCAAGGATCATCAGAGAAAAGTCACTTGTTGGCAGCGGGAGAGAAATCGGATGGTGCCAAATTATTAGACTATGAGAATTTCAAAGGGAAATCTACGTGAGTGTTACGCCACTAGAACAATGGAAAGTGTCAAAATTACTAGAATCAGACTGTTTTTTTGTTTTTCAATCTCTTCTTCCATTTTTTCGTTCATGAAATAATTTCAGTTTTCCTAATTTTTTCTCCTCTTTGCAGTTGTGTATTAGGATTTACTATTCCCGGGCATTCCATTCGAAACACGTAGACCGGCAGAAGGAGTATACTGCTGTAATCAAACAAAGATGGCAGCCGAGTGAGGTCATAGCTATTTTCTGCTTCCCCAAAAGAATTTCTTTAAGAGGAAATAGTGTCAAATTTAAATTTCCTTTGTGTCTTATCCTTGCTGCAGTGTCCGTTCTTGTCACACAACTGAATATTAGCGTCCCAGCAGTGCTTTTTCTTTAGCTGAAGTCCCGAAAATCAGAACGTAACCAGAAATTCTGCGTGACAAAAACACAAAAAATTCTATTCAAGTTTGCTTGATAGTGCTAAATTCGTTTAAAAAAGGACTGCTACTAGTTTCATCTGTGTTAATTGTCGCAATGAAAGTGTAATTAAACGTTTCTAAATCGTATGCAACTGACACATTTCGTGTAGTAAGATACACGCTATCTAAGCCTAAATTTTCCGAATTATAAACGTTTAAAAACCTGATCAAAAAACGCCTGATAACGTGGATTCTCTGAAAGCAAATTAATTACAAATTCATTCTTCTATCAATATATCGCTAAAACAGTACAAAAAAACAACCATTGTGTCATTTTTTGTTTACATATAGCAAATCTCGCGTCCTTGACAAATTTAAAACAATCTTTAAAGTTAATTATCTTTCGAAACGGACCACGAGTGAGAAATGTGGGGGCTGTTATGGGTTATGAGTAGAGGGATTTGTTGCCAATCATGTAGGAAATATTTTCAGGGGGGGGGGGGGTAATGCAGTGGGGAGAATGTTGGGAGAAAAGCAGAGTGTACAATAGGAACATTTTGATTGGGGAACAGGAAAGGAAAATCTGTGCCCTTCAGGCGCAGTTGGAGGAAGCAAGGAAGGAACTCATAAGGAGCAAGGGAGATTGGGGGGGGGGGGCAGAGGATGGTTGGGAACTGACAGCTGGTAGGAGTATAGGAAGAAAGAGAACGCGATCTGACTGTTTTATCATAAATACCAAAAACAGGTGTCTACCATTGCCAGAGTTAAGTTGAGAAGAGCCTCAGGTAGAATGAGGAGCAGGAAATGTGCAGCATATTTCAACCGATTCCAAGAAGGCTTGGAATGTACAAAGTGTCAGGAAGAAGAAAGTGCTGATGCTAGGTAGTAGCCACAGGCGAGGTGTAGGCCCACATTTACAGGAAAGATTAGGGGCAGCGTACCAGACCACCAGTATCTTCAAGCCGAATGCAGAGTTAAGTCATGTGACAGAGGACCTAGGGTCTTCATGTAAGGACTTTACTATAGAGGACCATGAAGTGAGTGATATAGGATGGGGCGGGAAACAGTTTGGACAGGAATGGGGTATGTGACATAGGTGGTGTCCTGGACAACATAGCTTCCCTGACTCATGGCACCAACGTACACTTTGTTGAGCTGTTTCGGCGCCATGGTCGACCACACCTTCATGGAGCTGTGAGGCGAATCAATGTGTGGTTAGGGATGGCTCTGAGGACAGCCAACATTGCTCATGTTTCTCTGGTGCCTGTCGGGATAATCAACAGATGGGTTTTCACTAGGCATTGCCTACACCTAAACAAGACTGGGAAGGGAATTTTGGTACAGCTGATTCATGAAAGTATATAGAATTGATCTCGGGCCACACATGGTGAAATACCTACGTGTTGTCATAAGTAGGAGAAGCAGGTCTTTTTTAGGATAAATCCCGACAACATGTTCCCCTGCCTAAAGAGTATCTCCAGGAGTTTAATAAATACCGAAACTATCATTCACAAGACGGATTTTAACACTTCAAATATCACACATACCAGATGTCACGAAGAAAAACGAACCAAGGGAAAGAGTAACATGGGGCATTTCACAGACTTAACAATCCTCCATCAAAACATGCAGTCAATAAAAAATAAAATACAACTGTTAGAGGTTACGCTCCAAACTTTGAACTGCATAGTAGTTTGTATTACTGAGCACTGGTGCAGAGACACAGAAATCCAACATGTAGTATTATCATTGTATGAAAAGGCATACTCTTACTGCAGAACTACTTCAAGGGGTGGAGGATCAGGCATTTGTATCAGAAGAGGAACACAGTTCGAATCAAGACACGACCTCAGTACTGTAAGTGATGACCAACACTTAGAAATATCAGCTATTGAATTAACAGTGCTTGATATCCCCAAGAAATTAATCATTTTGTGTGTGTATAGATCTCCCAATGGTAGTGTGGACACTTTTCTCCATAAGTTATCAGAAGTTCTAGATAAAGTCTCAAGTAGAACGGTCAACATAATTCTGTGTGGGGACATTAACATCAACACTAACATCATAAATGAATCCAGAAGCACTTACATAAACATCCTTCAAAGTTTTGGCGGTCCCTCTTGGTCAATAGTGCAACAAGGGTCACCACAACGACTTCATCAGTAATTGACCATGTGGCCACAAATAAGGACAGGGAAAAATGTGATGTAGCTGTAAAAGATCTCGGAATATCAGACCATCTTTGTCAAATAACAACAGTAAAGTAAGGCATCGAATCATTTCGTAAACTGCAAGCCTACAAACGATATCTATCAGAAATCAGAATTAAAGATTTTTCAAAAGAACTAGAAAAACAAAGCTGGGATGAAGTGTGTAAGGAAACGAATGTGAATATGAAATTCTCTAAATTCTCCACATTGTTTAAAATGAACATTAAAAAGGCATTTCCAAACGTATGCATGTCTGTATCAACATCTCACAAAAACAGATGGATGGAAACAGCAGATATTAAGTCCTCCCAAACACTTAAACACCTCAGTCCCATAAAAAAGATTCGCAATGATCCAGAATTTTTAAAATTCTATCATAGATACAAAAGATCTATAGGAAGGTGCTGATTGCTGCAAAAAATTCATTTAATAAGAAAATAATGTATAATGCAGAGAATAAAAGCAAAGCGGTCTGGGATGTTATAAAAAAGGAAACAGGGAGAGGCAAACTAATGCAGAACAACATACTGCTAAGGGAAGGGGATAAAGTAATAATTGATTCACAGCACTTTGCAAACTATGTAAACAAGCATTTTTCAAGTACTGTAGAGAAGTTACAGGAAAAATTCCCCCAAACCAATGTAACACTTGTAAATAATGTTGCACTAAATACAATGATGTTACTTCCAAGCACAGAGAAAGAAGTCAGTAAGACAACTCAACAACTAAAAAAATAAAAAGTTAGTAGTCTTAGATGAAGTAGCAATCTGTGTACTGAAGCAATGCATAGGGATTATACAAGGCCCCTTAACAAATATAATAAATGAATCATTCAAATTATCGACATTTCCAGAGCAGTTAAAACAGGCAAGATTTGTACCTTTGCTTATGAAAGGTAATGCAGAAGACATAGAAAATTACCGGCCCATTTTCTTGCTGTCAGCATTCTCAAAAATAATAAAAGCAATTATAAAAGACAGACTAATAAGAATTATCTGAATAAATACAACGTTTTAAGCGAATAACAGTTTGGTTTCTGAAGTGGCTAAAATACGGATTCCGCCATAGTAGAATTCACAAAAGTTGAAAAAGATGAGTGTGTCACAGGCATATTTTTGGATCTTTCTAAGGTGTTTGATATAGTCGACCACATGATTCTATTCAATACGTTAGAAACATTAGGGAATAAGAGGGGTAGCTAATGACTGGTTTCGATCATACCTAACACATAGGATTCAAAAAGTAGAGATAACAGATACTTCAAATAGATCTAAACATTTAGTAAAACACTTATCAGAACCAAAATACATTAATATAGGGCTTCCGCAAGGTAGCAAAGTAGGACCAATCCTGTTCCTGATATACATCAATGACTTTCCCAGTAGTGTTACTAATGGTGAAAAAAACCTCTTCGCTGATGACAACAATATTATAGTCACTGAGAAAACAGGAGAACTCCTTGCTGAGAAACCAAATGAAACTGACAAGGAAGTTTATCATTGGTCATTAGTAATAAAGTGACATTGAACATAAAGGGAACTAATGCCATGAATTTCAGTTTGAAGAGGAAAAATGACAATGTTAAATTGAATGTAGATAGGAGCTCTATAGATTGTGTAAGAAATGCCAAATTTCTACGAATAAATAATGATTCTCAGTCGAAGTGGTGTGAACACACAAAAGTACTTGCAAACAGAATGTCATCAGCATGTTATGCTCTTAGAATCCTATCATCAGTGTGGAACATGCAGTATCCTTTAGTTGCATATTATTCATATGTACACTCACTTCTTAGCTATGGCATTCTGTTTTGGGGAACAAATGCACAAAGTATGAATACAATTTTCGAACTCCAGAAAAGTGCCATAAGAATAATAACCAAAATACTAGTCGAACGCATTGTAAAGATCTGCTCAGAACACTGAGGATTTTAATTGGTCAATGTGAATGCATTTACCAGTCAATTGTACACATCAAAAGTAATATTGGTAATTACTGTACAAACAGCTCTGTCCATGACCATGCAACAAGAGATAGACTCAACATACATTTACCAAGAAAAATAAACACAAAACTCAAAACAACATTTACTACCAAGGGATAAAACTGTATAATTAATTACCAAAAGAGATTAATGAAATTGCAAACATACACTTATTTAAAAAGGCAGCTAAAATGTACCTGTTATGCAATACATTTTATACATTTAAGGATTACTTAGCTGAAACAGAGTAGGGGTTTGATAAAAATGTTATACAAATAAATAATAAAAGTAATGATTATAAAATATCCAACATTCCACATAACACGTTCACTTTATCTTATTTTCCTTCTTTTTTCCATTCTAGAAATACTTACTCCATAGCTATGCTTAGTACAATACTAACACCTCTTCCTCTTTCTGAGCTCAACATCTCACTCATTATGGAGGGATGCTGACTCAGTTTTTCAGGATAGCAAATGGGAAGTTGCGGTACAGAAAATGGCCCATAGATCACCAGTGTGTGTGTGTGTGTGTGTGTGCGTGTGTGTGTGTGTGTGTGTGTGTAGTGAATGAAGTGTTATTAAACAATGTGCGTATAGTGTGTGCAGTGACTGATAGGGAGATATGAGAGGACAATGTGCCATTACATTATTTAATAAGTTATATGTAAAAAGAGTATTGTATACCAGGAGTAAATTTAATGATCGTCTCTAACTATTAGTCTGTAAATATATGTGTACACGAATCAGATTATTTTAAATTTATCTGAATTTCTAAATACTTTGACATGTCCGATATCCTTGTGAAAAGAGATCTACGGATGAATAAAGCTGCTACTGCTACTACTACTACTACTAATTCCTCGCCGGCCGAAGTGGCCGAGCGGTTCAAGGCGCTACAGTCTGGAAGCGCGTGCCCACTACGGTCGCAAGTTCGAATCCTACCTCGGGCATGGATATGTGTGTTGTCCTCAGGTTACTTAGGTTTAAGTAGTTCTAAGTTCTAGGGGACTGATGACCTCAGACGTTAAGTCCCATAGTGCTCAGAGCCATTTGAACCATTTTTTAAACTAATTCCTCTTCTGAGTTTATCTAAATAATCCAACTACAATGCGGCAATAATAATCAGTCTTACAGACTTTCTGCTGCTATTTTTTGCGTCTTCTTTTGTGCTCAATCCAATCTGCCACAGTTAGTATCGTGTAATCCATGTAATGTTCTTTGTCCTTGAACGACACTTCTGAACATCTCTCGTCACCGTGAACCTTGTGATGGCGAGATCTTACGTCTGTTAGAGAATCCTGATGCTGAATCGGAAATTGACTTCACTTTAAGATGAGGAATCTATAAAAGAGGAATGTTAAAAAAGAAGTATACTTTGTGAATATAGAGCGAGTAGTGAATGAGGATTCTACATCAAACCTCATCGATTCTTCACATAACGCCCAGACGAATGTCTCTCCAAACATTATCGCTAGGAATGGAAGCGATTGGTAGATGGCCCATTTTTCTTCTGGAAGAGGATCACATTGTTCAAATGGCTCTGAGCACTATGGGACTCAACTTCTGAGGTCATCAGTCCCCTAGACGTAGAACTACTTAAACCTAAGGATATCATAAACATCCATACTCGAGGCAGGATTCGTACCTGCGACTGTAACAGCAGCGCGGTTCCGGACTGGAGCGCCTAGAAACGCTCGGCCACCGCGGCCGGCGAAGATGATCAGCTGAGAACTTTCTAAAGGAAACAGGAGGTCACTTTACTTACGGATTTCAATGAGTAGACGACTCTTTTATCAGTGCTTTCCGTCTTATTTTTGACGAAATGTGAAGCATGAAGAAATACTCAGAATTAAACGCTCGAAAAATATTGGATATCAACGATTGGCCCGTGTCACAAAAGGAAATGGAAAAGAAATTGATAGCCACCAAATTTGTTCAGGTTCCCATTTGTAGAAAATGTAAATCTGCGGATGTTTGATCGCATTATACGGATTAGTGAGGTTATTCCGACGGCAGATTTTTCTGTGTCGATGAAAAATCAACTTGAACTGAATACCTGCCAGCCAACAAATTCGCTTCGAGAACATTTAGGGAAACCGGTATTCGATCTTAATGCCCTGGAGGAAATATAATCGTAGATGAGCAACTCTTCCAAACAACACAAAATGTAAGTTAACAGAATTCAGGTTCAACAGTTCCGTCAAATTTGGTCTAAAATTCCTGACTGCTGCCGGCTTAGTGACAAAGTATATACGTCATGCTTTCCCATACCTCAAAAAAGAGGGCAAGCGTAAAGAGAAGCAACCAATTGGAGAGTACTTCGTTCTGAGTCCAATGGAGCCATACCTAAGTCAACGAAGAAATGTGACGACAGATAGTTTCTTCACGTCTCCTCAGCTTCCCAAGAAGTTCAAAGAAATGAAAACTTCATTAGTTCGTACAACGAGGAAGCTCCATCGTGAACTCCCTTGATTAGTTAAAAAAGCCAAATGCTGAAATTCATGCCAACAGCATTCTGTGCCAGACTGGCAACACAGAATGCACCATGACTGTATCAAAAGAACGAAGAACAAAAGCTTCATTCTCCTGAGAACACTGCATGTTAAAGCAGTAACAAACAAGGAATGAAAGGAGAAACCTGAAACCATAACATTCTATAATGCAACGAAGTATCGGGTTGTATGTGGCTGATCAGATAACATGTGAACATACTCCGAAGAGCCAAACAAATTGGTACAGCTCCCTAATATCGTGTAGGGCCTCCTCGAGTATGCAGAAGTGCCACAATACGACGTGGCATGGACTCGACTAATGTCTGAAGTAGTGCTGCAGGGAACTGACACCATGAATCCTGCAGGGCTTGCCACAAATCCTTAAGAGTAGGAGGGGTGAAGAACACTTCTGAACAGCACGTTGCAAGGCATCCCAGATGCGCACAATAAGTTCATGTCTGGTGAGTTTGGTGGCCAGCGGAAGTGTTTAAACTCAGAACAGTGTTCCTGGAGCCACTCCGTAGCTAATCTGAAAATGTGAGGTATCGCATTATCCTACTGGAATTGCCCTATGTACATGAATGGACGCATGTAACCAGACTGAATGTTTGCATTCGTGTCAGAGTCTTATCAAGACATTTCAGATTATTTTTCTTGTAATTAAAACACGAACTAATCACTACCGATGACAACATAAACATCACACTTAAATGCGATTGCATTTATAGAAATGTCAGTTTGAGATGACCAGGTGCACTACTTCTCCGTTGTTGATTTGCACATGAACAATGTGCATAAGAATGTATAAATTCAATTGCATTTCAAAATATACAAAACTTATAAGGAAAATTGCTTCCTTAAAATTATACCATGTCTGGAGGTTAGATTGCATAGACGTGGTACACTCTTTGCACATTGAGTAGTTTCGCACATGAGCAATGGGCATAACAATGTACTAATTCGATAAAAGGAAAAAAATCTGTGTGAACTATACAGTCTATACGAGCGTAGCAGTGGGCGCTAACCTACAAACGTTATAACAGTGTTTAATTCCTCTTTAATAGGAATGTTAAATGTATATACTTTTCGCATAAATATAGTGCCAGTACCTTTGTCAAAATGCTATTTCATTTTTTCATGTATGGTTGCTATTGTTGATATGAACGCATGCTACAAATCTCTTGTAATATGTGTGTGAATGAATTGTGGTAAGCTTGCGATGTGATTTGAATTGTGAATTATTGTCGATGATGCAAAAATGTAAATTAAGGAGTGGAAGGGAGTTTTTATTTCTGAAATGGTTTCGTTTCAAATTTTGACGCAAGCAGAAACTAAATGTGTGAATCATGGTATTAGTAAAGTTATTAGAAGAATACATGGAAGAAAGTCTGAAAAAATCAAGGGAGTTAAAACTGTAAAGCAGTCTGGATGAATGACAATTATGTGTGGGTTTGTTTTGATCTCTTCGTAATTGTAGCTAATGTTTCATACACGCTACAGAATCATAAGTAAGTGAACATTTCCATTTCATGATCGGTTCAGCTGGACGACTAGCTTGCACAGTGCCTTGTTGGCAACTTGGGGTCATAGCTTCATGGCGTCTGCGGCACACTCGACCTATGCCATCAGCTCCTACCAATTGAAATCGGTACTCATCTGACCGGCCTACGGTTTTGCGGTGCCCTACCGTAACAACCGATATTGTCACGAGCCTAGGAGAGGCGCTAAAGGCGATTTCGTGCTGATAGCAAAGGCACTCACCTCGGTCGTCTGCTCCCATTGCCCTCTGACGTAAGATTTTACCGCACTGTCCCAACGGATATCTTCGTCGCACGTCCCTCATTGATTTCTGTGGGTATTTCAAGCCGTGTTGCTTGTCTTCTATCAGTGACATGTCTACGCCAACGCTGCTGCTCTCGGTCGTTAAATGAATGCCGCCGGCCACTGCGTTGTCCTTGGTGAAATTTGGCTTTCTCGACACGCTCTTGACACTGTAAATCTCACAATATTGAATTCCCTAACGATTCCGAAGTGAAATGTCCCATGCTTCTAGCTCCAATTACCATACTGCGATCAAATTCAGTTAATTTCCATCGTGCGGCATTAACCACGTCGGAAACCTTTTTACACGAATCACTGGAGTACAAATGACAGCCCCGCCGATGGACTGTCCTTTTATATCTTGAGTAAGCGATACTACCGCCAGCTGTATATGTGCATATCGCTACCCCGTGAATTTTGTCACCTCTATGTATATACTTATATCACAAAATTAATAGTTTTTAATTACCAAGCAGAAGACCGAAGGGTATGAGCTTAAATGAAGACCATTTGAGGGCTTACGTAGCCGGGAGCTATCTTGCATGGGAACTTTCTTGGTCAGTCGTTTACCGGAGCTGGAGTTACGAAGTGCATATGTATGAGCGCTGAGAGGTTCACGACTCAAGTGTTAAACTCATGGACTTGTGCTTTTCCGCGTGTGTTGCCATCTAAGACTTTGTTGTGTGAGTGAGCTATCTTGTGAACTCAAACTAATACATGTTAGGTGAAGTACAAGGAACACGGAAACTTCTCCGCTATTGTTTACAGCTTATTTGAACTTGTGATTTTAACTAGTTCGTCAATGCGGAAATTTGGTCTAAAACTTATTCTGAATGAACATTGACTTATTTCCGAGATTGTACCATAATTTACGGGTTAATTTACGTGTTTCGTTAAGCTCACACACAGTCGTTGTTATAATACAGTGTTGGACAGTTATTGCTTCAATTTATTACTAAAAGGAAACAGTGATACACTCATATCTATTTAAAAATCAAAGTGCTGTGAGGTCTGAACATTAGTTTTCTTTCCATGTTCCAACTATCCTTTTTTTTTAACTGTTGTGGCTAGTCATATGAGGGAATTTGCAAAAAATGGATTGAACAGAGAAACGTAGTATAATCACGAAGCTATTCACACATTCAGAAACCTTAGAAATATTGATATGTTTCTACTGGGGTACGTGGGGGCCCAAGAGCTAAACAAAGAAAAACTATTTCTCTGACGGATTTTATTCGATTACTGATCCCAGTCACCATGCACACCACCCAGTGTGGGCCGGCCGGTGTGGTCGAGCGGTTCTAGGCGCTTCAGTCTGGAACTGCGTGACCGCTGCGGTCGCAGGTTCGAATCCTGCATCCGGCATGTATGTGTGTGATGTCCTTAGGTTAGTTAGGTTTAAGTGGTTCTAAGTTCTAGGGGAGTGATGACCTCTGATGTTAAGTCCCATAGTGCTCAGAGCCATTTTGAACCCCCCATTGTGCAAATGCTCAAAAGTAGTATCATAATTTTTGCAGCCTGTTTCCGTCAGGACAAACAAGTTGTAACAAAGTGGACATTTTAGACAGCTACAGAACATGTCTGTGAGGGTAGCACACTAGGTTTCATCTACTATAATTTTTGCTTTATCAAAACAATGAATGAACAGTCGAAGTTTGGCCGAAAAATGTGGTTATTGGCTGTCTAGTCGGTGTTGCAGCTCAACGTGCCGGTTCACAAAAGACATAACCCCAACTGTCTTCTCACATGTCCTATCAGAACACTGTCATTAATTATTTTTATTGAATATTAATTTTATTTGCGCACGGAAATATATCTTTGAAGTTCAGAGAAGAGCAAGACAGTTTTTAGCTTATCGTTGACAGGATTCTGTTGCTCTTGCGTTTCATTCGGTTTTAAGATTGCTCGTGTTTTGTTTTCACTTCTCTCTTGGCATAAGCATCGAAGCAAACGACATACTTTCGGACATTGCACTATCATAATAATGTACAGCTATTTAATTTCCTGCAGACTACAAACACAGACATGTAGGCAAGAAAGTTGTCTCGTAGTGTACGAATGAAAAGAAGTAATTAGAAAACTAAGGAAAAATAGATTGTTTGGCTAATTTATTTGCTAGTTAGTTGTGAACCAAATAAACTCCAAACTATTTCTAAATTTCTTTGTTGAAAAACTGTGTCCGATGTATTGAGAAGTGTGGCAGTTCATGCTCATTAATGCTGGGAGAGACAGTCAATTAAAAATGTAACATTGTCAAATATTTATCTCTGTGCAGTAACATGTAAGCAGAGAGAGAAAATAATCCAACTTCGCTGAAGGCAGCAGTTGTTAATTCAGTGGCTGTTGAATTGGAGTTGAGTGAGATTGAAACCTAATTAACAGTCATTTCCGCAGAAACACAAGAATTTGAGTGTTCAGAGATATTTCTTTCATGAATTTAATATTCTATTAGGTTCAGTTATTTATACAATGTACATATATCTAATTCACGTGGCCACTACCCTAGTGAACAAGGCCGCAGTCGATTATTGTTTATTAATTCATGTATAATTTTGTGTTTCATGACAAAGTATCCCGAATTTTACCATCTGGAATGGACGGAGATACACCAACAGAAAGGGAATCGAGAAAATTGAAGATGAGGCAGAACAACTTCTATCGCTAGAGAGATAGGTCAGAGTTTTTCTTTAGTTAATGATTAAGCTTCAGCACAGTGTTCCAGTGACGATTTTTTACAAATTTTCGACGTTCAGAGCCTACTTCAGATCCAAAGTATCATCAACGTGGCCCACTATTATTTGTAGTTCAGTTTATGTCGGAAGCCATCTGCGCCAGGTTTGTAGAACAGGAAATGTCGTGAGTTTGTTTCATCTAATGATTTGTGTTGGTGTAGTGCATTGGTAATTATTATTTTCGTGCGTATTTCACTTTAATTGTTACTCAATAAAGTCAGATAATAACAGTCAGCAAATATAGACCCCACTAGTCAGATGTACGAGATGCTGGAAAAACTTGAAAGCAGACAGTTGCAATGAGCACTGTGTTCATAACTCAAGAATTGATTAAATATGAACAAATGATGAAAAGTAATGAAATTTCTCTTGCTCAGCAAAAAATTTCGCGTCATATGGACGAATTGACCACAGCGAAAGCAGATTTAGAAAAAAGCTAATTGAGCAAATTTCATAAGCTCACGATGAATCGTAAACAGTGCAAGCCAGTTAAATATCGCCAATGGAACAAATTTCACGAAAGCACTACAAAGCCTTCACAGTGTAAGCTATCCTGGTAGTGTAGGTCCAACAGATATCAGCTGATAATGTGAAAGCATTCACAGATGTGGTGAGCAGGATATAAAACCTAGCAACTAGAAAAGAAAAACTAGATAAAACAGTTCAAACGCCACCAGCTTTCACTTAAAGCAATCTTGGACAAATGGCTACAAGAAATAGATCAACAGATTAACAAATTAATAGAACAAAAATTCCACTGGGAACGCGAACAATAAGTGGACAATTAGTCTGCACTTTATGCCTCTAGAGAGGCTAGCGACAAAAGTGTCGGCGTAGTTGTAGAAAAACATCTTTAGCACAAAGAATTAGAGCATGATACATTAGGGCAAACCTTAACCAGACAGGGAGAAGATGTGAAGGATTCCATGGCTATGAAATGAAAAAGTGGCGTGAGTCCATAGTGAAAGAAGTCTCTAGAATGAAACAGGATGTAACACATATCAGTGAAGTGATAGAGAGTGACAGCTAATTCGTGACGCTAGTATACAATTTGTCTTATCCTGGTGATAGTTTTATGCTGTAAGCTGGGCCAAGTACGGAATCTCAACCTAATGTTCCAAAGCACAGTACCCTGCGTAGACCAGAAACTCCACCTCTAATAATAAATGCAATTTTTGAGAGAAAATATGATTCAATCTATTTACGCCAGAAGATAAATTCACCCATTCTTTGATATTTATTCAATCTTTCATGGGAAACTACCTTACTAATGAGAGGGATGCAAAAGATAAAGTTTGTAATTGGATCTACGCAGAGTGTGGCCGTTCAGCACACGAAAAATTTATCAAAGTCCGTGACGAATGTCCGGATGCATTTGTATCCACTGTGGATAACATGATTTAATTCATGAGCGTGCTGGGGCAGGACAGAGTGAGCAGCAAGTTAATAGCAATGTGCGATCCCAAGATGACAACCAGTAGCATTCCAACTGTACACCACTGCCCAACACACTACACATCGCGATTATGCAACCCATGGAAAGAAAGTTGCGAAGAAAATAATGAATACCGCGACTGATGTGATAGGTCCGATCACAGTCAGAATTAGAGACAGCCACTCTTATGGTGGCATGACTGCCGAGTGGACAGGAAGGAAAACCGTTCTAAAACTGTGACCAAGGGGTGAATTTCATGGAATTCACTCTGACGACATTTATGTGAAATCGTCAAACTAGACAGGACTGGAAGGAGCATTGGGCATTGGTGGCCTAGTGTCAACGAAATGTCGGGGCATGGAATATGATTTTCATATGTTAAATATAGTGATGGTGTGACAGTTACTGAAGAGTTGTACCAAAGGCGTAATGACTTTAGTCTCCGTTGGAAATGTAGAGTGCAATCGAAAATTTGCACTACGATAAACGAATTACCCGTGATGGTGGTTCTCCATACTAGTTGCTCGGGTTCGATTGCCGGTGGGGCAGGGATTTTTACCTGCCTCGAGATGACTGCGTGTTTGTGTTGTCCTCATCACTTCATCATTCATGCAAGTGGCAAGACTCGACTGAGAAAAAGTTGGGAAATTGTACAGGCGCTGATAACCGCACAGTTGAACGCCCTACATTCCAAACTTCATCATCATCATCATCATCATACTAGTTCCCAAGATCGTGTCGTGTATTGTGATTTGTTAAAAATCTGTTGTTGAGCAGTTATTAACAGCTTACAAGGAACGTCCTGGGATCACCCGAGGCTACGAATGTAGAATTGATTTTTGCCATCGTCAGACCTACTGATATGCTTCACTGATGTATCGGGTGAGTATTTAAATGTCCATACAATAGTGTTCTTTAGGCGTGTCAGAAATATAAATGGAAAAAACGGAGTATCTGTTAGATGACAATTTGAATTTAGGAAGAAAAAGGCACCATAGAGGCAGTTCTGAAGTTGCACTTGGTAAAACACAAGCAAAATTGACGAAAAATGAAGACAACGTAAAACAGTGTTAGATTTTAGAGATTCTGAGAAAAATAAGACCACGCTATAGGGAAAGATAGGCAATACACTATATTTACAAGAACCAAGAATGAATTATAAGACTGTAGGACAAAGAATGAAGTACTCATATTAAACAGCGTGGCTAACAGGTTTGCAGTCTTTCGTCCCTAAAGATCATTCTATGGTAATAGGTGTGTCGTCATTCATCCCTACAGATCATTCATACAGATCGAAGAATAGTTGAATGAAAAAAAGAGAGGTTCCGGAATGGGATTAAAATTCAGGATAAAAGTGTATCAATGCTAACATCCTCAGAGAAAGTAAAGAACAATTACAGGAGATATTGAATTGAATGAACTGTCAAGTGAGTACAAAATATGTACTGAGATGAACCGAAAAAGAGGCAAATGTACTTAGAAGCAGAATATATGAGAATAGTGAGAAACTCAACATCAAAACTGGTTATCAGAAAGTGGACAAGGTTAAGGAATTGTTCCAATCTCTGGTTTCCAAACTCTAGCTATCTACTTGTTATGTTTATGTATTGTCATAATAGAAAAATGTTGCTGCTATAAACGAAAAGCTAGTTTCTAGTCTGATTTATCAAAAACAAAAGTATTGGGAAAAAAGAGAAAAAGAAGTTTTTGGTGAGAACAAAGTTAACTGCTTCAGCGAGCAACAATTAATATCTCTGGATGCATTTACGAGCTAGCTGGAAATTTTCATTACAAATCCTTTCTTTTACGAACTCTCATTAAACTTGTTGGAAATTAATGGTCACAATTACGAAAGTTCATTTAATTCGAAAAACAAAAAAATTGACAAAAAAGTTAAGAACTAATTTTGATATCGGTACAGCTTGTTCTGTAGAGCTGTTTACGTGTGTTTCATAGCGAATACACGCAGGTTACGAACTTCACCAGAAAGTAGTAAATTCATTTAAGAAGGTAAATAATAGAAGACTATCATTCTTGTGCCGTTATCCTTATCTTACATCAGAGTAACTTATTTCGTGTGTGTTTATAACACATACAGTTCGATTAGATAAACTTATGGCTAGGTATGTGGAATTGTAACTAGTACCATACTGCCAGAAACATGGTAGTTGATCCGATGACATGTGAATGCTCCGCCACTATCCTGTTTTCATATACTACAAACGTTTTCAATGCCGTGACATGTTATTCTTCTGACAGACGCTACTAGCTCAGTGCAGTGTTTTGACGCGTTTATGAGAGGAATGTTTCGTGTTCAACTAATGGCTCAGGTCATGGGTGCGGTGAATGCATTTATCAGTCAGCTGTGCTGAGGACAAGAGCATTTGTCTGTTACTTGATGTAATCTGACCGTTATTTTTATGTAACTATTCACAAGGGGAACACAGAGGTACACACTACGGTACTATTACAGTACAGATACTTAACTTGAGTGCTTTCAGAGCCACTGTTATTTATTGAGAAGTATTAGTATCCGTTCTCTTCAAGAAAATAACATACGGACTGACATTTGGCGGATTAAAATGACTTTCTAAGCTTGGTGATGGACTGTGTATATAGTGAATTATTATGCCAAGTTAGAGAAAGTCTGGCGCTAGATATAGCTTATTGTTACTCGTTGGCCGAACAATAAACAGTGCCAGAGTGCTTTAATGGTGTGTAAGCGGCCAACCCCCTCCTGCTGCATTAAGTCAAGATATTTGAAACCCCTCAGACGCTGCTATAGGAGATGAGAAGTATTTATGTGATACTTTACCCGAGGCTGAATTGATGATTTATTGTGGAACGCTAGCCGTGTTGAAACGTCACAGCCTCATTCAAACACGCCCTGAGTGCCATGCGCCATGTAAACAGTGATCTAAACTGATTGTTTCACAGCTTAGCCGTGGGTTTGAAATTCAGACCTCGGCTGGGCAGTAACGTCAGTGCTGCACGGGTTATAAAAGCCTGGGCATTGCTACGAGTGGATGGACCATCAACAACTGACTGTATCATCTCCTACGCAACCAACACCAGCGCCGTGTGAGCCGAAAAGTAGTTGCGGACGGTTCTAGAAATGGTAAACAAACAGGCTGCAGGACGCTAGGCTTCATTTCTCTACCTACGTCAAAGGTTCCGCAATACACACACTCATGCATAAAAAATTTCTGCAACTGCGGTTGCCAGATTGAACTCGAGGGAGGACCAGAGACGAACCAAGGGAAACGGGCACTATATGTTAAACAGATTTTTTTGTTTTTACTGTCACCATTTTTACTAACAAAATAAAATTTGCTACTACCACTAATACTACCACCAATCACCAACTAATATTGTCATCCCTACTAACAGATTCTATAGCAAACCAAATAAAAGGAGTAGTAGTAAAAGTTATAAACGCGCCTTTATTCATATTTTGTTGAGGATCTCGTTGCATGAATAAGGGTCTCGTTTTAAGAACCATGCTATCATTCTGAAATTCATCTAAACACAAATCCAGGCTTTCACAAGTTCAGCTGGCATTTTGCTTCTTGTATCCGACCACAATGCACTCACGAGTCTGAACACTGGTTCAACGTACGCTTCACTGATGGAAACTTGGAGGACATGTTTCACTGTTTTCAACAGATTTAGTGCATCTGATTTTTCTAAAAACTCACTCCACACTATACAACAATTATTATCGTTCTTATAAGATCTGGTACTACTGATTTCAAAACAAATACTCATGATACATTTCGTTTCCGTCGCAACTAATTTTCAATTTATTTCCTCTTTTGGCCGAGTTATTAAATGAAAATATTTCTGCTTCACATACATATTATACACATCGTCATTCTCACTAAAGCAGTACCATTTATGAAGATAGTTTAATAATCTGTCGTAAACAATTTTCTTTTCTTATTTCGTAATGTATTCTCAACACTTATTAACTTCAAATCCATAAAACTTATCGTCCTTACAACAGTGTCTGAAACGGAGAATATGGACTTACTTCAGTAGTCTGCCGAAAATAATTACAAACGAAGTTGTACACAGTATAGCTGTTCCATGTTTGATAATTCCATATCCATTCTTGTACTGATTGTATTTACCCACCTGTTCACACAGAACAATTCATCATTGTCTTCAGACTCGGCGTCAATTGCAGAAAACCGTTTTTGACGTGTGTTTGCTGCACAAGGAACCTGTTTGAAGTAATGGTGCTGAGTGAGAGGATGAAAAGTAGCAAATCCAACATTTCCTTCTTTCTCTTTGCATCCGCAACTGCTCGTCGCTGCTTGTACAGAACTTCTTGTTCTGGTAGCTGGTGTGGTGGTCTTCCTCTACCTTTGTCAATTTAATTTCATGGAACTATATGTAAGGATCCTGGCTGTTTTTGTACTTTAGTGAATATGCACATCCCTTTTCGTATCTCAAGCACTGAATGTCCGCCCAAAGCAATTTTTGACCATCAACGAATTTTTTTGTCTATAATAGCTGCTTCCAGTTTCTTTGTGGATAAAATGTCAACATCCATCATGTGAACTATTTTAAACGGATTTTTCATATTGGATTCTTTCACAATGGTTATTAAGTTATCTGGTGAATTAATAGGGTTTGGTTTTCTACTCTTTGCTCCTATCGGACCAAAGTGCTTCGTTTGTTAAGTACGAATTCATGACAGAGGACATTTATGCCCTATGGCTTCCATACCCGGTTCTTTTAATAGCTTTTGCAAAGCAAGTGCCATTTTTACTCTCAGATTTTGTCGTATGCAGCTGACCGAATATACGATCACGTCCTGTCAAGTTTCAAAACAGGTTACGTTGACGTCAGAGCATGTATACTATTGATATATGTGATAAAAACGTGATCTTGTTTCTCAGTACGTTTTGAATTACATTCATTTCCTTCTGGACAATCGTCTCTGTCCATAGTAACGATTATTTGGTGCAATGGAACTAGAAAACTATGAGACACTGCATGCGTTGTGGACTTGCTAAGCTTATCGTCTGAAATAATAAACAACGATTTTAATTACCAAGTAAAGTGATACCATCTGGCACCACGCAGCTCAACAAGGGACTTCATTCACTAATCCGAGGAAAAGATTCCGATATGTTCTCAAAACACAATTTTGGTGGACTTACACCACTTGTACTCTGATATCCTCATTTGTATTTTCAGTTCCATCAGAACTTCGTGAACATCTGTGGAGATTGTGTTGGCGTCTTCCAGTATACGTATACATCGTTCATTCATCCTGGGAAATTAAAATCTTAAATTTTTGCCTGTTATCGATATCGATACTGGAAAGATATTGGTCCCTGGACTTCAGGGACCATATAAAAATCTCTACAGTAGTTCTTCAGACTAGATGAGACATACAAGAGCAGAGGACTTCAGTTTATGGTTGTAAAAAGAGAATATTTAAAAATACTTTTATTTATTTACTAAGCCATGACTACAGCTTACATTTTATGTTTGCGACTGAGTTGGTGTGTTGGTTTGTTGTGTGGGGAAGAGGAACAAACAATGAGGTCATCGGTCCCGTCGTGTGGAAAGGGTGTTGGCGTCTTCCATTATATGTATACATCGTTCATTTATCCTCGGAATCGAGAATCTTTGATTTTTGCCAGTTATCGATATCGATACTGGAAAGATATTGGTCCCTAGACTTCAGGGACCATATGAAAATCTCTACAGTAGTTCTTCAGACTAGATCAGACATACAAGAGCAGAGGACTTCAGTTTATGGTTGTAGAAAGAGAATATTTAAAAATACTTTTATTTATTTACTAAGGCATGACTATAGCTTACATTTTATGTTTGCGACTGAGTTGGTGGGTTGGTTTGTTGTGTGGGGAAGAGGAACAAACAATGAGGTCATCGGTCCCGTCGTGTGGAAAGGGTGTTGGCGTCTTCCATTATATGTATACATTGTTCATTTATCCTGGGAATCAAGAATCTTTGATTTTTGCCTGTTATCGATATCGATACTGGAAAGATATTGGTCCCTGGACTTCAGGGACCATATAAAAATCTCTACAGTAGTTCTTCATACTAGATGAGACATACAAGAGCGGAGGACTTCAGTTTATATTTGTAGAAAGAGAATATTTAAAAATACTTTTATTTATTTACTAAGGCATGACTACAGTTTACATTTTATGTTTGCGACTGAGTTGGTGGGTTGGTTTGTTGTGTGGGGAAGAGGAACAAACAATAAGGTCATCGGTACCGTCGTGTTAGGGAAGGAAGGGGAAAGAAGTCGGCCGTGCCCTTTCAAAGGAACCATCCCGGCATTTGTCAGAAGAGATTTAGGGATATCACGGTAAACCTATATGAGGATGGCCGGACGCGGGTTTGAACCGTCATCCTCCCGAATGCGAGTCCAGTGTGCTAGCCACTGTGTCACCTCGCTCGTTCTTTATGTTTGCATGCAGTAACGTACGTCTATTAAGCTTTTGATGGATAATGAATACAATGTATGTTCAAAGTCCAAGAGGTATTACATTTGATATAACTACAGTTTAACAAGTTTCCGGTTTTGTACTTAGTACTGTGAAACTTTGGTTTTTGCCCATTTCCATGATTTGTGACATAAATAACCAAATGTTTTGATTGATCTGACTTACAAGAATAAATATCTTAGGCCACTGGGAGACCACAGACTTTAGTATGTGACAAAGATGTGAACCTGATACGCTGACATGATCCAGACAAAGAGGGGTCTTAAAAGACGGGCAGACAGACAGACGGATCAAAAAGGCAAATAGTTTTCGAGTGATATGATTACAAATTATCAGATTCGAATTTTTTCTTTTTGCTTGTACTGTGAAACCTTCATTCTTGCAAAATTTCGTGATCCTAGATCAACGGGAAGTACCCTACAAGTTGCCCGCCTGGTTAGCTGTGCGGCCTAACGCACGGCTTTCCGGACTGGGAAGAAGCTCCTGGTCCCCGGTACAAATCCGCCCGGCGGACTTGTGTCGAGGTCCGGTGAGTCGGCCAGTCTGTGGATGGTTTTTAGGGGTTTCCCATCTGCCTCGGCGAATACCGGCTAGTTCGCCTTATTCTGCCTCAGCTACAATGTGTCGGCGATAGCTGCGCAAACCAGTTCTCCAAACACGCGTACCCTACCATTACTGTACCACGCAAACATAGGGGTTACACTCGTCTGGTGTGAGATGTTCCCCGGTGGAGGGGGGGGGGGGGGGAGGGGCGGGTCCACCGGTGGCCGAATCGCACAGTAGGCCTGAAAGAGTGGTTCGGTGTGGGGCGGCGAAGGGGTGAAGTGGACTGCGGTAGTCGTCGTGGGGTTGTGGACCACTGCGGCTGCGGCGGGAACGGCGCCTCTCCGTCGTTTCTAGGTCCCCGGTTAACATACAATACAATGCATATAATTACAGGTTTTGACGGGCGAGTTTTCGAGTACGAAAATATTGACATAAATAGCCATGTCTTTTGATCTCATGAACTTAAAATCTTACGTTTATTACACCGCCAGGGGCCCATAAAACTTTGACATAAATTTCAGCATGATACATCTACTCGTTCGTGAGAACAAATGGTCATAACAGACGGACGAACAGTAACATAACAGTAACAGTAAGATAACAGAGGACAATAAACATTTTCTCGTGTGATATTATTACACATTTACAGTTTCTGGGTTTTGTACTGTAAAATCGTACCTTCTCCCAGATATCATGATTATTGGCTAACGTAAAGTACCGTATAGGTTTTGATGCGCGAGTTTCGAAATATGTAACATAAATGACTGTATCTTTCCCTTAAGTGATTTAGACGTTTAAAATTCTTAGAAAATGAAGGGACCATAGACCTTAACATGTGATGTAAATTTGAATTTGATACGTCCACACATTTCTGAGAAAAAGAGTCCTTAATAATCGGACAGACAGACGAACAGACAGACGGACAAAAAGAATGTTATAATGGTTCTGTTTTTACAGACTAAGGCGCGGTAACATAAAAACTCAGAAAAAATTGTGGTAGTGTTAGTGAATGTTCGTTTATTACGTCTTGTCGTGAATAAATAAATTTCCAAATTAGGGATTTTTTTCTCTTCGTCCCATGTCACATAATACATCTTTAAAACTCACCACAGCTGAACATGACGCTCCACAGCTGACAACAAAGGCAACCATCGCACAACAGTGTGTCGTAATATTTCACTATCGTCATGTTAAGCAAACTCGCAAAATGTCTGTATTTTGTCGGAATATTTTGACGACGAAGAAAAGCCTGAGTACATTATAATAACTAATCTTTCTACACCATATTTTAGAAGCTACAATCCGAATTTAACGCAGTTATATAGTTTAAGAGAATAACAACTGGCTTTGATTATGTTTGCGTTTAGTTCTTTTAATCTAGTAAGGACAGAATTATGTTTGCCGTAATTAACGGAAGCATTGTCAGCTGAATAAGACACGACAGTGCTTAGTGTTAAACCACTTTACCATTGAACAGATGTTAGTTTATACGAAGTGGCTTTTGCCAATTAGTTTACATCTTCGTAGAAATCAATAACTTCGTTACATTTTCCCTCATCTTTGAGAAATGCGCTACAACTATTGTGTAATGTTGTTTTATAGCGCTTATCTGAAGCATCTGAACCTAATGAGAATGGAACATTTTGCTTTAATTCACTTAACAGCTTCTCATTAGCATAAGGCAGGAGCACAATATTTACTAATGCCTTACTCCCGTTGGAAACATGTGGATATAAATTATTGCCGCAATCATGAGAATTGTAATAATGATTGTGTTCCATGTTGTGGATTGGCAAGACAGCCAACCCACTATGAGAGGAAGCCGAAAGGCACGCGTTTTAGCTCACGCATGCTGGCGTGGGGTCTGGAACAGGTCTAGGAAATGAGACTAGCAAAAAAGGACGTAGCTGTGGAATACTTAACTTTAATCCATAAATGGTGAACATCACTCTTGACGGTACATGTTTTACAGCATCAATAGTAACTGGTAATGGCGCCTTGCTAGGTCGTAGCAAATGACGTAGCTGAAGGCTATGCTAACTGTCGTCTCGGCAAATGAGAGCGTATTTTGTCAGTGAACCATCGCTAGCAAAGTCGGCTGTACAACTGGGGCGAGTGCTGGGAAGTCTCTCTAGACCTGCCGTGTGGGGGCGCTCGGTCTGCAATCACTGATAGTGGTGACACGTGGGTCCGACGTATACTAACGGACAGCGGCCGATTTAAAGGCTACCACCTAGCAAGTGTGGTGTCTGGTGGTGACACCACATTCCACACCATTATAAGTCAAAGTTAATTCCACAGTAGTAATTTTGCTGTCTTCTACAGAAAATTTCTTTGGGATTTTAAGAAGACATTGATCTTTCATTTGTCTTATAGTATTCACTTATGTCTTTCTAATTGTAAACGTTTATTCACAGCTTCCTTGCTGTCATATTTAACGCTAAATGAGGTACTGCATATTCCCCATTTACACATACATCCTCCACTCCCAGCATTTGGTAACCGCTCTTTACAATTCTCTTCCTGTAACCACTCAGGATTCTTTTCGCCTTTCACTGTTATTACTCACTATTCTGATTTACGAAAGGTAATCTATTCCTACAGGATCCGAGCGGTCCAACAACTACCGGAAAACTGATAACTGACAATGAACGTACGAACACAGAAAATAGGCGGTATTAATTGACATGTTGAAGCAACTTATCAGCATGTCTTAAATAGTCAAATGTTTTTTTATTCCAGTCTTTGATCACAGTGTAAATTCTTTACGATGACCGGTTTCAGTCAGTAATGATCATCTTCAGATCTACAATATAAAAATATATACACCTACTGGGCAGCCTATCTTTTCCACACAGTATAGCATTTCATATCACTATATAGTGTCATAAAACCTGAGAAATGTTCGGACAAAGTAAGGTAAAGCGTACCTATTGTCCTAATCTGATAAGGCCGTAATGGAATCTCATAACATATAAATATGCTCAACACATCATCGTTACATAAATAAAAAAAAATACGGTGTAAAATAGGCCACATCGTCCACACAGTCATATTGCTACTGGCGTTATTGTACAAAACCTACTGAAGTGCAGTAGCTACCAAAAAACTGTTTGCCTGTGTCACTACTGCGGGCTTAGTCATAATTTACGTAAGAACCATAATCTGATAAAAACGCATTAGGTAAAATACATACAGCAGACTTTTAAATTTTGATAACCATTATAGAAAGCAGTTGTGATAAAGTAAAAGACGAATACAGATTCCCATATAAAATTAAAAAAGAAAATATATAAAAATACTGGGTTTAACACGTTTATGGTGAATTTACGGTCAAAAATACAAGATACGTAATACATTGCCTGTAGCTACTTATAAATGACCAATGAAAGATAAAATGTCTATATGACAAAATAACCGAAGAAAACACAGATCCATGAGCAGCGCCCTCTGTTGGCTCGGCCGCCGGGATGTTAGGCAGGCGGGCAACGTTCGTAAGAACTTAACCATTAGAGGGCTTTTCATACGACGTGATACGTCTCCCACCGAAAACGTTTATACAACACATTAACAGTCAATAAATAACATTAACTAGTCTGGTCACGCAATCCACGAATAGGTACGATATAATCAGTTACAGGATTAGAGCGACGAATGTATGGATGTAAGGCAAATGCATAGTGTTCTCATCATTAACACCAAACAAGGCTAGGCATAAATACGCGAGGCATTAAGTGGTTATTACACATTCGAGGGTTGGATTCCCTCACTTCTTCATCGAAGACTTTTACTGCCTGGGCTAGTCTCAGGGTGCATCTTCGACGTGGAAGATCCCCACCATTTACTTGCCGTGTCATTTGCTCGCCGTCACCACTGCTCGCCGTCACCACTGCTCGCTGTCCGGTCTTCCTCGCCGCCGCCGCCGCCGCCGCCTGCCGGTGTTCGCCGCCGCCCTTCTTGCGCGCCGCCACCATGTCCCAACACACCACCAGTGTCATTTTCACCTCTCCCTCCGCTGCTCCAACCACAATCACCTGAAGCTCATCCTCCAACCCACTTCCCGTCCTTCCTTCTCTCCCTGTCCACCCCACCCCTACGCCCCATTCGGCTGTAACCACTCCCAACTCCTCCTCCCCTATCACTGTCGCCCCATCGACAGCTACAGACTTTCCGCCGCTCCCTGCACCGCCTCCGACGGGCTCCAAGCCGGCACGAATCTCGGCTCGATGTTCCACAGTCTCTGTGACACCCACGCCCCCTCCGTCTGCGTAAATCGCTGCTCAGGGTGGTCCTGCCCCCCGCCATCTCCCGCTGCAACCTGTCCCCCTGCCCCCTCTACGCCCGGTCGTGACCACGAAACCTTCACAGCGCCCGAATGTTGACACTTCCCCCGAAGTCTCCTCCAAAAAAAACCCCAAACCCTGTGACGCACCCACCCCCATGGACGCGGCCTCGACCCCCGCCCCCACCACGCCTGCCTTCCACACCTTTGTCCTCTCCAATCCTGACCCTCAATTCCTTGATGCCCACTCCCTCACCCTCATCATCCGGAAACACTACCCCAATGCCCCATCTCCCTTCTGATTTCTCGCAAGGACTCGGTCCTCATTAAATCCCCCAATGCTTTGTTCCACACTGATCTCCTCTCCCGCATCCCCCATATCCAATTTGGCCAACATGCAACCCTCACCCCGTACCATACCCCGTCCTCTCCCCATCAGCCTCAACCTCCCCGACGTCCGCCAACCTTCACCACTGTGATCACGAAGCTTATCCCCAAGATCATGGATGCTGAGGTGTTGGTGGAACTCAACTCTCGGCCCGACATTGAAATCTGCTCGGCCAATCGCATCTTCAATGATGCCGGACTGACTTTTCTCATGCGGATATTCACCAAATCCTCCTCCTCCATTGACTGCCTCCTCACCGAGGGAGCCCTCATCTACAATCGCCATCCTAAGGTGGACCCCTTCCATTCCCCAGTCCTATCCTACTGCTGCTGACAATGTCTCACCTACAACGACCACGTTACCTCTGCCTGCAAGAACCACCTACTTGTCTCCACTGCAAAGCTTCACACTTCCTCAAGAATTGCCCCAACCTCACCTCTCCCCCCTCTTGCAACACTTGCAATGAACCTCATCCTACCTACTCCTCGAAGTGTAAAGCGAAACCTCCACCAATCACCCCTGAGCTCACCGTCCCTGTCTGTCCTGTTGATGACCCCATCCACCCCAACAAATCGCTCCGCCCTCCCCCTACTGCCGAGGACATCGTCCGTTTCACCACCATTGTGCTCAAAAACATTCACCTCTTCCAGCACTCACACACTCTTTCCCAAATCGCCCTCGCTGCCCGTTCTATCTTCCATCTTACCACCTATGCCACATACTCCCACAACCAGGCCCACTTCACCTTCATCCCCCTCACCACCCTCGTCTAACTCTCCCCTCCCATGGTACATGAACCCTACTGTCTCCTGTACCACAACATTCGCTCCCTGCCCACTCACAAACTCCTCTTCCTCCACACCCTCCGTCAGCACCGCATGGATGCCTTCGTCCTAAATGAAACATTCCTTCAACCCCGTATCTCAGTCTCCACGGCTCCTTACACCCTACACCGCACCGATAACCCGTACCCTCTAGCGCGTGGCGGAGTTGCTATAGGCCACCTCAAGAACCTCCCTGTCCAGCCCTAACCTCTCCTTAACAATCCTGCCGAGCATCTCACCCTCAGCCTCTTCTTCCTCATCCTTACCATCACCTGTGCCACCATTTATGTCCACCCTCGCACCCCCATCCCGTATGGTTTCCTGGCCCACATTGATCGCATCTTCTCCACCTACGTGATTGCCGCCAACCTCAATATCCACAGCCGTGATCCTGCCGATCTTCAGCGGTGGCATCAGTTCCTCACCACTCTCCAGGGTGACCTGGTTCCCTGCCTCAGCACACCTGACCCAAATCCTACACCACTCCTGATGTGGTCCTTGCCTCTCCCAACCACCTTGGGCGCATCACTGCAGATGTCCTTGAACTTATTGGCAGTGACCTCACTATCTCTAATGGTCGCCATCCCGCAACGCTCCTCGCCCTGACGTCCCTCCTAAACTTGTCCATGATTACTCCCATGCCAACTGAGATGCCTACTGGGACTCCATTCACACCCAGGTTGACGGCCACGACCTTACCCTGCAATCTCCTGATGACATCTCTCGCACTGCTGCCTTCCTGCACCAGACCTTATCTGACGCCGTCGCCACCCATATCCCCACCGAAGCCATCGACCCTCACCACCCCGCCCTGCCTCCACATCCTTCGAGAGTCCCGCCGCCTCTACCGCTCTTTTCTCCACACTCGTGACTGGGATACACTTACCTGCCACCGGCAATTACAACGAGACATCTGCAAGCAGCTTACTGCAAAGAAACGCCGGGCCTTGCGCCAGACATGTACACAACTCAACACCAAGCTCCCCATTAACTCTTCCAAGTATTGGTCTGCTTTCCACCGCCTTACTGGGAACCGCCCCACCCACCAGTACCCTCTCCTCCTTAATGACTGTCCCTTTCCAGACAACCTCAGTAAGGCCAACCACTTTGCCTCCCACCTCTCTGATGTGTTTTCCATCCCAGATGATCCCCACTTTGATTATTCCCTCTTCCCTGATGTCATGGACTGTACGAATACCTCTGTTCCTCCCCTTGCTCCTAGCTCCCAGGACTTGGGCTACACACCACCATCAGAACTTAACACTCCCATCACTACACAGGACATCAGCCTCACACTCCGCACTAAACGCAACACTGCTCCCGGCCATGACTGCGTTACCTACCGCCACCTCAAACACTGCCCTCCCTCGTTCCTTTCAATCCTTGCCACCCTCTACAATGTCATCCTTGCCACTGGTTTCTATCCCGACCTGTGGAAAACCTCCCGTATCCTGATGTTCTCCAAACCCAAAAAGCCTCCATCTCATGCCTCTTCCTATTGTCCTATCTGTCTCATATCGGTGTTCAGTAAGCTCTTGAAATCCATCCTTTCCCGGCGCATCCATCACCACCTCCACCAAAACCACCTCCTCCCCAACACCCAATGTGGCTTTCGACCTTCCTTCTGTGCTGATGACCAACTCCTCCGCCTCACTCATCTCCACTCCCTCCAGCTTAACTCCCGTCATTCCGCCATTTTTGTCTCCCTTCACCTCGAAAAGCCTACGACCGTGTCTTGCATCCTGGTCTCCTGTTTAAACTCCAAACCTATGTCCTTCCTATCAACTACATCCGTCTGATGGCCTCCTTCCTTTCCCACCGCCCCTCCTATGTTACCATCCATCATGCCAATTCCCACACCTTCTACCCCTCTGTGGATGTGCCCCAGGGCTCTGTCCTCTCCCCTCTCCACTACCTCCTGTACATGGCAGATATGCCCCAACCTCCCCCCCCTCCAGTACACCTCTTGCAATATGCTGAAGACACTGCATTCCTTGCCCTCGCTCCTACCCTCCAACGGTCGTAACGCCTTCTCCAGAATCACCGTGACCTTTTTGCTGCGTGGTGTAACCAATGGCTCCTGAAAATCAATCCTTCCAAAACCCAGGCAATCATCGTAGGTCGTACCACTCACTCCTCCTGGCTCCTGGATTTCTCCCTTACTGTCTGCGCCCATCCTGTCAGCCTCACCCCCACCCTCACCTATCTTGGTCTCACCATTGACCATCACCTCACCTGGATCCCTCATCTCTGCTCCATCCAATCCAAAGCCCACAACCTCAAACTCCGCTCTGGCCGGACATGGGGGGGTTGCACCCCTCTACCATCCTCCACATGTACAAATCCTTAATCTGTCCCATCCTCTGTTATGCCAGTCCTGCCTATATATCTGCCCCCCCCTCAAATTCTGTAGGTCCCTCCAGATCCTTGAGCGTCATGCACTCCACCTTGCCTTCTGTATACGCCTCCCATCCCCCACACGGATCCTCAGCGATCTCATTCCTTTCCCCCATCTGCTCCTCTTCCTCGAACATATCCGCATCCTCTACACCTCCCACCACCTTGAACCCCCTCACCCCTTGGTTGCTCCTCTCCTGTCCCATCCCTGCCCCCTGCCACGTCTTCACTGTTGTATCCCCCTTACCCTCCATCTCTACACCCTACATCTCCTTTCCCAAGGTGGCTTCCATCAACTCCCCCTCCCAGATGGTGCCCTCTCTCCCTCCATTTATCCCTCCTATCAACTCTGATCCTCAATCCCCTCCTTTCCTCCATCCTTTCCCTGGGCTCCCTCTTCCTCCCCCTTCCATCCTGTGTTTTCTCCTTGCCTACCCTCTCCCTATCTCCTTTCTCCCCACCCCCCACGAGTCCTTTTGTACCCCCTCCTCTGCCTTCCCCACTCCCTGGCACGTCTCCTCAGCAACCCCCACCCCTCATCTGGATCCTCCTCTTCCATTGGGTCCTTTCACCCCTCCCACTTCACTTTTCCTCTCCTTCCCCCCCTTTTTTCCCGTCATCTGACCAGTTTCCCCCACCTGCTCTCAGGTGTGGTATGTCATATTTGCGCCAACATTTTAGTGCAGTGTTTAAGTGAGTGTCCAGTGTTGTGCGTCTTTCCACAGTGTTGCGAATGGTAATCATGCTGTCGCTGGGTGTGCCTTTTATATCTCTTGCGAACATATCCCAGACTGTCGCCGTGTTTTTTAATTGTCTGTCTATTATTTTTCTGCTTCCTGTGTATTTTATTAACATCATCAACCTTGTATTTTATGTTTTAAGCTCCAGCATTTTCTGCCATTTTACCTGTAAGTCACCGATTTTATCGCCAACTGTTATTATTTTTTCTTATCTTCATCTTTTTAAAACAAATTCTGTAGGCTGATGAGCGGCGTAATAAGCTGCTGCCAGCCCGCCCCCTTTAGGGGGAATTGAAACTCATTAAAGGAAAAAAAAGTGGTTATCGGACGAAGCAAATAGATGTTGGGCACGAAATCGCTTTGGCCATTGAGTAGCCTAGTGGGCTTATGCTTTTGGGCCTTGTAAATCTCCTACTTCTCCAACAAGTAGAGAGCGTGTCCTTTCTCTGCCCAGTGTAGAATACACATATAATTCTCAATATTGCTTACAGTGTGGCAAGTTTCTTCGAAATGCATTCCCAGTGCAGTTTTGTTATGTGCCTGCAAATGCTTCCCGAATATTATTTTGAATGAACGGCCAGTTTGACCGATATGAAAATTGTCACAAACGATCTTATAAATCCCAGAACCATCAAATTTATGTGAATCATTACTCAAATTATATTTTGCACCGAGTGTCAGAGTGTTGTTAACTTGAAAACCGCATCTAAGCTTAGATTTATTCAAACACGTATCTATTTGTACGGGCATTTTTCCGTAAAATTTCATTCTAACAGTTTTCAGTTTTTCTTTATTGTTTCTTTTTTCTGGATGGTTGCAGGTCTGCCTACTAATTACTTTCTGTTTTTTTATCCTATTGTACGGGCGCATAACGTCATTTGTTGAGAAACTTTCGGCTACTGCAATTTGCTTTAATATACTAGGTTCTTGGCGTATTTCAGTGTCGGCCAATGGTAATCGAAAGAGTCAGTGGATCACAAAGGTGAAAAAGGCCGTGTTATATAGTGGCGGATGGCATGAACTGGCACCGATAATAGTATCTGTACAAGTAGGCTTTCTGAAAATCGAAAATTTATGTCTGTCATCAACCTCCTTAATAGTAAGGTCTAAATAGTTAATGGAGCCCGCTTCTTCTATTTCTGTAGTGAACGCTTTTCCTTCTTTTTTGGTGCATGCTGCCTAGGGCTTCAGCAAATGCGGTAACCTCATTCTCGTCTTCCTCTAACAGTATCAAGATGTCATCGACGTAACGTTTATAATATATATAGTCTGGTCTCTCAGTTGTGGAAACTAATCAAAGAACTCATATTCATAGTCGTTCATGAAAAGTCTGCTAACGTACCAGCTAAACTGTTACCCATCCCAAGACCATCTTTTTGTTGATATATTTTGCCATTTAAGGTAATATAGTTATAAGATAACGCAAATTCTAAAAGTTCTATTAATTCTGTGTATTCTGCAGTACTAATCTTGTTATGAGTTAGCAGATTACGTTTAATGGTTTGAATCGTTTTCTTTATCGGGACACAACTGTAGAGGTTTTTAACATCTAGAGAGGCTAGTGTAGCATTATTTGGAGTATGTATATCTTTAATCTCATTAGCAAGATCAGAACTATTTTTCACTCCAAAGTTGGTAGAAAACGTGTACACTGCTCAGATAGTGTTCTAACAGAGTATTACAGAGGCAAGAATGAGAAGTTGTAAGAAAAGAATAGAAACGTAACATTTTGTTACAATAAAATATTTGCACTGGAACAAAACTATTCAAAATGTTTAAAGAATAAGGTCACATGCAAGTCCGTAGAATAAAACCATTCGTTCCATACCTGGGCACTCCTGGCGGTGCCTCGAGATCTGCTACCCCTAACTCCAACTCTCATAAAGTCAAAACTAAATCCATAGCCTCATGCCATATTAACTAAATTAAACACAAATATTAACAGGGAAAAACCCTGTTTTTGTTTAAGAACTATGTTGTTCATATTACATCATTTTGGAGGGATGATCATACGGACACGAACAACATTTTACTCTGCTGCTTTACGCCCTTGTGATTAGAAGAGACTGTGTTCTGTCCTGTGAATTCTCTTTTCTGGAGGAATACTATATTTAATACGATTAATTTCTGGTGTAAGACTGTTTTTATATTTCATTACTGTAACATGCCTAAGCCATTGCATGACAGTGAGGCACACTTCTCCCTCAACTTAGCTGACATGCACTGACGGAAAAAAATCGCAACACCAGGAAGCAATTGTGCGACACAGGCAAAATTAGTATGCATGCTTCTACGTCTGAAAGATGAATTCAGTTCCGATTTCGCGCCAGCCACCTAAGAGTGATGGCAGTAACGCTACTATGAGGATGCAAATCAGGTTTGCTCTAAAAGCACTCTGCAGTTGTGGTGAGCGTAAGTTTGAGCTGGACGTGGTAAGCTGATTTAGTGAAGAAAGCTTTTAAGACGACAAAGACGTCATTACCAACACTTCACTGAGTTTATACATCTACATCTACGTGATTACTCTGCTTCATGTACCTGAATATGATGGCTGCAAAGCCAGAAATATTACAGTATCTATTTAGGAGGTAATGCTTTGGTGGTCTAATTTCCAAATTTTCGAAATCAATCAATCTTCTGCAGGTTGTGTCTTATTCTTCAACGATTGCATTATGCTTACGATATTTTCCTGAGTTCGGGATTAGTAAGCCAGCTTAGCTTCTAGTTTTTCAAACTGTAGTCTCCGGTTTATCACATTTCAGTAGTGTGTCAAAGTACGAGTATAGTGTTAATATTTCACAATCCGTTTGCCAGGTTTGTCTCGAGTGTTCTACCTTGTGTTTCGAAACATAAGCTCAGTGTTCGACGTCCTGTCATACTTTCTTTGAATGTCCTGGAAAAATTTCTTTGTTGCAGTTATCTTTTATTGCTTTCCAAACGTCCTCTGTCCCATATTATTATTTTCGAAGAGATCTTACTCACGTCCAGTATTCGACGGAAGACCGTCAATCCCACCACATATTTCTGACCCATTCACGAAGTAAGTGACACTAGCGTAATCTGAAATGTTCCCTACACTGCTACGAGTTGGACACAAACTGGGCGCCTTGTATAAGGCCATACGTCTCCAACAGCTAGATTATTCCTGTGACTGCAGCTCTTGTACGAGAAGTAGCGCGAAACTCCGTAGGCAGTTGTCTTGAGGCCGGCCGCGGTGGTCGAGCGGTTCTAGGCCCTCAGTCCGGAACCGCGTGACTGCTACGGTCGTATGTAAGAATCCTGCCTCGGGCATAGATGTGTGTGATGTCCTTAGCTTTGCCAGGTGTAAGTAGTTCTAAGTTCTAGGGGGCTGATGACCGCAGATGTTAAGTCCCGTACTGCTCTGAGCCAATTGCCTTGAGATGATGTTGATTTTGTCGTGGACTTAAGTGGGGACGTACGACGGTGCTGTAGAGTTGTCCTTGTAGTTGTCATTTTTGTGTCTTTAAAGTTTAATCTGTAAGACTGCAGCACTAAGATCGCTGTGCTCGAAGAAACAATGACGAAAACAATAGCAAGATTAAAGGATGGGATTACAAATCAGTACTGACAACGTTGCTACCATGAGTGTAATTGAAGAATAATCACAGGATATATTGACTGGAATGAGCAATTTATTGAGTATAGAACACTGATGTTGAGTAAACGGAAAAAGACGAGATGTAGCAGAAATGAGAATAGCGCAAACTTAACGTGAAAGTTTTTGACCGCGAAGTAGACAATCTTAAGGATCCCTGTTGCCATGGAAGCAAAAGGATCCATGACGGGCAAAGAAAAGAGGACATATACAGCCTACTACGACAGGCAAAAGGGCCATTAAGAAGTCTGTTAGTGTCGAACTGAGACATAAATTTGAGGAAGAAGTTTCTGAGGATGTATGTTTGGAGTACTGGATTGTATGGTAATTAATCATATACTGTGGACAACCGTAAGAGCAGAGAATCGAAGCATTTGAAATGTGGTGTTATAAAAGACCTTTGAATATTAGGTGCACTGTTAAAGATTGAGGAAGTTTTCGCCAGAAACGGCGAAGGAGGGAAGATATTGAAAACATTCTGAGGAAGAAAGGAGAGAAATATAGGTAAGTGATAAGACATCTGGGAATAATTTCTATTGTTTTCGAGGGTGATGTAGCGGGTGGAAACTGCATGGGAAGACGGAGATTAGAACAAAAGTAACAAGTAAATGATGACGCCAGGTGCAAGTGCTACTCTGAGATGAAGAATTGGGCACTGTAGAGGAATGCATGGCGAGCAGCCGCAAATCAGTAAGATGATCATGACTCAGAGAGAATTATTGTCACCAATTCTTATTAAATTTTCCTGTATAGCAGCTTGGTCTGTGTTTGGCTGTTTCAAATTCTAAGCGAATTATACTTTGCAACATTTCGTCCATGCGCCTTTTCTGCGGCGCGTCTGTTTTAAACTAAATAGGGGTTCGCCTACTGACAAATGGAATATCTTTACTTACATTTACATGCAAGTTCTGAAAGGCACTATACAGTGCATGATGGGCGGAACATAGCACCAATACCATCGATACTCCTTCGAATTCCATTCACCTATTTTCTGAGGGAAAAATGAGTGTGTGTAGTGTCCTCATCGTGGGTTAATCTGCCTTGTCCTATATCCACCATTGCTTTGCGCGATATACACAGGTGATATCAAAACTCACCCAGGTCGTAGATTTATCACACAAGATTTCGCGACAGATATATTGCTTTTCTATAGCATTTATGTCATACTTTTTTACGGGGTATGCCGAAATAGCTGCGCGTTGCTGTACCCGTTTCATTCTTGGTAACCTTTTGTTGTAGGCATACCAGCAAACACTGGCCTACTACTACTGCCATATAACGTCAACGTCTTGCAGGCGATCCCATTTATAGACTCATCGAATTTTCTCCTAACGCTTCCAGCAAATCAAAGGCTTCTATTCCTTTGCCATTATACTCATCCATAGAGATGGTCACATTTCATTTTGCTTCTCAATATTACAACTTAATACTAATACAATTTGACGCGATGTGCTCAAGACGTTCACAAATAATCTTGTACTCAGGTGCTGGCACGTTATTTCTCTCTACTATAATCGTTAGCTTATATTTATCCGCATTTAAGGGGAGGTGCAATCCGTTTTATGAAATTTTTCTGTATTTCCATATGATCGTGAACGACAGTTTCCTCCTAGACACATGAGCATCGTAAGGTTACATCCTTTTACTGCTTCTGATCCTATTTGATAAATCATTTCAGTATAGTTACAAAATCAGAGGCCCTTCCATGTAACCCTGTGGCGAAATTGATGCAAATTTCCGTTCTATGGAATATTATTCGTAATACAGTTTAAAGTCTTCCGTTCTATTGGTCAACAGAAACGCAGCGTATGGCTCTAGTGAAAGAATTTTCGTTACTTTTCACACAATCTACAATGTAATCTGTGACTATTCTCATCAAGTACTATATCCACATTGCTGTCAGTCGAAAATGAAAGCTGTTCACTTACTCCCTTTTCCAATCTTCTTGTTTTCTCGGTCGTGTTTCACATTTAGAAATTACTGCGATTTAGGTGGCCATAAACACCGTATACTTTGTTGCGGTTACACGTATATTCCGACGAAGCTAGTGCTACCACCGATTGAGATCTTTTGTAAGAGTTACGTATCATTCCATGGACGCTGCGAGGAGCACACACAGTTGTAAAAGAGACAGCCTTAGAAGCAGTCTCAAGAAGAATTTGTCGAGATCCGCCTCACTCATGATGTGAACATCACTTGCTCGCTTCTCGAGGTACTACGGCAGCTTCAACAGGCCACAGTGTAGATAATGCTAAAATTTAATTCTTCTCGTTCCATGTCAAGTGGTTCAGTTACTCTATTGGGAATGACTATTACCCGTTAGTCTCCAACATCATCTTCAAATGAAATGATCAGTGCGTTTTGTACCTTCAGTGAGGAATAATACTTACCCAAGCTCAGTCACTAGTGCGCATATAACATTTACATTTTCAAATAGACACTACATGATTAATAGAATTTTTGTATTTTCTAGCGACTAAAGACAACACGACGAAGCATCATAAAACAGAAAGTAAAACTGTGAGCACTGTCTCGTCGGCAGTCCAAATGGACAAGGTCTAGCGGCAAACCACCACGTCCTTTTCAGATGAGCTATTCCGTCTATCTCATCAAGGACGGAAAATGTTAATTGACGTGGCTAAACGATAACTTAAACTAGTCTACATCCTTATAGAATAAAAGTGGTTTAATCACACTGGAACATCGCTCAGCTGTTCCTTCTCGTCCACAATGCAAGATGTCTATCAAGTCACGAATTGTAACGTAATTAATTAAGAAGAGGAGGGCATTTAGTTCACTTTTCACTGGTATCTTGCTTTCTTTGCAATGGCTGGTAGCCATGGTGTTAAGCTGGTAAGACAAGGAACTTGTGGAAATCTCTATGTAGGGCACAAAAACGTTGACCAGTTCCCAGTGGTGAGAACTATAGGTCGTCCTTGTGGTGTCAGCTGAGCTGAAGGACAACGGAAGAAGTGGAAAATGGACCATGTTGTTAACCTATAATGCTGAATTCTGTTCAACGATATCACGTGTGTTGTTTATACAACGTTTAGAAATGCAGAGCAAAACCTTTCACTCTCCACAAGATAAATCTAACACAATATTAATCCGAAAACTGTTTGTGCGTCTTTTCTACCCGCTATTGTAAGTCCACACGAACCGACTCAGCCGGAATCATTGATTTCTTTCTTAAGGTGTGATGAGTCTATGTGTATCACTTTACGAAACACAACTATTTTTCTCAGTATTTTTTAATAATTTGTTAATTAATATTTCACAGCCGGACAGAGTGGCCGAGCGGCTCTAGGGGCTACAGTCTGGAACCGCGCGACTGCTACGGTCGAAGGCTCGAATCCTGCCTCGGACATGGATATGTGTGATGACCTTAGGTTAGCTAGGTTTAAGTAGTTATAAGTTCTAGGGGACTGATGACCGGAGAAGTTAAGTGCCATATTGCTCAGAGCGATTTGAACCATTCTTACTTTTCATAAAAGTTCTACATTTTTGGTGTTTGTACAGTTTCCGGCCGTCTATTTGCAAGCTGATTAGAAGAAGAAGTCCTCATAGCAGTCGCAGCCTGTTCTCACACGACTGAGGTATACTAGGAGGCCACAAAGGATACGGTGTGATTCTGTGAGATAGACGTATAGGCTCAGATCAACAGTTGTGATTTTTATTTTCTCTTCGTCGATGTTCCGAAAGTTTTTCGGCGTCTTCTGCCTCAGATTTCGGAGCCAGGCAGAGGATGACTTTTACGAAGACCTGTATGACTGCGATTTATTGGGGAAACCAGAGGTGAGGAATGTCGAGATGTATTGGTAGTAAAACATAAATGGGGTCATGAGCTGCGATTTATCAGTAAGACAGTTAACTTTACGCCAAAGTCTACATTAAGGATTCCTGGTTTAGCAGTTCCATCTTAATTACTCGCAGCTTTAAACAGGCCAGCGCGGAATAACAACTTATTTTGTATCTTCATATAAACTTTCTTTTCGCGCCAATGAAAGTAAATGTTGATCAACTGCCTATATATTCGTTTAATGATAACTCAGAAGGGACTGGTCCAACGAAAATTACTCTTTTCATACGAATAAATTATCATAAATTTTATTGCGTAGAGCATTGTCGGGGATATCTTAAGTTCGCTACCTTATTTCCGATTATTATTGTTTTATGTAGCTTTCAGAGCACACCACGTCGTCTCCACTAGAATTTATGTTATATGGATAAACGTCTCCTTAAACTGGACAGAAATTGTTGTACAATCGGCGGCCTTGTAGTTGACAGCACACACAACACCTGTTAATACAGTTCTTAATCACTGCGGGAAGTTCCCTGCAAATTCAGGAATATTAACTTAGAAGAAAGATTAAGGAAAGGCAAACCTATGTTACTAGCATTTGTAGACTTAGAGAAAGCCTTTGACAATGTTGACTGGAATACTCTCTTTCAAATTCTAAAGGTGGCAGGGGTAAAATACAGGGAACGAGTGGCTATTTGCAATTTGTACAGAAACCAGATGACAGTTATAAGAGTCGAGGGACATGAAAGAGAAGCAGTGGTTGGGATGGGAGTAAGACAGGGTTGTAGCCTCTCCTCGATGTTGTTCAATCTGTATATTGAGCAAGCAGTAAAGGAAACAAAAGAAAAATTCGGAGAAGGTATTAAAACTCATGGAGAAGAAATAAAAACTTTGAGGTTCGCCGATGACATTGTAATTCTGTCAGAGACAGCAAAGGACTTGGAAGAGCAGTTGAACGGAATGGACAGTGTCTTGAAAGGAGAATATAAGATGAATATCAACAAAAGCAAAACAAGGATAATGGAATGTAGTCTAATTAAGTCGGGTGATGCTGAGGGAATTAGATTAGGAAATGAGACACTTAAAGTAGTAAAGGAGTTTTGCTATTTGGGGAGCAAAATAACTGATGTTGGTCGAAGTAGAGAGGATATAAAATGTAGACTGGCAATGGCAAGGAAAGCTTTTCTGAAGAAGAGAAATTTGTTAACATCGATTATAGATTTAAGTGTCAGGAAGTCATTTCTGAAAGTATTTGTATGGAGTGTAGCCATGTATGGAAGTGAAACATGGACGATAAATAGTTTGGACAAGAAGAGAATAGAAGCTTTCGAAATGTGGTGCTACAGAAGAATGCTGAAGATTAGATGGGTAGATCACATAACTAATGAGGAAGTATTGAATAGGATTGGGGAGAAGAGAAGTTTGTGGCACAACTTGACCAGATGAAGGGATCGGTTGGTAGGACATGTTCTGAGGCATCAAGGCATCACCAATTTAGTATTGGAGGGCAGCGTGGAGGGTAAAAATCGTAGAGGGAGACCAAGAGATGAATACACTAAGCAGATTCAGAAGGATGTAGGTTGCAGTAGGTACTGGGAGATGAAAATGCTTGCACAGGATAGAGGAGCATGGAGAGCTGCGTCAAACCAGTCTCAGGACTGAAGATCACAACAACAACAACAACAACTTAGAAATTATATTGTCTAAGTGAAACATGATGAGGACTCGTTGACGAGGACTTGAAAAAAAGGCTTGCAAATAACTATTTGTCTTTTACATGTTCTGGTCAGGTCGGAGCTATGAACACGTTTGTCTAGTGAGTAGAACTTCCGTGTTTCTAATCACATTGCTGTATGGACAAGCCGGCCGCGGTGGTCTCGCGGTTAAGGCTCTCAGTCCGGAACCGCGCGACTGCTACGGTCGCAGGTTCGAATCTCCCTCGGGCATGGATGTGTGTGATGTCGTTAGGTTAGTTAGGTTTAAGTAGTTCTAGGTTGTAAGGGACTGATGACCACAGAAGTTAAGTCCCATAATGCTCAGATCCATTTGAACCACTTGAACCTGTATGGACAGACTCTGTATCAAGGGTATGTATAAAACACCGAAGTAGCTGGCGCGGCAGTTGTGACAATGGAATCGCAAGAGGTTCAAATTCACTTCCGGCAGACTAATTTTGGTATTGCCGTGACCTCCTCAACGTCCACGCCCCCACAGTTCCTTGGAGATGGCTAATAACATCCTAGATAAATATGAGGATTTCAGATGCCCCGTAATACTGACTTTTAGTCGTAATCTTGTAATACTGACTTTTAGTCGTAATCTTCAGTCACTCATGAATTAAAAAGAAAAGGTCCGATTCCAAGCTCTTGCTGCAGTGCATAAATTGCTATGTTTGATACGTTTTAAGAAGTACAAGCAGTTGTCTTACACTGACGAAGGTCGATTCAGGACAACAGCTCTGGAACACCTCACACCCTATAACGCAGTCAGAAATTCTCACTGTCTCACCTCATTGCCACGTGGAGTACCTAGACCATCGCGTCATGGGACCTTGTTCCAGAGCTCCACAGACACATGACTACATCGTGTACACAACACCAAGCGACGACGCCAGTTATCTGTGTGATTAGTCTTCACCAGTGTCACCTCTCTTGTGACTTCTCAAATTGTCGTGCCACTAACCTCTGTACTTGACCTGTACTGGAGCACAGATGTCTGACAGGTGATTGGTATATCTAAAGGATGAAAGCAAACTTCGTTAACAAATTTTCCGAAGTTGTTGAGGTACATATCTTGTCTAATTTTCATCAATAAAGCTATCCTTACTACTGTGTATCATTGGTAAAGAGCGACTAATGTTGTCGTGGAAACAAAACAGAAACAGGACCGGGCAAAACTTTATCTATCTTTGAAGGTGAAAAGTAAAGTGAGTATCATCGTGTTTAATAGAAAGTAGAGCAACCTCATCGTCATGACTTTCTTTCCCGTTACGCTGTGGAGAGTTGGTACTACGTCTTCCTAATTTGATATACTAATTTATTCAGTAGTTGACTTGAATCGCTATACTAATTACATCAGTTAAAATTTGATTTTCTTTCCAGACACAATTTATAATATTATCAATACTGTTACCTCATGACATTCAGGAAAACAATACAATGTTCTGCTGCAAAAACTCAGGGCTTTTGGTATATTTGCTGAAACTTACAAGGCTGCGGAATGTGATACTACTAATATAAGGACAACTATTACCCTACAACGAGAATAAATTTATAGAAAATTATAAATTATAGATAAAAGGTAGGAAAAAAAGCGAAAATCAACAAAGGAATGATTTGTAACGGTGGAAACAAATCTTCCACACAGGATGAGCGCCTCGCGTTGGCGGCTGCGTTCAGACGTGGACGAGTTGGTACTGCTGGCAGCGCAGGCGGAGAAGATCCGGCCACTGCCTGCTGCTGTTGATGGAGTCTGCGGAAAAGTCATCGGGAAAGTAAGCTAGCACTGCAGCTCCTACACAAGACGAGCAGCGAAACACTTACAGCATCACAGAGGGAGGAGTCATTCCCCTCCCCGTAGCTCATATACTGATGACCACAATCATTGCACATTGTTATATTTTTGACCTTACAAAGGACAAAGAATTAGTACTAACGATTCTGACAGTGGAGCTTAGAAATTCAACATTACATTTGTTATAACTGCGATATAGTTCCATATCGGCAGATAGTGAACCAGTAAGCATACTTCTTGGGAGGAGCTTATTTCTCACCCTTTTTCTTCACACCGTCAACTCCAACCCGGACAAATCCACACCAGTACACACGATATCATCAAATACTATATAGTTTCAAGAAAGAGCACTAAGGACAAAACTTCGTTAATAACTCACGAGAAACGTAAGAGATATTTTCCACTTTCTTACTGAAGAATAGATCTAAATCTCTCAAGGGGGAATAATGTGTCAGAGGTGATTTTCTTACTCGAGTTTGTACTGAGTTGTCTCTTGACTCACTGCCTACAGTTAGCAGATATCAAGCAGTATTCTTATAACAGTTAGATTGCATCCAACACGCCTCTTTTTACTCTAGAGTGTGGCACAAGTTTAATTACTACTTGAAGATCATCAGTCTGATCCTGGTTACCATTAATGAGTAAGTTCGAAGTCTCATTCCTTTCTCTCTATCACGCACAATAGACAGAAATATTTGTTCTCTTGTTATGTATCTTTTGTGGATCATAATCTTTCTAGAGAATATTTCATACTGTTGCTATATGATGTGTGTTCTGAGAATTCTTTCCCTGTGCAGGTGAATGATGGCTGGATGAGTCTGACGACCGCTGAGATTCATGAGCCGCCAGTGATGGTGGATGACGAGGACATCCCGCCGATCCCTCGCAGCCAGAGAGGGTGTCGGAGGTGCTGGGCGGAGAATGTCGGGACGAAGACCGTTGTGCGCTCACACGATGGGCGGCGTCACCGGTGTATTAGGCGATAGATGTATTTATGGTCATCAAAGGACAGTGCGTGATGAAGGCTTCGTCTAGTGCCTCGTCAGTGAAATTCTGGTCTAAGACTGTTGTGTGTCTGAACAGTGGGTGGGGACTCTCGCTCACTAGCCATTAAATAAATTCATTAAGTAACCAGGACAGTGAATAGGGAGGAGTGTTTAACAATGTCTTGTCTCAGAGACATTGTAGGAGGTGCTGGACAACAAAAGTCACCGCCAAGATTGTTTTGTGTTTGAACATTGGTTGGGGACTGGCCCAAAAACTAATGAAAAAATTAATGGCGAACCAAGGACAATGGAAAGTTATTAATCTTTACTGGAGACAGCGTTGAGGGTGTTGGACATGGAAGGTCAGTGCTAAGAATGTTGTGTGCCAGAACAGTGCGCGGTGACACAGTCTCACTAGTCAGTACACACACTTGTGAAAAAGGAATGAAAGTATCTAAGGATAACATTCTGCAAATGTGTTATTGTCAGCGAAAGTGTTGAAGATGATGTGACGAGAAGATCATGGAAATGACTTTTATGTATCTGCATAGTGATCTGCGATTCTGACTCATTAGCAAATGAAGATAGTCCTGAGGCACTGGGGACAGTGGATTAGAATTTCCCGGCGATTACTCATCGTCGAAGAGGGTGATGGAGCTACTGAGCTAAGAAATCCTGGAATATAAGTGTTCTGTGTCTGCGCAGAGGACAGGGAATGTGGATTACTACCCAACAAACATATTAGAGGAGGCATTGAGGACTGTGGATGATGATGACATCCTACCGATGTCAAATAGGCGGAGAAAGTGTTGGAGCTGCTGGGACGTAAAGTCATGGCTAACAATTTTGTTTGTCTGCACTGTGGATTGGGACATTAGATCACCAGCCAATAAAAGTATTCATGAAGAACCAAGAACAGTTGATGAAAAGTCATATCGTACACGCCTCGTAGTCGGTGGGTGTGTTGTAGTTTCTGATCGGAGGAAGCCGAAGCTAAATTTGTTTTGTGCTCACCTGCCAATAACCAAATGAAGTCATTTTTAACTGTGCAAAAATTACAGCTCAAGAAATCAATTGTACGAATATTTGAGTTGAATAAATTGTCAAGTAAATGAATGAAATGTCTTTGATCTTCTAATTCCATGTGTCTCTACGTAAAGTAAAGTTGGTTAGGTTTCAGTCTGATTCAACTTCAGTCAAAGAGATGCCTACATCAAAAGAGGATTGAAGGCAGAGGACGAGCATCACAACCTTGAATGTAACATACTAGAAACAAAATCCAAGCAATGATAAGCTAAAAACTGTTTTGCTGTCGTTTGCACTTCAAAGATAATATGTTTCTAGAAGTAAATAAAACTGATATTCCACAAGAACAATTATTGCCAGTGGTGTGACATAACATGCCGCTGGGGACTTCAGGAATCACATTTGCTATCTATGTCGACCTTCGACAATGACGCAATGCATAGAGTTCCCTGTATATTTTTAACTGTTCTTAACAAATCATTGGTAACTGTAGTTTATGGTTTTGTAGTCTTGAATGAAAATGCAAAACCTACTGAAGCGTAATGACAGTCACACTGAATCATATATACGTCTACATCTACGTGGCTACTCTGCAAATCTCACTTAATTTTCTAGCAGAGGGTTCGTCGATCCAACTGCACGCTAATTCTCTAATACCCCACTCTAGAAAAGCGTAAGGTAAAAACAAACACATGTATCTATTCATGTAAGCTTTCGTTTACTCTAATTTGTGGTGGTGATTGTTTCTCCCTATGTACGTCGGCGTCAACAAGATGTCTCCGCATTCGGTGGAGAAAGATAGTGATTGAAATATCATGAGGAGAGCGTGCCTCAAAGAAGAACCTCTTTGTTATAATGATTTTCACCGCAAATCCTGTTGTATTTCATGGCTTTCTCTGCGAAATTTTTCGATGATACGAAACCTGCAGGTTCTCTTTGCTCTCGATGTACTCCGTTTACTTGAGCTGCTAAGGATCTCACACCGTCGAGCGAGCGGTTGTATATGATTCTTAATTATAGAGGTATTGCATCTGCAGAGGGCAGACAAGCGTACAGTGGGCAATCTCTTTAGCAGCCCCGTTGCATCGTCTAAGTGTTTTGCCAAGATAGCGCAGTCTTCAGTTCGCCTTTCCCACAATATTTCCTATGTGTTCTTTCCAATTCAACTTGTTCGTAATTATAATTTGTAGATATTTAGTTGAATTTACTGCCCTCAGACCTGACTGATTCATCGTGTAACCGAAGTTTAACGGACTCGTTTAGCACTCTTGTGGACGATATCAACTTTTCACTATTTACGGCCAATTTTTACACCATACAGATATCTTACATAAATCGTTTTCATATTGCTTTTGATCTTCTGATGACTTTACTAGTCCATAAACGACAGTATTATCTGCAAAAAACCTAAAACGGCTGTCCAGATTGTCTCCAAAATCGTTTATATTTGTAAGGAATAGCAGAGGGCCTATAACATACGTTGGGGAACGCTATCAATCGCCTCTCCTGTACTTGACGACTTATTGTGAACTGTTACGAACTGTGACCTGTCCGACAGGAAATCACGAATCCAGTCGCTTAACTGAGACGACGTTCCATAAGCACGGAACTTGAGTACAAAGTGCTTGTGAGGTACGGTGTCGAAAGCCTTCTGGAAATCTAGAAATCTGAAATCCTTTGTCGATAGCACTAAGCACCTGGTGCGAGTGAACAGGTAGTAGTGTTTCACAAGAACGATGTTTTCTAAATCCGTGTGGTTGTGTATCAATAACCGTCCCTTCGAGGTAATTGATAATGTTGGAACCGTCCCTTCGAGGTAATTGATAATGTTGGAACACTATGCACGTTCGAAATCCTGCTGCATATCGACGTTAATAATATGGACCTGTAATTTAGTGAATTACTCTTATTGTCTTTTCTGAATTTTGGTCTGACCTGTGCAACTTTCCAGTATTTATTTACACACCTTTCGTCAAGCGAGCGGTTGTATATGATTGTTAGTTATAGAGGTATTACATCAGCATACACTGAAGGTAGCCTAATTGGTACATAATCTGAACCGGACGACTTGCTTTTAGTAAGTGTCGTAAATTGCTTCACAACTCCGAAGGTATCTACTGCTAAGTTATTCATGTTGGCAGCAGTTATTGATTCGTATTCTGGAATATTTAGGTCGTCTTCCTCGGTGAAGGGATTTTGGAAGGCAGTGTTTAGTAACTCTGTTTGAATAGGACGGTCATCGATTGTATTGCCATAGCTATCGCGTTGAGAAGGCAACGGTTATGTCTCACAGCCAGCATGCTTTACATACGATCAGGATCACTTCGGATTTTCTGCAAGGTTCCGAAACAAAGTTTCGGTGTGGGAAGCATCTCGCATTCAATTCAGCGCTAATTTCGAGCTTCTGCAAAGATCGCCATTCTTGGGGATTTTGCGTTCGTTTAAATTTGGAATGTTTTTTCGTTGTTGTTGCAACATTGTTCTGACCTATATTGAGTGCCTTGGGTGATAAGCTCTGCCTTTTGTTAATTTAATTGTTACAAATATCTCAATTGCTGTCGACACCATTTCTTTGGATTCAATTATGCTGTTAACGTGAAAAGAGTGTAGACTAACCCTTAATAAAACTGTTTTTTTATATAGCAATACTTTTGGTTCATTTATGGTGTATACGAGAGTTACGGTATTCAATCTCGCTTCGAAAATCCTGTATTCACGAGTCCCTGTATCCGTTTTGATGCTCGATATGAGATCAGGATTATTTGTTGATAACTGGTCAAGTGTGTTTTCACAACCGTTTACTAAATGAGTGGGCTCATGAACTAACTGCTCGAATCAACTTCCACAGAATGAGTTTAGCACAATGTCGGATGATGTTTTATGTGTACCTCTGGAATTAAACATGTATTTTAGCCAAACATATCGAGGGTAACTTGTAGTCACCACCAACTACGATTACAAGAGTCGCGTAGGTATCAAAAATTAGACTCAAGTTTTCCTTGAACCTTTCAGCAATATTGTGTCTGAGTTTGGAGGTTTGTAGAAGGATCCAACTATTATTTTATTCCGGTTGCCAAGAATGTACTCTAATACCAACCCACAATACCTATCTATTTCACTTTCGCTACAACATCACCTACTGCTAACAGCAACTAACGCATCACCAACTTCTTTATTTAAAATATACTTTCTGAAACGCGTTAGATCCTTCGCCAAAATTTTGGGTTTAGCCAGTTGTCAGTGCCTGAAATGGTTTGAGCATCAGTGGCTTCTGTTAGCGCTTGGAACTCTAGTACTATACCAGCACAGCTACGAAGATTTAGATCTGTTATACCGACGGTTTCTTGATCTACGTTCTCCTTGTTTTCGATATGCACCCTCTGGGATTGAAGTTCTTTTTGGGTTTCCCCGAGACCCTCTCACCTAAAAAGCCTCCCAGTCCCCATCAGACAGCCCCGCTATCTGGGTAGCCGCCTTACACGTGTAAAGGACTCTTTAAATATTTAGAAGAACCAGAAACCCCATCACGCTATGGCGCAAGTCAAGGACTCTGCAGCCTACACATTCGCAGAACCGTCGAAGCCTCTTATTCAGACCCTCTAAGAGGCTCTGTATCAGAGGTCCGCAATCTATCCTGTCAACTATGCTGCAAATTGTGAGCTGTGCTTTCATCTCGCATGCAGGACTGGCAGTCTTTACCACTTCCGATAGCTGCTTGAAACCAGAGAGAATTTCTTCCAATCCAAAATGACACAGTTCATTGGTACCACCTGTAGTTGGCTGCACCTTGTGCTCTTCATGGCACTGAGAAGGACCTGTTCCACATCTGGAATGATTCTACCCAGTGTGCACAATGGTCTTTTTTCCCTCCAAGGAGTCATGTCTCTAGGGGCTCCCATAATGCGCCTAACATTGGAGCTCCCAACTGCCAGTAAGTAATCCCACCCTCTGTGACAGGCTAGAGATTTCGTCTTGAAACAGGACACGGCATTGCATCTGGCTGAGAGACATTTCCAGCCACAGATACCTCCTGTAACCTGTTGTCAGAATGTAACTGAGGAGGCCTTACGATCGGCCCCCGAGATGTTTTCCGCAGCCTGTCACGCCCTGGGGCGACCTCTCATTCGACTATAGATGATGGGTCACCACAACGCGAGCAACAACTGGGCTGGCCATCGGTACGGACCGATTGGTGGACTTTTGGGTCGTGCCGGCGTTCGTTGGACCCTCACAGCCAGTGCACAAATGGATGTCTAGGGATCGCAGAGACAGGAACGCTCTATTACCAAGGAAATCGATACATACCTCTCCGGTGTCGCTACCGTGATCCTTTGCGATGGTAATCACCCCTGGGGACCCTGGACTATCGAGCGATGCCTGTGAATTGAAGTCACGGTATTCATAACTCACCCAGAGAGCTCGCAGTTGTAAATGAATGCCGTTGCCGAAAGGAAGATGAAGAATCCGACTTCCGTCTTGAAAAGAAATTGTAGAGAATGAAAAGAGTAGCGATTGATATTGGACCCCACCAAACCCTGAAATCTTGACTGTGGTGACAGACTGGTTTATGGCGTAGTTCTAGGTTAGTCCAGAAGGTGGCACTTTGGTTCTGAGTTAACAGTTGTGGCAACAGATTTACATATGGCGTCACGTAATGTTTACATTCGCACTGTATTTAATGCATTTTGGTATATTTGACGAACCTTTCATCACAAAAATCTGCTGTTGCAAGGCAAATTCCGAAACCTATATTAGATAATGGACATGTCATATGCGAGTATTTTGATGCATATTATGTCCACATATGTTTCATGAACTACGAAAAATTCAATGGGAGGTCTACAACGTCCACCCTCTCCCCTCCCCCTCACGCCAACAACACAGGAAAGCAATGTAGGTGAACTATTCATGTGTTTTGCAGTTAGCAATAGGTGCATGTTTTAGAATGTAGCTTTTACTTGTATCGATATCGTGTATGATAACTTGTATCTTAATTTCTGGCTGAAGGTAATTAAGATTAAATTCTGATCCAAATGTCATAACGAAGATTAGTGTGCCTGCACACATTACAAAATCGCAGATAACTGTTGGTGGTATACTATATTGAATATTCTTCCTCCTGGGAAATTTGTTTCTGTCATGGGGTTGTATTACTTATTGATGCCTTGCTCACACAGCTTGAATAGATATGTCCTTGTGAATGTTACAGAATTAAATGCTCTTCATTTCGCTAGAATAACTGAAGCATTCGGAACGGGGAATATAAAAGACTCATCAGACGCAATGCAAAACATAAAATCTGTCATGAGAAACAAGGAATGTGCTTCCACAGACGTGATACTGAAGTAATTATTTTCAATTGAATACTCAATAGAGTTCTCTAATCACTATAATCATCCCTGAAATGTGAAACCCTGTGACATTTGATCTTTCTTAAGTTCTGTAAATGGACATGAAATGCACCAAGTATATGGAGCAATGTTCAATATGAGTCGTGACATGGGAAACACGCGACAAACGCTGCGACCAATATGACGACTATACTGTGATGTAAGCGCCATTATTTTCACCTGGATAAGCTACAGATCAGTCTGTCAGTACAGGCAGATTTTTTTAGTATCACGCGCATTAGCCTCGCCGACCCACAAACAACGTACCTTCCAAACTATCCTAGATTTCGGGCAAAGGTACACACCAATCTTTCATTATAACAAGTTTGTCTTTATTTTTATTATTTTACTATTTCATTCGTTCGTTTCACCAAATAATAACAAAACTATTCATATACCTCGCAAAAAGTGACGTGACGTCAGCCGTTAACATTAGGACACTGGCCAATGCCAACGGTCTGTATCGAACATTCCTCTTGATGCTGCACGCTTAAGTGGCTTAGTAAGAGTCAGCTAATTTGTGAGAGGTGTAACATAGTAAGAACTTGTAACTTAGCAATTTATCCTTAGATACAGTATCAGCGTCATCAGAAAGTACGCTGGATTTCATTACTGAGCAAGGGCGTTGTGCTTCCGTGTGTGGCATAATGCAGATTTGGTATGACCTGATACAGTTCCATGCACATTGAGATGATCTGCGGATACCACATCAGTACTGATTTAAGTTGTGTCTCACCATTGTCTTTGAACTCCATTTCCTCATTAATAATAATAATAACACAAAGGCCACCGATATGTATCGGGTTGCGCGGTAAAAGAGCGTCCCCTGGCTGCTGGCCCTGGACACCTGTGGTCCATAACAGTGATGACAATCCACTGCAGCCTCAAGCTGTGTAACCGAAGCCAACACAGCTACCAGCTGAGAGCAAAGTGTCACCAACTCGGCTCACATTTGCACACAATAATCATACTCCCCATCCATACTAAAAACGGTGGGAAACTACTCTGCACAGACAAACACACGGCTATAGACGCACACTGCGAAATTCTACTGTAGACACTAACTAAAACACAAGAACCGTGTCTATGAAATTAGGTTAAGAGGCAGGCATTCAAAAACTAAACTACCAAAACAAGCAGGTGAGACTAAATACATTGCTCCTGGTGAGTAGTAAAATGTAAAAAATCGGTAACTTTGCAGCACGAACGAAAACATAAGAATTGTGTGCAGTAAATATTAAATTAACATGCAGAAATTCGGAAACTAAACTACCAAATTACACAGATGAAAAGATGAAACTATGTATTTCGCCCCTGGTTAGGAACTTGTAAAGTGTTGTTCCTGCTGTTGCTCTGCTGGCGTCTGCTGCCTGACACTTAAGTGTCCACGTACAGTCATTCCACAGGTAAAAATAAAGTTGTTACACACAACTATAGAGACGCAAAGTGGCAGTCGAAGTAATTACAAATAAATACATCCATTTTCTATATTTATACTGTGACTGTTTGTCTGTTTGCTTAAAGACTAGAATATTATGAAACTGAATCTTTTGAAAGAATATGGAACATGGAAAAGCCTACAACTGCACAGTATTTAAGGTTTAACATATTACCCTCACAGGTCTAAAACAGAAAGAAATGACAGGTGACTTCAGTTACAGCCAAACACTCGTCCATTACATCCGTAAATCGTCAGCCTATCCACATCTTAACGCAAAACACCCGGACTGGAGCTCACGAATACGAAACTCCAACGGCAAGAAAACTATACGAACACGCACTAGGACGAAACTACATCACACTAGCGCCGACCGAACCGACGTACATTCCCTACCGGAGGGGACACAGGCCAGACGTGTTAGACATGGCCCTCATCAAGGGCATAACAACGACGCTCAACGTTGCCGTTTTAAAACGATCTGCCCTAAAATCACCAACCCGTTATACTGTACGTTGAAGAAACACCGCAGCACATGGAACAACGCAGGATGTTAGACTACAGGCGCGCGAATTGGACGCAGTTCAAGGAAACGCTTGACAGTCGCATCCCACCCACCCACGCGATTAACGAGGCAGCTCAAATTGATGAGGCAGTTGAAACCCTCACCAGTGCCGTCCAAGACGCAATAACGGACACCATACCGATCCGCACGCCACAACAACACAGTGCTGCCCTGCCCCAGGAGATCCAGGGCCTTATCTCAATGAGGAACCGCCTCAGAAGACATTGGCAGCGTTACCAGGCGCCAGCACTTCAAACAGCACATGAACAGGCTCCAGGGTATAATCCGGGACAAAATACAAACAGTGGGACCAGAAACTCGAAGGGCTGGACACCACGCGACCTGGCGTGTGGCAGCTGGCCCGACACTTCACCAGGGAGAAACTGTACACACTCACGCTACAAGGGCCCCAGCGACCAACATATTCTGCGGAAGAAAAAGCGGAACTGATGGCCCTCACACTCGCAGCGTCATTCACACCGAAACTGGATTCCGCAGACTCAGCGTTCACACTTGCCACCGACCAGGAGGTCACACGCACTCTGGCCCAACCAGCTCGCAACATCATCCGACAAGCTAGTACAGCTGAAGTCAAGTGGGCCATCATTCATACCACCTCTAGGAAGGCCCCTGGTCACGATGGCAGTCAAAACCGTGTCCTCCAGGAGTTCACGCACAAAGCTGTAGACTACCTAACACACATAACGAATGCCATACTCAAGCACCAACACTTCCCCGCCTTTTGGAAGACGGCCAAGGTCCTGATGTTCAGGAAACCGGGGAAAGACCACTCCCTCCCACAAAAGTACCGACCCATCAGTCTGCTGAGCGCGCTCAGTAAGATCGTTGAGAAGGTAATATTAAAACGACTCACCAGGCATTGTATCACAAACTACACCCTGAGACCGGAGCAGTTCGGTTTCAGGAATCACCACTCAACAATACAACAACTCCTCTGCGTCGTTGAATACATAACACACGGATACAACACAAACAAAGCAACTGGGGCGCTGTTCCTGGACATCGAAAAGTCTTTCGATTGTCAATCGCACAACGGCCTAATACGCAAACTCAGCGACGCAGGGTTCCCCGACGGGCTCGTACGTCTCATACACTCATATCTCACGGACAGGAGTTTCAACACCGTCGTGCTGGGCAAACAGTCGACACGACATGGTATCCAGGCAGGAGTACCCCAAGCAAGCATCCTAGGGGCCTTACTGTTTAACCTCTACCTTAACGACCTCCCAACTACACACAACACGACGGTGGCAATCTACGCGGATGACACCGCCATCCTTGCGCAAGATTGGAAACCGTCTAACATTAACTCACGACTACAGTCCGCACTCAGAACGGCGGAGCCTTGGCTGGTGAAATGGCGTGTTAGAGTAAACGTCGACAAGTGCGAAGCCTTTCTGTTCACTAGAAGACCGAAGCAACTGCGCAAACATCGGCACTGCAACCCAATAACACTACACACACGCCCAATACGTTCCCGGGAGAGGGTCAAATACCTCGGTGTCTGGCTGGACAGGAAACTACTCTGGGGGTACCACATTCAATACGTGACCAACAAAGCAAACGCGAGGCTCAAACAACTCTACCCAATGCTTGACAGGCGTAGCACACTGAATAGGAGGGTGTCTAGGTCCATGTACATGACACTTATTCGACCCCTGATGAGGTACGCAGCACGTGTCTGGGGATACGCTGCGCCAACTCGCCTGCGCCGTCTGCAGCTCATACAGAACAAAGTACTCAAAATCATAAGCAACGCTCCGCGCTACACACGCATCGCGGACCTTCACCGGGAATACCGGCTAGATACCATCTTGCAAGTATTCCAAAAACTGTCCACACGACTGTACAATAACAAGAGACACTCGTGCAACCCGTTTATCCTTTCTCTGTGTAACTACGACCACAACCATAGATGGAAGCATTACAGACCAAAGACACTATTGGCTAGGAACTTAACATCTATGGTCCATAGCACGCTAACACGACAGTACTGGCGAGCTCCTGCAACACCGTTACTACTGGTAACCCCAGATGGTCGACCAGCCGAAAAACAGGCAACCCCAGGGAAACTGTACTGTACACAGCACGCAAACCAACCACACACACACCCTACGCTGCCTGTGAGTCGATCTATGACCGATAGCCCACTAATGTACAACAACCTTGAACTGTTTCAGGGACGCAGAAACTGCAGCAAACCACTCAACGAGCTTCAGAAACGGGAAAGGTAACGATGCACGATACGTCACACTAACATAACCACACCTTGCATGTACTGTCGCAAATAGCGAGCCGCTACTGCCCTTACTACCCGTCCTACTGTTGCAGAGGTTTTTTTCCCTTGGCGCTTGCCTTGGCACTTTTTTTTCCTCTGCCCTTACAACCGCTACCCTTCGAACGCTTTCGTCCACTTTCTATCTCCTGGTGGACCATGTTAATGAGTAATCTTACCCAGACGCATGGATAACATCACAGCCCGCATCCTGTGACTCCTGATTCGAAAACTAACATGTTATACTGAGGTGACAGCAGAACTTTTGGTTTGGTCACCACTTTGGTGTGGGCGTGGAGAGGCCGCATCCCTTAAAACAAAGCCCATTCCCTTCCACACAGCCCCCGCTACATGTGTAGCCGCTTCCTGTGTGTAGTGCAGTCCTGACTTATTAGGCGGAACCAGAAAATCCACCACCCGATGGCGTAAGTCAAGGAATCTGCAGCCTACACGGTCACAGAAGCGCCTGAGCCCCTGGTTCAGACCCTCCAGTCGGCTACGCACCAACGGGACCACAGTCGGTTCTATCGACGATACTTCAGACAGATTGTGAGCTGCACCTTAATCTCACAAGTAAGGCTGGCAGTGTTTACCATTTCCGCCAGCCTCCTGAAACCAGAGAGAATCTCTTCCGATACAAAGTGACACACGTCGTTGGTACCGGCATGAGCACCACCTGCAGTTGGCTGCACCCTGCACTCTTCATGGCATCCGGAAACACCCTTTCCACATCCAGAATAACGCCCCCTGATATGCACACAGAGTGCACACTGGCTTCCTTCTCCTCACTGGCAGCCATATTCCTAAGGGACCCCAATACACAACTAATGTTGGAACTCCCAACTACCAGCAAGGACACCCTCTGTGAATGCCCAGACCTTACGGTCCGAGAAGCTTCGTCTGGAACAGGGTGGACGGAAGCCAACACTGCCTGGAGCGATGAGCGAAGGGTCACTACCTCAGTTCGGATCTGTACACAGCTGTCACAGTTCGTATCCATTACTGAAGTCGCTCCTGTTTGAAGCTCGTAAAAATATATGGCAAACGAATGGTGTACTCGGCTTATTAGCAGCATTAACTCGAGGTGCTCTCTCACTGACGGTCTAACCAAGACTCAGCTACACTAACCAACACAAACAAAAGCCTGCGTATGAGTGTCGATACAATAGTCGATAACAGCAGCAGTATTGTACACCACACTGTTATTACAATAAAAGGTTGTGTCTAGTAAGCACTCAAACATGCAACAAATTACAAAAATAAACTAGTACTACACAGATAACAGAAAATAAGATGCTCCTGTTTGAAGCTCTTAAGTATATGTACGAAACGAACGGTGTAATCGCCCTATTAGTAGCAGGAACTCGAGATGCTCTCTCGCTGACGGTCTAACCGACCTCACTGTTTAGAATGCGATGTTGTTCCAGAGAAATACCAAACTGTTGCTGTCACAACAGATGTCTGTCAGCTAATCTGATGCAGACGTGGGGCTCACTAGCGTGCAGAGATTAATGTGTTTAGCGGTAATTAAACACCGGAACAGTTTTACAACAGAGATTAAATGTATGAAATATTGTCTTTTTTTCCTGAAAAGGGAATTCCTAGGACAGGAAAAACTCTTTTCTAATCAGAAGTGTGTAAAACAAACTACAGTACAATAATTTAGAGTCCAAGAACAGAGCATTGCGCATGCCCAAGTTCATTACTGCCAGTGATGACAACTCTATCGATCTGTGGAGATTCAGCTTAATGTTTAGATCGCCCAATAGAAACAGTATAGTAGTTAGGATGCAGTACACGAGGCGCGACAATAAAGTAATGAGACTGATGTGCAAAAAAAATGGTTCTTACCGTTTTAGTCAAGTTCATTGTTGTCTCCTTCAAAGTAGTTCCCATCTGATTGCACACACTTTTTCCGGCGCTTCTGCCATTAATGGTAACATTTCTGGATCTCATCTTCTGTAATATCCTCCACGACCCTCGTCACAGCTTTTTGGACATCTTCTGTTGTTTGAAAATGGTGTCCCTCGACCATCGTTTTGACTCTTGTAAATAGAAAAAAGTCGCAGAGAGGCATATCTGGTGAATAAGGTGGATGTGGTAGTACTGAAATTTGTTTTGAGGTTAAAAATTGGTGTACTGACAGAGCAGTATGGGAGGGCCCATTATCGTGGTGTAGAATCCAATTATCAGCAGTGTTGGCACGGACACGAAGAACTCTTTTACGAGGTCTTTCTAAAATTTCTTTGTAGTAATATTGCGTAACTGTTTGTCCAGGAGGCATCCACTATTTATGAACAATTACCTTCGAATTAAAGAAGCGTACAAGCATGAATTTCACTTTTGACTTTGACATGCGAGCTTTCTTTGGACTGGGTGATCCCTTTAAGCACCATTGCGAACTTCAGCGTTTTGTCTCTGGATCGTACTGGCAAAACCCACTTTCATCACCACTGATAACATGGCTCAACAATTCTGGATTGATTTCCGTTTGTTCTAGTAGATCGGCTGCCATATTGTTCTGTTTCTCGCTGTTGTGATGTGAGATTTTTGGGGACCATTTTTGTATAAATCTTTCTCATACCAAGATATTCAGTTACTATTAGACGAACCATTTCTCGATTGATGTTCAGTTCTTCTACAATCGTTTTCATAGATAATCTTCGATCAGATCGCACGAGTTCACGCATCCTGGCCAAGTTGAAATCCGTCTATGAGGTTGATGGTCGTCCACTGCGGTCTTCATTTTCAACATTCGTTATGCCTTCGTTAAACATTTTATGCCAACAGAAAACTTGAGCTCTTGACATAACCTCGTCTCCAAAAGCCTTCTGAAGCTTAGCGAAAGTTGTCGTCGCGTTTTCACCCAATTTAAAGCAAAAAGAATTGGCATGCCCTTGCGCAATATTATGCGGTTTCATTCCTGTGACGAGATACACAAGCACGTGTTAACTTAATACAGCACAACTCACAACTGAGCAGTTGCATCGATGTGCCACTTGGACTAGAAGCAGCTTATAGACCAATGTCAAAGATATTGTGCCTACGCATTCCTGCAGGGTAGTCACATCTTGCAAAAATAATAAGTCTCATTACATTATTGTCGCACCTCGTAAGTCGGGATTTACTGCAATTTAACCCATCTTCTCATTTCTTTTGAAAAGCATTATTCGAGCACGTAGAAACAGTTGAAATATAACAACTTCACGTGGGTAGAATTACTGAAACAACGAGGGTTCTTATATCTCGCTCAATGGCTAATACGAGCATTCGACGACATGTTAGGTAGCACTGCGCGTTCGGTCAGAGGGCTAGCCGCCCTTTGCAAGAGAATAAACAGAATAAATGCATCAACGACGGACTTGGATGGGTGTCATTGGACGTCCGCCCTGAACAAATGCAACGAACAATAAAGAACGAATTGTCATTGGAAAAACTGCTGTGTGCATAGGCTGACGATTTACGGATGTGATGGACGACTGTTTGGCTGTAACTGAAGTCATCTGTAATTTTTTTCTCTTTTAGACCTGTGAGGAGTCCAAATGGTGAAATGTTAACACATGATACTTAATAGAAATAGTGGTTTTTGCTGTTAGCGTTCGTGTTTTGTTTAGTTCATATAACATGATACTCAATACGTTGTTCCGACGCTCTCCAGGCTGCAGTTAGGATGTGCCAGATATTTGGGCTCCACCCGGATTGGACCAGTTTAGAATAAACTCGCCGGGTGTAGGAGTCAATGACTTTAATCTATGGGCTTTAATGTGACCTTACCCTTCAATCATTTTAAACAATTTCAAGTTCGAACGTTAATTTCTTATTGTGGCCATTCTTATTCTGACAACATTTCGCCGTTGCACCTGTAATATTCGGTTGTCACATTATTTGCAAATCTGATAACTCGTGGCAACATTTCAACTGGAAACGCCTACTTTATATATTCGTTCGTCAATTGTCAGATATCAGTTCATCGGCAATTGTTGGAACCCTCGGTTTCAAAAATCGGAATAGTGAGTAATAACAGTGACATTAAAAACCGATATCTAAGTTACTTCCGTGAAGAATTGTTGAGGTACGAAAATTATTAGCAGTTCAAATGGCTCTGAGCACTATGGGACTTAACAGCTGTGGTCATCAGTCCCCTAGAACGTGGAACTACGTAAATCTAACTAACCTAAGGACATCACACACATCTATGCCCGAGGCAGGATTCGAACCTGCGACCGTAGCAGTCGCGATATTAATACTGATTACAAAAAATTGACAGTGAAGAATATATGTGTAAGAGCAGAATATGCAGTATGTGATTCACCGTTAAATATGATGACGTTTAGGCCGTGAATAGACGTTTAGAAACAAAAAAACACAATATGAATTTTATCACACAAAAGAAAAAAAATTTCTCCTTACAAGATCAGTTGTCTGCAGAAGTCGATGTAAACATAGTAACGAAATTAACTTTAACTTATCATGGTGTGAAACACCACCACTCATAAATTTCTGAAAACGGTACTAAAAGGTTAATCGTGTGTCAACATTTTCAGAGACCGCTTTGTAGCAACGACAGTAGGCCTTGTTAGCTCTACAAGTCAGCATTAGTGAGAAATGGTCTTCTGCATTGTACTAAAAAGAAGCTTCTAAGCCCATTAAAGCAGTGTACTCCGTTTCCATTAGGTTGAGAAAGTTCGAATTGGGGCAGTAGGATACCTTAGACGATAGTTGTAACGTAATTCTCCAGAGATGAGGGAAAATTTAACGAAGTTACTTATTTTCATGAAGATGTAAGCAAATCTGCAGACATCATATTACGTAAAACCAAACCTACTTTTTTCGGAACTCGTGTAACATTAACCAATGTGGTCTCGCGGTTAAGGTGCTCAGTCCGGAACCGCGCGACTGCTACGGTCGCAGGTTCGAATCCTGCCTCGGGCATGGATGTGTGTGATGTCCTTAGGTTAGTTAGGTTTAAGTAGTTCTAAGCTCTAGGGGACTGATGACCACAGAAGTTAAGTCCCATAGTGCTCAGAGCCATTTGAACCATTAACCAATGTAATTTGTTATTCAGCTGGGACTGATCTGTTAATTTCGGTAAACGTAATTCCATGTGTACTAAATTAAAAGATGCAGAATCAGACATAGTCAACGCCAATTGTTGTTTTCAGATATTACATAACTGTGCTAAATTTGGATTCAACCTTCTAAAATATTTATTTATGTCGATCTTTGGGGTCTGATATAATTAGGGCCTTATGATTCTCTCTTACATCTGACCATGGAAGCACGTACCGAAATTATGACAAAACCGTCAAATATTAACAGTCATAATAATAGCAACAATGGCTGACACAAATAGCAACAGTAATAATTGTAAAGGGCATTTGGAATGATACAGATTAACTTAGCACTACTGAAGCCATGTTCAGTATTATCGAAACCAGAGTTTATAAAGATAGAGGAGGAGATTGAAGTGACTGTGGCAGTGGCTGTTATGATGTTACGAAAGAACACCAAACAAGGTGCAGGCAAACGTTCTGTGAGACGGTGACTAACGAGAATGAGCAGCACAAAAACAGGAGGGGAGACTATTGTAATACAAGGTTTACCATTAACTGTCTGTTGAAGTTCAGAAGGGATTTGATTTCTCTGATATTCTGAGGAAGATTACTGCAAATTCGGTTTCTTCATACTGAAGCTAATTTAGAGAAAATGGTAGTGCTATGTGATGCTACAGAAAGAATTTTACTCTGATGAGAATGAGTATTTCTGAAGTACTCTTCTGATATAGAGTAAGAGTTGAAGACCAATAAAATGAAGTGCAACGATTGAAAGAAAAATAGAAAGACAGAGCAAACATAATGATACCCTCTAAATTTATCAGCACGTAGCCATAATAATTCTTCGTAGGCTGGTGTGATATGGTCGAAAAAGCGTACATAACGAATAAATTGTCCATAAGAATTCATCTCCAGTTCCAGCCCGTGTGACGTTTCGTCAAAGACAAGTAGTGGGATAATTAGTGTCTCTACAAGCTCCTTTGTAAGCTCGAATTGAAATAGTCTTTTATATTTGTGAGGTAACTGAAATGATAGTGAAATCTTCTTACTGAATGCAGTTGTGTGTTCATTACAGTATAAATGTCTAATGGGAATTCTGATACTACATTCTACCACTGTGACCTATTTGTTTTAATCGTTACACAATTATGGCGCGATGTATGGCATAAGTGGAGCCAGTCACGCTACTGGAATAAAAAATTTTACTTTTAAGTTTAGTAAGCAGACTTTGTGACTTAACGAGCAATTCGCTCTCATGTGAGTTGTTGTTGTTGTTGTTGTTGTTGTGGTCTTCAGTCCTGAGACTGGTTTGATGCAGCTCTCCATGCTACTCTATCCTGTGCAAGCTTTTTCATCTCCCAGTACCTACTGCAATCTACATCCTTCTGAATCTGCATAGTGTATTCATCTCTTGGTCTCCCTCTACGATTTTTATCCTCCACGCTGCCCTCCAATACTAAATTGGTGATCCCTTGATGCCTCAGAACATGTCCTACCTACCGATCCCTTCTTCTGGTCAAGTTGTGCCACAAACTTCTCTTCTCCCCAATCCTATTCAATACTTCCTCATTAGTTATGTGATCTACCCATCTAATCTTCAGCATTCTTCTGTAGCACCACATTTCAAAAGCTTCTATTCTCCTCTTGTCCAAACTATTTATCGTCCATGTTTCGCTTCCATACATGGCTACACTCCATACGAATACTTTCAGAAATGACTTCCTGACACTTAAATCAATACTGGATGTTAACAAATTTCTCTTCTTCAGAAACGCTTTCCTTGCCATTGCCAGCCTACATTTGATATCCTCTCTACTTCGACCATCATGAGTTATTTTGCTCCCCAAATAGCAAAACTCCTTTACTACTTTAATTGCCTCATTTCCTAATCTAATTCCCTCAGCATCACCCGACTTAATTAGACTACATTCCATTATCCTCGTTTTGCTTTTGTTGATGTTCATCTTATATCCTCCTTTCAAGACACTGTCCATTCCATTCAACTGCTCTTCCAAGTCCTTTGCTGTCTCTGACAGAATTACAATGTCATCGGCGAACCTCAAAGTTTTTATTTCTTCTCCATGAATCTTAATACCTACTCGGAACTTTTCTTTTGTTTCCTTTACTGCTTGCTCAATATACAGATTGAACAACATCGGGGAGAGGCTACAAACCTGTCTTACTCCCTTCCCAACCACTGCTTCCCTTACATGTCCCTCGACTCTTATAACTGCCATCTGGTTTCTGTACAAACTGTAAATAGCCTTTCGCTCCCTGTATTTTACCCCTGCCACCTTTAGAATTTGAAAGAGAGTATTCCAGTCAACATAGTCAAAAGCTTTCTCTAAGTCTACAAATGCTAGAAACGTAGGTTTGCCTTTCCTTAATCTTTCTTCTAAGATAAGTCGTAAGGTCAGTATTGCCTCACGTGTTCCAGTGTTTCTACGGAATCCAAACTGATCTTCCCCGAGGTTAGCTTCTACTAGTTTTTCCATTCGTTTGTAAGGAATTCGTGTTAGTATTTTGCAGCTGTGACTTATTAAGCTGATAGTTCGGTAATTTTCACATGTGTCAACACCAGCTTTCTTTGGGATTGGAATTATTATATTCTTCTTGAAGTCTGAGGGTATTTCGCCTGTTTCATACATCTTGCTCACCAGATGGTAGAGTTTTTTCAGGACTGGCTCTCCCACGGCCGTCAGTAGTTCCAATGGAATATTGTCTACTCCGGGGGCCTTGTTTCGACTCAGGTCTTTCAGTGGTCTGTCAAACTCTTCACGCAGTATCACATCTCCCATTTCATCTTCATCTACATCCTCTTCCATTTCCATAATATTGTCCTCAAGTACATCGCCCTTGTATAGACCCTCTATATACGCCTTCCACCTTTCTGCTTTCCCTTCTTTGCTGAGAACTGGGTTTCCATCTGAGCTCTTGATATTCATACAAGTCGTTCCCTTATCTCCAAAGGTCTCTTTAATTTTCCTGTAGGCGGTATCTATCTTACCCCTAGTGAGATAGGCCTCTACATCCTTACATTTGTCCTCTAGCCATCCCTGCTTAGCAATTTTGCACTTCCTGTGGATCTCATTTTTGAGACGTTTGTATTCCTTTTTGCCTGTTTCACTTACTGCATTTTTATATTTTCTCCTTTCATCAATTAAATTCAACATTTCTTCTGTTACCCAAGGATTTCTACTAGCCCTCGTCTTTTTACCTACTTGATCCTCTGCTGCCTTCACTACTTCATCCCTCAAAGCTACCCATTCTTCTTCTACTGTATTTATTTCCCCCATTCCTGTAAATTGCTCCCTTATGCTCTCCCTGAATCTCTGTAAAACCTCTGGTTCTTTTAGTTTATCCAGGTCCCATCTCCTTAAATTCCCACCTTTTTGCAGTTTCTTCAGTTTTAATCTACAGGTCATAACCAATAGATTGTGGTCAGAGTCCACATCTGCCCCTGGAAATGTCTTACAATTTAAAACCTGGTTCCTAAATCTCTGTCTTACCATTATATAATCTATCTGATACCTTTTAGTATCTCCAGGGTTCTTCCATGTATACAACCTTCTTTCATGATTCTTAATTCAAATGTTAGTTATGATTATGTTGTGCTCTGTGCAAAATTCGACCAGGCGGCTTCCTCTTTCATTTCTGTCCCCCAATCCATATTCACCCACTATGTTTCCTTCTCTCCCTTTTCCTACACTCGAATTCCAGTCACCCATGACTATTAAAGTTTCGTCTCCCTTCACAATCTGAATAATTTCTTTTATTTCATCATACATTTCTTCAATTTCTTCGTCATCTGCAGAGCTAGTTGGCATATAAACTTGTACTACTGTAGTAGGCGTGGGCTTCGTATCTATCTTGGCCACAATAATGCGTTCACTATGCTGTTTGTAGTAGCTTACCCGCATTCCTATTTTCCTATTCATTATTAAACCTACTCCTGCATTACCCCTATTTGATTTTGTGTTTATAACCCTGTAGTCACCTGACCAGAAGTCTTGTTCCTCCTGCCACCGAACTTCACTAATTCCCACTATATCTAACTTCAACCTATCCATTTCCCTTTTTAAATTTTCTAACCTACCTGCCTGATTAAGGGATCTGACATTCCACGCTCCGATCCGTAGAACGCCAGTTTTCTTTCTCCTGATAACGACATCCTCTTGAGTAGTCCCCGCCCGGAGATCCGAATGGGGGACTATTTTACCTCCGGAATATTTTACCCAAGAGGACGCCATCATGAAGTAATCATATAGTAAAGCTGCATGCCCTCGGGAAAAATTACGGCTGTAGTTTCCCCTTGCTTTCAGCCGTTCGCAGTACCAGCACAGCAAGGCCGTTTTGGTTATTGTTACAAGGCCAGATCAGTCAATCATCCAGACTGTTGCCCTTGCAACTACTGAAAAGGCTGCTGCCCCTCTTCAGGAACCACACGTTTGTCTGGCCTCTCAACAGATACCCCTCCGTTGTGGTTGCACCTACGGTACGGCTATCTGTATCGCTGAGGCACGCAAGCCTCCCCACCAACGGCAAGGTCCATGGTTCATGTGAGTATATGGCCGAAAGAGAGGGCCTTCCAGGAATTGTGATACGAGTCCTATTATCCAGGACCGTGTGCCACAAATAGCGCAGATTCGTCACAAGATGGGGAAATTCACAGGCGTCTATTGTGTTCAATGAGGCCAGGCGGATCAGGCCTAAGCGCTGTAGTGTGCGAGTGAGACAGACGAGAGCCCTTCGTCATAGGGAAACCCCGTAGTACGAGATGTTTGTGCCCAGGGAGACGTAGCAGTGTTAAATATTTCGGACCCGAGATCGGCCATAAAGGGAAACCTTTATGACAACTATTTAATTACGTAGTAACTCAGGGAATGAAGCCACAATAATTTTAATCTTTCTTAAATTTTCATGGTGATCCTAATAAAACTTGAATATTGATCATATCGGTAATTGCTTAGGATTTACTGTTATAGTGAAATTAACAAGTTTTGTAACAAAGATCTGAATGCTAAAATCTGAACGCTTCATATATAAGCGCATCACTAAAATGACAAATGTTGTAAATATCAATCATGTAACTTTATTGTTTAAAAGATGTAGTAAATTAAACTTATCAGTATTTTCATTTAAGCATCAGATCGTCCTTTCGTCCAAACAAAACACATTGGACGATGAGAGCATGACACCTTATTGAATCATTAGGTAACCAAATATTTGTTGTAAAGTTTAGTGCATAATAGCTACTTTTGTCCTTTCTTTAGCAGAAAGCACAATGGTGCAAGGCTACTGGCAGTGACATTCAAAGTTAAGAAGGAAATTGTATTGGTTTTATGTAAAAGAATTTAACATTTATTATGTAATGGATATTATTGTTTAATTATTTAGAACTCGAAAGTGGTCAAGCTTTGATTATTGAACTATGTTAAAATGTAAAATAATGTAGAATAAGTTGCATCTAATCAGAGGGGTTGCTTCAGGGAAGGGCACTGCACTATTTAGTTGAGCGATGAGTTTCGACACGCGGGACACGCGGCCGGAGACGGGCAGAGGGATAGTTCTGGTCTAGACATCAAAGGGACAGCTCGAATTGAGATGCAAACACGGACAGTCGGTCTTTAGGTAGCTAGGAAGTGAAACGACTTACATAATTTCGCGTTGTGTGGTATCACGGGACTTAGTCTCTGAGCGGTGAGCAGCTGCGAGCCTGGTGTGAACTCCAACCTTTCGTGTAGATATTGAGGTGAAGTATTGGACTTGTATTTCACGATAAGATTGTGAATGATCGAACTGTGTCAAATGGATATGCGCTCGAGTGTAACAATAACTCTAAATACGATCACTTCCGCTATTAGTTTTCCATGTGAATAAACGTTATTCTAACCAAATGACAACTGTGTCGCCTACATCATTTATGGGCTGTCAATTTAGATCCCGATATTATTAATACTGTTATTATATGTTATATATTAACTCTGTATGTTTAATACAATTTCGCAAAGTTGCCATCAGTCAGACAATTTAACCAAAGGGCCACAAGTGTCTAATTTAGAGCGTGTAATGCGACACGTGTGGTTCAACCCCTGGATGAATTTGAGCCAAGACATTTCCACGAAGAGGAACTGCATGTGAGCCCTAACATCTTTGGAATCTCAGCTCACAACTGTCAAAGTTGACAGTGTTGAAAGCTTTGCTGAAATACAAGAAGCACATAATAGTCACCTGTAGTTTATCCATTGCTTCTGTCAGTCTGTCAGTCATTTTTAAAAGAGCAATCGTCGTTTTGCGACTTTTTTGTAAACCGTACTGGTATACATGGAAGAACCCTGGAGGTACTAAAAGGTATCAGATAGATTATATAATGGTAAGACAGAGATTTAGGAACCAGGTTTTAAATTGTAAGACATTTCCAGGGGCAGATGTGGACTCTGACCACAATCTATTGGTTATGACCTGTAGATTAAAACTGAAGAAACTGCAAAAAGGTGGGAATTTAAGGAGATGGGACCTGGATAAACTAAAAGAACCAGAGGTTGTACAGAGATTCAGGGAGAGCATAAGGGAGCAATTGACAGGAATGGGGGAAATAAATACAGTAGAAGAAGAATGGGTAGCTTTGAGGGATGAAGTAGTGAAGGCAGCAGAGGATCAAGTAGGTAAAAAGACGAGGGCTAGTAGAAATCCTTGGGTAACAGAAGAAATATTGAATTTAATTGATGAAAGGAGAAAATATAAAAATGCAGTAAGTGAAACAGGCAAAAAGGAATACAAACGCCTCAAAAATGAGATCGACAGGAAGTGCAAAATGGCTAAGCAGGGATGGCTAGAGGACAAATGTAAGGATGTAGAGGCCAATCTCACTAGGGGTAAGATAGATACCGCCTACAGGAAAATTAAAGAGACCTTTGGAGATAAGAGAACGACTTGTATGAATATCAAGAGCTCAGATGGAAACCCAGTTCTAAGCAAAGAAGGGAAAGCAGAAAGGTGGAAGGAGTATATAGAGGGTCTATACAAGGGTGATGTACTTGAGGACAATATTATGGAAATGGAAGAGGATGTAGATGAAGATGAAATGGGAGATATGATACTGCGTGAAGAGTTTGACAGAGCACTGAAAGACCTGAGTCGAAACAAGGCCCCCGGAGTAGACAATATTCCATTGGAACTACTGACGGCCGTGGGAGAGCCAGTCCTGACAAAACTCTACCATCTGGTGAGCAAGATGTATGAAACAGGCGAAATACCCTCAGACTTCAAGAAGAATATAATAATTCCAATCCCAAAGAAAGCAGGTGTTGACAGATGTGAAAATTACCGAACTATCAGCTTAATAAGTCACAGCTGCAAAATACTAACACGAATTCTTTACAGACGAATGGAAAAACTAGTAGAAGCCAACCTCGGGGAAGATCAGTTTGGATTCCGTAGAAACACTGGAACACGTGAGGCAATACTGACCTTACGACTTATCTTAGAAGAAAGATTAAGGAGAGGCAAACCTACGTTTCTAGCATTTGTAGACTTAGAGAAAGCTTTTGACAATGTTGACTGGAATACTCTCTTTCAAATTCTAAAGGTGGCAGGGGTAAAATACAGGGAGCGAAAGGCTATTTACAATTTGTACAGAAACCAGATGGCAGTTATAAGAGTCGAGGGACATGAAAGAGAAGCAGTGGTTGGGAAGGGAGTAAGACAGGGTTGTAGCCTCTCCCCGATGTTGTTCAATCTGTATATTGAGCAAGCAGTAAAGGAAACAAAAGAAAAATTCGGAGTAGGTATTAAAATTCATGGAGAAGAAATAAAAACTTTGAGGTTCGCCGATGACATTGTAATTTTGTCAGAGACAGCAAAGGACTTGGAAGAGCTGTTAAATGGAATGGACAGTGTCTTGAAAGGAGGATATAAGATGAACATCAACAAAAGCAAAACAAGGATAATGGAATGTAGTCTAATTAAGTCGGGTGATGCTGAGGGAATTAGATTAGGAAATGAGGCACTTAAAGTAGTAAAGGAGTTTTGCTATTTGGGGAGCAAAATAACTGATGATGGTCGAAGTAGAGAGGATATAAAATGTAGGATGGCAATGGCAAGGAAAACGTTTCTGAAGAAGAGAAATTTGTTAACATCCAGTATTGATTTAAGTGTCAGGAAGTCATATCTGAAAGTATTCGTATGGAGTGTTGCCATGTATGGAAGTGAAACATGGACGATAAATAGTTTGGACAAGAAGAGAATAGAAGCGTTCGAAATGTGGTGCTACAGAAGAATGCTGAAGATTAGATGGGTAGATCACATAACTAATGAGGAAGTATTGAATAGGATTGGGGAGAAGAGAAGTTTGTGGCACAACTTGACCAGAAGAAGGGATCGGTTGGTAGGACATGTTCTGAGGCATCGAGCGATCACCAATTTAGTGTTGGAGGGCAGCGTGGAGGGTAAAAATCGTAGAGGGAGACCAAGAGATGAATACACTAAGCAGATTCAGAAGGATGTAGGTTGCAGTAGGTACTGGGAGATGAAAAAGCTTGCACAGGATAGAGTAGCATGGAGAGCTGCATCAAACCAGTCTCAGGACTGAAGACCACAACAACAACAACAACAACAACTGGTATTCACCTAAAACATCATTTGATGTTAAACAGTTAGATTCAAAGGTTTTTGATAATGCTGGATGAAAGAAAATTCGCCTGTTGCCGGAATGCTGTTTGGCGGATTCCTTCTTTGGCTAATGTTTTATAAGTCCCTGCTTCCAGACTGTTTGAAGCATGGTGAAGGTCAGACACTGGTTAAAAGTGTTCGTTATTATGGGCAGTAGGGGACAGCCGAGAAAACTGATCAATCGCACCATTATATAATTGTGTCCTACAGCTACCGAACAAATTCCCACAGTTGCCTTCCGGACCTTGTTTGAGTTTGTTTTTCGCAGACAAAAATTTTTGTTTTTACCAACCATTGGTACTTTAGGACAGGGATTGGCAACCAGCATCCCGCGGGAGATTCACGAGGGGAATAGGGTAAGGCGGGGCGGGATGGAGAGATCTGGTAGTGGTAACAGAAGTACTCTCCACCATTCACCATTAGGTGGCTTGAAGAGTATGACGTAGGTGTTGAGGTATCCAGCCCGCTATCAGCTTCAGTACGGTACACCGAAGGAATATATTGGTTTAAAATTAATGTATCTTTAGAACACCATACTGAATATTCCACTAGAACTATGCTAACTTATTCACTGCTGATTATTGAACTATCTTAAGAAGAGTATAACTTTAGTGGGAGTGAAAATATTTGTACTGTTGTGACTGGTAGTAAGCCGTGGTGTGGTGGCTCCTTAGGTAGAGCACTCGCTAGTGAAAGGTGAAGGTCCCGAGTTCGAGTCTAGGTCTGGCACTCAGTTTTAATCTGCCAGAAGGTTTAGGCAGTTTACATAGTTATTTATATGGAGTGTGGCACTGAGAGCATGTTTGAATGAGGCTGTGACTCCTAAACTTCTCTACAGTTCCTCACGAAATCATCAGTTGAACCCTGGATAATAGATGTCACAAATACTTCTTATCACCTGTAGCAGTGTATGAGTGATAAGCAGTTTCAAATATTTTGACCTGCATTAGCGCAGAGCTTGCCACTTACACAAAGCTACTGCAGTCTACGCTCTTCTTATAGCACTAGTCATTGTTTACTCCGGCAGACGACTTAAAATATGCTGTGTATAGCACCAGAATTTCTCTAACTTAGCTTAATAACTCGTCTATGTACACAGTCCATTATTTGACATCGAAAGTTATATCAGTGCACCAGATGTTAGTCTCTAAATTTATCAGATTTAAGAGAATGTATACTATCATTTCTAGGCAAGTAACAGTCCTTCTGAAAGTACTCAGGTCAGATGGTAACACTGAATTTGTGTGCACCTCTGTGTTTACATGTAGAATAGTTACCATTAAGTTACGCTCAGATTACATCAAGCTACAAATAAATGTCCTCACTGTGGTTGATTGATCAGTCCATTCACCATACACGCTACCTGAACCACGTACAGAGCACAAACCTTCCCCTCATCAACATGTCACGTCCCTACGCAGAACTATTTTGCGGCTGTCAGATGAATACCATATCATGAAGTTGAAAATATTTATGGTATATGGAGACAGTAGGTGGCCAAGCATGCATATCTCATCTCATAGCATCAACTAACCAGTTTCTAGCAATACTGGTTAAAATTCCCCATACATCGAAGTAACTGCATCCAATCAATTTATATGTGTTGTAGACACACTGGACACATTAATGCTCAGCACTAGATCACAAATGTGACTACACCAGTCTGTCAAATTTAGCATATCACAAGTGACCAATCTTATCTTTTAGCTAGTACAAGTATAGTAAAATGTTTTAGAGGTACCTATATACGTTGTATTCAGTAAGGTTAAGCATGCATTTGCAAATGACAATAACAGTATAACCGTGTTAACTATACACGTCATTTTGCTGCGTAACAGATATGCAGTTGCTGTCTGTAACATGTTAGTGGTGGGACTGCATCTAATCTTGATAGGGGTACAAACGGTCTTCTCTACCATATTCCGGATAGATTAGTAAATAGCTGGCAGAATTGGGTATTCTGGCCACTATATAAGGACCAGAATGCAGCACTTGCCAGTTCTTGTTTCCTTTCGTGAGAAGCGATGACATTTCGCGACAATGGATTAAAACCTTGTCACAGGACGATATACGCGTTTCTCAATTATTTTGTTATCGAAATACTGCTCTTGCTATTTAGCCTTACCGGTAAGTGGAGCAACAGCTCGTCGTGTATTATCTTCATATCCAACATTACCACGTGATATTATAGGAAGGGGTGAGCTCCACACATTGTCTTCTGGTTGGTCTAACATCACCTCATTTGGTGTGCAGTTCATGGACGTACGTGGAAATTCGTTTACGAATTCCATATTTACCCAGAACTTCACCCGAGTACTATTGTTTCATTTGCTGAAGGTCTAGATGAATATGTTGAAGTCCTGAAGTACGTGGTCACCTGTGTCAGCCTTTGACACTTTTGGTACATTCTGCTGTGAATTCCTCTCCTGCATTAAACTCCTCATCTCAGAGTAGAACTTGCAACCTATGTCCTCAATAATTTGTGGTGATGGTAAGTTCCTATGGTACGAAACTGCTGAGGTTATCGGTCCCTAGGCTTACATACTACTTAATCTAACTTAAACTAAATTACTATAAGGACAACACACACACCAATGCCCGAGGGAGGACTCGAACCTCCGACGGGGGAAGCTGCACGAACCTTGATAAGGCGCCTGAGACCGTGCGGGTACCCTGCGCGACTCAATAGTTTGTTGAATGTATTCAAACCTCTGTCTTCTCCTACAATTTTACCTTCTACAGGTCTCTATAGTACCATGGAAGTTATTATCTAATGATCTATTAGCCTGTTCCTTCTTCTTGTCGCTGTTCACTGTATGTTCCCTTTTCCCTTCTTTATCTTATCAGTTCAGATAATTTTTAGCATTATTTTGCAGAACCACGTTTCAAACACTTTGATTCTCCTCTGTTCCGGGTTTCCCACAGCCCATGATCGCTACCACACAATACTATGCTCCGAGCAGCCATTCTCTCAAATTACTTCTGCAGATTAAGACCTATGTTAGTTAAGAGCAAACTTATCTTGATCACGACTATCTCATTTGCCTGTGCTAGTCTGCTTTATATGTCCTACTTTCCATCTCCGTTATTGGTTACTTTGCTTTCATGGTAGTGCAATTACTTCATTTCATCTACTTCAGTATCACCATCTTTGGTGCTGAATTTCTCGGTATTCTGATTTCTGCTACATCTCATTACATTTGTCTTTTTCGGTTTATGCTCAATAGCTATTCCTTACTATGTACACTGTTCATTCAGTTCAATAGCTCCTTTAATTGTTCTTTCCTTTCACTTAGGATAGCAACGAAATCAGCGAATGTTAACACTGATTTCCTGAAACATTGAATTTTAATCCCATTCTTAAACCTCTCTTTTATTTCTGTAATTCTTCCATGTATAGATTGAACAATGGGGCCGAAGTACTCTATCCCTTTCTTACACTCTTCTTCATCTAGGCGCATCGTTTCAGGTCGCTCACTGTGATTTCTCCTCTTGATTCTTGTACGCATTGTATATTACCCATCTTTCCCTATACCTCACCCCTATGTTTCTCAGAATATCCGACAGCTTGCACCGTTTCAAACCTTCGAACGTTTTTTCTAGATCGACATATCTTATGTAGATGTCTTGGGTTTCCTTCAGATTTGCCTCCATTATCAACGACAACGTCAGAGCTGCCTCTCTGGTGCGTTTACTTCCGTAAATCCAAACTGATCATCATCGAACACATCCTTAGCCTTTTCCATTCCTAATGTTGATACTGCTATGAGCAGGCTACTGTATGGACTTCTGATTCCCCAGTAAAACATTATGAATATTTTTTGGTTATGGCCAGTCGCTAGGCATAGGGAATGCTGTAAGAGGCATTATAGTAGGTGTGACGAGAGTAAACTTGAAGTTTAAATTCGTAGCCTTGGACGATTCCCAAAGATTCCTTGAACACTGTGTCACAGGCTGTTAATAACTACTCTAAAACAGATTTTGAACAGACTACCAGACACGATACAAAGTTGTCAACCAGTATCCAGAACCATCATCACAGGTAATTGGTTGACCATTGTGCAAATTTTCGATTGCACTCTACGTTTCGAACGGGCGCAACATTCGTTGTGCTCTTGGCACATTATCACTATACCTTTCCAGTTCGTTGAGACTGGACCACCAATGTTCTGTCCGGTAGTAAAAGTTCAATGATTGGTCGTTCACATCGTCAGAGTGAACGCCATGGTATTCATCCCATGGTCACAGTCTTTCCTTCCTGTGCTCTCGGTGGTAATGCCATCATCAGGTTAGTTGTCTCTGATTCTTACTGTGATCCCACATACCACAGGAACTATGGTCTTATCACTAGGGCCTCCCGTCGGGTACACCGTTCGCCGGGTGCAGGTCTTTCGATTTGACACCACTTCCGCGATTTGCGCGTCGATGGGGATGAAATGATGATGATTAGGAGAACACAACACCCAGTCCCTGAGCGGAGAAAATCTCCGACCCAGCCGGGAATCGAACCCGACCCCTGAGGCTTGACATTCTTTCGCACTGAACAGTCAGCTATCGGGGGTGGAATAGGAGTTATGATTATTATTTTCTTCGCCTATGCGTTCATGCTCCAGATTTGTTGTGTAATTGGAGCTCTCTGACCATTGGCAGTGGTGTATGATCTGATTTCTGCTTGTTGGCATCTTGTGATCACACGTCCTTATGAACTTATATTGGCATCCTTGCGAATTAAATCGATGGCATCCACAGTGAATAAAAGTACATACAGATCTTCATGTTCATAATTGACAAATTTTTCTCATATTGAGACTTGAAGTTTTCCTTTTACAATTCGTAACACATTCGCCCCCAATACGTAGCTTTGTTGACATATTTTTCATTGCAGTGCTGGAGGCTACCCACGACACTCGATGTAACGCCCCTTGACCGATAATTGGCCAAGAAGGATAGTTCAAGTCCGTGATAGGTCTGGCACGAATATGTAGCCTCTGTGATGAAAAGAGCTGTCTCTATCTGCTTAAACTCACCAACAAACTGTATCTTTTGCATCTCACACAATGTCTGAGGCAGTATCCTTGAATAAATACCACGCAATCGATGGTCTTGCGTAAAAACATTGCATCATATTTCTTCCAATCATCGTTTTTGCTCTGAGGAAACGATTGCCTAATCCATACAGGGTAGTATTTGTGCAACATTAGGTTTGCAGCTGAGCACTTGGCCCATCTGACGGCATAAAAATACATATTTTTTGCCGACATAACCAATAAGCTGTCATTCTCTATCTTTTGGTTAACATGTGTTATATGCCGTTTGATGCAGCGTCTCTTTTCACCATGAACCAAAGCTACTTTTTTATATCGTGCCCATGGAATTCTTCACATCGTTTGCCTGTTTGATTAAGGTTTGCATGAACGTGTCATGCTCCGACCCTTTGTGCTGAAGTTACTTTTCTATAATTTCGCTGACTATTTCGGCAGTAACGCCTCCAGATCTGTAGAATGCAGACTCATTTAGCCTACATTGCTCTTGCTTCCAGTGGGAGGAATTTTGTTCCATTAAATCGTTTATTGATATTTTTCTTGTAGCCATTTTGTCAATTTCGTTTTCATTGAAGCTGGTGGTATCTGAATTGATCTGTAGCTAGTGTTTCTTGTCCAGTTCACAGACTTTGTAGCCTGCGCGCCACATCAGTGTGTGCTTTCACATTATCCGCTGACACCTGTTTGACCTACACTACCAGGAAAGTTGGCGCTGTGGATCGTATTACGAGCGTGATATTTGCTCCGCTTACGATACTTGCACTGTGGGCAATTCGTCCTAAAGGCGTGACATTAATTGTTGAGCAAGGGAAGTTTCATTTATTTTTGTCATTAGCTCTTGGATTATGAGAACAGTACTCACAGCTACTGTCAGCTTTTCAAGTTTATTCAGCATCTCGTTGACCTGACTAGCGGCATGCATGGTTGGTTGCCTGGCTCCATTGCGAATACCAGATAAAGTTAAGTACACACAAAAATAATAATTACTGTTGAACCTATACAGATACAAATCTACAACACATAGTAGGCGCATAAAAGCCGCATCCTGTAGTCAGATTCAACGAAATGTATGCCTGTCAGCAGATGAAGAGAAATCACGGCGACTCCCGTTCTATACTATAAACCTAGCTCATGACTACCACCATTACGTGAACTACCACTAATAATAAGCAACACTGATTTTATTTTGTATCTGAAACAGATTCTACAGGTTTAAAGTTTGTAATGTTGTGGTGATAGATTACTGCTAGTCAAAGGAAAATTATGACTTTTTTCCAGCGACAGAAGTTGTTGTCTGATTCATTTTCAGTTTTATTGATTTTCTCAATACTTTCTCTATTGGCACATCTCCACTCATTGCGGGTGGCATAATTCGGGATGTTTTGTCACGTAACAGAAAATAATGCATGGATTCGTAAACAAAAATCGAGGGCTGTCATGGTCGATAATGTAACGACCATATGTATTAGTATAGTTTATAAATATATGACTGAACTAATTATTAAATTAGTTAACCAATTATCGTTGAAATTCTGAATTCATATGATTCCCTGTAAAATAATGTCAGTTAGTCGTTAACCTCACTCAGTTCGAGAGATACTGAAATAACAATTACTAGTTTCACCATAATTGGACTATTCTCACTCTATACTGTATGTAACTACATACAGACAAATATTTCAGTGTTACTTTTTTGACGACTATCTCCCACAGCAGTAATATATGTGGAAGGCCATAGTTATCAGTACGTAGATATTTTTCTTCAACATATAAGATTACAAATAATGATGAGTTTACATGGTTCACAAGTAACTACCAAATAAATATTGCAAATTATGTACTTCACCTTACCTTTTTAATTACTTCTTTTCATTAGTTTTCTAGCTGGCAATTTTTTTCCATATGTTTTCCTGTGTTTCTGACTTAGCAGGAAATGAAACATCCTCTGATGCTAAGATAGAGTAATGTCCGATAGTACGTCATTTACTTGGGTGCCTATGCCAGAAGAGAATACAGGACGAGCAATCTCAACATCAAACAAATATACGAGGAACAAAATCTTAGTAACGATTGGCAAAAAACTGCTTTGCTTTCCCCTGAACTTCAAAGATATGTTTCTGATAGGAAAAAGAAGTAATATTCCACAAAAATTATTAATGGTAGTAGTACATGGGCGGAGAGATTTGCGGTTAAGGCCTTAGGGCACAGGAGAATTAGAAGGGACACCGGCTCTCCAGTCAGTAACTGTAATTTTCGCTCAGACTTCGTCTATTCAGTCAGTGTTTTAATAATGCAAAACTGGTAGGTGACGAAACCCAGGGAAAAACCAATAGCGATTTGTTCAGTAGTAGCAAAACAAGTTTACTGTACTCGTATTACAATTTGTACGTCTTGCGGTACTAGGCTGAGAAAATTGTGGTTAACGCTGTTGGGCCTTCAAAGGTTGGTTGGTGTTCGACATGACTAATGGTATTAAAGGAATAAGATGTGCACAAAAATGTCAAGTTGTTTAGCTATAGAGCTCCTGAGTGAAACTGCTGAATTATTCATTCAAAATAATCCTAGATCACAGTTCTAGGGCTTTTGATTCACAGTGAGTGCTGGTTTTTATAATTAGGCTAAATGCTCCCTAGGAGCCACTAATTAAATTGTGACGCTATGTCCACAGCTTGTGGTGTAGTGGATTGACGGCACGGTAGCTCTGCGTGTTCGGTCAGAGGGCTGCTCGCCCTCTGTAATACAAAAACTGAGTAAAGGAATTAAAGATGTAATTGAACAGATGTCTTGTGACGTCCTCCCAGACGAAACGCTAAGAACAATACCGAATTTAAAAGAAAAAAGTGGCTAGGGTAGCTGCCTATGGATCACGGTGTCCCGGGTTCGATTCCCGGCCGGGTTGGGATTTTTTCTGCCCAGGGACTCGGTGTCTGTGTTGTCCTTCTCATTTAATCATCATCATCATTCCTGAAACTTGCTAGATTGGACTGTGAAACATATTGGACTGAGTGAAAATTCGGACTTTGTACAGGCGCTGATGACCGCGCAGTTGAGCGCCTCACAAACCAAACATCATCATTATTTGTCGCTATTATCCTCGTAAATTAGACACAAAAATTAAAGAAACAATTAAAAAACACGCGGGTAGGAACGTGCAGAGAAAATTAACGTTCACAACTCACACTACGTTTGATATTTAAATAAAATGAGTGTATTACTACAACTTTTAAGCACTGCATCGAAGGAATAAATGTCCAAGAGTGTGTTATATTAACGACTGTGCGAAAGCTTAATGTTAAACCAGAGAGATGTGTCACGTGGATTAAGTGTAAATTCAATTATAATCTCGGAAATAAATCAAAATTCATTCAGCCTAGGTTTTAAATTAAAATTCCACATTGGTGACCTAGTTAGGATCACAAGTTCAAGTCAATCACATATAGTAATGGAAAAGATTATGTGTTTTGTGTACTTCACCTAAGTTGAGTTATTCTGTCTGCACAAGCTACCTCTTTAACAGAAAGATTTCAAGGTATTCGATGGCGGCACAAACGAAAGACTGCAAGTCCGTGACAATAATTTTATCTTGGAACTCTTACGTTTGGTCCGTGTTTGCATAGAGAAACAACAATATGGAAATTGTGAGTCCAACTTCACGCAAAACACTTTTTGTTATTTGTTCACTTATTTATTCTCCAAACTGATTTCAGCAACAACCCACTAATGATGGCGATATTTGTTGCTGAAATTAGTCTGAGTAATAAATAAATATATAAATAAATAAAAGTGTTGTGCATCAAGGCTGACTCACAATTTCCATATTGCTGCAATTCCCTGATTTTTAACACTTGAGAGGTGACACACTCATCGCTCATATATATGCACTTTGCAGCTTCGGCCTTGGCAAATGACTAACTAAGAAAGCTTCAGCGCAAGATAGCTGCCGGCTATTTAAACACATACGTGGTCATATGTCAAGTACATACACTTCCACCTCTCACTATGTACTTAAAAACGGATAATTTTATCCTTATCCATTTGCATATGAATTTCCTCAGTTTTCACTGATGTTCATGGTACTCTAGGAAGTCAGCTTCGTCGTTCAATAATGGGTATTTTACTGACGTAAACTACAGTTTAAGCCGTTTTGCTGTCAATAAATGAAACAAATAAAACCAAACATATCTAAGCCACTCTTTTGTGCTGCTGCTTCTTTCATAGTTACATTAATTATCTTGGCAAAAATTCGTGACCTTTTACACGGCATGTGCATTATAGTCTATAAATTGAAGTACATAATGCTTACGAAAAAAATTCATTTTTACTATAGAGATTTGACACCGAATAAGTTACAAACTCCTGTCTGTATTGAGTGCATGTTTTTATTCACGCACTCGTTTTACTTTTCTCTTTATAACTATGTTTCTGGCTTTTCTGTAACTAGATTGCATCAGTTTTTAATGATCTTGGTTTTATTAATAGCTTTACCCGTCACATAGTTCAGACATGGCAGATGCCTTCTACCAGTGGCGACATGCCTTATGTTTTCTCCAGTCCACGTGTCCGAGCACGCTTGTACCTGTTACACATACTCTACATGTTTCGTATTCTCAGTGTCCGCCAATCACTGAAACTCAAAGCTGCCACCCCCTATTAAAAATGCCGTGACACTCGCACGCCCCTCCCCCCCCCCCCCCCCCCACCACATAAAGTTTGCGTTCTCTCGTATAGCGATGTACCTTCACAGAAATCATTTGCTCGCCCGTCAGTAATCATATTTTCGGCCACATTTTGACTATTCAGTGGCTTTATTAACCGTTTAAAACTGGTAGTAGATGAATCCAAGGAAGCTGTCAACAGCGATCCCTTTTGAAGTATGTCTGACATGTCCATTGTAGTCAAATTTGCATATTCCTATGGTGCTGGACAGAGAAAATACCACTGTGCTCTCGCATAGTGAGCAGAGACATCAGCTCGCCAGTAAGTAACTATTTCGACTGTTCAGTTATTTCTTTAAAAACGCAAATGTGACAGTTAAGAAAACCAAGGAAGTTATTATCAGTGCCTTTTTTCTACAGTGTATGAAATATGATATTGTATTACAGTTCGTACATTCTGATTGCTTATGTACTGATATACTTCCTGTTTAGGATCCAGAAAGGTTTGCCTCAAGGATACGCTGGTCTTACACAGAAAGATATTGTCTCTGTCTAATTTATGGTATGTCAGCTACAGATTTCACACTATCGATCAGCTGGGTAAAGGCAGAATTTTAATCGGACGAGTAGGGAACTGGAATGACAGTTTCCTAACAGACAGAACCTGATATGCCGTGACTAATGCGAGACGACTACAAAAGATAATGTTAAGTTTGATGAATCACATTCCGCTTTTGGATGACCCTCATGTCCGAACAGTGCATAACATTTACTGTTGATTCCGAAACTTGTCTTGAACCTTACCGCAGTTCGTAAAGATTGTCCTCATATTACAACAAAATTTTGAAATGAAAAAAGATATCTAAATTTTGTGCAAATTCTTAAAGGGAAAGTTCAGTGTAAGTACAAGATATCCAGTGGACAAAACTATCGTAGAAAACCCATACTGTTAGACAATGTTGTATAGGATTGATTCTAGGTCACCTATGGCATCTGTTATTTCGGACATGTCTGGAAGAACACATGCCATCTTCATATGAGTAAGGCTAACTTGCTGATGACCTTTTTCAGTGCGGATGGAAACGAATAGCCTGAACTCCTACGGGACTCGGTGGATTGTCTGCCGTGAGTAATGGGTATATTGTCTGCCGCGAGTAAAGGGTGTCATGGCAGGGGTACTACGAATGTAGTGTGTGGACTATAAGTTTAGAATGTGGGTCTCACGGGGACCGTCCAGCGATAAATCGCTGCAGTCTCACTATTCTCCGTACCTTCGGTGGCTCAGATGGATAGAGCCTCTGTCCTATAAGCAGGAGATCCAGCGTTCGAGTAACCGGTCCCGGCACACATTTTCAACTGTCCCCGTTGGTCTATATGAACGCCTGTCGGCAGGTCATGGTATTGATTTAATTGCAATTTCATTGATACTTTTGACAGCTGGTCATTTTCGCGCATTTTTCTGCAAAAACAGATTAGCAGAGCGGCAGTGACAGTGGAAAAGAGAAGAGAGAGTGCAAATGGGAGAGAAAGACAAGCGAAACAGTGATGTTAGAACAAATAAAGGATACAGGCGAAGGCAATAGCAGTAGAAGCCAAAGAGTGTGGCGATAGTTATGAGCAATGAGAGACAGCGGCAATGAAAGAGAGATGTATGGAGATAGCAGCAGGGGAAGCAAAAGAGGGATGAGACTGTGGAAATGAAAACTTGAGACTATACGTAGGTTTGGGAGTGGGGGGGATTTGAATCATTAAGTCCGGCTGTTTGCCCACTTTCCCTATCCTCCTACACCCAAGTGTTAAAGTTTCTCAGTCTAGAGGTCAGAAACCCTAGCAAATCACCCACAGAAATGTGTGGAGAGGTGACAATACTTGTTGAAGAGAAAGACCGCAGACTGTAATCGAGAAAAAAAGATTTAATGGCAATGGGTGAGGTAAGAAATGGGACGAAGGCAATGGCAGTGGGATAGAGAGACAGTGGAAGAGTAGACAGGGAGACAGTGGTAAGGAAGAATGAGAGAAAGGGATGAAGACCGAGACCATAGTAGAAATAGGTAGGAGATAGTACCACTCGGAGAACGTGATCTTTTGAATAGGAACGAATATCCAGAAACGTCTCGTTTCCTTTCTATGGCGGTTTCCATTCAGACGTGTGACGCGTCCCTCTCAGCTGAGGGAAAGAGAAAAGTTTCAGAGTTGCGCGTCCTGCTACGCTATAGGGTCGGCAAGACGACGTGTACTACCTGGGGCCACTTAACGTCTGACGGGATTCCTGTAGACACAGAGGAAGACCTGCTGGCAGGAGTTCCGGCCGCTGCACTAGAAACTGAAGTGATGCCAGGTGCGACCGAGGTACAAGTCCTTAACGATGTTGGTGGTCACTACATCGAGCCGCTGTCGAAATGCATCAGCAGTGTTTTGAACGTACAGCGTGCTGGGTTCTTTTTTGTTCTGGAATAATGTAGACACGTAATATTTAAATGTTAATGGATGTTTCGTTACTTTTCCTTTCTATTTGTTACCTAATAATTCTACTGCGCCACGCCTAATTCAATTTCTCATGCAGAAAATAATGATTAAACGTTTGAACTTAAACAGCCACAGAACAGAAAAGATACGTTTCTGTACATGGATTCGTATTGAAAATGTTGTGTACTCACTCCCCTCTACAACACTTAGAAGTTTGTAACGGTACTTTCCGAACACCCTGTAGATTCAGTGGCAGAGAGAGGGAGATGCCTCCCCATCGCACCCCTCTCAGATTTAGTTATAAGTTGTCACAGTGGGTAGGCCTGGAAAAACTGAACACAGATCAATCGAGAAAACATGAAGAAGTTGTGTGGAACTACGAAAAAATAAGCAAAATATACAAACTGAGTAGTCCATGCGCAAGATACGCAATATCAAGGTCAATGCGATCACAGAACCGCCATGGCCCCTTGGTTAGCGTGAGCAGCTGCGGAACGTGAGGTCCTTGGTTCAATTCTTCTCTCGAGTGAAAAGTTTACATTCTTTATTTTCGCGAAGTTATGATATGTCCGTTCGTTCATTGACGTCTCTGTTCACTGTAATAAGTTTAGTGTCTGTTTTTTTGCGACCGCTCCGCAAAACCGTGCGATTAGTAGACGAAAGGACGTACCTCTCCAATGGGAACCGAAAACATTTGATCGCAAGGCCGTAGCTCAACCGATTCTCTAAAGGAAAACACATCTGATATATTCTATACGACACTGGTGGGGGCATGTGCGTCACATAATAGGAATATGTTGTCGACCCACCTAACTTCTACACTCAGCGAATGGGTAACAAGATTCTTCTACCATGCCCGATTTAGGTTCTCTTGTGGATGTGATAATCACTCTCAAAAAAGTGATGAACACATAAGAGTTTGTCACATAAACTGAAAATAAAAAATTAAAGTTTTCAGTCGAGGGAGGTCATGAACCACAGACCTTTCGTTCCGCAGCTGCTCACGCTAACCACGGAGCCACGGCGCTCCTGAGCGCATACTATCCTTGATATTGCTTATCTTACGCATGGACTACTCAGTTTGTATATTTTGCTTATTTTTTCATAGTTCCACACAACTTCTTCCTGTTTTCTCGCTTGATCTGTGTTCAGTTTTTCAAGGCCTATCGACTGTGCCAACTTATAACTAAATCTGAGTGGGGGGGGGGGGGGTTGCGATGTGGAGGTTCCCTTGTGAGTATGAAGGTTTCACTACAAAGACAGACTAGGTGACCGAATTTTGAATGTTTGCATTAAAAGAGCGTGTAAATGTTCACATGCAAAGGAAAGTACAGTCAAGGTTGAGGCAGCTGATTGTTCACTATTCTGTCAGTGATTTAAAGAGGATGGTATTCGCCTTTTTTGTGCGCAGAAAGGAGCATTCATGTAAACATACGAAGAGCAAGAATCTTTCTTTCCAGATGATTGGCCATACGAGAGGTTATTCAGGTGCACTGATGAGCGACTCGAGGATTACAAATGTAGATGTTTATAATGATTACGAGAATTCGATTCTGAGTAAATACTATTCACTGAAAAACATGTGTTTATGTTTACGGTTTGAAATATCGAGGACTGTGAGCTCCGTTGGTAGGTTCCTATTTTATTGCTGTTTTTCGACCACGGAAATACATATAATTGCTTTTAATGGAGTAAGGACTGTCATTGTTCCTTTTGCTAGAATAACTAACTGGTCGTCACTGCTCACAGTCTGTGAGCATACAACTTAAGTAATCAGTACACTTAAGGTCGCGCACTTGTTGTAACCTACGAATGTGCTCACCATTTAATCCTAGGACGCCTAAGAGGGGGGGGAGGGTGTTTCGGTAAACCCACCAATATTTTATATCCCCTGCTTTTGCCCAAGTAACTTTCATACTACATATTCCCTTTGAGTTATTGTATGCTGACTATTTTATGAAACGTTAGTGTCAATATATTTTATAGAATATTCCTGCTTTGAAAGAAAAAATAGGCTTCCATGCTATAGAAAATTTCCCTTAGTAGGATTTCGTGTTTCTCATCTCTCCAACAATGCAAGTTATTTTCTTGTTGGTTGGTATTATTGATGTTCGCAACAATCGGTTTACTTCTGAGGAAGTGATTGTTGATGTCAGTCAGCTGTTATTTATTTTGTAAACTTGCAGTGAGTTAGTGCAGTTCCCAACACATAGACCTCCAGTAACTTGGGTGTCCTACACAGCAAAAACGAATTCAAGTAAAAACTTACTGATGTTGTCAACAATGCACCAAGATAAAGGCACTGTTGGAGGAGAGATGAAAAAAACCGAGATAAATGCGTATTATAATTCTACTAAAGGTGGAATTGATACCGTTGATCAAATGGCGCGTATGTACGCCTGCAAGAGGGGAACAAAGAGATGGCCTCTATCTGTATTTTCCTCTCTCATCGACGTTTGTGCTATCAGTGCAACCACCATATTCATCCAGAAACATCCAAAATGGAATGAGAAGAAACACAACAATCGGAAACTTTATCTTCTGCAAGCTGGGATGGAACTAGTGAAATTGCAGTTAGAACAAAGAAGTGCCAATGCAAGAGGGTTATCTAACGAAATTGTTCAATCAATGGGGACTATTCTACAAAAGAAAATCAAAGAAGTCACAAGAGAAGCACGTCAGCCTCCTGCAGGGAAAGGTCGGTGCCATGTTTGTGTAAGAAAAGCTAAAGAAAGAAGCAGAAGTACAACAATCTAAGCAAACTAAAACAGTACTGTGGACAGTGTCGTAAACATGTGTGTAACACACATTCAGATAAAATAGTGAAGTGTGTCTTTTGCGTTGAAGTTGAGGACTCAGAGTTGTCTACTGTATATGAACACATCTGTATTTTGTATTGTAATATGTCAAATTTTTATTCACTCAATCCAATATTCATAACAATTAGCAACATTTATAAACCGATGCCTTAGTTAAAATACATAAACCATTTGAAAGTTGTAATTTATCGTCAGTAAACTTAATTAATACCTGTGGGCTCGCCAACCCCCCCCCCCCCTCCCTTAGGCATCCAAGTTAGAAAAAAAGGCTTGGGGGTCCTAGGGTTAACATGCACTACCCCCTTTTTCTCTTCCGTCTACTTACCAGCCAGTGTCGCACTACGCATACCCAAAGTCAGGCACCGTAGCAAGCCCTCCGCTATGTCGGAGGAAGGCTCCAGTGTTAACAAGGCAGCCTACTCCCCCGCCTCCCTCCCACGCCCACCCACACCCCCATCTTGTAGCTGCTGATGGCATTCTGCCGCTCTACCGCGCCACGGCCTCCCTCTTGTCACTTCCAACAAGGCCTCCTCTGTCCCTTAGGCGGTAATTGCCCCAGACAGGCAATCTTATCGCTACGTGGTTACTGCCGATACAAAACGTAGCAGCCATGTTAACGTGCGACGTGTTACATCGATAAAACGTTCTTGACATATTTTTCAGGCAACTCTCTCCAGCTATCACAAAGGAATTTCCAGCAGTAACAAATCCTATTTTATGTATTCTCACGTGTATGCACGACGACCGATCTGGAAAACTATGTCTTACACATTTTTCAAATAATACGTGTTTATGCAAACATGTAAGAACTGAAACTCAGGTTGCTGGTCATCTTCCGAAAATCGGTCCAGACGGAAGCAAAGTAGAATGTACGTACTTTTCGATAGCCTACCAATTATTCTAAAACTTGAACTATACATTCAAATAATACACACTTTTAAACCAAATTGCCAAATACGAATTCATGTACAATTTAGGCACTGGTGTCGCATGAACTTCATAAGCACAGCAGTATCGTTTCAGGCAGAGTCTGTCGATAAGCTTAGATCGAATATTACACACACTTGCTGCCTCAACAAATACCAAAAGCCTAATGAATATTGCCTTACGGGATCGACTTTTGCAGGTCAAATGTGCGAGGCGTCTGTTATAGTACAGAGTTGGTAGTTCCACGTGGACACTATAGATGATATTCACAACTGACACACAAGTTCAAAATCGCACAGTCAGCCGATAACATCCATAGTGGAAGCTACAAAATGTTACCTATGCTTTATACATGACAGAGTGACATAGTAAGCCATTTCCGTTCCTGGATGGGAAAGGTATAACTGAATATGGCAATTTTCAGTGTACTTGTAATCTAACAGTCCACACGGAATAATGAAATCGTCAAATACGCGGTGTGAAAGACTGTTTTAAGTAGACATTATTTGAATATGTAATTGCAACACGACAATCGTGACCGTAACTTGAATGAATCGCATGACCACAACCGACAGCTGGCAGCAGTCTTCCCCAGTTGTACGACGCAAGATGATGAACCACCGAAAAACCACTATCGTCCTACAAAATGGTTAAACTAGATCAACGATGAACAGTGAAGAAGGTCTGAAACTAACTTGTTCACAACACACCTGAATTTTGTCGGTCTGTGCTCCCTCTAGTTCGTGCTGATCGTTGATCTTAAGTTACCTAGACATAACGTACAGTGCTGTGCAGAGATATCTGCTGCTGCCCTATCGACCGGCAAGGCATGCGATATTCTGCAAACAAGTGACTCGTGCTGGGTGGTTGTACAGAGTATACGAAATGATGGAACAGGGCGGAATTTATACCACCAAAGTGTTTCATGTTGAATAGAATTCATACAACATAATCTTCTTCGTTTGTTCCTTGTATCTGATGATTGCATGACAAATTTTGTTGGGCAATGGATGTACTTTTAAATATTTTCTATATGTTGTCGTGATGTACATGATTTGTTTCAACAGTACATCACTCATAGTTAAAAATAATGTTCGTGTTTAGAAATTGCTACAGAAGAATGAATGTGAGGACTTTGGGTTTATTGTAAGGTGCAGTGTGCTTCTATTACTGTATGCAGAATCTTGGTAAAAACGAAAATGGAAACTTAGATATCATCGATACCTTTACTGAACACTTACAGACTGATATCCTAGTAATATGATGTCTGTGGGATATGATAACTAATATTTTATCTTTATAAGAACTTATTTTTAGAATTTTTATGTGCACGACAGCTACTGGGTATGTCTATGCTTACTGAACTTTCCACTAACCCAATTTCATTATATGTTTCTCTAGGTTGCAAATACTTCTTACCTTCCCGATGCATTTTTGCTCCTGTTCATTTTCAAATTGACCTGGAACACTTTAATGCAAAGTATGTCAACAGTTCTGTTTGCACAACTCATAACAAAAATGTGATAGTGGTTACACAATGTAATTTCCAGATGGAGGACGCAATATAGCATGCCCAGTGAGCGTGAGTAGACCAGCAGGACGAGTTCTCAATCAAGTAAACGTAGCGTGATAGCTTACTTCAGGTGATAAGAGAACACTGTAACTGATAAGCAGCAATTATCTTGTGGGAGTTCTGAAAGAAGCAGACCCTATTATCAGTATCACTAATTGGATGAGAGCAGTGTCATAGTACACGTTTGATGTTACAGCTAAGGCGGATGGGCAGGTTGTATTCAAAGGCACTCTCTGAATTGGCAGGCACATCTTTGATCTTTACTTGAGTCTGCCGATTTCCTCTTCAGACGTCCTTCACAAATTGTAGCATGCCATATCCACAGAGGATGTTTACATCCTCATATGGGATGTCACTTAAATCGTTAGAAGTCATGTGCTCTTCCTCGTTCATTCATGGTTTGCTGGTCGTGGCATATGTGTGCACACGAAAATCTTATGTTTGAAGAAGAGCAACAGGTCAATATTGGTCAACAGTTGGATGCTGATACATGTTCTTCTTAACATTGTGTCCACAAAAGCCCTGGTGCGGTATAGCAGGATCTGGTAGCGTGTTACCAAGCATATTCTCTGGAATTTGCCAGAAATATTTCTTGGCAGGTGTACAATGTACAACTTAGCACATTCTCCTAAATCAAGGACGTTGAATTCTTTAAAAACAATCACCATATGCCCATATTTCACATCCATTATGGCAGTACCTGTGAGTTTGTTGGACCATTTATTTATGTCAGGCAACGTGGTTACATGGAATCTCTCGATGATATCCAGGGATCCACATGGAAAGCGGAAACAACACATCATCAGCATACGCTGCTGTGGTGAAATGTAAGTCTGCTTGACACACTGGCTCAGAACCTTTCTGATGAGACACTTACATGAATTTTTGCAAATCTAAGAAGTGAAAAGCTATTTTTATGCGACCCCTACTGTCAAATGAGATGTACATTGCAACACAGTCAAGTATGACAGTAATCTTATCATCAACCCCTAAGTGCTCAACAAGAAAGTGAGTATCACATCCGCCCAATTTATGTAACAAGACATATATGTGTTGTGATTGTTGGTAATTCAGTTTACACGCATTGTGGGCTGCACCATGGATCTTCCCCATTGGGGGATAGTAGCCTCTATGTGGAGTTTCCAACTCTCTATCGAATGACAGCCAACAAATAAGACAGTCTTCTGCCTGCTCGTATAAGTCATCATTCCTTGCAGGTTGGTCATGGGAATAGTTTTGAGATAAATGCAATGAACATCCCTCCTAAGCTTTTGTGGTCAAGAGACAAGCATCTCGCAGTATTGTACCCAACATATGACTCTAATTTGTTGAGGATGAGCATACAGCTTGATATGGTTCTGTGTATGGTACATCTCAATCTGGATGAGGAGGATATTTGGTTTGTGAGACGCTCAACTGCGCGGTTACCAGCGCCCATACAAATTTCCAACCTTTGCTCAGTCCAATCTCGCCGCTTTCATGAATGATGATGAAATGATGAGGACAACACAAACACACCATCATCACGAGGCAGGTGAAAATCCGTGACCCCGGTGGGAATCGAACCCGGGACCCTGTGATCGGGAAGCGAGAACGCGACCGCGAGACCACGAGCTGTGGACCATCTCAGTCTGAGTGGCATATGGGTCATCTTTGCTGCATGACAGAGGAGCAAGGAGACACTGAAATTTAGTGTATATGATCATGCAAGGCGATGGGTGATCTTAAACTGACAAGAACATTTGTCCTTGTACGGTACTTCCACCCATACCAGCTGATGGCTAGAGCAGTTAGTCACATGCATTTATAGATTCTTGTTCTTTGGCAAAATAGTTGAGGAACCAAAAAAAAATGTCGCACCTACTTTTCAACTGGTTGAATATAAAAGAATATGAACAGTTCTTTGCAACAGATGCCTAAACACTTTTACCAAGATTAAATACCTAGAAAAGCAAGTGCATGATTGCTGTAGCCAGGAACCAGTACATCCCGAAGCGTCTCGCAAAGAGCACCCACCACTAAGAGCGATGCTGCTTCGTCATATACCCTGAGATCCAGTGTCTCATAACTCCCGGGGTGCGTTGTAAAGGAGACCCCAATGATTTTATTATAATCCTCACAGATTGGCATGTACTGTATGGCGAAGGGTATGGGATTCTATGCTCGTACAACTCCAAACTCAAATAAATTCTAATCATAAGTCATGGATAATCCTGCCATAAGATTGAAATGTGAGCTAGAAACAATTTGATGGGAAGTTGACTGCATTTAGTTCAACAACATTCCCGTAGCTGACTTGCGGGAGAGCGATTTCTTACACGAACTGGCACTTCAATGTCATATTCGTTGGCCGCCATTAGATAGAGATATGGACATCTCAATCTAACAGGCAAGTTCCATGTCACATTCCCAATGCATACAACGTGCAATACCAACTATCATGACATGTAACCGTCTCCTTTGATTACATGAGTGAGTATGACGCTGATTTCATTGTTGAACACTTGGGTGGTATCTGCCTGTAAGATAATGTGGGTGTCATGCATGACAGTGTTGAAAAATACACATGCAAGTGAACCACACCAAAAATAACGCTGTCTTCAAACATGTTAGGAGGATATGAATATAATCACAGCTGCACATCTCAATGTTCCAAAGTTTCAACTTTAATAGAAACTGGGTCCTTCCCTCATGAATTCTTGGATTCGATGGAGAGACTACATGAAACCATATTGCCTGAAAGAACTGTATTCTCCAGTAAACTCATAAGCACTGCCATAACGAATAATGAGTAAGGGCATGTGGTTAATGTATGCTGAACGTCCTTCAATTAGGGGAATATGCTAGATTGTACATGAAATCAATGTGACATTTGTGACAAATTCTGGAGTGTATGTCTGGGCACATACACTTTGGATTCTGCCTTCTATTACTTCATATTAGGGCTCACGTGGGAAGCAATGTTAATAGGAACACGTGTCAGCATCGAACTGTTGACCAATGCAGACAAGTTTTTCTTCTTAGAATTCTGGAATCATGTGGGTCTTTGTCAGTGTTTTTACATGTACAGCTCGGCTAACAAACAGCGAATGAGTGAGGAGGAAGAGGTTATACAACGATTTAAATTACATCCTTCACTTGGATGTACAAAACTTCAATGAACATGCATGGAACAGTCTCTGACTATTGGAGCGCTCTCATGGTTGTGTGAAGAGGAAATCGCCAGATTGTGGGAAAATTGCCAAGATGTGACGGCTGATTCTGATAACAGATACGTTTTGGGGGCAGAACTGGTACATCCGACTGCAATGGAATGTTGTGTGACTAGGGCCTCCCGTCGGATAAACTGGTCTCCTGGTGCCAGTCTTTTTGGTTGACGCCACTTCGGTGACTTGCACGTCGATGGCGATGAGATGATGATGAAGACAACAGAAAACCCAGTCCCTGGGCAGAGAGAATCTCCGACTCAGCCGGGAATCGAGCCTGGGTCCCTTAGCATGGCATTCTGTCGTGCTGACCATTCAGATATCGAGGCGGACAATATCCTACTCATTAGTATGATTCGAGCAGCAACTTGCCACTTTGTCTGGTGCACCAAGTCATGCCCAAAGGTTCCCTCCCCAAACTGTTGACAACTTTGGGGAATAGGCAGAGATATATTCTGCACTACAGAAACCTCCACCTGTGTTTCAGTTTGCACATACAGGAAGAATCACTGACTCAATGGGTACATTGATGTAAATACTGAACATAGGACCCTAGTGACGAGTGACTGTATAAAGTATTTGTTGTGAATTAAGTAATAATTCAGTTCTTCGGAAAACTATAAACAATGTTGAGAGTACCAAGAAATTCTTTTAATTTACTGTTGGTGGTGTCGTTATGGTGTAAGAGATTACATCACCAGGCCAAATTTTAAGTGAGCCATCATATTCAGTCAAGGACTAGCCACCGTGGAGATGACTACGGTACAATTCGCGAAACTTGTTGTTGTCAGTGTGGTGCAAGAGATTACATCACCAGGCCAATTTTTTAGTGTGCCACCATCTTCAGCCAAGGACTAATTACTGTAGACATGAGTAAGGCAAAAATCACGAAAACTGTCTATTGCGGTAAGTATGTTTCTGATCTGCCCAAACTCTGCATGTACGAATTCCATTATGAGTTGACTAAGACAAATTTCACTGATCGCAAATTACTTTCTATAGGTACAGACAATTTCATGTGCTTGGTGAAAGGCTTCAACCAATAGTAGTAATATATCTGCGTAAGTAACCAATAATCCTTGTCGAAAAACGCCTCAAAGCAAGAAGGATATTGGTCGTCCGACAGTCGAGGTGACGGGTCCACACACAGGCCGCGGAGTTCGTTGGGTTTAGATTGAAACTGTATTCCTGCTGCATACAGGCAGATTTTACACAAAGGTAGGTGAAGTGTGTGTGTTGTGTGACGTAAACGCTCTCTTGATAGAGGATTACAAGAGGTGCTTGCTTGAGGGTATTGGCGCCGCTTCACATATAAATGGCTCAAATGGCTCTGAGCACTATGGGACTCAACTGCTGAGGTCATTAGTCCCCTAGAACTTAGAACTAGTTAAACCTAACTAACCTAAGGACATCACAAACATCCATGCCCGAGGCAGGATTCGAACCTGCGACCGTAGCGGTCTTGCGGTTCCAGACTGTAGCGCCTTTAACCGCTCACATATAATGCCTCATGTCGTCAGGAGGTACATACTGCATTAGAGGGGGAATTTGGGCAGTCGTGTCATGACGACAAACGATTTATCTTTGCGGAGACGGGCTGGAATTGAGACTGTCCCATTCTCACAATTTTCACTTGAGAGAGACTGGGCGTGTAGATGTGTATTTATTAGTAAATAATGCAGAATAACTAATGGTGGTCGAAGTAGGGCGGATAAAAAATGTATACTGGCGATGGCAAGAAAAGAGTTTCAGAGGGAGTTTGTTAACATCGAATATAGATTTAAGCTTCAGGATGTCAATTCTGAAAGTATTTGCATGGATTGTAGCCATGTATGAAAGTGAAACATGGACGATAGGTAATTTAGACAAGACGAGAATAAAAGCTTTTGAAACGTGGTGCTACAGAAGAATGTTGAAGATTAGATGAGTAGATCATGTTGATACGCCCGCTGACCGCGCTGGGAAAAACAGGTAATAGGATTGTGGAAAGGGCCGAAGGTTCAGGTCAGTTTCTTGTTCTAATTGCCATTTATTGTAATTTTATAACCTTTACAACCAAAGTGGAACATAGCCCGACCTTTACCGAATGCAACTCTTTAACAGCTGAAGGCCTCCAAACAAGAAGTCTTAACAAATCAACAAGATAAAAATCCAATTAAGATAGCAAAAGCAATATAAATAACAGCAAATATATGCAAAGTGCAATAGAAATGGCTGAGGACCACAATTAAATTTCAAAATTTTAGAATATATTACCGTAGACTTTTAAAGGCAGAAGGCCAGAATGTTTGACCTTGAAAGATAAATTTAAAAATTAATTTTGCAAAATTTTTAAGAAAATAACGAAAATAACGGTACGTATTGAATTTAAAGTAGCTAACAACATATAATTAAACAGCGGTGACACTCAGAAGCCTCCAGGGATGTCGGTCCGCCCTCGTTCAGTTAGGCGAGACAGGTGATGAGCCCAACTACACTTGATCCATCAGAACGCAACCAGGGGACAGCCACGGGCCGACCGACAAACGACTTACTGCCCGTCAATCAGTACATGAGAACTAAAACTGGAAGTGTTACAAGCGTGAGCCGGTCGGGGTGACCAAGCGGTTCTAGCCGCTACAGTCTGGAACCAAGCGACCGCTACGGTCGCCGGTTCGAATGCTGGCTCGGTCATGGATGTGTGTGGTGTCCTTAGGTTAGTTAGGTTTAAATAGTTCTAAGTTCTAGGGGACTGATGACCTCAGAAATTAAGTTCCATACTGCTCAGAGCCATTTGAACCATTTGTTACAAACGTGATAATCCACAAAGGAGTATGTATTAGCTGCCAAAATTACGCACCATGTTGGACAGCGACAACAGGTGACGAAAGATCACTGCCTGAATTTACGTCAGTGCCCAAGGCAGGTAACCAGAACACTAACGGCCACAAGACAGAAAATTCCACTGGTGCACTCAAATTATAGTCGACCGAAATAGTTAATTACACCGCATGGCGGCTAAATTTCAGCAGTAGAAACACTCGGTGTTGCTCACACGAAAACCTCCCCAAACCAAAACACCGAAACGAACCAGCACAACATGAATGGATGTGGCTTGGGTAGTTGAAACCACTACTCAACTTTGACGTCCTGGGTCAACACTGCGCAGGGGCTGCCAGCGGCCTCAGCCGACTGCACTGCGCGGAGATAACTTCCCTCGTCTGCAACAACCGACCGACTGCCTGCTGGTCTGTCCGTGACTGCTGCTCCGTTGCGACTACACTGTTGGTGCGTCTCCCACTCACTTCCAGACACATGACGGAAGAAATATTGGTTCGGACCCAACCATGCAGAAGAAACGCGCCAACTGGCTAACCGACATCCCTGCACCAGGAAAGGACAGAACCAAGTTCCACAAGATGGTAATCTACGGGGCCCAGAAGCGCTCAGGGAACCAGTTACCGTCGCCCCATGAGACAACCGACCTCTCAGAGCCAGTATGCAGACAACATTTAAAATAATTGTCAGTGGAAATGAAGGCAACTACACACACAACCTGACAATCACTGCACAGAGACCGGAACGATACCCAACAGTAACTAAGCACACACGAAGACAAATCGTGAGTCGATGCACACACTCACAGCCGACTCATGAACGATCGGCGAGCCAAAACGCGTCGTCCGGTAGGAAGACCGACCGACGATCCACAAAGACCGTGGCCCAGCTCAAGTGATGCGTGGCGGCAGTAGTGGACGAGCCATGTCGGCGCAGACCTTACTGCTGCTCCAACCAGACTTCGCTAGTGCCGCATTGCAAATCCCGTCTGGCAGGTCCGGACTGCGCTCCAGACACTTTCCAAGTGACTGGCAGAACCGAACTCGCTATGTGAACTCCGTACGACAGACAAAGACCGGGAAGTAACAGCAGATGAGCGAAGATACTACCAGAGGGGATATATTGATACGCGCTGCTAACGCCGCTCACGGTCAGGCAAAGCAGCAACTCAGTGACAGTAGTAGTTTAATTTAACGTAGGTTGGTGGAAGTACGTTAAAAACAGGGTGTAAAATACATGATGGCGGAAACACGAGCCATGCATGGTTTACAATTAACTAATGAGGAAGCTCTGAATAGAACTGGGGAGAAGAGAAATTTGTCGTACAACTTGACTAGAAGGAGGGATCGGTTGGTAGACAACATTCGGAGGCATCAAGAGATTACCAATTTAGTACTGGAGGGAAGTGTGGGGGGCTATGATCAGACAAGAGATGAAAAGCAGTAAGCTGATTCAGAAGGATGTAGATTGCAGTAGTCAGTCGGAGATGAAGAGGACTGCACAGGATAGAGTAGCATGGAGAGCTGCATCAAACCAGTCTTTGGACTGTAGACCACTACAGCAACAATGCAGCATAGTCGGATGAACCAGTTGTCATTGGTCTAGGACTGAGTGTAAGTGCCGCGCGGGATTAGCCGAGCGGTCTCTGGCACTGCAGTCATGGACTGTGTAGCTGGTCCCGGCGGAGGCTGGAGTCCTCCGTTGGGCATGGGTGCGTATGTTTGTCCTTAGGATAATTTAGGTTAAGTGGTGTGCAAGCTTAGGGACCGATGACCTTAGCAGTTAATTCTGATAAGTTTTCACAGACCTTTGAACATTTTATTTAGTTTGAGTGAATGACTGCACATTATGTCCTTGTGCATGCGTCTGTGTCTGTGTCTGTGTGTGTGTGTGTAATCTTTATTTATTGTGCGTACTATGTGCATAAGTGCACACTATATATACACATTTTTATACTGAATATATTTGTGTGTGTGTGCGTGTTTTTTCTTCATCTACTGTTGCTAGTACCCATTTCTCATAAATGTGTATAGAAATGATCAATACAATTCGAAAAATAATGACGACTGTAACAGAAACTGACAAAAAATGGGAACTGTAGTATATACATTCTTGTCTCTAGAAGTTTTTAGTGTATAAATGTACCTTACAGTGCGCTTAATGTATATAAATCATCAGAAACAGTATTTAAATGGTTCAAATGGCTCTGAGCACTATGGAACTTAACATCTGTGGTCATCAGTCCCCTAGAACTTAGAACTAATTAAATGTAACTAACCTAAGGACATCACACACATCCATGCCCGAGGCAAGATTCGAACCTGCGACCGTAGCGGTCGCGCGGTTCCAGACTGAAGCGCCTAGAACCGCTCGTCCACCACGGCCGGCAGAAACAGTATTAATCATTATAAAATATATTTGTAAATAAAATCGTAATGTGCTACAAAATTTCAATAAACAATAATAATAATGGTATTTCAAGAAATTGTAAATGATAGACCATAGATTAATTTCTTACATCGGTGGTATTATTTTCATATGGACCTAACCCTCTCATTACAGAGTACAGCTAAACTATAGACAGGAAAATTATTGTTAAAAATCATTCAGAGCTTAATTTGTTTATAAAAAACCTGATCATCCCCTTGTGGTGCACAGAGCAAGACTGATGTTGCTTACACAATTGCTCTAGCTATAAAGTATAAGGATAGGGGTGAGGAGCTTGAATCTTATTGGTCCTGGTGTGAGGTGTCATGAAGGGGTATGTGGTCATGCTGAGTAACCTGATACTCAAGGTCAAGGCCATGTACTCGTAGTATCAGCAGTGCATCAGGTGCACAGGCAGGTCTGCTGCTGGAGGTTAGTGATGTGAGGAGTGGCAGCAGGATGAAACAACTTTGAATATAAACTCACCCAGTTGTGTCAGCTGCAGCGTGGTACCGGATGTGTAATACATCTCATCTGTTGCCTTTAAAATGGGGTCATGATCATTCAGAACTCTCACCAGGTAGCTACTACTTATAAGTTACAGCATTATTATCACACCATAAGTGATGCATAACCCAGCTTTTACTTGACCCAGAACCAGCCGTGCTATCCTAGTGACGTACATGCAGAAATTATCATCTTCTTTCAGACTCTGAGAAAGGTTTAATGCGAAGCGTATGGGAGTACAGTACAAGGTTGTAGCACAAGTACTATTCAGAATGAGTGATGATGCATTGGATTCAAACAACACTGTGGCAAAAAGGGCAGTCTCATATTGTTCGGAAGAACTGCCCTGGGAGAATCTTGTAGAATTTTCAGAAGAATGCACTAACGAAAATGGGCGAAATACGGGTAGATGTTACTGGCAGAATGTTACTACAAACCACCGGGAACGTATTACTGGACAGAGTTAAAAACTCAAGTTATCCTGTGTGGCTTACCACTCACACCATAACACAGGTAGCTCAGAATTACATGCAAAAGGGCCAAAATCTACTAGAACACCGAGTGAAATTCTGAAGCGCTCAGCAAGTAGACTTATTTCTGTTTGCAGTAATCAGATGGATGTCAATGTGTCCCTAGATAGCATGAGGCGAAGACACAGTAAGCAACAATTCTCGGATTAATACCTCTAATAATCCTCACGCCCCATTCACGACAATAGTCTTATACATTCAGGCCCCAGGAGTAGACAACATTCCATTAGGACTCCTGATGGCCTTGGGAGAGCCAGTCATGACAAAACTCTACCATCTGGTGAGCAAGATGTATGAGACAGGCGAAATATCCTCAGCCTTTAAGAAGAATATAATAATTCCAATCCCAAAGAAAGCAGGCGTTGACAGATGTGAAAATTACAGAACTATCAGTTTAATAAGTCACAGCTGCAAAATACTAACGCGAATTCTTTACAGACGAATGGAAAAACTGGTAGAAGCGGACTTCGGGGAAGATCAGTTTGGATTCCGTAGAAATGTTGGAACACGTGAGGCAATACTAACCCTACGACTTATCTTAGAAGAAAGATTTATAAAAAGCAAACCTACGTTTCTAGCATTTGTAGACTTAGAGAAAGCTTTTGACAATGTTAACTGGAATACTCTCTTTCAAATTCAGAAGGTGGCAGGGGTAAAATACAGGGAGCGAAAGGCTATTTACAATTTGTACAGAAACCAGATGGCAGTTATAAGAGTCGCGGGGCATGAAAGGGAAGCAGTGGTTGGGAAAGGACTGAGACAAGATTGTAGCCTCTCCCCGATGTTATTCAATCTGTGTATTGAGCAAGCAGTAAAGGAAACTAAAGAAAAATTCGGAGTAGGTATTAAAATTCATGGAGAATATGTAAAAATTTTGAGGTTCGCCAATGACATAGTAATTCTGTCAGAGACAGCAAAGGACTTGGAAGAGCAGTTGAACGGAATGGACAGTGTCTTGAAAGGAGGGTATAAGATGAACATCAACAAAAGCAAAACAAGGATAATGGAATGTAGTCAAATTAAATCGGGTGATGCTGAGGGAATTAGATTAGGAAATGACACACTTAAAGTAGTAAAGGAGTTTTGCTATTTAGGGAGTAAAATAACTGATGATGGTCGAAGTAGAGAGGATACAAAATGTAGACTGGCAATGGCAAGGAAAGCGTTTCTCAAGAAGAGAAATTTGTTAACATCGAGTATAGATTTAAATGTCAGGAAGTCGTTTCTGAAAGTATTTGTATGGAAGTGAAACATGGACGATAACTAGTTTGGACAAGAAGAGAATAGAAGCTTTCGAAATGTGGTGCTACAGAAGAATGCTGAAGATAAGGTGGGTAGATCACGTAACTAATGAAGAGGTATTGAATAGGATTGGGGAGAAGAGAAGTTTGTGGCTCAACTTGAATAGAAGAAGGGATCGGTTTTTAGGACATGTTGTGAGGCATCAAGGGATCAAAATTTAGCATTGGAGGGCAGCGTGGAGGGTAAAAATCGTAGAGGGAGACCAAGAGATGAATACACTAAGCAGATTCAGAAGGATGTAGGTTGCAGTAGGTACTGGGAGATGAAGAAGCTTGCACAAGCTAGAGTAGCATGGAGAGCTGCATCAAACCAGTCTCAGGACTGAAGACCACAACAACAACAACAACATTCAGTTTTGGGGCAAGATATATGGTTTCATCATGATGTTATGCGGGTACGATGCTATTACAGTAGTCGAAGGACACTAAGTGTCACCACTCGTGATGCCACAAGTGGTGACACTCGCTACCAGTGGTTTTACGAACCAAGCAACTTGCGTCGCCACTTTTTAATAATTCCTCACATCCGAACAGGAAACAGTTACTCTCCTATTAAGAAAAGAAAGCCGAAGGTTAGAAAAGTCAGTAATCTTCCAATGTCATTCAATAATTAAAGAGACAAATTGGTCTGAAGGAAAAAGCGTTAGTTTTTCAGAACAATACTTTTTCTACTTTTCAATATTGTCCCCTTGAACATTTATGCGGGATACAAGCTTTTTTATTCCAGCTGCAAAGAACTCTTTATCTTGATGTTTGAACCATTTTCCCATAAATGTTACCACGTCGTGGTTGTCCTGGATCTTCTTCCCACGTAATGCCTCCTGCAGAGAACCAAGCAAATGGAAATCACTAGGCGTTAAATCAGGATCCTTACAGGACTTCATTCGAAGGATGTAGACTGTATCATTGATCTTTCGCCGTCTTGTGTCGGGGTCGAAATCTTCGTAAGTGACATCAGACAACTGTCTTACAAGCTTATAAGGTCCAAAGTAGCGCCTGAAGAGCTTCTCAGAGCGACCAACTTTCCGAACGGAATTGAAGATCCAGACGAGGTCACCAGGCTGGTAAACAACACGGTGGTGGCTCACGTCGTGCCTTCGGTGACCATTTTCTCGAGCCTGCAGCGTGCGGAGGCGAGCTAACTGCCGAGCTTCCTCTGATCTGGTTAAAACCTGGCCGATGTAGTCGTCATCCACGTCATCAGGATGTAACGGAAACACAGTGTCCATCGTCGTCGTCTTCTCACGCCCAAGCATCAGGAGAGATGGCGTAAATGTTATGGTGTTTTGTTTGGCGGTGTTGTAGGCAAACGTCCCGAAAGGTAGCACCTCATCCCAGTTGCTTTGCCCAACGTTGACGAACATTGATATCACGTCGGCCAAGGTCTTATTAAGGCGTTCAATAAGCCCGTTAGTTTGCGGATGGTAGGCAGTCGCCACGTGATGAGTAATGTTGCACCGACGGTTTATCTCTGTCTCACTATTCGACTGCAAAACTTTCCCTCGATCCGTAATTATTGACTTTGGGTAGTTGTGTTTTAATACAATGTCTTCCACGATGAAATTGGCTACGTCGGATGCCTCGGCTGTTCTACGGCTTTTGTAATGGCATAGCGTGACAGATAATCAGTGCAAACAATAATCCATCTATTGCCACTAGCAGACGTTAGAAATCGTTCGAGGAGGTCAATCCCAACAAGCTGGGAAGGCGTTTCGGCATGTAGAACTGGTATGATTCGGCCAGTTGGTTTCTGAGGAACAACCTTTCTCCTCTGGCACTCTCTACATTGTGACGGACACTCCTAAATATAACTGGCCAGAAAAATTTCTTGCGGATTCTATCGTATGCCGTAATAAATCCGAAATGTCCGGCCTCAGGTATTTCATAGGATTTCTGTGGAACGTCTAAGCGCATGTGTTTAGGTATCACTGGTAGCTACCTCTTTCCATATGGATCAAAGTTTTTCTTGCTAAGTAATCCATTAACTACCTTAAATTGTCCTTTCACATCGTCTGACCGATTTTAGGCAAGCCTAATTTGAGATATCTTGGCGTCCTTCTGCTGTTCAGCAGAGAGATCCAGGAGTGCACCGAGACAGTCACTACCTTCATTAAAGCCTTGATGGTCATACACAGGGTTTCTTGAGAGACAGTCGGCATCTTGGTGTTTTCGCCCACTTTTGTACACTGTGGTAATGTCATACTCATGAAGACGTATAGCTCACCTGGCGAGTCGTCCTGTTGGATACTTAAGAGCTGTCAACCAACAAAGTGAATGATGGTCTGTAACAACTATGAATGTCCTTTCATATATATACTGTCGAAATTTGCACATGGCCCAGATCACAGCAAGACATTCTCTTTCTGTTGTTCGGTCGTTTCTCTGGGCTTTTGTAAGTGTCTTAGAAGCATAGGCTTTAGCCTTCTCTTTTCCTTCCGAAATTTTCACCAGAACAGCACCGATCCCATGCCAACTAGCATCTGTGTGTAGTTCTGTAGGTGCTTTCTCATCATGCAGACCAAGTACAGGGTCTGTCGTCAGAACTTTTCGCAACACAACGAAAGAATCTTGTTGAGAATCTTGTTCGGCTTTTAACATCTCCTGGAGTGGCCTGGCTTTGATACAAAAGTTTAATAAGAACATAATCCGAAGATGCTTCTCACATCTCTAATACATTTAGGAATTGGAAATTCCGTTATAGATCTCACATTTTCTGGGTATGGCCGCACACCTTCGTTTGACACAAGGTATCACTTTACTGGATTAAGTTTCAGTCCGCCTTGTTGGAGACACTGAAGAACGGCTCTCAGTCTTTTTATGTTCCCATCAAATGTCTCTGAGAACACTATAGTATCATCTAAATAACAAAGACAAATAGTCCAGGTGACTTAGAATATTATCCGTCATCCGTTCAAAAGTTGCTGGTATATTACACAAACGAAATGGCATTCAGTACCTTAAACTCACACAGGCCCTCGGGGGTTATGAATGCAGTTTTCTCACGATCAGTCTCAACTACGTCGGTTTCCCAGTATCCCGAGTACATGTCCATAGTAGAGAAAAACTTAGCCCCCTTGAGACAATCCAGTGTATCGTCAATTCATGGAAGAGCGTAAACGTTCTTTTTAGTTATCTTATTAAGCTTGCTGTAACCAAACAAAAGCGCAAACTGCTATCCTTATTCCTGAAGAGAACCACTGGTGACGACCAAGGGCTCTGCGAAGGCTGAATGACGTCATTCATCATCATTTTTTCTTCCTCGTCGCGAATTACTCGACGTTCCGTTGCTGACAAACGGTATGCTTTCTGACTTATTGGCTGACGGTCTCCAGTGCTAATCCGGTGCTTCACTGTCGATTTGTCTAATTTGCTCTTCCCCTGTGGATTGAAGCATTCAGAGAACTCTTGAAGAATTGCTAGTAGCTTCTTGTGTTGTTCCTTAGTGGGATCTGGTGATTGACGAGCTAGAAGATCTTGTCTCGTAGTGGTAGCGCTAATTTCGCCCAGAGACTCGGCATCGGAGGTTACTATGACGTTCAGCTGTTCTGCAATTAACGGATCCGCTTTTGCTATGCACATGCGTCTTGGAAGGATCTGCGGTTCTCGGCAACAGTTAATTATCCACAGTTCACTGAATCCGCCCTTAAACGAGACGACAGAGGCTGGGATGACCAACTTATTCTTCAGTGGTCTACAAGATCCATGGGTTGACGCAAGGCATGGCACGTGACAGTTACCTTTCTAGCGCTGACTGCAGGAATGATCACTTCATCCGGCACACATAGTCCCCACACACTCGGATGCGCATTTTGCTGTCCACAGTATCTCATTTCGTCTACCCTAATCTTCAAGCGACCACAATCTATAATTGCCTGAGAAGCTTTCAAAAAGCCCCATCCGACAATGACTACACTCTTGTAAGACGATAAATTCTAAGGGCTGTGTATAGCCACTTATACTCACACGAATGACACATTTTCCTGTAGGTTTTACATATTTCCCATTAGCCACCTTCAGCAGAGATGTTTTGCTGTCGACGAATACGGTTTTATGCAACTGGCGACGGTACTTCTCCGAAATGACTGAATATGATGCTCCGGAGTCCACAAGACCTTGGTTGGTGGACCATCCATGAGGATATCGACGTAGTTTCCTATCATTTTATGTAATGATAGACGGCGGAGGATTTTTCTCTTCGGTGGCCTCACATCCAAGGAGGGTGGCACCCTTTAGTTTTCCAGGTTGCGGCGGCTAGGTGATCGGCTCGAGCTTCTAAATGTCGATGGAGACCTTAATCGGCGTGTTGGGGAGCGTCCTCTCCAGCGGTTAGCTTGAGGCGATGGTGACCTGCGTGTCCTGCACTCACATCTTCTTCTTTATCTTCGTCGTCCCGGAATTAGTGTCGGCTAAGATCGGACTACTGTCTTCTGGAGCTGGCATCATCAAATATCCGCCGCCTTTCTCGACAATAGCGCATCACATGCCCCAGTCGTCCGCAGTAGAAACATACTGGTTGGTTATCCTGGGTTCTCCAGACGTCTGTCTTCCTTGGTACCGAAACAAGTTCCTCATGCGGCATTGTAGGAACGTAACGTCGCTTGGATCTCGACTTTTTTACCCTTTTAAAGGGAAATGGAGGACGAGCGATTGGGTTCAATGTCTGATCCTCTTCCTCCATTATGACCTCTCAAAGGGTTCGGTTTTTTGCTCGTCGTGCAATCCAAGTGCCTTCTGAACTTCCTCTCTCACTATCTGACGAATACCACTTGTGAAACTAGTTTCTTCCTCTATCACAGACATCGATACGACGTTTGGAAACCGTTCAAACTTCTTGCGAATAATTATTTTATGATGCATTGTCTCGATATATTGGCACCATTCTATAAAGTCGTCTGCTGATGAAACCCCTTCACGAGCGGGGCTTGATACATGCCCCTTAGCAACACCCTTCATTAGATGTGCAACATTATCTTCCACCTTCATTCTAGTATCCAATATTTTATGCAATTCCAAGACATCTTGAATGTAGAATGCTGTCGTTTCACCTGGACGCTGTGCCCTGCACTTTAATTTATCTTCAGCCTTGCACTTCTGTCGTTGTGTGTCGCCGTAATACTTGCGCAGTTCCGCCTGAAATACTTCCCAGCTTGTAAACTTCTCCTTGTTGTTCTCATACCATTGGTTGGCAGTGCCCTCCAAGTAAAAAAAAAAAAAATAATTTAGCTAAAACACGGTGTCATCCAATTCGTCAAATCTGGCTATATGCTCATTTACCTGCAGCCACTTGTTTGGAACTTAGCCATCGTCACCAGAGAACCCGGAAGGATGTCTCATGTTGTGGCACACAGTTGCTGTCATCGTAACATCCACTTTTTCTTCTGTCTCCGACAGATTGCGATCTGCTGAATATGGCTCGAACTCGGGTTTCTCGTCACGTAAATGCCGGCTCTGTCGTAGCCTGATGGCAGCCACTGTGTCGTCGATAATGCACGCTATCACAAGTTCCAACACCCAGCGTCTCCACCAGTATAATGTGAAGTAGAAGAAGGTGTAATTACATGAATGACGAACACTAACTTCAGTTATCGAAGGATTATTCAGCACTTGTACATACAGAAGCGCGGAGCGAACTGCCACCGGCCATTACACATACGGTATATATACAGCTACAGAACATTCCAGTACAATGATTCTCGACATCTGTAGATACTTCCAGAATGTACTCGAACCGAACATAGAAATTAAAATTTTAGAGTTCAGGTGAGTTTTCAACTCACGCCCCTCCATGCAACAGTCTAGTAATCATAACCGCTACACTACGGCGACTGTGGTGCTCAGCTTCTTCTGCGACAATATCAACAGCAGCAGAAAATGGTGTAACTGGAGTAGTATTCGTTGTCCAGAGGGAAGCAGGACAGAGAATGTGTTACGGTGAAATGTTAAGTAATAGGGTTGTTCACATCAGATTGGACAGAAAACCAATGCCGACAACGATCGTTCATGTGTACATGCCGATGTCGCAAGCTGATTATGAAGAAATACAGACAGTATAAGGGAATCTTGAACAGGAAATTCAGTAATTAAAAGAATATAAAAATGTAATAGTCATGGGGAACTGGAAAGCGTTTACAGGGGAAAGAGTAGAACAAAGGGCTACAGGAGAATATGGGCTTGGTAGTAGAAATGAGAGAGAAGAAAGACCAACTGAGTTCTGTAATAATTTTCAGCTATTAATAGCGAACACTCTGTTCAAGAATAACTAGAGGAGAAGGTGTACTTGTAAAAAACCGGAAGATACTGCAAGATTTCAGTTAGATTGTATCATGGCCAGGCAGAGTGTATTGCGGATTCAGATACTGGTTGATAAGGCAGAAAATGGTGTAACTGGAGTAGTATTCGTTGTCCAGAGGGAAGCAGGACAGAGAATGTGTTACGGTGAAATGTTAAGTAATAGGGTTGTTCACATCAGATTGGACAGAAAACCAATGCCGACAACGATCGTTCATGTGTACATGCCGATGTCGCAAGCTGATTATGAAGAAATACAGACAGTATAAGGGAATCTTGAACAGGAAATTCAGTAATTAAAAGAATATAAAAATGTAATAGTCATGGGGAACTGGAAAGCGTTTACAGGGGAAAGAGTAGAACAAAGGGCTACAGGAGAATATGGGCTTGGTAGTAGAAATGAGAGAGAAGAAAGACCAACTGAGTTCTGTAATAATTTTCAGCTATTAATAGCGAACACTCTGTTCAAGAATAACTAGAGGAGAAGGTGTACTTGTAAAAAACCGGAAGATACTGCAAGATTTCAGTTAGATTGTATCATGGCCAGGCAGAGTGTATTGCGGATTCAGATACTGGTTGATAAGGCATGCCCAGGAGCATACATAGACTCAGTCACAATTTAGTTGTGATGAACAGTAAGCTGAAGTACTAAACAATAAAGAGATACGCTTGAAGCTCTCTGGGGCTACGTATATGGCGATAAGGAATAGCTCACTAGGCAGTGCAGTTGAAGAAGAGTGGACATCTTTAAAAAGGGCAGTCTAGGTAGAAAGAAAAACATAAGTACAAAAAAGATAGCGGCGAAGAAACCATGGATAACAGACGAAATACTTCAACTGATCGATCAAAGAAAGGAGTGCAAAAATATTCATGGAAAATCGTGAATACAGAAGTACAAGTAAATCAGGGATGAAATAAATATGAAATTCATGGAAGCTGAGGCGAAATTGTTGCATGATAAATGCGAAGAATTGGAAGTCGAAACGATGGTCATGAGGAGTGACTCAACATATAAGAAAGTGGAACCAATCTTAGACGAAATTAAAAGGAAGGCTGCTAATATTAGTGGTGCAACAAGAATTCCAGTTAATGCAGAGGAGAGAGCGGGTAAGTGGAAAGAGTACACTGAAGGACTCTATGAGGAGGGGGGGGGGGGGGGGGGGGAAGACTTGCCTGATGACGTAGTAGAGGAAGAAACAGGTGTCTATATAAAAGAGATGCGGCATCCTGTACTAGAATCTGAATTTGAAAAGCTTTAGAAGACTTAAGATCGAATAATGTAGAAGGGATAGATAACATTCCAGCATAATTTGTAAGGTCAGCGCACGTTGGTGTGTGGGATGCATCTGTCTGGCGATACACCATCTGACTTTCACAATTCCCTAGAATGCAAGAGTCAGGAAGTGCGACAACTGTCACACAAACAGCTTAATAGCTCATACATCGAATCTGCTGAAAAGAATAATTTATAGAAGAGTGGAAAGGAAAATTGAGGATGTGTTAGATGAGGATCAGTTTGGCTTGAGGGAAGCTAAAGGTCCCAGACAATCAGTTCTGACGTTTCGGTTGATGATCGAGGCATGACGAAAGAAATACCAAGACACGATCATAGGATTTGTCGACCAGGAGAAAATGTTCGACAGTATCAGACGTTGCAAGATGTTCGGAAATCTAAGAAAAACAGGGGCAAGCTCTAGGGAAAGAGGGGCATATACGGTGTGTACTTGAGCCAAAAGGGACAAAAGGGAACAAAAGAGTAGACCTTTAAGAACGAAGTGCTTCGTTTAAAAAGGGCGTAAGCAAAGGTTTAGTCTCTCACCCCTGCTGTACAATCTATACGTCGAAGAAGCGACAAAGGAAATAGAAAAGTTCAAAAATGGAATTGTGATTCAAGGTGGAAGGATATCAATGCTAAGATCCTCTGATGATGTTGCTGTCTTCAGTGAAAGTGAAGAATTACAGGATTTTCTGAATGGAACGAACAGTCCAATAGCACAGAATATCAGCTAAGTATAAATCGCAGAAAGACGGAAGTAACTCAGAGTAGCAGAATTGATAACAGAGAGAAACTTACCAGATTCGTGATCAAGAAGTAGACGAAGTTATGGAACTCTGCTCTCTAGGCAGCAAAGTAACCCATGACGGACAGAGCAAGGAGAGAATAAAAAGCAGACTAGCACCGACGAAAAGGACATTCCTGGTCAAGAGATGTCTACTGATATCAAACATTGGTCTTAATTTGAGGAATACATTTTTGAGAAAGTACGTTTGGAGCTCATATTTGTATGGTCGTGAATCACGGACTGTGGAAAACCGGAAAAGAAGAGAATCGAAGCAGTTGAGATGTGTTACTAGAGAAGAATGTTGAAATTAGACAGACGATAAGAAATGGCTAGGAAAGGAATATATAGAAAACACTGAGAACCAGAAGGGACAAGATGATACAACATCTGTTAAGACAACAAGGAATAAGGTCTATGGTGCTAAAGAAAGCTTAGAGGGTAGAAACTGTAGAGGAAGACCAAGATTGCAGTGTATCCAGCAAATAACTGAGGACATACACTACTGGCCATTAAAATTTCTACACCACAAAGATGACGTGCTAAAGACGCGAAATTTAACCGACAGGAAGGAAATACTGTGATTTGCAAATGATTAGCTTTTAAGAGCATACACACAAGGTTGGCGCCGGTGGCGACATCTACAGCGTGCTGACATGAGGAAAGTTTCCAACCGATTTCTCATACACAAACAGCAGTTGACCGGCGTTGCCTGGTGAAACGTTGTTGTGATGCCTCGTGTGAGGAGGAGAAATGCGTACCACCACGTTTCCGACGTTGATAGAGGTCGGATTGTAGCCTATCGCGATTGCGGTTTATCGTTGGTCGAGATCCATTGACTGTTCGCAGAATATGGAATCGGTGGGTTCCGGAGGGTAATATGTAACGCCATGCTGGATCCCAACGGCATCGTATCACTAGCAGTTGAGATGACAGGCATCTTATCCGCATGACTGTAACGGATGGTGCAGCCATGTCATGATCCCTGAGTCAACAGACGGGGACATTTGCAAGACAACAACCATCCGCACGAACAGTTCGACGACGTTTGCAGCAACATGGACTGTCAACTCGGAGACCATGTTGCGGTTACCCGTGACGCTGCATCACAAAAAGGAGCGCATGCGATGGTGTACTCAACGAAGAACCTGGGTGCATGAAACGTCATTTTTTCGGATGAATCCAGGTTCTGTTTGCAGCATCATGATGTTTTGAGACATCGCGGCGAACGCACATTGGAAGCGTTTATTCGTTATCACCCGGCGTGATGGTATGGGGTGCCTTTGGTTACACGTCTCGGTCACCTCTTGTTCGCATTGACGACACTTTGAACAGTGGACGTTACATTTCAGATGTGTTACGACACGTGGCTCTACCCTTCATTCGATCCCTGCGAAACCCTCCATTTCAGCAGGATAATGCTCGACCGCATGTTGCAGGTCCTGTACGGGCCTTTCTGGATACAGAAAATGTTCAAGTGCTGCCCTGGCCAGCACATTCTCCAGACCTCTCACCAATTAAAAACGTCTAGTCAATGGTGACCGAGCAACTGGCTCATCACAATACGCCAGTCACTACTCTTGATGAACTGTGGTATCGTGTTGAAGCTGCATGGGCAGCTGTACCTGTACACGACATCCAAGCTCTGTTTGACTCAATGCCACCCTCAAGGCCGTTATTACGGCCAGAGGTGGTTGTTCTGGGTATTGATTTCTCAGGATCTATGCACCTTAATTGCGTGAAAATGCAATCACATGTCAGTTCTAGTCTAATATATTCGTCCAATGAATACCCGTTTATCATCTGCATTTCTTCTTGGTGTAGCAAGTTTAATCGCCAGTAGTGTAGGTTCCAAGTGCTACTCTGAAATGAAGAGGTTGTGTCAGGAGAGAAATTTCTGGCGGGCCGCATCAGATCAGTGAGAAGATTGATGTCTCAAAGAAAAAGTACTGTGTTCACACAACAAATAAAATTTCATCATTTTCTACACTTCCTGATATTACAAATTTAATTCCTTTTATATTGGCACAAAATAAGAAAAACATCACATAGAAACACAAAGAGAAAAAAGAAAAAAGAGAACAAAAAAGAAAAAATTGTTTATAAAAATTGTTTATATGTATCTAGAGCATATCAGATCGTTAATATATCAATGGATAATGCCAGGGTCAGTTTTAGGACCGATCGATATAAGTCGGGGACACGGGAGTCAGACTCGGCAGAACCGTGCGTTTTCTGTACACGCCGAATTTTAACCCAAGGGCTACTATGCTAAAGCGACGAAGCGCCAGTTTTGCACAAATTGTGCTTTCCACTTCGTTCGGTGATATGTGAAAGTGACTTTTACATAATAAAAAGGATACCTTCAACGATGGATGATTTGTGTGCTACGAAGGACAATAGATGGCATGAGAGTTAGCTGTCTTCACTTTTCTGGCTAAATGGAGTAACTGGAGAATGTATTAGTCGGCTACACTGGAGGTAGAGATTGTACACTTCCGCTTCCTCCTGCCGTTTGGTAGCATGTCATTTGCATGTCTTCAGTGACAGTACAATGGATAGTGAAAACAGTATGAATAATTCAGCAAGGAGAAAACGACATTTTGTCTATGGAGTGTGTGATTGATTATACTGAAAAAATTTTTTTGTTTGTTTATAGACGCAATCAAATGTTTATGACACGGTCAAACCGGTTTCGACCATACAATGACCATCTACAGATTCTAAAGGCGGCGTACCCTGAACACAGGTCTATGCGTTGACAAACAAACAAACAAATTTTTGCAATTCAGCAAGAGTAAGCGACTGAAAAACTGGTAAGTCTGAAGGAAAGAGTGAGGAAATATGGGGAACCATTTGGTTTCTGATGAAATAGTGACCACCACAGCAACAACTCGCCATAAGCAACCATTTAAAGTTGTTCAGTTGAGAGACAGTTATTTTACAGAATTTCAGCAATCAGCTGATACGTTTATTGACATAACTAGGGTAATACAAGCTCCACCTTACGGATTAAATCCTCCACGGCTGGAGTAATTCAGATACAAAAGGCAATTGGTGATAGAGGGTTGGAAAAAGGTAAGAGTGTTGAAAGCTGGGTGATGGCGTGAAGATTTTAAAACTTTCATATTTAGAGAAGTAAGATTTGCAAAATGGTTGTGTTTAGAGAACAAGACACCTAGAAAATCTATTGGAATACGTACTTGAGGTGCAAAAACAGTCTTACAGTGCATTTCAACTGGTCTAAATGATTACTGGGGGCAAAAATATTGGAAAACTTGTTTGGTGGACTTATCCAATTTAGCATTAATTGCAATTGTAACTAGCTTTCCTGAAGTCAGTGACCAAGTGTTATTGTTGAGTTAGTTCATACTGATGTTCACGTTAGCCGGCTGTTGTAACTGAGCGGTTCTAGGCGCTTCAGTCCGGAACCACACTGCTGCAACGGTCGCAGGTTCGAATACTGCCTCGGGCATGGATGTGTGTGCTGACCTTATGTTAGTTAGATTTAAGTATTTCTAAGTCTAGGGGACTGATGACCTCAGATGTTATATTCCATAGTGCTCAGAGCCATTTGAACCATTTTTATGTTCATGTTATTAAAGTTCATTTTGGACAACCTAGAAAGCACATTTTGTTACTTAGCTCCTTCCGCTTGATACTCCTTCATTCAGCAGCGGTCGCTTGGGGCGCGTTTCTGGGAGGGGCGTCCACGTGCAAGATCTGTATATAGTGTGCAACGCAATTATCAGTGAAACTTGACATTACGTTAGTATACGAGGGAAAATGAATGAAAGGGTAGGCACCAAGTAACAATTTGCTTGTGTGGCAAAATTTTATCGAACTGGTGGTGGGTAATTCTGAGAAGAGGAGTGAAATTGGAATAACACTTGAAATCTGTAACAGATTTGTTAGCAGGGTTCTTAGAAGCTGTTGAACTTCTGAAGAAGAATTCGCGTGTAAGAAGTTGGTGCGACCAGTTATAGAGTACTGCTCAAGCGTTTTCGAGTAGTCGTCAGTTGGGCATGATAACAGACGTCGGACGCGTTCCCAGGATCGCGGCTGGAACTGTTACAGGTCGATACAGATTACTGGATTCCTTAATTAAGCTGTTTGACGGTTTTGACCAAATTTCCTACTATTTGTTGGCCTCCATATTGTTACACAAGAAGAAGGTCACTAGTTTCCATCCAATCTTACATTGGGTACTCCAGGTTTCATAAGATGAACAAATGGATTTCTCCAATACTATCACAATTAACGTTGACTCTTTGGCTGTACCACTGCGTTCCGGACATTGTCAGTCTGCTCATGAAACTGATTCGTTCACTAACCTTTGCGATTGATTTGGCTTGAGTATGTGTTCTACACATTTAATGAACACATGTCCTCTTCCCATTCTCTGTGTCCCTCTTTAACTCCCTTCATTTGTCCTCATCGTCCCCTTTTATTGCCAACTTCCTCCACCCACTGTCTCTCAGCATATATTCCTCCCCCCACCCTATGCCCATATATATTCCTCCCCCCTCTCTTTCCATCTCCACCTCCCGCACTTTCCTTGACACCTACCCACTACACCACAAGAGACCTCCCACCTCCATCTTTCATCGCCCCATCTACCCATTCCATTTCCCCTTCCCCTCACTCTGCCCATCTCCTCCCCTGTCCATCTCATCCTGTCCCTAGCCATCTTCATTAGCAGATGTAGCCCATGCAGTGCAGTTCAGTAAAGCAGGCCAATTCGGCTCCGTTAGTATTTATGTTGTGCAGACAGGCTACACATCTAGGGATGCCCTTGATGTACAGGCCGCCATGCTAAGGAGGTCGATAAGGCAGGCCAACAACGCGATCCAGCGCAGCCTATATTTTTGGACCTGGAAGGCCGTTCTTGCAGTTACATGTTGGATGACATGCTAAGTGGGTTGATTTGACAGGCTGAGACTGTTCTCACGCAACATGCCTGTCGTGTGGGGCACTCTACAGGCCAGGGGCTGAAAGAAGCACTTTTTTGCCGGTATGTACACTCCTACTGGAGCTAGGAGATTATAAACCCCACAGCGCTGAAACTCATGTCGCCCGCTGTTTCCGTGAAACATTTGGTTGATATCGATCCAGGGGTGTGGGACACGCACTCGTACACACATATGCTCCGCTTTATATACGTAACGAACTGTATAATCAAACAAATGTTCAAATGTGTGTGAATTCCTAAAGTACCAAACTGCCGAGTTCATCGATCCCTAGACTTACACACTACTTAAACTAACCTGAACTATCTTATGTTAAGAACAACAACCTCCTGCGTGAGTGACCGCCCAACCCGTGACATGGCACCTCAAACCCCGCTATAATTAAACAATCTAGCTATTAGATAGAGAAGAAAACAATAAATTAGTATCCAAATAAAGCAGATATTTCTTGAACAAGGATTAGTTTGTTTACTAAAGCATGCGATTGTTGACAATAAAAATATTAATGAACTATGCAAGTAATTAAGGAGAGACCAACATTGTACAGGACCTCCTACGTCCCCATCAAAAGCACTTACTAATGTGTTATCTCAAGTGATTATCATTCATTGGGTCGCCATAGATAGCTGAAAAGTCACATGCCACTATTGAGAAATTTTATTTCTTCCAAAAGAGCGTTAAATGTTGAATATTACGGTCTGAATATGAGCTATTTTGAAAAAAATGTGTTGAAGGCATCAAATAATAGAATTCTGAAATACTGCAGCAATAGCTACTTGTAGCTTTTGTTGGAGCAAAAGTAAAGGGCGATTAGTAAATTGCTTCTTTTTTTTGTGAAGGAAAGTCATCCTTTAACGTATTGCAGACTTAGGGTGATATGGTAAAACCTTACGTCAAGTACTGTTGCAGTCAACTGTGGAATCATGGCCAGAAGCAAGCGAATATTCTTCGATAGACGACTTAGACAATACGAATGTGCAGACATCCAGGAGTACTGTAGCAGTGACCGCTCATGTCAGGATTTTTAGTGAGCATGGAAGCTGAACAGTTGATGTTGTGACACTGCACGTGCAGCAGATTGGGCTCGGAGCTGGTGTGGTTGTCTATCATCAAGGCGACTGTGAAACAGCATTGTATGGGAGCAAATTTATTTCTTGCCAGGCATTACAGTGTGGACTGTTTTCTCCAATTTGCAATCACAGCCACTCACTACAGGTAGGCCCAAGCTTGTCCACATCTCCTCACTATATCAGCGGTGACCAAACAGCAATGTTAGGTTGTAGCAACTGAGTTCCAGTACAGGCAGCTGGCTGAGGGCTCAGAGACAAAGTCTTCTGTCGGCAGCAGACAGCACCACTTGCCAACCAAGTTATTGTGTAACTAGTGAGGAAGAGGTGCTGGCGAAATGACCATACACTGAGATTCACTCTTCTGAAATGGTAGCATCTGAGCTGTACATAACGTCATCATGACAGGTCGTTTGGTCATTTGCCCTCATTATCCGGAACTGCCAGTGGACTTGGCCCCACCATGGTGTCTCACGTATTGTCAGTCCTCCTTTCGTTTGCACTTTCCATCAGTGCTAGAACGCTCAGATGTTACATGTTATAGCTCCGTGTTGTGCGGCTGTGCTGTGGCTGCTGTCAGAGAGCTTCGGCTGCTCCTCTTCATTATGGCTCGGCTCGGTGTGGAAACGTAAGTGGCACCCTGCCTTCGGCAAGGTTGACACTCTTTGCGTGGGCCAGGTACCGATTCGGCACAAACAACGAGCGAGATTTTATTGTCTGCACGGGACTTGTATCTATTGTGCAACAGTATTGTTCTACAAGAATGAAGTATTCCGTCTATGGCAAGTAGAAAGTATAGTAGAAATCATTAGAGAATATTTGGAAGAAATTTTGTCCTTGCGTAACCGTGTGGAATTAATTTAGAAGGCTGGTAATGGAGGAAGACTGTGCGATAGTAATGTTTTCCGCTTACTTAAAAATGCGACGAAAGAAGTCGGAAAGGATAAGTTTTTCTAGAAAGTACACGAAGTACAAACGCGACGCCGCAGGAAGAGCGGTGGCTTGGACTTCGGTAGGCAATGTTACGTGGACTCATGAGGTATTACGTGAACTCGCGTGGAGAAGCCATGAGTTGCGGAAAGTCGTCGGTGGGGATCATATATGGTCACGTACGAGGCCTCAAAGGGCGCTGGATGGACGCACCAATGTGGAAGGGGCGACGCAGACTGTCACGCAGATAAAAGGTGACGACGGTATAGAGCGCAAGGGAGTTCCGTACAGACAGAACTCCAAAAGGAACGTCTTTTTAGGCCAGACCTTGGGCTCAGTTTTGTAACATTAGCTCTGGCTCTGCTCGCTCTCATACTTAGGTGCATACAACCCTCCGTGGTATTTTGTAATCAGGAGTACTGTACATTTTTCATATCATTATGCAATTCTTGTTCAGGTGAGACATTAGAGATAGTAGTTATTCAACTCTTGTCTTCGTTCATTATTTCGCGAAAGAGTTCCATAACTCTTCCAGACTTCAGTTAGCCTTAGCCATCTCCCCGATAGTTGACTGGACGGACGTTCTCCTGTCTCCGATGCCACTGAGCGTCTAGACCACTGGACGCGAGATAGAGGTTTCTCTTCCTGGTATCGGATTTAGGATTGGGTCGCGGAATTAGAGTGCAGTTTTCACACCAGGAGTAACACGGATGGGTCGCTTCTCTTTGTATTATGAACCTGCTCAACGCGGCGTCACGTAAATCGATGGAACGGCTTTGAAAATCACTTTCCCATTATTGACCAACTCATATCTAGGGCAGCGGCAGAGCCAAGACAGGCTCCTGAAGCAAGAAGAAGAGGCTGGGACTCGCCCGGCAACAGACGGCACCTGGGGTCAAGGAGGACATCCCGGAAGGCGGCCAGGGGCGGCGCAGCCCCAGTAGCAGCAGGCGGACTGCGCCCAGAGCTGAAGAGGGCATCCCCGAAAACGGCCAGCGGCGGCAGACGGCAGCGCGGAGACGGAGACGACGGTGCGAGGACACCCGACAACCACGGCGGGCGACGCGGGGTTGCTGGAGGGCGCACAGAGGTAGTGCTGTGGCACCGACATCTGTAGATAGAGGCGAAGACCGCAGACAGCTTGAGGGTACCCAGTAACGCAGCGGGTAGCGCGGACTCACAGACGCCACAGGGGAGCTGGACCGGCACTGGCAACGACAGACAGCGTTACGGGCAACACACGGCGCGAGGGCAGCCAGCACCGGCCGCAGAGCAGACACACGACGTCACAGGTGGCGGCGTGAGACGGCGGAAGGCAGACATCAGCAGCGGCGACGGTGCCGACGATGGCCGGCTGCGCAGGGGCAACGCTTCGAAGTAGAAGGCGCTCAAAAGCAACGTCAGCAGTGGGAATTGCAACGGTGAGTTAAAAGACTAGCAGACCTGTCACGAGACAGAGATAATGTTTCCGGCGCAAGTTCTGATGCATATGAGTGACGAAGTAGGCATTCGTTAGTTCGTCAGATGTGCTAAAGTCAATTCCAATGTCGTTTAATGGCACTCAGGGTTCCCTAAGTGATTTATTTGACAACCGAAACCTTATAGACATAGAGCAGCTTGATACTCTTTTTAAATCTGTTAAAACTCAAATATGGTCTCAGCACGTAGCGTTAGTCAGAGATCTAAGCGACACTTGTTGGAAAGTACATGCGACATTAGTAGAAAACTATGCTAGTAAAAGGACACTTGACTTCCACGCATGTCAGATGTTTGCAAGTAGACAAGAACAGCCCATTTCAGGGAAGCAGTCAGAGGTGCCATGACAGAATTGGAGCCAAAAGGCAGTATAGCTCCAATTTGGAAATTAAGCCGAGCAGTGTTTGTCCTAGAGACTTACGATGACAGAGTAAGCCAATAGTGTGTGCATGATGTGAGCAGCTCAAGTTAGTAGAAGGTACGGAGATAGCGTTGACAGAGGAGAGTGCGATAGCCTTGGCTGGAGAAAAGATGATCATCAGAAATGGTGGTGCGGCTCTGTCGACTAGGAAGAAAGCCACCAAGTGTTTCATGCATGGGAAGCCAGGCCGTTAGGTGTGAGAGTGTCGTGCAGATAAAAGAATAAGGGTTGGGCCTATCATATCAACAAAAGGCAGGGACCAATGACGTGTATTGAGGTATTCACAATGTAAGTCGCCAAGATAACGTGTTTTAATGCAAACGAATCGGTCATTATGCAAGGGACTGACCAGAGAGCGTTTTCCATGCACAGAATGCACATGGGAGAAGTAAGAAAGCAATGGCGTAAGAAAGTAGTCGCCTTACGCCTTATCTGGGACGATATTTACAGTACGGCAAAAGTAAAAGTGAGCTTATATAATTGGAGTGTCAGGGCAGCATTACTAATTGCCTGAGGTTTCTTGTGGATAAAGTTGTGCAGATAAGCCTAGTTAGGAGAAGTAGTTGACAAAAGGCAGCCGAATATATTTGGTTTCATGGAATCGCTAACACGATTGCAACTGTAACCCTAGAATCACGAACGAAAAACGGAATGAATGCGAGGAAAAATAGAAAAAGGAACTGGGTCGGATTTGGCGATTAGCAAGGCATGCATTCCGAATAAGAAGTAAGGAATCTTAATGTTCGTGGACAAGGTAACTAAGATTCTGTCGGGAATATTAGACGACGGTGACTCCACCTACTTCATGACGACGATAAATGTCTTAGAACGGGAACAGGAACAGCTACTCCGGCTTTCGGAGGAGCAAGTGACAATAGTTAAGGCATTCTGGACTATATTTAACCAAAAGGTAAGCTCCATAACGAAAAATGAAGACATTATCAAGCATGGAATGAAGCAATGTAGCCGGGACGTAGTAGAAGCTGAGCACACACTGACAAACGGTTACAGAGAGCCGTAATTTTGATCATCGCTCACTAGCAGCTCATAAAACTGACGCCCAATTTCAATGAGCTGGAACGGGAATACGACATGTTAATATCAGCGACTGTCAACGTTCAGCAAGGCCTTCTGGAGCCACTCCTGGTCAATCCAGTTCAGATCGAAAAGTATCTGGGATTAATGAAAGTTGACGTCATAGACAAGTGGTTCCCTCTAGACCTTACGGTAGACAGAGGATACCAATTAATCCGAATAATTGATCTGGATGTTTACATTGCTGGAAACATCTTAAGTTGTGTGTTTAATGTCCCGCCAGTAGACAATGAAGCGTATAACGTCTTTAAAATACTACCGTTACCGTAAGAAATGGACGAAACTAGACATTGATTCAGGTATGCTGCTCCAGAGACGGAGTATTGCTAATTAATGACGTGAAACATCAGTATGTTAAACGAGCAGTGTAAGACGGTAGGTGAGAGCCTCAGAATATGCAGGCAGGTATTTATACTTTCCTCCACGTATTACCATAAGAACTGTGAGTCTAAGATGCTGCAACCAGTCTGGACACTTTTAAGTAATGATGAACGGCTGTTTGTTGTCCCAGCAGACGAAGGCATTACCCTCATCTGTTATGACGGAAGTTCCACAGATTCATGCTTCGAGGCACAGGGAACATAAATGTCTTAGGTAAATGTCGTTGTTATACGACTCAGATGATGATTATATGATATGAACAAATGTCTCCAGTAGTAATATTGTGCCGAACTGAAGCACTGAAGTATATTGTTGCCTAGTGAATAATGAGAGGAAGAATAAAAGTGAACTTAACTTGAAATTGCTAATACACCCTGCAATTAGGCAATTAGGCAGTTTTCTTTGTTCGATTATTTCCCTAGCGAATTACATAACTATTGTATTTCAAAATTCAGTGAGCCATTTCCATGCTAGCTGGCTGGAAAGAACTTCCCTGTATTCATTGTCATTGAGTGTCTAGAACGCTCGCTGGACCGACATGTTGCCAACATCAAATACACGTATCATGAGGGGTTGGGTGCTTATGTGGACATTTAGAGAGCAGCCCCAGTAGATTCGTAGTATTGGGCCGCAAATGGGAAAGTGCAGACATTCTTCAATATTTGTACAAAGTATCAACCGCCATGCTATATACAGTAGCTTTGGAGTATACATGTACATTTATATGAACATACTCTCAGGAACAACGTAGCAGACAGACAAATGAACTTGTAGGTTACAATACATATTGTATGAAAAGGTGTGCAAATGTGGCTCAATGTATGAAGATCTGACCGCCAAGGAAAACACATAGTACTTTAATAATGAATTTATTGTAAGCAGTGATTCACAGTACCTGTGTGTGTAGTAGCACTGAATCACCATGAAAGACGAAGGTCTTGTGCGATGGAACAGGATATCAGTTTATTGTGGAAAAATTTGACTCTGAAGAAATTTTTACTGAATTTCGAAGTATATTTTACGCAGAGTGAAAGTGAAGCTGGAGTGTTTAAAAACAGTTGTTTGTCATCGAAGGCTACTACATAGCGTTGTGAAGTAGATTACGGACTGCTGTCAGAAACAAAAGCCCACACGTGCCCCAAAAATTTTGTAAGGACGAAAGATTGTATTATCTGTTTTGTGACTGTATGAACTGCACAACTAACTACAGTTACGGAATCTTCACACTAAAGTGAAATCAGTTTCCAAGGCGGTGCTCTTATAATTTTATGTTTCAGATCAGTCATTCCTGAAAAATCAGCAAGCAAGTGAAAAAAAAATTCGTTTTTACAGGTATTTTAAGCAAAATTAGATGCGTGAAAATATATTTATATGGCAATTATTCGAAAGCCAGAGGGCGCAATGCTAGCAGCATTCAGGATGGAAGTAACTGATTGCGAACGTCTACTACGATCCAGGTTTTCAAGTGTACACTGAATAAACGACTCCTCTTGCAGAGATTTGTCAATTCGTTCTGCAGTGACAGATTAAGGTACATTATGCATAACAGTTCACACTGTGAAATAACAGTTTTTCTACAGAAAAGACTTAGTCGAATTTCATACCAATGTTTGGCAAATGCTTCCCGCAGTCGTTTCTTCAATTAAGGTACAGGGTATATGTTATTAATATTTCTGACGACTGCATTCCTTTTGCGTTGAAATTTTGCTATTGTGCAATAGAACTGTGCGTTATAGGGTCATAAGTTTCCATGGGCCGTTATACCACCGGGCAGCGTGAAACGCGTAATGAAATACCCTATACGGTACCCCGCCATTTAACGACATCCGTTGGCACCATTTCCTAGACGTATATTACCCCAGCACTTCATTTCCATGATAAAAAATAATTAATTAATTACGATCTACTTCGCTTTGTCGGCATTTAAATCTTCATTAATTGTCTTGATTGTTTCATCTGAATGTTGCCGTCTTGTTTTCTACCTAATTAAACTCTGATAACGTTCTTATTTCTTATCTTAATACGTGAACAGGCACTGAACTGCTCATTTAAAATCTACTTCGTAGATAATTACCGTCTCTCATTGACAGAATATTATATTGGGTTCAGTCCGGTAATATTTTGGGAGCACAGTATTTTCGTCTCTTCTTTTATCTGCGCTTAAGAATCACCTTAAATTTTTATGTAACCTTAAACATCAGTACTGTATGACTTCTCGTTACTTTGTTCAAACACAGTACGATTTTGTGTAGGGGTAGGATTTAATGCTATTTGCTACGCTGTTTCACTAAATGGCCAAATTTTAAGCTTAGCCATAGCTTCTTGTTGTGACTAGTTCGTAGTTTCTTATTTCCTTGAATTCGCAGCACACGAATCAAATGGTATGTGATTGTTCGATCAACCTCGATACTCTATCGAATACTGCGGTGTAAAGGGGAAATCTCGAGCCTGATCGAAAGCGAGTATAATTTACCTAGCTCTACCTGGCATCAGGATGTTACGAAGCTGTTAGTGGTCGTCATACACCAGACTTGGAACGTTGTATGCATATGTTCTGTAAAATAGGGCTTCACACTGTACTGTATCGTCCGCGACTTCAACGAGTAGCAGCAGTAGCATTAAATATGCTGAAACCAGGACTATAAGAGAAAATACTTCTAAAGGTCGTTCTAAAATATGTTATTTTGCTTTGCAATATGTAAAATAGCTCTTATATTTTATTACATTTATTTGCGTTGAAAGACATGCAGTTAAACGGTACTTGCTGCATCATCTATTTATCACACATCTTAATGAAATACAAGGTAACCAAAGTGTTGATTACCTTATTTAAATAAAAATTTATGTTGGATAGTTATATTCAAATTCGAGTTTTGAGATCGGTGGAAGTATTTGTATGAAACTGTGCTCTCAGGACCATTACGTACAACTCACGAGGATGGTGAGCGTAGTTTTTCTACAAGATTCCGCCAACGTGCTGTAGCTGTCACAGCAGTCGTGCTCGAAATGTCTATATTTGTCGAATATGCGAATGAAGCTGTTGTCAGAATATCAGTTTCATCACTCTTGCACGCAGCCATAGTGTTTACTTTGCTTATTACTTTCGACATAAATTTGAAGTTTTTACAATACTTTCCCATCTGAGTAAGCACTGCCTTTATTGTATTAAGTGATTTTAATACTTATGATGACATAGTTGTGTAGATATTTTTACACTTTCGTATTACTGAAAATTCATTCCATCTCTGCATTTGAAGACCGAAAGCTAGTAAAGAAGCTGCCACTTCCACTAAAAATCCGAAGTATCTTTATACAGTGTTTCGCAACCTCATGACAGAAAAGGTTGGTATCGGGAAGTTGCTTTCCATTAAACAGCTTAAGTTAAAGTTTGCCATTGAAATTTTGTTTTCCAGATTGTTTCGCTGGGGACTTGCAGATTTATCAATATTGGTATAAGTGATTCTTTGACTAGTCAGAAAGATTTTGAAACTGGCAACGATTACATACTTCTCAATTCTGTAACATTATCAGGAATGTCTTTCATGAAACTCATTAACTTAAGATGGAAAGTAAAGCATCTTCTCCTAAATACAGCTTCTTCCTTCGTAGTCAGCTTACACTGTGGAGTTCTCCTCACAAGGAACGTATTTGCTTTCGAAGGAACATATTTGTATGAAATTTGGCTTACAGGACATTTACGTACCTCTCAGGGGTAAGGGGAGTGTTGTTTCCTTACAAAACTCTGCCAACGTACTGTAGATGCCACCAGAAGTAGTCCTTAAGTCCAGATCAGGAGTCGCAAAGTGCTAGTAACTATCGGAAAAATGTGGATTCAAAACTGACAGTTGAAACGTCTTCAGATTTTCTTTCGTCATCTTTCCACTCATACTTGCATCTACGAAGACGTTTAGAGGTTACCATTTTTCTATTTTCCTTGACACACTGGCTCAAAACTTTCCATTGGGTTCTTGGAAGCATATACAGACTTCGTCAGTCCATTGTCATATGCCGGCCGAAGTGGCCGTGCGGTTAAAGGCGCTGCAGTCTGGAACCGCGAGACCGCTACGGTCGCAGGTTCGAATCCTGCCTCGGGCATGGATGTTTGTGATGTCCTTAGGTTAGTTAGGTTTAACTAGTTCTAAGTTCTAGGGGACTAATGACCTCAGCAGTTGAGTCCCATAGTGCTCACAGCCTTTTGAGCCATTGTCATAGCTACTTCGATCATGTAGCTGTGTATGGCACTGTTTACTGATTGCAGCGAGAAGTCAGTGTTTATCTCCCTTTTCTCCCTTCGGAAGAAAGCTCACAGTTGAACTGACGCAGATCATAGTTCCATATGGAACCGACTTGGACGATTTCTGTCGTGATATGTTCGTTGATTTAAGCAACAAATGTAAGAGACCTCTGGGTCATCTCTTCTTCGTCATCCTCATGTTTTCGTGCATGGGGCATAGTTATACGGTGTGATGTTATCCTAGAGTCATTTTTCAAATTAGTAGTAAATCTCAGTGTACACATGAGATCTGTATCTGCATCCAATGTCCAAATTTGTAAATGCTAATAATGGACGAAAGAATCACATTCTCGCGCCTCATCAAACTTCGGCATTACACATTGCTTGGCGATACTGAACTGCAGTGTACGATTTTCTTTGAAAACTGTGTTACCTTCTCTTTTCCTCCTCACATGGTCTAGTACGCTATTAATACTGCTTTTAGACTTTAGTTTAGTGTACCTCTTCAGGGGCTTGTAATATGTGTTCAGACCTCTTCCGTGATAATCATCGTATCATTCGTCTTCAGAAAGATTGATTATGCCGAGGCTGATTAATGATACATACGTGTTAAAGCCCACCGAACGTTTCGAAACGACACATTGTTGCATGGAGAGCGGACTACTGAAGAAAAATAAGGACCGAGTGATATACACAGATCCTATTGGCATCATGTCGCCAATAATTTTGATGGAAGTCTGACAGTTCACAATATTTGGAAATGAGTTACACAGTTGTGACTGTCAGATAGAATAGTTGGCACGTCTAAAGCCAAGAAGAGGTTGGCCCTTATAGAGGGCATGAAACACATGTAATTAAAATATATTCTACCAAGAATGTTATTCCACAAACTTCCATGTTGGTGGGTCATACCGCTGGGAGAGGGAAATTTATTTCAATGGCAGTTTCCTATTGTTCACCACGTGAGCGTCACCATTCTTACAGCGGTGTAGCTGGCATGTGTTTCGGCACACCTGAGTGGTAGATATCACTGACCGCTATTTGTTGTTTTCCACATTCAACCACTCTTCTTCCAACTGAGGCGCGATCCTCCTGTCCGAAGATGACATGGAGGCATGCAGGGGCACAGACATCTAATCACAACGCACCCTCTGCTCTCCTCTTTGGCTGTTTCCCAATACCGAGTAGGATGTCACCTGTTTACCTTGATTTTGGGACTTTTGTAAGATTCCTTGGACAAAAAAAATGGCTCTGAGCACTATGGGACTTAACATCTATGGTCATCAGTCCCCTAGAACTTAAAACTACTTAAACCTAACTAACCTAAGGACATCACACAACACCCAGTCATCACGAATTCCTTGGACAGTCTGAGTAATTTTTTTTTAATATCACATTTATTTGTTGTACAGATAACACTGGGTCAAAGAAGTTGAGAAGCTTTCTAATAAGCTGACTTCATATTTGTACCCAGACCTCTGCATACGTTCTTTACGATGCGGACATTGTCAACTGAAAACTCTAAATAAAATTTAAAACAGTCGTTTTCGTGAACGAAAGTATTTTTTTTCTATTACTCCAGACTGTTGAATCGTAGGAGAATATAATGGCATTGGAAAGTATTCTACACTCCTGGAAATTGAAATAAGAACACCGTGAATTCATTGTCCCAGGAAGGGGAAACTTTATTGACACATTCCTGGGGTCAGATACATCACATGATCACACTGACAGAACCACAGGCACATAGACACAGGCAACAGAGCATGCACAATGTCGGCACTAGTACAGTGTATATCCACCTTTCGCAGCAATGCAGGCTGCTATTCTCCCATGGAGACGATCGTAGAGATGCTGGATGTAGTCCTGTGGAACGGCTTGCCATGCCATTTCCACCTGGCGCCTCAGTTGGACCAGCGTTCGTGCTGGACGTGCAGACCGCGAGAGACGACGCTTCATCCAGTCCCAAACATGCTCAATGGGGGACAGATCCGGAGATCTTGCTGGCCAGGGTAGTTGACTTACACCTTCTAGAGCACGTTGGGTGGCACGGGATACATGCGGACGTGCATTGTCCTGTTGGAACAGCAAGTTCCCTTGCCGGTCTAGGAATGGTAGAACGATGGGTTCGATGACGGTTTGGATGTACCGTGCACTATTCAGTGTCCACTCGACGATCACCAGTGGCGTACAGCCAGTGTAGGAGATCGCTCCCCACACCATGATGCCGGGTGTTGGCCCTGTGTGCCTCGGTCGTATGCAGTCCTGATTGTGGCGCTCACCTGCACGGCGCCAAACACGCATACGACCATCATTGGCACCAAGGCAGAAGCGACTCTCATCGCTGAAGACGACCCGTCTCCATTCGTCCCTCCATTCACGCCTGTCGCGACACCACTGGAGGCGGGCTGCACGATGTTGGGGCGTGAGCGGAAGACGGCCTAACGGTGTGCGGGACCGTAGCCCAGCTTCATGGAGACGGTTGCGAATGGTCCTCGCCGATACCCCAGGAGCAACAGTGTCCCTAATTTGCTGGGAAGTGGCGGTGCGGTCCCCTACGGCACTGCGTAGGATCCTACGGTCTTGGCGTGCATCCGTGCGTCGCTGCGGTCCGGTCCCAGGTCGACGGGCACGTGCACCTTCCGCCGACCACTGGCGACAACATCGATGTACTGTGGAGACCTCACGCCCCACGTGTTGAGCAATTCGGCGGCACGTCCACCCGGCCTCCCGCATGCCCACTATACGCCCTCGCTCAAAGTCCGTCAACTGCACATACGGTTCACGTCCACGCTGTCGCGGCATGCTACCAGTGTTAAAGACTGCGATGGAGCTCCGTATGCCACGGCAAACTGGCTGACACTGACGGCGGCGGTGCACAAATGCTGCGCAGCTAGCGCCATTCGACGGCCAACACCGCGGTTCCTGGTGTGTCCGCTGTGCCGTGCGTGTGATCATTGCTTGTACAGCCCTCTCGCAGTGTCCGGAGCTAGTATGGTGGGTCTGACACACCGGTGTTAATGTGTTTTTTTTTCCATTTCCAGGAGTGTATATTGAGTGCTGAGTAAATTTCATTCTTGTCCCTGGATACGAAGTAGCTGCCAATAACAAGCAAAGACAATTAGGAACTTGATTCAGAATTTCCTTATCTAACACTATGAATAAGAACATAGAATGTTAGATGTAGAAAACTGTCACAAGATGCATGGAATATAAAAAAGTACCAAAGCGCAAGTCATCGTCATCTCCATTACAATTTACCGCGTTATATTGTAACGTTTGGATATTTTGTGACGTCTAAAGAGCTTATTAGAAACATTTTGACTGCTCCGAAGCCGTGCTGTAGAGTTCTACATCTCATGAGAAATGTATCACGTTGTGTTTCAACAGAAATCGCTTTTCGGCTGGGACTGGATTGTCGAAATCCCTCACTGCGTCATTCTCTTATATGAACTGCCAATAGACTTTTGAACCAGGCCTCTGCAAAGACAGAACGTCACTTGAAGTATTATCATTAGACTTCAGTACATATTCACACTTAAAAAGTAACGTGGCCCACTTGCAATGTGAGTCAACAAAGCCTTATTATGTTGTACAAATCAGAGTCCTCCTGCCACCTTTAGGTTTAATAAACCCTAAGAACATGACAGAATCTCTGGAAACAACAGAATCTGTACGAACTGTGAACGACACAGATGCAACATGTCTAGACCTATAAATCAAAGTCATTCACTGAAAAGATGTTTCTCAACATGTAGCAAGAAAATTCCTATCAATGACGTCAACATGCCACTGCCATACAGGAGTGAAATTTGATTGTGCCAATGGCAAGGCGTGATCACCCCTATGCAAATCAGAGATGACTTTTCGAATCTAACATCATCGCACTTGTCTTTCTAGAGGTTACGGGGAGCCCGAATCTGCATGGCCTAATAGGATTTGAATCCCACTCATCGTGAATGAGAGTCCTATGCCCTAACCACAGGGCTACCTCATTCAATGACAGCCTATATGACAATATATTGGGTTAAATTCCACAAGCTTTTTGCAGTGTCTAATGCATAAAAGCCGTACGACAATGTAAATTCAGCCATTACCACATTCCATCCTCTCTTTTCCTTCTGTCATCATCCTCAAAAACTGAAGCAACACTACATCCTGCACATGTATGGTTACACGAATTTCCCGTTTCTCAACCTCGACAACTTACTTCCAGTCCGCCACTTGGAGTTTCTTTGATTATACAAGATGACTCAGTGTCCCTATCTATGGGTTTCACGCAACCAACAATGTCTTCAAAAACATGCAACAGATTTCCATTTTTCATCGCTCGCTATATGCAAGCTATTAGCCCTACAGACAAAAATGAACAGGACCTTCTTGTAGCAAGTTTAATGTAGTCAAATTTTGTACTGGCATACGTATTCACTGAAGGCCACTATTTCGGAGTTTTCAAGAAAGATGTGAGTGTAGATCACTCTTATACGCTTTCCTTGAAAAATTCCAGAATTACAGCGTCTAGTGAAAACTACACAATTTAGATGCATTAAATTTTCTACAAAAGAGTCCTCTTCATTTTTCCTGTAGAACTAACAGTAACGAGCGAGAGAATATGAAAATCTTATGCACGGATTTTGAAGTTGCTGTGGGTTGCATAAAACCTATTGAAAAGTGAAGCTGAATGTCTTCCCACACATCTGTCACCCACCTTCTCGATGGGCGAATCATTTTCCCTTATCTCTGTCTGGGATCCATCTTTATACCTTTGTTGGACATGTGTTATTATTTCGTTCTAAATGGCCATACCACGCTAGTTTCTTTCTGTCTTAAGGTTTATGAATGTTCCATTCCATTTTCAACATTTTACCGATGTTTTTCATTCTTTATGTATTTCGATTTTGAGACATTTTCCTGGCTAAGAGTTAGGTTTTCCATATTTTTTCTTATTTTCCAAAACTTCTGACAAACAGGGTAGTTAGAAAAAATCTGAGAAGCTTGTAAATGTGTACCGGAGGAGACTGGCTGAGAATAAACTCTTATAAAAGAATTAGATAAATTGCGTCATTTCCGAGTTATTTGGCAGTGAAGTTAGCCAGCTAGATCGTGGCACTTACTAGTAATGCGATAATACATGGGCATCTGTGAGACCATTACCAGTTAAAATATACCTTTTTCGCAAGTGATAAAGTTAGCTTAGGTGAGCAAAAGCAACATTTCTTTGGTTTGAGGAAACCAAATGAAGAACAATTTTGGCGACATTGTCTCAGCTAAGCTGCTTGAATTTGTGGGCACGACAATATGATTGGCTAACTTCAATATTTAATAACCAGCAAACGGTGCAACGTATCGAGTATTTTTCTTTTTGACAATTATTTCTCAGCACATACTCCCCAGCAACACCCTTGCAAGCTTTAAACTTTTCAGACTGTTTTTGACAACACTGTGAACATGTACTTTCTACTGTATGCGTATGAGCGACGGAAATAATATTTCCGTTCATTGGCCGTACAGTCCAGACTCTGTTAGCCAACCAGGAAAAACCGCGGTGAGCATTAAGGAAATCAATCCACCGCCGGACCAGATTGAAGACACCCATTTGTAAAACACTGTACTGCCGCGCGAAGAATTACGTAACTGCCTGATGCACATCCTAGTCCCACTGGAATCATCGACTCCTCAAGGCGTACTTTAAGAGACATAAGGCGTGATAATCGCCATGGAGAGAGAGCAAGACTATAGGGCGGGTGCTCGAGTGTATCTCACTTGACCTGGCGTGACTTCTGCATTACAACATTTGTGATACGGCTACATACATTATCTTGAAGCTGCAGCACGAAACTTGGCGTACCATTCCATAACTGTTGTTTTCAACGGACATGTTGCCTCATACACATCCTTCATTCTCCGATGGGTGTGTACAAGTGTCTGTCCTTCGGCAGCGAAGAAAAAATAAAAGCGCTTTGGTCCTATTGGTGCTGCTATACCCGTTTATTGCATATATGCTGCAGGAACGCCCGCTGAAGAACACTTTCTGGTCGCCCCTGATGTTTTTCTCTATATTTCTGAGCTTTTTAATCCAAAGGATCGAGTTTACTTGTCAAATAGCGTGATTCTATTGGCCAATACTGTTTCCATTAACTCCTACACTCATTTCATTGGCAGGAATTTTAAAGAGGAACAGAACTTTCTTAATGGCGATATTCGCCACCACCCTCTGTTGTTGTTGTTGTTGTTGTCTTCAGTCCTGAGGCTGGTTTGATGCAGCTCTCCATGCTACTCTATCCTGTGCTAGCTTCTTCATCTCCCACTACTTACTGCAACCTATATCCTTCAGAATCTGCTTAGTGTATTCATCTCTTGGCCTTCCTCTACGATTTTTACCCTCCACGCTGCCCTCCAATGCTAAATTTCTGATCCCTTCATGCCTCAGAACATGTCCTACCAACCGGTCCCTTCTTCTTGTCAAGTTGTGCCACAAACTACTCTTCTCCCCAATTCTATTCAACACCTCCTCATTAGTTATGTGATCTATCCATCTAAGCTTAAGAATTCTTCTGTAGCACCACATTTCGAAAGCTTCTATTCTCTTCTTGTTCAAACTATTTATCGTCCATGTATCACTTCCATACATGGCTACACTCCATACAAATACTTTCGGAAACGACTTCCTCACACTTAAACCTATACACTATGTTAACAAATTTCTCTTCTTCAGAAACGCTTTCCTTGCCATTGCCAGTCTACATTTTATATCCTCTCTACTTCGACCATCATCAGTTACTTTGCTCCCCAAATAGCGAAACTCATTTACTACTTTAAGCGTCTCATTTCCTAATCTAATTCCCTCAGTATCACCCGACTTAATTCGACTACATTCCATTATCCTCGCTTTGCTTTTGTTGATGTTCATCTTATATCCTCCTTTCACGACGCTATCCATTCCGTTCAACTGCTCTTCCAAGTCCTTTGCTGTCTCTGACAAAACTACAATGTCATCGGCGAACCTCAACGTTTTTATTTCTTCTCCATGGATTTTAATACCTACTCTGAATTTTTCTTTTGTTTCCTTTACTCCTTGCTCAATATATACATTGAATAACATCGGGGAGAGGCTACAACCCTGTCTCACACCCTTCCCAACCACTGCTTCCCTTAAATGCCCCTCGACTCTTATAACTGCTATCTGGTTTCTGTACAAATTGAAAATAGCCTTACGCACCCTGTATTTTACCTCTGCCACCTTTAGAATTTGAAAGAGAGTATTCGAGTGAATATTTTCAAAAGCTTTCTCTAAGTCTACAAATGCTAGAAATGTAGGTTTGCCTTTCCTTAATCTATTTTCTAAGGTAAGTCGTAGGGTCACTATTGCTTCACGTGTTCCAACATTTCTGCGCAATCCCAACAGATCTTCCCCGAGGTCGGCTTCTACCAGTTTTTCCATTCGTATGTAAAGAATTCGCGTTAGTATTTTGCAGCTGTGACTTATTAAACTGATAGTTCGGTAATTTTCACAACTCTCAACACCTGCTTTCTTTTGAATTGGAATTATTATATTCTTCTTGAAGTCTGAGGGTATTTCGCCTGTCTCATACATCTTGCTCATCAGATGGTAGAGTTTAGTCAGGACTGGCTCTCCCAAGGCCGTCAGTAGTTCCAATGGAATGTTGTTTACTCCTGGGGCCTTGTTTCGACTCAGGTCTTTCAGTGCTCTGTCAAACTCTTCACGCAGTATCGCATCTCCCACTTCATCTTCATCTACATCCTCTTCCATTTCCATAATATTGTCCTCAAGTACAGCGTTCTTGTATAGACCCTCTATATACTCCTTCTACCTTGCTGCTTTTCCTTCCTTGCTTAGAACTGGGTTTCCATCTGAGCTCTTGATATTCATACAAGTGGCTCTCTGTTCTCCAAAGGTCTCTTTAATTATCCTGTAGGCGGTATCTATCTTACCCCTAGTGAGATAAGCCTCTATATCCTTACATTTGTCCTATAGCCATCCCTTCTTAGCCATTTTGCACTTCATGTCGATCTCATTTTTGAGATGTTAGTATTCCTTTTTTACCTGCTTCATTTACTGCGATTTTATATTTTCTCCTTGCATCAATTAAATTCAATATTTCTTCTGTTACTCAAGGATTTCCACTACCCCTCGTCTTTTTACCAACTTGATCCTCTGCTGCCTTCACTACTTCATCCCTCAGAGCTACCCATTCATCTTCTACTGTATTTCTTTGCCCCATTCCTGTCAATTGTTCCCTTATTCTTTCCCTGAAACTCTGTACAACCTCTGGTTCTTTCAGTTTATCCAGGTCCCATCTCCATATATTCCCACCTTTTTGCTGTTTCTTCAGTTTTAATCTACAGTTGATAACCAATAGATTGTGGTCAGAGTCCACATCTGCCCCTGGAAATGTCTTACAATTCAAAACGTGGTTCCCAAATCTCTGTCTTGCCATTATATAATCTATCTGATACCTTCTAGTATCTCCAGGATTCTTCCATGTATACAACCTTCTTTTATGATTCTTGAACCAGGTGTTAGCTATGATTAAGTTATGCTCTGTGCCAAATTCTACCAGACGGCTTCCTCTTTCATTTATCTCCCCCTATCCATATTCACCCTCTATGTTTCATTCTCTCCCTTTTCCTACTCTCGAATTCCAGTCACCCATGACTATTAAATTTTCGTCTCCCTTCACTACCTGAATAATTTCTTTTGTCTCATCATACATTTCATCAATTTATTCATCATCTGCGGAGCTAGTTGGCATGTAAACTTGTACTACTGTAGTAGGCGTGGGCGTCGTGTCTATCTTGGCCACAATAATGCGTTCACTATGCTGTTGGTAGTAGCTTACCCGCACTCCTATTTTTTTATTCATTATTAAACCTACTCCTGCATTACCCCTATTTGATTGTGTATTTATAACCCTGTATTCACTTGACCAAAAGTCTTGTTCCTCCTGACACCGAACGTCACTAATTCCCACTATATCTACCTTTTTAAATTTTCTAACCTACCTGCCCGATTAAGGGATCTGACATTCCACGCCCCGATCCATAGAACGCCAGTTTTCTTTCTGCTGATAACGACGTCCTCTTGAGTAGTCCCCGCCCGGAGATCCGAATGGGGGACTATTATACCTCCGGAATATTTTACCCAAGAGGACGCCATCATCATTTAACCACACAGTAAAGCTGCATGCCCTCGGGAAAAATTACGGCCGTAGTTTCCTCTTGCTTTCAGCCGTTCGCAGTACCAGCACAGCAAGGCCGTTTTGGTTATTGTTAGAAGGCCAGATCAGTCAATCATCCAGACTGTTGCCCTTGCAACTACTGAAAAGGCTGCTGCCCCTCTTCAGGAACCACACGTTTGTCTGGCCTCTCAACAGATACCCCTCCGGTGTGGTTGCACCTACAGAACGGCCATCTGTATGGCTGAGGCACACAAGCCTCCTCACCAACGGCAAGGTCCATGGCTGATGGGGGTAGGACCACCCTCTATCATATGCTACATTACGTCTTCTTTGCGTTTAGTTTTGGAGTCTGCTTTTCATAATCTTTGTATGGCTTCCTCAGCGTACAACTATCTGTGGCCAGTTTCACTTGTTCATCATCTCCCATTGACACCCTCCTCGGGCTACACTTGTTTCTCTGTTTCTTTAATATTTCCCCCAAATACGTAACACTGTCAATGACCATTGCAAATGAGGAGTTACTGTTACAATACACTAACCACTTACACTGAGTTGGGTCATCCACAATATAATATCTATATCTACATCCACATTTCTACACTGCAATTCATATTTATTCGAATGGTAGAGGGTTGACAGAACCACTTGAACCACTTGAAGACAGTTTCTCGACCGTCCCAACCTCGACTAGCACGTAGAAAGAATGAATGGCTAAGTGGTTCCCAGCGTGTTGTCATTCCTCTTATTTATATATGGCGGTCATTTTTGCATATGTAGCTGAGACTGAACAAAATATTTTAGAATTCTAATGAGAAAGCTGCTGATTGGAACTTCGTTACAGGATATGGTAGCAACGAAAAATGTCTTTGTTGTAACGACTGCCACCCAAACTCACTTATCACATCCGTGACACACACCTCCTACTTCACGAAAATACAAAGTGAACTAGCTTTCTTTGAACTTTCTCAATGCCCTTCGTCAATCCTGTCTGATAATTATCCCATAAATCGCAGCGATACTCCTGAAAAGGACAGACAAGCGCCGTGTAACCAATCTGTTCAATAGATTTGTTAAGCCTTTTAAGTGTTCGGCCAATAAAACGCAATTTTTGGTTTGCATTCCGTACAAAACCTTCTGATGATCCTAATTTCAGTTGTTCGTAATTGTAATCACTTAGTATTTAGTTGAATTGAAGATCTCTTTATGTTGACCTTAAACTGTAATATACTGCCCTATCCGACATCCTCGTAAAAATGATCCACAGATAAACTGCAAGTAGGCTGTTTAGGTTTTTTTATTGGTAACGCCACCTCTGTATGAAAATCACTGGCTGTGCTGTGTGCAGTCTGTGGCTGCTTTGCATTGTTGTAATACTCGCCATTGTAGTGTTGGGCAGCGGCAGCTGGATGTGAACAGCGCGTAGCGTTGCGCAGTTGGAGGTGAGCCGCCAGCAGTGGTGGATGTGGGGAGAGAGATGGCGGAGTTTTGAAATTTGTCATAAACTGCTATATTTATATATGATGATATTAAGGTAAATACATTGTTTGTTCTCTATTAATATCTTTCATTTGCTAACCATCCCTATCAGTAGTTAGTGCCTTCCGTAGTTTGAATCTTTTATTTAGCTGGCAGTAGTGGCGCTCGCTGTATTGCAGTAGCTTGAGCAGCGAAGAATTTTGTGAGGTAAGTGGTTTGTGAAAGGTATAGTTTAATGTTAGTCAGGGCCATTCTTTTGTAGGGAATTTTGAAAGTCAGATTGCGTTGCGCTAACAAAATATTGTGTGTCAGTTTAAGCACAGTCTTGTATAATTGTTAAAAGGGGACGTTTCAAAACTACTACTACTACTACTACCACTACCAATAATAGTAATAATAATAATAATAATATAGTAAATTCAACTAGCAAGACCGGTTATGGTTACCATTGCCGGCCTGGGTGGCCGAGCGGTTCTAGGCGCTACAGTCTGGAACGGCGCTACCGCTACGGTCGCAGGTTCGCATCCTGCCTCGGGCATGGATGTGTGTGATGTCCGTAGGTTAGTTAGGTTTAAGTAGTTCTAAGTTCTAGGGGACGGTTGGCCTTAGAAGTTAAGTCCCATAGTGCTCAGAGCCATTTTTGGTGACCGCTACTATATTAATTTGAGACCACACGCATTAAGCGCATTTACATCTTCCAATTCTCGATTCACCTTCTGAAGTACTCCTCACTCGGAATACTTCCACAAGATCATTTTGTAGACGTAATAAAACTTCGTTTATATGAACCAGTAAATTTCGAATAAAATCAATTTTCTGTTTCTGATGCAGTAGAACAAAAGAGAACAAATGTTCTCCGGAAATTCTTCTTAGTAATGTGACGAAAAGTTCGTCACAAAAAGTTATTCTTCAACGAAACGAAAACAGATTCTTAAGAGCGTAGATTACATTATCTTGGCGAATGAAAAGTCTTCGTTCAAATCAAAGCACGTATTCAATATCCTATTTCATGAGCAGCACGATTTGTCCACGCTGCAGAACACCAATGCTCGGAGAACACGGCTTGGGAGCACAGTCCTCCAGGTGGTGAAGGCGTCGTCTGATCCGAGGTACATCAGTAGCTGTCTGGCGAAGACGTAACTGGCTCTGGCTGGCACTAGGCGGGTAGAAACTCTCGCGCTGCGGGAGGTTACTAATTTCCTATTGGCTATCGAAGTTGCAGCAACCCCAGAAGCTATGTTATGCGCACTCTGGCAGGCTACCGGGCGACTCTCAGGGGACTGAGTCGGATACCGCTGAAACCAACCTGAACGAAGGGGTTGAGCTGATGATAGCTCGCAAGTAGAAATGCAATGCGGGTTTGCAGTTTCGAAGGTGAAGCCGAGAGACGCGTCACCTTCCACATCTGAAAATTCAAACAGCGAAACTAAAGCTGTCAGACTGTGTTACAAATGTGTACTAGAAATGGGACTCAGTTGGGCAACTCTCATGCAAGCTAAGAGTTCTGTTAGCAATACAGATATTGTTGTGGGCGAAAGTAACTCTTATAATATACAACGTGGCTGGTAAAACGAATGATAGCACTACGCTTATCCTCCATTTTATGGTGTAGCACTGTGCGGTGTGGGATCCGCATCAGATAGGATCGTCATATGACACCGATAGAGTTCAAAGAAGGGCATCTCGTTTCTCATCATCATGAAACAGGGAAGAGAGTGCCGCGAATATGATATGCGGACTGGTGTGGCAATCTTCAAAACAAAGCCATTTTCCTCTTTAGCAGGATCTTGTCATAAGGTTTAGATCATCATGTTTCTCCTCAGAGTCTGAAAATATTATGTTGGTGCCCACCTACACTACTGGCCATTAAAATTGCTGTACCACGAAGATGACGTGCAACAGAAGCAAAATTTAACCGACAGGAAGAAGTTGCTGTGATATGCAAATTATTAGCTTTTCAGAGCATTCACACAAGGTTGGCGCCAGTGACGACACCTACAACGTGAAGACATGAGGAAACTTTCCTACCGATTTCCCATACACAAACAGCAATTGACCGGCGTTGCCTGGTGAAACATTGTTGTGATGACACGTGTAAGGACGAGAAATGGGTACCATCACGTTTCCGACTTTGATAAAGGTCGGATTGTAGCCCATCGCGATTGCGGTTTGTCGAATCACGACATTACTGCTCGTGTTGGTCGAGATCCAATGCCAGTTAACAGAATATGGAATTGGTGGGATCAGGAGCGTAATACGGAACGCCGTGTTGGATCCCAATGGCCTCGTATCACTAGCAGTCGACATGAGAGGCATCTTATCCGCATGGCTGTAACGGATCGTGCAGCCACGTCTCGATCCCTGAGTCAACAGATGGGGACGTTTGCAAGACAACAACCATCTGCATGAATAGTTCGACGACGTTTGCAGCAGCATGGACTATCAGCTCGGAGACCATAGCTGCGGTTATCCTTGACGCTGCATCACAGACAGGAGCGCCTGCGATGGTGTACTCAACGACGAACCTGGGTGCACGAATGGCGAAACTTGTTTTTTCGGATTAATCGAGGTTCTGTTTACAGCATCATGACGGCCGCATCCGTGTTTGGCGACATCGCGGTGAACGCACATTGAAGCTGTATTCGTCACGACCATACTGGCGTATCACCCAGCGTGATGGTATGGGGTGCCATTGGTTACACGTCTCGGTCACCTCTTGTTCGCATTGACGGCACTTTGAACAGTGGACGTTACATTTCAGATGTGTTACGACCCTTGGCTCTACCCTTAATTCGATCCCTGCGAAACCCTACGTTTCAGCAGGATAATGCACGACCGCATGTTGCAGGTCTTGTACGGCCTTTCTGGATACAGAAAATTTTCGGCTACTGCCCTGGCCAGCACATTCTCCAGATCTCTTCCCAATTGAAAACGTCTGGTCAATGGTGGCCGAGCAACTGGCTCGTCACAATACGCCAGTCACTGTTCTTGATGAGCTACGGTATCGCGTTGAAGCTGCATGGGCAGCTGTACCTGTACACGCCATCCAAGCTCTGTTTGACTCTATGCCCAGGCGTATCAATGCCGTTATTACGGCCAGAGGTGGTTGTTCTGGGTACTGATTTCTCAGGATCTATGCACCGAATTTGCATGAAAATGTAATCACATTTTAAGAGGTCCGAGCAGATGTAATTTTGATGGATTTCTCACACGCTGCCAGCGATATGTAAGGCGTATGAGAATCTCAGACCACAGAGCAGTGTCAATTGCAGTAGGAACTGTGTAGCAGTAGGAGCAAGTTGTTGCTAGCGAGCAGTCTGGTCTGGTGTATCGTGTTGGCTGGGCAGGTCGTGGTGCAGCGATGCCGGCGCCGGAGCTTTATTGTATAAAGTAAAAAGCAGCCTCGCGCATATGTAGTATTGTTATCTCAAGTCCCATGTAAATGTTTTAAAAATCTCCTAATAATAATCTTCCTCATAAAAAGTAACTTTTAACAACCATTCATTTCAATTTAAAGAATTTACTAATTTCTCCAGTCCATGATCATCCCGATTATTGCAACAGAAAAATCAGTTGTTTCCTTTCATAAATGACAAATCAATCGGCCAGCATTGCACAAGGCTGTGCCAGAAAAATTTATTGTAAGAGCAGATATATATGCGTTACCCGTCGACTTCATTGAGGTAAGAATTTTTCCTTTTTTTTATTCAGAATGATCTTTCAGGGCCATGACGTAGCACTGCTGACGTCCAAAATTTACCAGGTTAAATTCACAGTCAATTATTGAAAAGTTATAAGTGAGCGACAATTTAATTGAGATGTTAGTTACATTGTATTTTTACCAGGTTACTGAATTTATTTATTGTTGTGGCGTTACACTGTATGTGAACGACACAATTATAATTTTCACTGTTGGGAAGTTTAGGAATTTTCCTGTTTGGAGGTTACACTAAATGAGGATATTATTTATATTATTCATTTTATTTTGTGGCGAGGTTACACTTGTCCACAACCGGCCCGGATCGTATTTCTATGTGAATATCTGAGAAGTAGTTAGTTATATATCTGCTCTTATTTACTTAAATGTAGTTTGCATCTGGCGCAACGCATTTACTAACCTGTCACTCTTTCTTTGACAGGTCATCGGCAATTTATTGCTCTTTGTTGTAATTGTATTTGTTCCATTTTGCTTTGACTTTGATTGATTTTGTGCTTAATTTGATTTGTGATAATGCCGCGAAAAACTGTTAACAGTACATCGCGATGTGCAATGAGTGGAATAGCCGTCTCGAATAATTTGACCAATAATACTTGCGACACTCAGTGTAATAATGATAATCCTCTAATTACAGATAATCAGTACCTGCCGATCACTAGTATTGAGTTAAATCCTAATGATAGGCAAACATATTCAAATATGTCCACAGCAAATTTAACAATTGATGACGCGGCACGTTCCAATACAATGAACGCTGCCCAGATTGACACACCCGGTTTGCAAAATTTGAATTGTGAACAGATGAATTTTTCTCATGAAGATGAACAATGTAGTCAGAATACGTCAGATTTATTTGATTCCGATGTAGTGACCAACAGCGCGCATCCAATTGGTAAACCTTTTCAAGAATCAGAGAATGACCAAATGGTTATACAAAACGCGACAAATGTAGATACACCAACACACAGCATAGAAAATAGAGTCGCTAATTTTGGCATGGATCAAGTTGTAGCATTATTACTACAATTCAAGAAAGAACAAGACGACAGTTTCAAACTACTTAATGAATCATACAAACAACTTAATGAAAAATTCGACAACCATTTCAAACAACGTAATGAAAAACTAGACAACAATTCCAAACAGTTGAATGAAAGTTTCAAACAGTAGAATGAAAAACACGACAACCTTAACGAACAGAACAAACAGCTTAGTGAACAGATTACAGCCGTTACCATGCAACGTCATGATACTAAAGAACAATTACATGAGGAAATTAAGGCTTGTGTTAGGAATAGTAGTGAAGAGTTACGTAGTACACATGCAGCCACAACAAAATCACTTAGACATGAAATTAGTGCGGTTGGTAAACAATGTTCAGAAAACGCAACACAGTTACGCGACGAGTTTAATTGAATGTCAACAGAACTTTCACACACTCTGGATGCGGAAGTCGATAAGAAATCTGAACAACAGAACAGCCAAATTAACGAACGTTTTTAAGTTACAGAATTGAAAAATGTTTCAGTCTCTAACACGTCACAGCATACGCCACATTCCGAATATTTCTCACATTCACACAACCAATGTAATTTAGGTAATTTACAGAGTGTAAGTGACTTAGATTCCGAACAGTCACAGATAAACAGATTATCATACAACCCTGAACCTGTTCATACATACAAAGACGATAATTTCGATTACAAGCACTTTCTATCAGTGAGAAAATTTAAGGTATTTAAAAATGACTGAACACAGATTCACCCCTTGGATTGGATACAACGATTTGCATTTGAATTTTCACCTGCATTGCCTGTAACGCAGAAACTAAAATTTATTTGCAGTGCCTAATAGGCCTCAGGGGATTCATTACATTTCTATGAATATGTGCCGTAGCGTGCACAGGGCCCCGAGCCATAGGAGTGCTGTTTCATCTTTAGTTTTCTGCACTGCTGCCTTCTCTTTTACTATCCTTTATATCTATCAAAACAACTCTTCAACTATCGAGCTATCTAGGATTAAAATTGTGTAAAGAAACCTGAAATGACGAACTCTACCTGAAAGTGACAGTTTTCATTAGACACTCCAGAACCACCAGCGTAATTTTAATGAAAGACAGAGGTGTAATCACCAGTAGGTACAAAATTTTCAGCTATCGCAGACGCATTTTTGGCAACAATAGAGGGTTTTCCCCGCAACAGCATCAAAGCCAGCCGGTTAGCATACCTAACCAACACTGTAGTCTGCAAGGTCAACCAAGCTTGAATGTTTCGCCGCCTACACGTATAGCGTCGGCTCCGCCAAATAGTAACGCACAGCAACAAGGAAACCACTATGTACAGAAGACACATCATTTCAACTCGTATCGCAACGCGCCGTATAGCAATGATTATTATGACAGACGTAAATGTAATGCGCATAGTTTTCAGCGTAACAGTCAGTCTTACCAGCAGCAGAATCATGCGCAACAACAGATTATCATGAATGAACCAGACAGTAGATATAATCCCGAACGTAATACGTCAGGACGAAATAACAGAACAGTACAAATAGTAGAGATGCCACAGCATCCTCCCGCAAATAACAGCACGTCAGAAAGAATTTGACTAGATACAGTACAGGTTGCATCTTCCAACAACGCAAGCAATACTTCAGATAGACAGAATCTTGTTCACGAAAGTGTTATCACTTTTGATGACATTCGAGACACACTTTTGCATGAAAAACCAGTTACTCAAAAAACCATTTCCCACCCTAACATTGAAGTAAAGATTGGATCATCCAAATTTTCAGCAGTAATCGATTCTGGATCACCTATGTCAGTTGTAAATGAAGAAACATTCAACGAATGCAACAAAAAGAATACCTATCCTACGTTACCATTAGGCAAAACTAAAGTAAAAGGAGCAGTATCAGGTAAAGGAGTAGATGTAAATTTACACACACTTATCATTTTGTATTGCAGGTCGTACGTTTCACTCAAATTTTTGGATTGTTCCCTTATTGACAACAGACGTTATTTTTAGGTACGAATTTTCTGGTACAACATGACACGATTATTGACTTTCAAAATTCCTATTTAATGTTAACGGATGAAAATGTACAACTGGCATTAGAATTTCATCACTCTTTATCTGTAGAAGAACAAACAATTAATCGAACAGAGGTCATTTCTACATCGCATAACATAGACTGTCATTTGACATTGTTCACAGATACATACGTACACAACTATAATACACCAGACGAAGCTGACTATGACGTTATGCAAATGATTTCTGATAAAGTTAAACAGAGCAGTGCAAATACAGACGACGAACGTACTCAACTACACAATATTCTTTTACAGCAAGCTCCAGTTTTTGACAACGTCCCTGGTACTATGTCGGTTTTATGTATGAATTTCATGTTAAACAGCACGACACGTATAAAGCCAAACATTATCCCATTCCATATATTCACAGGGAACAAGTTAAGAAAGAGTTGCAAGCTATGCTTGACCAAGGAATTATTGAACCGGCAGTTAGTCCGTACAAAAACCCGCTCCATATTGTTAACAAAAAGGATGGATCACTTCGCCTCGTACTTGATTCGCGTCATGTCAACGACATTATTATTAATGAAACAGATCGCCCACAGACACTAGAAGAACTTGTACAGAAATTTCATGGTACTGCTATTTATTCCACATTAGATTTGAAATCGGGATTTTGGCAAATTCAGCTGCATCCGAATTACAGAAAGTACACAGCATTTCTCTGCTTTGGAGACTGTTATCAACTTTGTAAATTACCGTCGGTTTAACAATTTCTTCAGCAGCGTTTATTCGTGTTTGAATAGTATACTTCCGACAGAACTTAAAGACAGAATCACAACGTATGTACACGACATTCTTATTGCAGAAGCTAACTGGTCTGAACACAATCTGATTCATGAACAACTGTTACAATCTTTTCGAGCACAAGGACTCACAGTTAATCTTAGCAAATCGCACTTTGGTAAAACTTCGATAAAATTTCTTGGACATATAATTTCAGCAGAAGGCATTGCGCCTGACCTGGAAAAACTTCAAGCTTTACATGACATAACTGTTCCAACGACGAAGAAACAATTACGGAGCTTTCTGGGATTAATTAACATTTTCCGTAAATCTGTTCATTACTCTGCTTTAGACACCCCTAGATTGTGCCACTTGATGGGTAAAAACACTATTTGGTCATGAGATAGCCAAGCACATTCTGAATTTGTCAATCTAAAACATGCTTTGTTGAGCGCACCTCTTTTATCACACCCAGATCTTACTACAAATTTTTCCATTGCCACTGACAGTCCTAACACCGCTTAAGGCGAACATATTTTTCAGGAAATTGAAGAAGACGGTACTACAGTAATTAGAAACATCGCCTTGGCAAGTCGCATTCTGTCACCTGATGAACGCAATTATTCTGTCACAGAACTTGAAACATTGTATGTTGTATGGGCATTTACGAGATTTAGGCATTTTCTTTATGGGAGACATACGACCGTTTACACAGATCATAGAGCCATCCAGTTTTTACTTTCCGCAAAATGTACACACGACAGATTAAGCAGATGGAAACTTTATTTACAGGAATTTAATTTTACAATTGTTCACATTCCAGGTACACAAAATATTTTAGAGCAGACGCACTATCCCCTTCTCTCAGCAACAATCAGCAGGACATCGCAACCAACTTCTGCCAAGCAAATTTTAGCGTCATGTATATTCAACAAGTCGCATTTGAAAATTTCATTTCATCGTCATTACGAGACATAGCACAAGAGCAGAGAAAAAGACAACGTGTGGAAAGAAATTAAACGCCTTTGGCAAGATAAGAATAATGTTACCATTAGAAACCATTACACTGTACGCGATAACATTCTGTTTCGCCGCTCTCACCCTGACAGCAACAATTGGTTACAATGCATTCCTGACGAGCTTGTTAACAAATTAGTTTGGTCTACTCATTTAAGTTACGCACATTGTCGAGCAAGAAAATGTTTTCTTATACTGAGACAGAAGTGTAATTTTGCGAACACGAAAAATCGCATTCGGCGAGTTTTAGCGTCATGTAAAATCTGCCAGAAAGCTAAATCAGACACGACTTCACATATTCCTCTGTTACATCCCATTGTACCCGTTAAATTGAGACACATGGCCGCTGTAGACATATTTGGTCCGATTCCCAGAACTAATAGAGGTTTTTGCTACATCTTTGTCGCTGTTGAACTCACTTCGAAATTTCTTACCTTCACTCCGTTACGCAAAGCTACTGCTAAATCTAATGCATTTGTAAAACATTTTTTATTCCATGTAGGACAAGTATTGAAAGTAATTTCCGACAATGGATCAAAATCTCGATCTGCGATATGGACACGCATGTTACGAGCTAGAAACATATCCAGGTATCACGCTTCTTCGAACCCTTGTGAACGACTGATGAAAGAAATTGGTAAACTATGTAGAATATACTGCCATAAAAAACATATTGATTGAGATACACACATGCTGTCATTCCAGGATGCAATTAACTCCATACCAAATGAATCTACTATGCTATCTCCGACTATTATATTGAAAAATGTTGAACCACCTCTCATATTTCTATCTTACGATTTTCCTCTCTAATGGCATGCGGTGAAAAGTTGCTATTCCTTCACACGCGGACTTCCCACGCAGCTTCTCTCGTCACCCAGGTGGTCCAGTGACAGGCGGGCTCCGCTGATCTCGAGTGGTTGAAGCCGACGGGTATGAGGGAGTCGAGTGAATGCTTTCCAGACGCCGACATTGTCAAGAGACACGCCCGCAGGGGCCTGAAGTAGCGGCTGCGCTAGAGGTTCCATTACTTCACAGATACTTAGTGAAAACACTTTCTGGCAGGCTACCAGCGAGGCGTGGGAATGACTTGTGTACCCAGGCAGTTGTGGCGGGAAAATTCCCGCGCTTTCTGCAAAATAGTAACTGTGATTGGCTTGCTCAGGGCATAGCTCCGTGACGTAGCAAAAGCAGCGCAGAAATTGGCGCCAAGAATCTCCATTCGTGGAATGGTAGTGCTCCGGCAATAGAGTGGAATTTTCTGCCGGTTTTCGAGTTGCTGATTGGAACGTTTAACCACGGCCACTGTCGTGGGGGCGGGAATGTTCTGTGTTCGGCCTGTACGGGTGCTCTAGGGAGTCGGCTCTCGCCTTTCGGTCGAAGTGGGTTACAGGACTGAGCTCTCGCTGCTCAGGTCAGCCTGCCTTCCGTGGGCTGTCTAATATACTTTTATTTAATTGTAACTGTTTGACGAAGTTGCTGAAGTTTCGACTTCAACGTAACTTTTCGAGTACAGTTGGCAATTGAGCGTTCTGTGTACAAGAGGCCTAAGTTGTCTGTCTTGAGCAGTTTTGGCTAATGTTGACTTTATCGGAGTTACTGGGTGACTTCGCTTGTTAAAATCAATCACTGTACCGTCAGTGATTGTGTGGCGAGCCTTCTTCGTCTCCCTCAGAGGCGCATTTGTAGTGCTAGGAAGTCTTTAGTATGGAACGACCAGGCCAGGATAATTTGTTTCGGGCTATACTCGCGACATTATCGTCACCACGACGGGACGTCGAAGCAACCAACCATCGCTTCCAGTACGCCAGATCGTGTCCTTGCAGCTAAGAAGACAGCTGGGTAATGTACGTCCGCAGCATAGGCAAAGCAGGCATTTTTGCTAGGAGATAATCAGTGCTCAGCAAAGCGCGCCTGTTTGTCTTTTCCAACTTTGTTCTATCTTGGGTGTTCATCGTCTGAGTTCTCACTAATGTAGCAGCAATTAGTATTGGGTTAGCTGTGTGTCTCTCTTAAGATTTGAGTGGGAAGGAATTGGCTCCACATACCACTTCGTCATAAACCTCACAATCTAGTTTACGGACAACTTCACCTTCACAGCGTTTGTTTGAGTATCCAATTTGAGCCAATTTGACGTATTGTCAATGTTTCATGTGTTTTTGTTTATTATTTTGTGTTTAGTCTCAATAAATCATATTGTTATTTTGGACAGAACTTTCATTCTGTTAATCGGTAGAACAACCCTATCATTTCTCACTACGTTAATGAAACCTTCCTTTATTTAACTTATTAATCAAATTAAATTATTGCAGGTGCCAAACTCTTTTCTACTCCACTTGCAGGGTTGATTTCAGTCAGTTCGCGTATATTTCTTAATCCATGTGCAACAGCAAAAGTCGGAGTTAGAAAAGGGGGGGCTTAGAGCATCATTTACATATGTAGATTCTAGAAGAATTTAGTGTTAAATACAATGCTAGCCCCGGCACCTCGGAACCTAACAAAATTAAAGAATTAGTATCCTTTACTACGTCTCGTCGTCCACGCCACCATGAAATAATTGACATTGCGCTGAACAACATCAAACGTGCCGCAGAGCGCCGGAGACGACAGCAGAAACAGGTTTGCACACGCCGTGACTTTCACATTGGACAGAAGATATTAGTACGCACGCACTATTTATCCAACAGAGGAAAGAGTAGACGCAGTAAATTTGAGCTTCTATACGCAGGTCCATATCGAATTCGCAGCATTCCTCACCCCAATGTAGTACGCGTCGAAACTTTGAGAACCAGAAAATGCGAGGGCAATCACCATGTCTCCAATATTAAACCCTTTATTGAATGAATATACTTTATATTTATCACACTGTAATGCCATTTCCTGAATTTTATTTGACCACTTATGCAATTATATTTATATGAACACCTACTGATGATTATCATATTTTTTCCTGGAAAGTGCCCAGCAAGGTAAGGTTAGGAGGTCGCTTTTCTTGTCGTTGCACATCAGACCGTGCACATTTTTCCAGATAAACTTACATATTTTATGACCACTTATGCAATTCTATCTATGTGACTACTTACTGACGATTATCATATTTTTTCTTGGCAAGTGCCCGGCGAGGTAAGATTAGCAGGTTACTTTTCTTGTCGTTATATATCACACCGTGCACATTTTCCATTTTTTGTGTATGTATGATTGTTTTCCTATCGAAAGTAGAATTTTTGTCTGTATGCATTCTGGAATCTTTAAGATATAACAAACACCAGTTGACATTGACATTTTTTCATATGATATCTCAATATCTTGACTATTCTAGACTTTTTGCCACTACATTATGATACTGTGTGTACATTTTTTGCACTTGAAAACTGTCTATGTTTTTGACCTAATACGTTTTCTGTCATGCAATGCTGTATGCTTAATTATACCAAAATAAACAAGTTTTTTTTCTAATGGGTATATGATTTAAATGCAAGATATTAATCCTTATTCATCATTTTCAGAAAGCAATAACGTGTACAAGAAATAAATTAAACAAACGACAGTGGATTACTCTGAAATGAAAATTTTACCATCAGAATGAACGAAAGAAAGTGCAATATCTTGGCATGAAGGGTGAATGGATCAGAATTAACAAGCATTAACCAGAATATACTATACACATCGTATGATAGCAGTCTTGACTAATTATTTTTCTTTCAGAATACAAGGTGATTGATGCAGGCTGTCAGACAGAACTACACATCTAAGTTTTAGTGATGAAATATGCTAGAAATAAGAAACTCTATAGTATGAACAGCTGTATGAAGTAAATGGTAATATGAATAATGAATAATGAAGTGTCCCTTTTTGCAGATGATAATAAATGATGATGAGTAATTATATGAAGAACATGCTAATATGGATAATGAGGTTTTTCTTTGTGTGTGATGATAGTGATGAAGTTACGGTAATATGAATAATGAAGTTTATCTTTGCAGATGATGATAATGATGACGTTTATATATTCACTATTTTTTAAGAGATACTATGTAGTTATTTAAGTATTTGTTGCAGTTCCTTTTGACAGTATGTCTTATGCCGCATGGTATAATGACTGAATATTTTGGAAAAGACAGCTAGAGTACATACATATTAAGTACACGTTTCATTACCTGTTAATTCGAAGTTCACTACTTTTCAGCATAATATGTGTTTCTTCTATCAGCTCAATAATCCATTTTGTATTATTTCCAGGAGAAGTTATTCATGAAATTAATGTGCTATAAGCAGTTAGTCACTAAACTTGTTCTAGTACCTGCATTTTTTTACACATTTGTGTGTATCATTCATGAATGTGATCACATATACTCTACTTGTTTCATAACCTTGCTACAGCTGACTCATGACGAATGATGTTATTAATCCTTATTTCCAGCAATAAATCAAAAGCAAATATTTTCATGCTCCAGCAATTAAATATCGATCCCAAGGCAACGCATCAATAGCAAAAAAAAAAAAAAGAATTATTACCAGTCCCAACTATTACCAGTATACAACCAAATAATGCTACCAGTTTAAGATATATTTCTAGTTCTAAATATAATGCAAATTTCTCAGATGTATTGAATCCATTATATCTATGTATTATTGGACCACAGACCTTGAGTAATAGTTACAGTGTGTTACATTTTAAATTTGTCCTATGTCACTTGAATGATGAGTTCTGAGTAATACTGAATGATGTTTTGTAATAATGCTATGCCAATAATTTCTATAAATAATATTTTTGTTATGCTCTATAAATGCTATGCCAATAAATAACACTTGTTCTGAATGATGACTTCTGAATAATGCATAAAAATGGTTTGTAACTGGCCAATGAGTGCCAATATTTACTGTAATCAGATGACTTATGAATAATATTCTGTAATACACCATACATAGTACAGAAGTGTTTAGTAACTAGGCAATGAGTGCCAACAATTACTCAAATCGGTTGATAGACTAGTGTAATTCTCAATGATGACTAGCATAAGACTTAATGTCCTTCACCTTCTGACCTAATTACCAGAAATTACTGCAATATCCCTTTGTCCTGTCCATCCTCATGATCATGGAGCACTATATTTGTTTTTTTTTTCACTAATTCTACGTTGGTGAAAGAGTATGGATTCTACAACAATGTGGTGTTGTCACATCATGCTGTCCACCACCTTGAACGATGAAGATGTTATTATGGTCCTACTGTTTGCTGTACCTAATGTACTACCAAAATGATAACATTGAATATTAATACAACATTTCTGTGTCTTAGCTACACTGATAAATACTTCAGGGAAGAGAACTTCAGATTGTCTCACTTGGTGCTGTGCTTCTGTAGAAAGATATGGACTTTTGGTGCAACTACGTGGATCCTACTGTGCTACAACCATGATGCAATCCTTCCCATTCCTGTACTAGTTCTTGTAAAATGCTAAAGTTTTTTACAGTGCGTGTGCACTTTATTTCATTTGTTAATATTATCAGTCGTCCTAAATATGCTAAAGAGTTCTACAGTGCGTGTGCACTTTATTTCACTCCATGATTTGTTGTAAATATGCTAAAGACTTCTACAGTGCGTGTGCACTTTACTTCATTTTTAGGGTAATCAGTTCTTGTAAAATGCTAAAGATTTTTACAGTGTGTGTGCACTTCATTTCATTTGTTAATAAGATCAGTTGTCCTAAAAATACTAAAAACATTTACAGTGCATGTGCACTTTATATCATTTATTAATATACTTTGTGTTCAGTGCATGTCCACTTTATTTCACTTCATGATATGTTATGTAAAAATGCTAAAGACTTATACAGTGCACATGCACTTTGTCATTTGTTAATATCTTTTGTACTCATTGCATATACTTTTTGTCATTTCTTGATATATTCTGTACGCAGTGCGTGTGCACTCTATTTCATTACTTAATATGTTCTGCACTTATCAATAATGTATATACTCTGTGACTGTAGACTTAGTTAATTAAGTAGATTATAGAAAAATTTGTTGCTCATGGCAAGTCCAATTGACTCACCATCGCTGCCAAATTTTTGCCCCCTCCTAGTGGAGGGTTATGTAAGAAGTCCGAGCAGATGTAATTTCGATGTATTGCTCACGCACTGCCTGCAATATGTAAGGTATAAGAGAATCTCAGACCAGAGAGCAGTGTTGACTGCAGTAGGAACTGTGTAACTGTAGCAGTAAGTTGTTGCTAGCTAGCAATCTGGTCTGGTGTATCGTGTTGGCTGGGCCAGTCGTGGTGCAGCGATGCCAGAGCCTGAGCCTTATTGTATAAGGTAAAAAGTAGCCTCGCGCATATGTAGTACTGCTATTTCAAGTCCCATGTAAATGTTTTAAAAAATCTCGTAATAACAATCTTCCTCATAAAAAACAACTTTTAACAACCATTCATTTCAATTTCAAGAATTTACTAATTTCTCCAATCCATGATCATCCCGATTATTGCAAAAGAAAAATCTGTTGTTTCCTTTCATAAATGACAAATCTGTCGGCCAGTATTGCACAGGGCTGTGCCAGGAAAATCTATTGTAAGAGCAGATATATATGCGTTGTCCGGCGACTTCATTGAGGCAAGAATTTTTCTTTTCTTTATTTAGAATGATCTTTCAGTGCCATGACGCAGCACTGCTGACGTCCAAAATTTACCATGTTAAATTCACAGTCAATTATTGAAAAGTTACAAGTGAGCAACAATTTAATTGAGAGGTTAGTTACATTGTATTATTACCAGGTTACTGAATTTATTTTTTGTTGGGGCATTACAGTGAATGTGAACGACATAATTATAATTTTTAGTGTTGAGAAGTTTAGGAATTTTTTGTTTTGAGGTTACACAAAGTGAGGATATTATTTATATTATTTATTTAATTTTGTGGGGAGGTTTCAACATGTCAGTTCTAGTATAATATATTTGTCCAATGAATACCCGTTTATCATCTCCATTTCTACTAGGTGTAACAATTTTAATGGCCAGTAGTGTAGTTATGCAGGTATGATCACTATAATAAAATAAATCAGAGTTTGCACGGAAATATTTAAGTGCTAGTTTCTCCTGGACGCTATTCCAAAGAGGAATGGTAGAGAAATAGACTGATGGATGTTGGATGAACCCTCCGCCAGGCTCTTTAATGTGAAATGCAGTGTAATCATGCAGATCTAGACGTAGAAGAAACAGATCATATATGTGTGGACCCAACTGTTATCTGAGCTTCATTGTTTACTTTTTTATGATTGCCCTAGAGAATTCTGTATCCAAGCATCTAGTAGACCTCAAGCCAATTTGTTTGTTGCATATTGCCTTGCAATTTTTTTCTGTTATAACGGCGTGTAGTGTACATTACACATGTAGTTAATCCCTCGTCTCAGTCGTAGTACTGTTCTGCCCTCTTTTCAATGTATTTTGATGCGTAGTCACAATATGACATGTCATAAAACAGACGTTTCTACTGACAAGAAAGAAAAGTGTTGCGTGCTAAGCGGGTGGTCTCGTATTAAGTTGGAAGTGGAGGGCACAGGTGCATGTTAATTTAAGCACAGGTAGGACAGAGTACCGGCAGGACAGGTAATTGTCCGCCTCGGTGACTTGTCTGAGAGACACGACCCACGCCCCATGTTGCGACAGCCGCAGGTAGTGCCGACGCAGCGGCAACATCAACAGGCGGCCCTTGTCCGCCACAGCCGACAACGCCACCACCCCCTCCCGCAGCCCTTGTGCCATTATGCTTGCTCACGCTGCCACACCTCCACCCTCGGGGTCCCGACACTGAACAATACACTAAGCTCGTTAACAGACGTCACAGGACGTTGCCCTGGTATAGGCCACAATGCTTGGACGCAGCTAAGTGAATATCTTCTGCTCCAGTGCTGACATCAGTTGCACAAACTTCCGAGTAGGTTTCCCATTTGTTTATTTAGAACCCCTAAAGGTAATGTAATACTGTTAAGCTAGTTAGTTATACTAGCAGACAAATGAAACAAATTCTGTGTTTTCCAGTACGTAAAAGAACAGCCATAAGTGAAACGAGGCTCATTGATTTCTGTGAAACCTTTTCAACTGAACTTAATCTCAGTCATTCTTAATACATTAAATAAAAAAAAAAAGCATATCGTGGAGCAGTTAAATTTGAGAGCAAATTCGGTTGAATTGTACTGTGACTTCTAAAAGAAGGGCTAAAGACATTATAATCACTTAGTTTTAATTTTGAAGGCATGCAGCATCGGTTACAGAGCATACTTTATACTTACGGTTGCAATACTTGCTTTCGATGATGTGACATTTTCGATCACGTTATGTACTTCAGTGTTTGAGTTGCACTGAACTGACACAAGCATATCTGAAGATGAAATTTGTTAATTGATGATGCTAATTACATACCTCCAACGAAACCGGTAGATGCTTCACCCAGCAATGGTGTATTAGTGCGATATGGATGAATGGCACTAATATTTTATCCGAATGGTCTACTGTTATTAAAACAATTCTAACCTGTACCTAACTAAAATAAAAACGGAATTTTCAGCTGATAGAAAATGTCGTCATATTTTACCACAGTTAATGTAATTATAAACATGCCAAAATAAAAGTTTAGATATAAATTAGGAATGAAATAGAATCAAAATAGTTGAAACATAATATTCAGTGTAGATAGATATCCAGCGATCACAGGCCCTGCAGACCACACGCTGCTTCCACAAACTGTCTCCATTCCTTCTTGTTTTGTGCCCGGTTCCTCCACGTGTCTTCAATCCTCGGGGCTGCTAGGACCTTTGCCAGGTCGTCCAATGGGGCGTTTGGTGTTTGGTTTCCTCTTAATGCCTTCTTCGCCTGTCTTCCATCATGCATACGGGCTACATGGCCCACCCATTGCATTCTTTTGCTCTTTATATTCTGTAGGATAGTTGGTTGTTGCATCAGAGGGTAGATTTCCTCGTTTTTCCTCCTCCTCCATTCTCCGTTATATGATACTGATCCCCATATCTTCCTTATTACTCTTCTTTCAAATATTAATTGTTTTTCCTTTTCTCGCTTAGCCATGCTCCATGTTTCTGAGCCATACATTACTGCTGGGCATACCACCGTGTTGTAGATTTTCAGCTTAGTGCTCACTGGGAAGCCGGCCTCTGTGGCTGAGAGGTTCTAGGCGCTTCATTCCGGAACCGCGCTTGTGCAATGGTCGCAGGTTCGAGTCCTACCTCGGGCATGCATGTGTGTGATGTCCTTAGGTTAGTTACGTGTAAATAGTTCTAAGCCTAGGGAACTGATGACCTCAGATGTTAATCTCCATAGTCCTTGAGCCATTTGATCCATTTGTTCACTGAAATCGAATTAGAGCCGATCGCCTCTCTGAGGGAATGCATGCATTTCATTCTTACTGTTATTTTTTCCTTGATGTCCATATTTATGTTGTTGTCCGTGGTAAATCAAGATCCCAAGTATTTGAACTGGTGTACTCTCTTGAACCACTTGCAATATACAGGGTGGTCAGAAAATGTGTGAAATGCTTGTAGGGATGTTACAGGGCAGGTTGTACTGAGACATAAATGTTAAGAAAGAAATTCGATACGTTGCGCCGTTTCCGAGTTATTTAGTATTGAAGTTAGCCAATCAGATTGTCGCACGCGTAAATTCAGGTTTCAGCTAACGGTGCAAAGCACTCATTGGACAACACCGCCCCTGGCAGGTCGCTTGAAAGCGAGCGCCCGACGACCCGATTGGCTAACTTCAATGCTAAATAACTCGGAAACGGAGCAACGTATCGAATTTCTTTCTTAACATTTATGTCTCAGTACAACCTGCCCTGTAACATACCTACAAGCATTTCACACAGTTTCTGTGCACCCTGTATATCAAGAAATTGTTCCTGCGCTTGTCTTCTTCCTAATTGCATGAACTCTGTTTTGCCTTGATTCACTTTGAGCCCTACATTATGTTCATAATTGTCCAATTGCCTATACTCAGTACAGGCACAAAAGAGAGAGGGCGTTGGAAGGCAGTATGTAGGAAAAGGTTAACAGAATTTCACAAAGTTAAAAAGAATTAATGCTCTGGAAAAAATGAAGATATAAGTATTATAACAATAAAGCTGAGGAACATCAAGGATCTGGCAAGTAAATTTATTGGCAACAGATGTAAAAGAAAAGTAGCTAACACTTTATAACTCCAGAGACAGCTAGTAACGTATAAGAATAAGTTAATTATTACTCAACGCTGAGTATTTAATTTGGTAATGAAAAATATAGAAACGTCGAAAATGATACTGAAAATCATGAAATATTTGCAAAATATTTTGTTTAACCTCTAAAGTGGTCTGCACAAATATATAAACTATAGTTTTGAGACAGCTGAATTTATGAAGCAACCGCAGACAAAGATAAAAAATAATCTGCAAAGGGACAAGATTCCAGAGGAATGGAAAGTCTTCACAGAACTGACTATATAAAAGACCTAAACTACTATAGATGAATAACTCTCCAGTCAGTTATATGAAAAATTTCAGCTGACCAGAGACGGAAAAATTCCAGAATAGATACTGAATTCAAAATTTATAATTTGTCATAGATACCTCATTCCTACACTCTGTACTGCTGGATTTCTAGGAAGTTTTCCGCCATTCTGACAGACAAATTATAGATACTGTGAAGTACTTATAGACAGTCTCAAAACAAATGTTCAAAATTTCTACATCATTTAAAGTACATACAGGTGGAAGACCATGTGACAGCTTACTTTCAGGCATATTCAACTGCGTGTTACTAGAGACATTAATATTTAGCAGTTACATCTACATCTACATCCATACTCCGCAAACCACCTGACGGTGTGTGGCGGAGGGTACCTTGAGTACCTCTATCGGTTCTCCCTTCTATTCCAGTCTCGTATTATTCGTGGAAAGAAGGATGGTCGGTATGGACTGTATGGGCTCTAATCTCTCTGATTTTATCCTCATGGTCTCTTCGCGAGATATACGTAGGAGCGAACAATATACTGCTTGAATCTTCGGTGAAGGTATGTTCTCGAAACTTCAACAAAAGCCTGTACCGAGCTACTGAGCGTCTCTCCTGCAGAATCTTCCACAGGAGTTTATCTATCATCTGCGTAAAGCTTTCGCGATTACTAAATGATCCTGTAACGAAGCGCGCTGATCTCCGTTGGATCCTCTCTACTTCTTCTATCAACCCTATCTGGTACGGATCCCACACTGATGAGCAGTATTCAAGCAGTGGGCGAACAAGCGTACTGTAACCTACTTCCATCTTTTTGGGATTGCATTTCCTTAGGATTCTTCCAATGAATCTCAGTCTAGCATCTGCTTCACCGACGAATAACTTTATATGATCATTCCATTTTAAAACACTCCTAATGCCTACTCCCAGATAATTTATGGAATTAACTGCTTCCAGTTGCTGACCTGCTATCATGTAGCTAAATGATAAGGGATCTATCTTTCTATGTATTCGCAGCACATTACACTTGTCTACATTGAGATTCAAATACCATTCCCTGCACCATGCGTCAATTCGCTGCAAATCCTGCTGCATTTCAGTACGATTTTCCATTGTTAAAACCTCTCGATATACCACTGCATCATCCGCAAAAAGCCTTAGGGAACTTCCGATGTCATCCACAATGTCATTTATGTGTATTGTGAATAGCAACGGTCCTACGACACTCTCCTGCGGCACACCTGAAATCACTCTTACTTCGGAAGACTTCTGTCCATTGAGAATGACATGCTGCGGTCTGTTACCTAGGAACTCTTCAATCCATTCACACAATTGGTCTGATTGTCCATATGCTCTTACTTTGTTCATTTGACGACTGTGGGGAACTGTATCGAACGCCTTGTGGAGGTCAAGAAACACGGCATCTACCGGTGAACCCGTGTCTATGGCCCTCTAAGTCTCGTGGACGAATAGCGCGAGCTGGGTTTCACACGGTCGTCTTTTTCGAAACCATGCTGATTCCTACAGAGTAGATTTCTAGCCTCCAGAAAAGTCATTATACTCGAACATAATACGTGTTCCAAAATTCTACAACTGATCGACGTTAGAGATATAGGTCTATAGTTCTGCACATCTTTTCGACGTCCCTTCTTGAAAACGGGGATGACCTGTACCCTTTTACAATCCTTTGGAACGCTACGATCTTCTAGTGACCTACGGTACACTGCTGCAAGAAGGGGGACAAGTTCCTTCGCGTACTCTGTGTAAAATCGAACTGGTATCCCATCAGGTCCCGCGGCCTTCCCTCTTTTGTGCGATTTTTATTGTTTCTCTATCCCTCTGTCGTCTATTTCGATATCTACCATTTTGTTATATGTGTGACAATCTAGAGAAGGAACTACAGTGCAGTCTTCCTCTGTGAAACAGATTTGGAAAACGACATTTAGTATTTCGGCTTTTAGTCTGTCATCCTCTGTTTCAGTACCATTTTGGTCACAGAGTGTCTGGACATTTTGTTTTGATCCACCAACCGCTTTGACATAAGACCAAAATTTCTTAGGATTTTCTGCGAAGTCAGTACATAGAACTTTACTTTCGAATTCATTGAACGCCTCTCGCATAGCCCTCCTCACACTACATTTCGCTTCGCGGAATTTTTGTTTGTCTGCAAGGCTTTGGCTATGTTTACATTTGTTGTGAAGTTCCCGTTGCTTCCGCAGCAGTTTTCTAACTCGGTTGTTGTACCACGGTGGCTCTTTTCCATCTCTTACGAACTTGCTTGGCACATACGCATCTGACGCATATTGTACGATGGTTTTGAACTTTGTCCACTGATCCTCAACACTATCTGTACTTGGGACAAAAATTTTGTGTTGAGCCATCAGGTACTCTGAAATCTGATTTTTGTCACTTTTGCTAAACAGAAAAATCTTCCTACCTTTCTTAACATCTCTATTTAAGGCTGAAATCATCGATGCAATAACCGCTTTATGATCGCTGATTCCCTTTTCTGCGTTAACTGTTTCAAATAGGTCGGGTCTGTTTGTCACCAGGAGGTCTAATATATTATCGCCACGAGTCGGTTCTCTGTTTAACTGCTCAAGATAGTTTTCAGACAAAGCACTTAAGAAATTTCATTGGATTCTTTGTCCCTGCCACCCGTTATGAACGTTTGATTCTCCCACTCTATTTCCGGCAAATTAAAATCTCCACCCAGAACTATAACATGGTGGGGAAGTCTACTCGAAGAATTTTCCAAATTACCCTTCAGGTGCTCAGCCACAACAGCTGCTGAGCCAGGGGGCATTTAGAGATATCCAATTACCATTTCTGAGCCTGCTTTTACGTGACCTTCACCCAACTTATTTCACATTTCGGATATCAGTCGATTTCCTTCGATAGTATTGCACTTCTTATCGATATAAACACGCCTCCCCCTTTACTGTCCAGCCTGTCTCTGCGGTATACAATCCATTCTGAGTTTAGGATTTCATTACTGTTTACGTCTGGTTTCAGCCAACTTTCTGTCCCTAGTACTATATGGGCATTGTGACCGTTTATTGATGATAGCAGTTCTGGGACCTTTCTATAGACGCTCCTGCAGTTTACTATTAGCACATTAATATTGTTATTCCCTGTTGCATTTTGCCTACTCCTACCTTGACGCGTCTCAGGAGATGTCTTGTCGGGCCTAGGGAGGGAATTCTCTAGCCTAAAAAACCCACATGTGTACTCCACACGTACTCTGCTACACTTGTAGCCGCTTCCGGCGTTAGTGCACGCCTGACCTATGAGGGGGACCCAAGATTTCTCCACCCCACATCGGAGGTCGAGAAATTTGCACTCCAGATCTCCGCAGAATCGTCTGAGCCTCTGGATTAAGCCTTCTACTCGGCTCCAAACCAGAGGACCGTGATCGGGTCTGGGAACGACACCACAAATAGTTATATTCCACCCCACGAGCGAGGCTTTCCGCCTTCACCAATTCCGCCAACCGCCTGTATGAACTGAGTATGACCTCTGAACCCAGACGCCAGGAGTCATTGGTGCCAACATGAGCAAAAATTTCCAGTCAGGTGCACCCAGTGCTCTCAATCGCCGCCGGCAGGGCCTCCTCCACATCTCGGATGAGACCCCCCGGCAAGCAGACAGAGTGAACACTGGCCTTCTTACCCGACCTTTCCGCTATTTCCCTAAGGGGCTCCATCACCCGCCTAACGTTGGAGCTCACAATAACTAATACACCCCTCCATCCGTGTGCCTGCTCGGTCCTTGGTGAAGGAGCGGCCACTTGTCCACTCACAGGCAGAGCGGGCGATGCCACACGGACAGCCTCCACATTGACCCTCCGCCTCGTGCATCGCGAACGCCGCTGAACCCGACACTCCCCTTGGGGAGAGGGTGGCCCAACCGCGCCCGGTACCCGCGAAGATGTCTCGACAGCAGGGACAGTGGGTGAAACATGTAACACCTGGGGTGTACCATGCGACGCACCAGACTCCTCACTGCCGCTACAATCCAAGGCAGCAGCCTGAAGACGGCTGACCTCGGCCATCAACATGTTCAGCTGTTCGGGAACAGTGGCCAGCTCCTCATGCGTCCGTACACAGCAGTCACACATCCTATCCATCCTAAGAAATCAGTTTACTGTAGAGAGTTAATCAACTTTTAACTAGATTGCTAATAGCTGACTAAACTGTTGTTACTAGACACTTCTTGTAGAAAACAATGAAAATAGTACTACCTGTCTCTGTACTGTAATCAAAACAAACGCTAGCACTACTGGCACTATGGTTGACTAAAGGGACTCTCTGACTGTATTCAAAACAATCACGAAATCTATGGAACACTACTACTAGCACTCGACAATTAAAGCTTCCTAAAAGCAAAAACACACGAAAGAAGAGGTGACAAGTAAGAAAAATACAGTTAATACTTAAATTAACGTAGTTCGCTGAACAGCAGACGTGAAGAAGACGGCAGTTACAATGACAGTTAAAAGTTAAGAGCATACCAATATAGCTAGAAAGAAAAAAAACTCCCGTGCGTTATTGTGCTCTTGTTAGTACACGAATCTAGAACAGAGTGGGTTTAAGAGAGTGAACAGAAACCTTAATTTTTTACTGGAAGAAAAGTACTTCTGAATTTTAAATAACATATTGATCAAAAGTAAAAGATTGCGAACTACAAGTATTTAGGTATTCAGGTACATGGGTTGGAAAAATCTGAGGTAGGTGTAATATGCGCAAAACTGAAAGATCATTTGGAACAACAACGAACGTTTGTAATGAAATTATAAGGAACCGAAAGTCATATACTACAACATCGTAGTGAAAGCTGGCTGTCGATATACTTTTTAGTATTTAACATTGAATTACAAATTAGACAAACTACTATAAGAAAAAAACCTGGTTCAAGGAGAATAATGATGAATTGTATCCAGACACAGAAAAAAACAAGCAAAACTGAGACGAAAACCAATTTGTTGGACACTTACACAGAATAAAGGACAATGGACTAAAAACACTGAATAACGATGGAAAACAAATTAACAACAAACTGACTCTAATTAGTAACAAACGATTTAGAAATATTTAGCATACAAGGATGAAACATCATCCATAAATGGTTACAATTGGAAGTGATATAGTTAGTATACCAAGTTACAAGCCACAAGGGGTGTGAAGTTGTCCAAGGGAACGAACTGCGATTACCACACAGAAGGTTTACTTCATTTTAAAAACAATAGCAACAAGCAATGAAAGGTTGAACTGGGTCTGCGTGACTTAGTAGGAACGATTCCATCGATCAGCTGTAGTTATTTGAAGAAGGAAACCATTTAAACACCAAGCCAGGATTACTGATTTAGGTAGTCAAAAATATGTCTGCTTTAGATATGTAAATACACACTTGTCAGAGCAATGGGTCATGAAATGAGACTTAAGTATTCAAGCGAGTCTTAGGAACACATAGAGATGATCAATTTAGGACCCGGTGTGCATTAGCTTCTGGGAGATGTTGAGTGTGTAGACGAAGGGAAACAGCAGCGGGGTCGATCAGATCGGTCAGACAGAGGACACACATTGATTCTGTTCGTCACGAAGATCGACGTTTGCTACCTGAGCAATAGATAAATTTAGCTTACACTTTTCAGTTGCACATTCAGCAGTGCACACGAAAAACGAATGACGAAACTAGCGAATTTCTGTACTCTCGTGACAATGCCCTGTTCCGCTTATTTGCGTCAATCGATTGATCAGAAAAGTCATTAATGAAGCTTCTGCATTCTCTCTACTTATATACCATATGACAGTATCCTTAGTGCACTGTTCGAGACAGATGGGGCAGTGCTTAACACACCGCACTCATATTCAGGTGTATATTAGTTCAAATCCCCGTCAGGGCACCCAGAATTGTCGTTTCGGTGGTTTTCTTAAATCATTTCAGTGGAATGCTTGATTGATCCCTTTTAACGGCCACTGCCGATGTCTTTTCAAAACCCGAGCTTGTGGAACATACCAATGACCTTATACCTTATCGTCAATAGCACGTGAAGTCCCTAACCTTTACTTTGGTAACTGATGTGCCCCGCGACTTCTAGCCCATAATATAGCTGTTTTCCCCCATGCAATCATTCTGAGGAAGAGCTGTTACATTGTCAAACTACAACAACCTTTCTTCTCGCGCTTTAATATTTTTAAAAGTTTAATTCACAACAGATGGTATTTACAGTTACAGGGATTTCCTTTTTTAAATGATAGCGTTACGGAGCTCACCACTAAAGGTAAAAATTTATATCCGGGTACACTGCCCGAAAATTAAGTGAACTTCATAGGTTGTGATAAGAAAATTGAGTCAAATTTACGAAGAGTTTAGCTGTATCAGCCCACCTATGAACGTTATGAGCACGAAGTTCAACCCCAGCGGTTACGTCCGAAATGGTCACAGACATCGAGGACAGATCAGAAGTTCTGGCTGGTGTCAGGAGTACCTCAGCATCACGCATACAGTCCTTAGAGACAGGACAAGCGACGTACCGTGGGCCTTAGGCATCAGAAACCGATAGCACCACGCACAAAGACTAGGGAGTTTGGGTTGCAGCGACCATCTCTCCTACGAAACGGACACAAGGGAGATCTCAGTTTTGGATCTTCGCGGCCAGACTAACAGGTGACGTTCCAGCCAGGCCACCAGGCAGCGTGCAGTGACAGTATAGGTCATTGACCTAATGGACGTCTTTCTGCAGTGTCATGTGCCTCCTACTAACAAATAGTTCACGGCAAGTGCCATAACTCGATTTCCCAGAAACATCTTTCAGATACTCGACAGTTTCTGAGAAAACGACTACTTAAAATTTTGATATAATTTAAACGCCTTTTTGAGAGGGACTATCTCAGCCGAAATGGTTGCACAGTGGTTAACGTGACGGGTTCACAGTTTAGAATCCCGTTTTCGAAGTATGATATTTGTTCTCAATTACTTCTTTTATTTCAATTTTTTTTCATTTATCTACCAATGTCCATAGAAGGTTACTACGTGGATGTTTCTTATCAAGTTACGGACAAGGGCGGCGTGCTAATTGGAAAATTTCAACTACGCTACGTATGGTATTTTCAGCGGTTACCGTCTTTTTAAATTCTTATGTTTCGTCCTTATTATTCGTCGTAATTATATTAATACTTATATTTTGTTCGTGTATATGTTTTAAGGAAAATTTGGTGCTTTTATGGAAATAGAATGATGACCGTCATGTTGAACGGCTGTAATGTATGTTGTATGTTTTTACGTTAGTTCATCAAAATACTGCCAATATATCTTGTGTAACATACTTAGTGGAGAGTCCAGTGGTACTCAGAGAAATAAAAATAAATATATATGTATATGTTACTAGTAGGAGAGTTAACGTTGTTACCAAACTTCAAGATCTTCCCTGAGTGCGACGAAATGCCGCCGAAACCTTCTTTCAAAAGGCTGTTCCTCACGAAATACGGAGTTAGCTATCCGATGACAGTTTTTCTAGCACTGTGGCTAGATTATCACAATCTGCCGGCATTGTCAGCAACAGATGGCAAAAACGTCTGTTTATAATAATCTTGCTCCAGGCGATCCTAACTCTCGAACTAATTTGTAGAACTGTAGAAGACGATCAGTTACTTGTCGAGTCAAATTTCATCATTAGCCAAGTATCCCGAATTAACCATTAAACTGTTATTCCTCTTCGCTCCAAAATATTGCACAGCAAAAACCACAGATCCTACCTTTCTCTTTGCAATAATTCAGATAGTTATTCGCAAATGTTGTATGATTTGGAACTTACGATTGCTGTCACGTTTCTTCAAAGTTGCTAATTGCCCGTTTTTCTTTCACACATATTTCCGGTATAGAAGTCTCTTCATATACGACGGTTTGAGAACATTTCATGTGAAAAATTCCAGCAGGTGCACTCCAATCAACAGTATCTCAATTCGAAATTTCAAAATTTGTAGAACTGTTTGAACAGAACAGCGGAATTTCTTATTTCTCTACCCCATCATCATGATCAAGAGTGTAATGACGACCATTCTAATACACAAGGAAATCACATATTCTATAAATCACCACAGCTCTTGGCCCTTCACATGATAAATTTAGACAGCTGGAGGCATTCCTCAGGCACGAACAATTTGATTTTACTTATAATAACAACGTTTTATTTGATGAATTTCTAATAATGTTTATTGTAAATAAGCAAATTTAGCTCTAACCCTTGGCAACCATATATCAGCAGCACAATAAAACATAATATCATAAAGATACCACATAGAAAAAGAAATAATTTGAGAGATTTGAACTGCAACCTCCAACACTGTAAAATATATAGCTTTTGAAAATAGAAACTAGGTAATCGTTTGCATAATGTAAAATTTACACTACCTTTTTGCGGTCTTATGAAAGGGTATAAATCTTTTTGAAATACCTTTCACCTGGAGTTTCGTCTACTCCCATAGAAGCTGCTTTCTCTCCTGACGAGTCTAGTGCGCAATTCCGTGCCCCACATTTTTATGTAACTGTCAGCAGTAGATAATTTTTATGGGAGAATCAGTCTAAGCAAATAGCCCAGGGTATAACGCCCCACATCCCTTACTAAGAAGCATGATGAGCTGTCTGGAATTGACAGGGAACTTGAGCCACTGCAATACACCTCTAGTTTTCCAAGCCTTCTGTATCACTTTCAGGTTAAAACAGGTACAGAGCAGGAGAGGCCTGTTAATTGTAAATACCTGTGAATTGCATGCAGCGTTACCGTGCCGCAAATAATCGTACCTCTAAGAGAAGTAGTGTCAAATGATGGGAAAGAGATCCATGGGATATCAGTGTGTGTGCCTGGGGCACTCCATCCCCTTACACAGCCACCAAGCAGAAATAGGTGGTATAGTTGCGGATTATTACATACGTCTAGAAAGATGTCATTACCTGGGTTCTGAGACCAAGCTGGTTTTTCCCGATGTCGGACAGAGAAGGATCAGGTACATTTTCTCACTGTGTTCCGTTGAGATTCGAATTTGTAGCACTGTACGTAGAAACAGCCGCAGTTCTTTTGTTTCTAGCCTAGTGGACGCTACGTTCTAAGGACTCCGAGGATTCAGAGGTGACGTCCTGAACTTGCACCACAGGGTTGAGTTCTTCAAGATTCGGTACTGGAGTCATTGGTACATTACACACAAGAGGTGGCGATCGTGTAGCAAACTGTTTGTGGATTGAGTATAAGAATGTTTAGTATATACGGCTCTCCATCCAGTCATTTATGGGTTACTGAGTAAGCACCAAAATAGAACAGTCACATTAATGCCCCAAGTATACGGGAATATCATGATACTAGGAATATACTGTTAAAGCATTCGTAATGAGTGACAGAGCTTGAAGCACTACTGAAAAGCAATGGGTGCTGCATACTAATCGGCAGAGAATATTACATGAAACTAGAAATTAATAGCCGTGAAATGTTCTAGGATAATACAAACTTTTACCGAAAAGATAGGGCGTTGCTGTACTTATAACAGTAGGCACGAATCATGAATCAAATGTAGCAGAAAATGAGTCAGGATCCGAAACGGCTCTGGTACAAATAACATCACGAATAGAGGTTTAATCATACCCCTTCTTGCTAATCTCAGTTACGGTGGATGCGACCGCATAGCCAACGAGATTTTCACTCCGTTTCAATTGCCGCTTGATTAGATGACCATTGGCCCCAATAACTCTCTATTCGTAATAAATTCAACAGTAATAGTCGTACATGACTGTATAGTCCGTTTTGGTTGGAGTGAAGCGAAACAATAATTATTTCTTCGTCTACTTCTTCGTTTTAGCCATACAGCTGTGGAACAAGCTGCGTCTTATCAAAAACTGCTCTGCATTGAAGAGGGGTTAACAGTCTTATCTGTTGTAGTATCCCACTCGGCATACCGCAGCTATCTGTCTTCTGTGCAACTCTTGATCAGTATCAATATTATCCCTATTATTCTCATTCCAATCTCTTTCTGTTCTCTTCTTTACATGTTATATGCTAACATTACCCTGTTACTTTATACTCTTCCTCTGACCAGCCACCTATATGGTGCATTAGTTAAACTCTGGGCGAACATTCAGGAGAAATATCGAGGCTTGAATCAGTGACGGACCAGTACTGTGCAATAATTAAACACTGGACTCATATTCAGGAGTACGGGAATTTTAATCCTCGTCTGGTCATCCCTTTTCAGGTTCGCTCTTAGAGAGAACGAACACACAAATTTGCGAGCCATTACAACTTCCCACTGTTCCCCCTGAAGATCACCAGCTGACTCGTTGTGGAACGTAAATCGGAAACACAGATTAGAAGCCATAGATGGGGTAGAGTGCATTGCAGATGATAAAATATAGTAACTGCTGAGGTCAAAGCCGACTGTGACAAGGAAGTTATCTTGTTGTAAATAACATGGCTAGGTGGAATCAAGTTAATTGTTGGATTTTTTACCAGCCACCGATTCCACCGTGATTATTGTACAGATATCCAAAGTAAGTGTGTGGCCCTTACTGCCTAAATATCCAGGTCATATAATACTAAGTGTAAGTGATTTAGGCAACCGAGTAAAGACTGGGACGTCTATAGATTCATTGCAGAGGGTACAGACATACAGTATTGTGAAGTACTTTTGAACACGTTTTCCGAAAACACTCTCTTTGAAAACTAGTTCGGCAGCCTACATGCAGTGGAAATACATTAGACTTTGTAGCTACAGACAGACCGGACCTTATCGACGGCGGCATTGTAGAGACGGGGATTAGTGGTCATGACGTCATCATAGCGACTATGATAAGGAAAGTTAATAAATCAGTCAAGAACGCTAGGAGAGTGTTTCTTCTAGAAAGAGCAGATAAACAGTAGTTAGCATCACATTTATGTTAGGCAATGAACTGACATCACTTAGAACCAGTAAGATGGACGTAGAGGAATTATTGGCAAAGTTTAAACAGATTTTAGGTAGTGGTCTGAAGAACTAAATACCTAGTATGTGGATAAAGGGCAGAAAAGACACACCATGGTTTAACAATGAGATCTGGAAAATGCTGAGGAAGCAAAGGCTGTTGCAGTCTCGGTTCGAAAGATAAAGTGTAAATGGCGGCAGGCAAATGTTAGTATAGATTCCTGATTTTGTAAAATTATCTATGCGCGAAGCATACAACTACCACCGACATACCGTAGAAAAAGATATCTCTGAGAACACAGGGAAATTCTGGTATTATGTAAAATAGCGAACCCTTCTGAGGCTTCCAGTCTGGTGTGGTGGCTGAAGATAGCAAAATCAAAACTCATGATTCTAAGTACGCGTTTAAGAAATAATTCATGCAGGAGAATCGAAAAAACATACCGTCATTTGGCCATCTAACAGACTCTAGTGTGGATGACATAATAAAAAGAACCCCTGGCTTAAGGAAATAACTGATCGAGATGAACGGAAATAAGCCACCAGGTCCAGATGGAATCCCATTTCGGTTTTACAAAAAGTGCTCTACGGCAATGACTCCTAATTTAGCTTGCATTTCTTGCGAATTTCTGGCCGAGCGCAAAGTCCCAAGCGACTGGAAAAAAGAGAAGGAGATTCCTGTATATGAGACTGGTGAAAGATCTGACCTGCAAAATTTGAGGCCAATATCCTTAATATCGTTTTGCTGCGGAATTCTCAGTTCCAATAGAATACATTTCCTTGACATCAAGAAACTTATGTGCGCGAATTAGTATAGTTTTAGAAAACATCTTTCGTGCGAGACTCCGCTTCCATTTCCACACATGGTATGCTACGAACAGTGGATGAAGGGCAACAGGCGGATTCAAGATTCCTAGATTTCCGAAAAGTAGTTCACACGGTGTGAACGGAGGTACCAGCATATGGACGAGGTTCCCAGATAGGTGAAGGGCTCGAAGACTTCTTGAATAATGAAACTCAGTATGCACTCCCAGACTGCAAGTGTTCATCAGAGATAAGGGCATCGTCAGGAGTGTCCCGGGGAAGTGTGATAGGACCGGTATTATTTTCTATATACATAATTGATCTGGAGGCCATATTGGGCAGCGATCTGCGTTCTGTGCTGATGATGTTGTGGTTTATAGGCAGATGTCGAAGCAGAGTGACTGTAGAAGGATAGAAAATGACTTGGAAAATTTCTAGTTTGTGTGATGAGTGGCAGTTACTTCTAAATGCAGAAAAATGTAAGCTAATTCCGAAAAGAAAGAAAAACAAACCCGTATTGTTCGAATCCATCATTAGCAGTGTCCTGCTTGATACAGTGACGTCCTTTAATTATCTGGGAGTAACAATATGAAATGGGACGAGCACGTGAGGATTGTGATAGGGAAGGCAAATTGTCGACTTCGCTTTAATGGCAGAATTTTGGAAGAGTGTTTCCCCATCTGCAAAGGAGACGGCATGTAGGATGCTAGTGCGACCTATTCTTGAGTGTTGCTCTAGTGTTTGGGTTCCGCATCAAGCCGGATTAAAAGAAAATATCGTAGTAGTTCAGAGGTTTGCTATGTTTAATACCGGTAGGTTAAAACAACCGAGATGTATCGGTTGTTCAAATGGGAGTTCCTGCAAGGAAGGTGAGGTTCTTTTCGAGGAATACTACCGAAAAAATTTAAGTTTTTGGCAATTGAAGCTGACAGCAGAACTATTATAATGCTGTCAGCATACCATTCCCTTAAGGACCACTAAGATAAGGTATGAGAAATAAAGGCTCATACAGAGGCGTGAAGTCGTTTTTCCCTCTCTCTACTTGCGAATGGAACAGGAAAGGAAATAAATACGAGTGGTAAAAGTACCCTACACCACGCACCTTACGGTGGCCTGTGGAGTATATAAGTAGATGTAGATACAGACGCAGAATGTAATAAGGTAAATCCAAGGATTAATTAAGTAGGACAAGACAACAGAGCTATCGATAAGGGAACAGTGTGGAGCACAGGATATAAATAAGTTGAAGACGAGAAGAAACATAAATCGGAACGACCTTGTGAGAAGGATGGACCCCTGAAAACATTTTTAAAATTTTTAATCATAAGGGACCGGAAGGGGAATTGAAAATTTGTGGTAGGGTCTTACGGGACAGAACTGCTTAATCTAACTTTAACTTACGCTAAGGACAACACACAAACCCATGCCGGAGGGAGGACTCGAACCTGCGACGGCGGGAGCCGCGCTGACCGTGGCAAGGGAAAGGACTGCCCTGACGACCACCCAAGGTATGGGATTAGAGTTGCTCCAGTCCATCCACGAAATGAGGCAGGCAAACAGGGTAAACTCTAGTCAGCAGAAGAAGAACTAACGTTTCTAATTAACTTGCACTGTGGTAAAGGTGCCCAATCGAAGAATGACAGATAAAGAATATCATACTCGTGTCAATCGATGGGAGAATGCCCTGGATTAATCGTAACATTGGGCGACTCGCTTGCCGGTAATGAATATGAAATGATGATAAGGACAACAGAACTCCCAGTTCACCAACGGAAAAAATCTCCAACGCGGCCGGGAATCGAACCCGGGCCCGCTTGCATAGTATGCCAGCACGTTATCACTTTTTTTTTTGGCATTTTGGTCGGTATTGTTTGTTGCGTTGGGTCTGGGCGGACGTGACAAAACATTCGTTCAAGTTGATCGTCGATTGCTTTACTCAGTTTTTTATTACAGAGGGCGAACAGCCCTCTGACCGAACACACTGAGCTACCGTGCCGGCATTCTCTCAGCTAAGCAGGGGGACTGCCCTGCGTAATCTCAAACGATGGAAAGATGGCCACTCCATCTACAGTGTGTAGTCAAGTCACTTCTGAGCAGAAGATTAGCGAGTACTTTTTACAATAGTTGAACGTCCATGAAGTAAAGAATGACGGGTGTAATCATTGCTGACCAACATTCGTTGTCTGCCGGTAAAATCGGCCGGCAGGAACAACTAACAAGGAGAGGCCACGACGTTTGGAATTCAGAGTTCCTGTAAACTTCGTATACTAGTAGTACTCCATGAGGACAACAAAATGTGTAAGCAGTAGCGCGTACTTCTCAAGCGCTATTGAGAAAATCGCAAGATAATTTCGATCGTCAGATCTATACCTGTGCGTGGCCATTTTTACCATGAAACGCCGTCTGCCGAGTGGCTTACGTTCAAGTCCCGTAATCGCCGGGTCGCTGGATGGAGTCATGTTCGTCAGTTTTTTTTGTTTATTTCTAACACACTCGTTATCTTCACTATTTGATTAGAATTAATATAATGTTAAAATACGTGTCATTTAATACCTGTAATTAAATTTACAATTTTATTTGGCAGTCTACAAATTTTTATTATAACAAAAATATAATATTCATAACTATGTCGACTAGTAAACGACCAAACGCATGAAGTGATATTGAAAATGTATGGTTGTCCGTGATTTGAGAAATCCCTTATACCTGGAAGGAGTCCGAAACGACTTGTTACCACCAAGTTTTGACCGGCACAGACAGCTATCGAAAGATATATAATTAATCGTCGCTTTCGACTTTACGAGTACAAGTTGCAGAATGGTATTTTTCGTAAAAACATGGAACACATAAAGTTAAACGGCACCAGCTACATTGAATAAATGCTGTGTTTCCGCATAAGCAAGGTCTTTTGAGGTTTTCCGTGGAAAAACAAACCTCGTTAACATTTTCAAAAACCTCTCTTTCAGACAATTTGGAAGCAAACCATGCATAACAGCATTTCCTTAAATATGATAATTCGTCATGTAGTATCGAC